>NC_051230.1:30693653-31293653 GCF_015220715.1 Pygocentrus nattereri
CCAAGCCATTGAAGTGCTGGTGACCCACTGTGCCACTGTACCACTCCTTGATATATAATCCTAACCCTAACATCAGAGTCCACTTCCATTAAGCTGTGAAGTCCACCTCAATTCAGTTGTAGAGTCCACCTCAATTCAGTTGTAGAGTCCACCTCAATTCAGTTGTAGAGTCCACCTCAATTCAGTTGTAGAGTCCACCTCAATTCAGTTGTAGAGTTCACCTCTATTCAGTTGTAGAGTCACCGCTATTCAGTTGTAGAGTCCACCTCAATTCAGTTGTAGAGTCACCACTATTCAGTTGTAGAGTCCACCTCAATTCAGTTGTAGAGTCCACCTCAATTCAGTTGTAGAGTCTACCACTATTCAGTTGTAGAGTCCACCTCTATTCAGTTGTAGAGTTCACCTCTATTCAGTTGTAGAGTCACCGCTATTCAGTTGTAGAGTCCACCTCAATTCAGTTGTAGAGTCTACCACTATTCAGTTGTAGAGTCCACCTCTATTCAGTTGTAGAGTTCACCTCTATTCAGTTGTAGAGTCACCGCTATTCAGTTGTAGAGTCCACCTCAATTCAGTTGTAGAGTCACCACTATTCAGTTGTAGAGTCCACCTCTATTCAGTTGTAGAGTTCACCTCTATTCAGTTGTAGAGTCACCGCTATTCAGTTGTAGAGTCCACCTCTATTCAGTTGTAGAGTCACCGCTATTCAGTTGTAGAGTCCACCTCAATTCAGTTGTAGAGTCACCACTATTCAGTTGTAGAGTCCACCTCAATTCAGTTGTAGAGTCCACCTCTATTCAGTTGTAGAGTCCACCTCTATTCAGTTGTAGAGTTCACCTCTATTCAGTTGTAGAGTCCACCTCTATTCAGTTGTAGAGTCCACCTCAATTCAGTTGTAGAGTTCACCTCTATTCAGTTGTAGAGTCCACCTCAATTCAGTTGTAGAGTCCACTTCTATTCAGTTGTAGAGTCCACCTCAATTCAGTTGTAGAGTCCACCTCAATTTGATTGTAGTTTGATTCTATTCGGTTATTTGGTTGGGGATTGCAAGGTTTGCTGGGAGTGATTGAGCCATGGTATAAAATCCACACAGAAAATCCCGATATTGCAGTTTATATATAACTTATATATATATAAGTTTATATTCTTTTTATTTATTTCATGTTTTCTAAAATTACATGTGCCAGTTGTCCATTCAACAAACAGCCGTTTTTTAACAGTATAAATTAGCAAAATAACTAAATAAAAATGCTGACCATTTCATTTCTAATTCTCCATTCGAAATGTATAGTATCATGCAAAAATGACAATACGTGATATTGCATACCAACAATTATTGAAGGCCTGTGGAACGCAGTTTGGTCCAGCCCTATTGTTATCTATATTGTCAAAATTCATGTTAGCTTCATTAGCCCTGTAGCTTTGGTGCAAAACCAAAGAAGCAAGCGTGTCTTGCCTGATCGACTCCATTTCAGGTAAAGGGAGGGAGAAACTGTATAAAACTGATTTTTCCCCAAACTATATTCCTTGAACCCTCGTCTGCGTTGCACCCCTCCAGTGTGTCTGGATGCAGTGTGATTTCACAGTGCTGCTGAGCAGAGAGAATGTGATTGGTAGAGAAACGGGAGCCTGACTTGAAGCAGTAAATCCTGCCTCGTCACGTCCCCGTGGTTTTTATGTGCTGGAGTAGGATGACTGACTCGATCCTGAAATAGTCTTTCTCCTTCCCCTGAATCAGAACGCTGACTCTAGGTTGACAGTGCAATGTAACCATACAATACCATCAGCTGGAAATATAAACACTCTGCTGTTCTGAGATCAGCTTCCTGGCTTCTAATCTTACCAATTACGTTTCTCCAGAGGTGCCCACAGATCAGCATAAAAAGACAGGAGACAAGGGTGATGTGCAGAGCAAGTCCCATCTGACCCATCAGTAGGCCATAGTCATTAATCCTCTGAATGAAGTGGGTTAGATCAGGTAGAACTCTAGGACTGGGCCTGTGTGTGCATTTTGGTATAGCTATGTGAGCAGACAACGGGGTCAAACTGATCATGAAACTCATGTAAACGCAGGGTAAACATGAATATGAGGTGAACCCAGTTTCCCATTTTCATCACCAGTGAGAACAGCAGCAGTAGCATCTTAACCTTACTCTTGTCATGTCTTGTTTGGACGGGAGCTGGAGATTTCCTCTTAGCCGTTGCTTTAGTTAGTTTCTGTCCCCTGAGCACTGACCAGTGTGGTCTGCTTTCAGTATTTATTGTGCCCGCTCTTTGTCTTCATCACAGCTTGCCTTTTAATTTGAATGTTTTTAAATTAATCTGCAGTCTTATTGTCCCACCTTCAAAGTTCGGTGCTGTTTATGTGGTGGCGACAGTTTTGGTGCTCTACCAGATCTTGCAGGTGGTTGTTTGGGAGTTCCATTTTTCTCGATGAACTCCATGAAGGGCGGTCTTTGACTTTTGCACAATAATGTACATGATCCATATGTGTCCAAACAAGTTGTTATTGTCTGTCATGGATAAAATAGTTCGGTAAGTATTTAGTTAGCTGACCTAATTCTACTAAAGGTGGTGACAGGGAGCTCCTGTTTTATCAGTAGCTTTCTTTTGTAATCATCTTATATCTAATCTCCTCATAAATATATTCTAAAAAAAGGATAACATGTACTTAATGGCAATTACTTGATACTGAATCCTTGGAAACGTGCTCTCTGATTATACAGCATGGGAATGCCTGGAGTATCAGACCCTTTTTGAATGTATTTGAAATGACTTCATTCAAATGTGCACATTATTTCAACATAGATACGGTTTATCACATCCGCACAAGGACGGGCAAAAGTAAGCAAACGAAAGTGATGGGAAGTTAGCTCCTCACATTACTTTTTCCAGTGTACAGTTAAGTCACGGAGGAGTCTTGGCACCGAAAAAAACAAAGAAAGTGCCGCTAGCTTACCTGGCAGGTGGTAAAGGGTTTGATGCTCCACAGGAATTGGGGCAGGTCCTGGATGGAGACTTGTAGACTGTAGGTGTTCCCTTTAAACAGCAGAGTCTTGGGTTCCTCCAGGAGCAGACCTCCTCTGCTGGTCTCTGCAGACACCACTCCCTGCGGGTGGGAAGATAAAAGGCTGCTCAGGGCAAAGCAGTTCAAAAGGATGCCAACAGTTCCAGCACTGAGGCTTCATATCCTGGGACAGGCAGCTGGGATGCTGACTTAGCATCTACAGGCTTCACATCCTTATCTCTCTTCTGACCACTGCTGCACTGACCTTCCTGCCTCATAGACACAACTGATCTCACAAACTTCTGAACCCTATGAACCCCCTAAACACCATGAGGGTTCTTATAATTCATAGGGAATTATTTTATTTGAGAAACTCAAAATGTAATTAAATGTTTTTTATAGAATGCATAGAAACGTTGGCAAAAGTAGCTACTGAATAATTCAGAGATGATGCTGAATAATTAATAGTAGCCATTAAATAGTAGATAGTTGGCAAGGAATAATAGTGAATCATAGTGAATCATAGTGAATCATAGTGAATAATTCATTTAAATAAATTAATGTTGTTACATGATACAGATACAGTTGATACATATGAAAAAACTGTAGTTACAGAATAATTCATAATAGTTACAGAATAATTCATATAAATGAAGTCATAGTTGAGGGTAAATAATTCAAAGTATTAATAATTCATAGAAATGTATAGTTGACACTCAGTAATTCACAGTATTTACTCAATTCACAGAAAAAGTGATAGTTGACACTGAATATTCAATAGTAGTTACTAAACAATTTATAGTAGCTACTGAATAATTCTGAATACTTCAAAGTAGATATTGAATATTTTATAGTAGAAACAATAATTCACAGAAATAAATTCAAACTTGGTACTGAATAATTCATAATAATTACTAAATAATGAATAATATATACTGGATAATTCATCTAAATAAATGTATAGTTGATACTGAATCATTTATAGTAGTTAATGAATAATTCATAGTAGCTACTGAATAATTCTGAATAATTCAAAGTAGATATTGAGTAATTCATAGTAGACACTGAGTCATTTATATTAGAATTATTCAAATAGAGAAATGCATAGCTGATCTTAAATAATTCATAACAACTAAATTATTTATTGTAGATACTGAATAATTCATAGAAATAAATGTATAGCTGATACTGAATGATTTAAAGTAGTAAATGAACAGTTCATAGTAGCTACTGAAGAATTCAAAATAAATATCAAATCATTCATAGTAGATACGGAGTCATTTATAGTAGATACCGAATAATGTATAAAAATAAATTCATAGCTGATGTTGAATAATTCAGAATGACTAAATAATTCATAATACACACTGACTTATTCATAGAAATAGATTTGTAGCTGATACCACATTAAAGTAGTTAGTATAGTAATCACAGTAGTTACTTACTGTACACACTGTACAATTTAAAGTAGTGAGGGAACAATTTCTAGTGTTATTCGTTACAATAAGACTGTGAATACATGAAAAATAAGATTGTTGTTTATATAGTTAAATTCACACTTGGGGCAGTTAGATATGAATTATTCCGGTGGAAGTAAAATCAGCAAATACTCCGAGAGATAAAAAAGACAAAGGAGACAAGAAGCCGCCACAGATGTGTTCTGTGCTGTCGGCTTCTCATGGAGAATATGAAGGCTATGCAAAAGAATGGAGGGTTCAAACAAACCACACTTGGCTTGAAGCTCAGAAAAGTAAATTGAATTGAAATTGATCAAGGGGCGCTTTGATTCCAGACGTGGCGCTGTTCATGTGTCATAATTGCTTTGTGTTGCGGTGGGCTGTTCAGATGTGTGCGCGCGGCCGCCGTCGGCTCTCAGCCTTCTCGATCTCGCGCCGCTCGCAGACGGCGGCCTGAGCACTCATGCAGAACTATACTGATTGATTCTGACGAGAGCGCGAGAGGGAAGAGGAGGAGGAGGACGCAGAGTGAGAGGCCGAAAACGAGAGGAACAGCGGCGTTCGCAGCTTTTCAAGGCACACAAAGCTCACTACTAACAGAAATGATTAAATAAAAGGGGTGGGCCGGTTTTGGCTCCTTGGGTTTGTAACCACAACACTTTCAGAGTTGGTTTCGGAAGGAAATGCACGGCCCTAACAAGGGAAATGGAAAATGTGAGCAGGGTGGGCAATGACGTTCCAGCGAATAAGTCCTGAGCACCCTTCTGGATTAGCTAGGCTAATTAGCTTCCGACTTCTTCGCAATGCTAGCACTGACCTGCCGTAGATTAGTTGGACCACAAGGCCACACCCACTTACGCATGTTTTGCTATTGTGTGTTTTTTTTAATATTTTGCTTAATGAAGAGTTTTTAAAGTACGGATGAAATGAGTTTTACGTGGAAGGTGGGGTAATGCAATGATTAGCATTTTTCACTGCGTCAGTGCTAATCTTGTGCTATAAAACAAGATGGAAAATAATAAATAAATAAATAAACCAATGTTATTATAATCCCACACCAAAAACAAGCCATAGAAATAACCACAGGTTATAGTAATCCCGTGCTATAAAACCATAAGACATAGCAATACACTTAGATTATATTAATCCCATGTTATAAAACAAGCCACAGCAATACACTTAGATTATATTAATCCCATGTTATAAAACAAGCCACAGCAATACACTTAGATTATATTAATCCCATGTTATATAACAAGCCACAGCAATACACCCAGATTATATTAATCCCATGTTATAAAACAAGCCACAGCAATACACTTAGATTATATTAATCCCATGTTATAAAACAAGCCACAGCAATACACCCAGATTATATTAATCCCATGTTATAAAACAAGCCACAGCAATACACTTAGATTATATTAATCCCATGTTATATAACAAGCCACAGCAATACACCCAGATTATATTAATCCCATGTTATAAAACAAGCCACAACAATACACCCAGATTATATTAATCCCATGTTATTAAACAAGCCATATCAATACACTTAGATTATATTAGTCCCATGTTATAAAACAAGCCACAGCTATACACTTAGATTATATTAATCCCATGTTATAAAACAAACCACAGCAATACACCCAGATTATATTAATCCTATGTTATAAAACAAGTCACAGCAATACACTTAGATTATATTAATCCCATGTTATAAAACAAACCACAGCAATACACCCAGATTATATTAATCCTATGTTATAAAACAAGTCACAGCAATACACTTAGATTATATTAATCCCATGTTATAAAACAAGCCACAGCAATACACCCAGATTATATTAATCCCATGTTATAAAACAAGCCACAGCAATACACTTAGATTATATTAATCCCATGTTATATAACAAGCCACAGCAATACACCCAGATTATATTAATCCCATGTTATAAAACAAGCCACAACAATACACCCAGATTATATTAATCCCATGTTATTAAACAAGCCATATCAATACACTTAGATTATATTAGTCCCATGTTATAAAACAAGCCACAGCTATACACTTAGATTATATTAATCCCATGTTATAAAACAAACCACAGCAATACACCCAGATTATATTAATCCTATGTTATAAAACAAGTCACAGCAATACACTTAGATTATATTAATCCCATGTTATAAAACAAACCACAGCAATACACCCAGATTATATTAATCCTATGTTATAAAACAAGTCACAGCAATACACTTAGATTATATTAATCCCATGTTATAAAACAAGCCACAGCAATACACCCAGATTATATTAATCCCATGTTATAAAACAAGCCACAGCAATACACTTAGATTATATTAATCCCATGTTATAAAACAAGTCACAGCAATACACTTAGATTATATTAATCCCATGTTATAAAACAAGCCACAGCAATAGACCCAGATTATATTAATCCCATGTTATAAAACAAGTCACAGCAATACACTTAGATTATATTAATCCCATGTTATAAGTCAAGCCACAGAAATACACTTAGATTATTTTATTCCCACTTTATAAAACAAGCCATGGCAATACACTCAGGGTATATTAATCCTGTGCTGTAAAACTAACTGTAAAAACAACCCAAAATTATAATAAACAAGTCATAGAAATAATCCCAGCATATATTCATACTGTGCTATAATGCACAAACCGTAGAAATAACCCCGGATTATATTAATCCCATAATATAAAACTAACTGTACTAATAACCCTGGGTTATAATAATGTGTTATAAAAGAAGCTAAAGAAACAACCTTGGGTTATATTAATCCTGTGCTATAAAACAAGCCATAGAATCAACCTCAGATTATATTAATCCTCTGCTATAAAACCCAAGCATAGAAATAATCCCAGCAGATATTCATCATAAGGCTCTCATTGTAAATGATACTATAATTTATGATAAAATTGATGTATTATGTCTCACAGAAACGTGGATTAAACCTCATGAATATTAAATGAAGCCACCCCTGTAGGTTCTAATTATGTACACAGCCCTAGACTATCTGGCAAAGGAGGTGGTATATGTGTCATTTATAAAAATTCATTAGACATCAATCAGAAACACAGTCTCACTTTCAATTCTTTTCATAAACATAACCAATCCAACCACAAATCATAGCGTACTTAACCTAATCAGTATTTATAGGCCACCAGGACCTTAATCGGAATTCAGTGACTTTGTTAAGTGATACTTTTTTGATCCCACAACCGGGGAAATTCCATCTCTGCATTTAACCCATCCGTGAAGTGAAACACCACATACACACTAGTGAACACACACACTAGGGGGCAGTGAGCACACTTGCCCGGAGCGGTGGGCAGCCCTATCCACCGGACCCAGGGAGCAGTTGGGGGTTAGGTGTCTTGCTCAAGGACACCTCAGTCATGGACTGTCGGCCCTGGGGATCAAACCGGCAACCTTCCGGTCACAGGGCCAGATTCCTAACCTCCAGCCCACGACTGCCCCCAACTGTTGCAAACCTAGCAGTGAGCACAGAGAAAGTAATAATTGCAGGAGACTATAAAATTCACTTTGAGAACACAGTCTTCAAACAGAGATCCTCTTAGCTTCCTCCAGAGGGAGTTTTTCTTGCCACCGTCGCCTCTGGCTCACTCACTGGGGGATACATGTTGTAACTGGGTGTTTTCAAACTTCTGTAAAGCTGCTTTGTGACAGTGTTGTTGTAAAAAGCGCTATACAAATAAAGTTGAATTGAATTGAGTATTCATCCTGTGCTATGATATGAACTGTAGACATAACTCCATGTTAGATTAATATATTATTTTAAAGCTCAGATTAGATAAAAAATAGATTACTCGATTAATCAATACTGGCAGCCTTACTTGTATATGTATATAAATCCACCATGAATGATCAGAAATGAAAACATCTATAAGAAGCGGTGAAGGAGGCCTTGAGCCTGTCAGCAAATCTCAACCTGATCCTGCAAGACCATTCGCCGTTTCAATGCACCTCACCCTCGGTTTTGCCTCCCGCAATTTAGAATACAAGCCCAAGACGAAACCTCAGAAGAACAGAGGGAAAACAAGATCAACAACTTCTGCTTTTTTCGCAAACGTAAAGTCCCGACTTATATCAGCCCCATTTGCATAGTCAATATATGCTAAGAAAAATGGCAACACAGGGCTGTGGAGAACTAAAGTGAGAATAGTGCAAAGACATTTTCTCTTCTCGGCTCAGTATCATCTGGAACTCCTGCACCACAACCTTCACATCAGCCCCTGCCCCTCAAAACAAGCAGGTAATGCATCTAAAAGTCATTGCTTTCACTGGAAATACAAGCCTCTGTTCCAAAAAAGTTGGGAATGGGGTAATTTAAGACTAGGAACGCAGTGAACTGTTTAAAAATATCTTATACAGGTGATCAATCACGCTTGGGTATAAAAAGAGCATTCAGGAAAGGACGGATCCAAGTGGTACCACCACAGAAATCACCTCTTGGGCTCTGGAATTCTTTGACAAAACACTGTCAAATATCATTCATCACTGCATCCACTAATATGAGTTAACTACTTGCTGGCAAGCCCAAAGTTTTACTACACACTTCTATAACCTAAGAACGGCTCGGCCAGTTTGCACTGCAGTCCATGTAGGTACTGTGTAATAAGCCTTAGTATGTAATAAGCCTGTGATTTTAAGGGGTTAAGACTGTACTGTGCACAATGGAAGCCATATGTCTAGAAACACTGCCAACTTCTCTGGGCTCAACCTCACAGTGGAAAGGTGTATTGTGGTCAAATGAGCCTGATGTTTATGACTTGATTGTTTATGCACATAATGGATATTGTGTTCTTTGGGCAAAAGAAGAAAAGAACCACCCCGAATGTTACCAGTGTAAAGGTCAAAGGCCAAAAATTGGGGGTTTAGTGGAAAACTCGCACAACTGTGAAGGCACCATTAATACTGAAAGATATTTCCATATTCTAGAGCAACATGCTTCCGTCTAGACGGTGCCTTTCTCACAGATGTCATGACGATGGAAAGAAATATGCTATATTTGTTACAAATGCATGGCTGCGTAATCAGAGAGTGTGGGTGCTAGACTGGCCTTCCTGCAGTCTAGAACAGTCTCCAACTGAAAATGTGTTGTGCATAATGAAGCACAAAATACAACAACAGTTGCACAGCTGAAGACTTATAATGGAATAATGGCAACATATTTGTTTTCAAAATGAGATCAACTTTTTTGTTTTCAATCCCCAAACGATAATAAAGTGCTGTTAAAAAGGAAACGATGATGTAACACCGAGGTAAACATGCTCCTGTCTTAAACTTAAACTTTTTTAAATGTGTTGTGGGCACTGAGGTTTGAATCTGACCAAGAGCAGCTCTGAAACTTTTCGCCCAACATCACTTAGACACATACAGAAGAGCTTCAATAATTAATGTCCATCAAAATGAAGAATCCTATGTGCAAATTGCTAAGTGAAAACAATTTCATGAAGAAAGATGCCGAGGTGGTATTTAAGACTGTTTACTTTAAAATCAGATATCTTAGTTTCCAAAACGACACTAATTACCAACAATCAATCTTTCATGTAGAAACACTTTTTTGTTCATTGGCAAATACAAGTGAAACTCCAAACTGGCACCGTAGAGCTATTTCAGACTTAGACAAAAGCCAAAAGTTTTATTTTATTTATTTATTTATTTTTAGATATGCTCAAAACATGACAAGAAGCTCACCCGCATTTTCATATACAGTAGTGTGTGAAAGTGTTCGACCCCTTTAACTGATGATCCAGGGGTTTTCATCTGGGAAATGAGCCAGTTTAATGATTCACAAAACAACTCCAATTAAGTCCAATTATAAAGTAAATGTATACTTGTTTTTATCTCTGCAGGAGTACGTAAAGCACGGGAACATATTCCATATTTTCATATTTTGATTATTGCTAAAAGATTGATGGAAATACTGGAGCACAATATGCTGTAGAATTAACCACTAACTATAGAAATGACCCATGGTTATATTATTCCTGAGTTACACAACCAATCATGTGATAAAACAAACTGTAGAAATAATCCAGATTATATGAATCTCGTGCGATAAAACGAACCACAGAAACAATCCCAGATTATATTAAACATGTGCTATTAAACAAACTGTAAAAAGTGCATCAGGTTATATCAATCTTGTGCTATAAAATGAACCACAGAAATAAAGCCAGATTATATTAATCTGGTGCTATAAAATGACCCATGGAAATAACTTCAGATTATATTAATCTGCTGCTATAAAATAAACCATGGAAATAATATATTAATCCCACGCTACAAAACGAACTGTAGAAATGACTCCAGGTTGTATAAATCTTGTGTTATTAAACTAAAAGTAGAAATAATCTAAGGTTATATTAATCCCATGCTATGAAACAAACCATAGTGTAACGCGAAGTGATGACAGAGTTCCAGGCGCTGGCAGATGGAAGAGAACAAGGTTTAATGATAAACCGGATAACCAAATCCAAACAGGTGCAAAACACCAAGAGTAAACAGAGGAGTTATTACATTAGGAGTATTTTATCTGTAAACATAACCCCAGGTTAGGTTATTCCCATGCAAATTGCCATTCCAGTAAGTATTCCATCAGAGAATTCATGGATTTCCTTAAGTATAAGTAGCATTTGTTAAAATTCTCCATGGCTCAAAAGAGGCAGATATGTACAGCACCATCTCAAGGGCATGAGGAATGACGGAACACGGTTTAATTTGGTACGGAACAGGAGGATTTCGGTGTGGATTGAACATTTGTAGGAATTATGTTGAAAGCTACTGAGCTATTGAGTTGGCAAGGAGCAAAATCTCAAAAGCTTTTGTCTACAGACAGCAAAAGTGGGTCCTGTCTAAACTTTCGTGTTCGCTGCTGTGCTGAGGAGCCACCACCCAAACAATACCTGGTCAGTGGTGGTCCTAGGGTGGTCCCTTACCAGTGATGGATGGGGTAGATGGGGTCAATGACTGTGTAGACGAGTACAGTCTATAACTGTAAATTTACACTTGCAACCACATGGTAGGTGTTTCTGATAAAATGGGCAAGGAGTGAAGCTACAAGGCCTGATAAACCAGACCAATGGCAAGTGTACATTGGTTAGTCAAGAAGATATGAAACCAGTAGCACCCATCACTTGCGCACCACAAGCTTGACTTTTGTGAGGCCTTGTATGCTTCTTGTAGAGATGGTGTTCGCTTGGCTTCAGGGAGCAACAAGACGTAACTGCAGAGAAAACGAACAACCGCAGACGTCACGCAGAGGCTTTCTTATGGTGGAACAAAAGCTCGTGGTATGAGGCAAAGCCAGTGACTGGTCAGCGTAAAAGTCATAAACGTAGAGGCTGAGGGTGCTTTCAACATCTCGTAAACCTTGCAGGCTTTGTTTCCCTGCAAGAATAACGAGTAAAAATCTTTAGTCTGACGTTGCCGCATTTTCTTCACCATTCTGTCTTCACCAGAATTCAGGTTAGGATGGCTGTTGCCATCATTTGTGGTGAAGTATTCCACACTGATTATTTTATCAGATTATGCTGAAACTGTAAATCTATCCAAAAAATGTTGTATGTTGAAGCATTATAATGGTGCTGTTCTTACAGCGAGACGTTTACTACTGTCTACATAATACACTCTATGTCTGAGGACCCACAAGCCAACAAAGCTGAAACCCTGGTTGAAAAGTTGTGATTCTGTCAAAAACAGAACTAGATGCACACAGAGAGGAAATGTAAGTGCAGCCTGACACGCTTTCAAAAGCCAACATCAACATCCTGCTCTTCTGGCTGAAAGCAGCAGATCTGAATTCAGATTTCTGTTGCCTAGTGGCTTCAACTCTCACTACGAGACGAAAAGTAGAACTGACCCCAGGCCTGTGGCTGACGCCTTCAGCCACACGGTGGAAAAACAGTCCATTCTCGCTAAAAAGTGGGCTGCTAGAGGAAGCGCGTGACTCAGATACCTGAGAAGTACCCGCACCTTATGCAGAGTGAAACATGCTTTCAGCTGCCAGAGTGACATTTCTGTGACCTTACATTCTAAATCGCTCGGATCCCTGCTTGGGTAGCCAGTCTAGGAGTCCCCTGCAAACCTAAAGAAGCCCTCTTTAGTTCTAAGTTCTGAAAATCTCAAGATAAGATTATTTACTATTGCTTAATACCAATTATCTAACAGCATCTTTTCTCAAGTTACGTCTCAATCGTGGTTGATAACAAATTCCTCTTCATCATGTACCCCTGCCTGCACAGGTGAGTTGTGTCTTGAACGCCTAATCAAAATAATAGCAGCAGTTCAGTATAGAGGGGCAATATAATGTCTGTGCACATGCATGATATATAACAGATATCAGATCATCATCATCAAAATGCCTTAAGCCCTATTGGAGCTGGATTAGTTTTAGCTGGGGAGGTAATCTGAATGATTACTGATGAGATCCAGGATTTTAATCCAATACAAATCTGCAACACCTGAAGTCTGCTTAGTAATAAATCCAGATTGAACTACCTTCTATACCTTCTAATTGGCTGAACTCAAAGCTTCCTCGGTAATAAGAGTCCTGTTCAAACCAACATCACACTAATAACAAAACCAGGTAATAAAAAACGGCCTCCATTTTTTTCTTTGTTGCAGCCTGAAGACGAGGCTAACAGCTAAAACTGAGCTTGATCTGAGCCGATTCCTTAATCCTCAAGTTCATTTCAAGACTACTGAACCCACTTTACTAGCACAGTGTTTGTTTATATCCCAACGATTTAACTATGTAGATGTGTTGAAATGGTGGAATTCCACTTTAAGCCTTTATCGAGCATTTACAAACCTTCATTCGCATTAATCGACATCTGCCACACGTCTGAACAATAACACATTGTGTGGCTAAATGGGATATAGGCTCATTCAGCATGGTTTGGTGTGAAACGGTTAATTGTAAAGACTCAGGTCTGTTTACAGTGGTGGTGATAGGAACCAGGGGTTACCATAATTTACTATGCAACCACCAGTGAGCCTACATGAGTCTTCTGAGTTTATATATGAAATGTTGATGATAAAACCAGGACAGTGATAAATCCAGGACAAATAAGTTATGGCAACTTACATTTTAGGCCAAAATCTTCTCAAAACTATCATAAAACAACGATAGACAGTGCATTCATAACCATTTCAAGTCATAACTTTCTGTGAGGGACGTCTGGTTCCTATCACCACCACTGTGAACAATTCTGACTCTGTAAGATTCTCTAGGAAAGAAGCATTTGACATCGAACCACTCTGAATGGCTTTGCTTTGTTCTTTCTTAACCATTTAATTATTCAATTCATAACAAAATTCCGAATTCTGCATTATTCCACATTGTAAGGGTGTTAAAATGTCCCCTTATACTGAAGTTTTACTGAAATAACTTATGTAAAAATGTAAGCTGGTTCGATAAACAGCTCATGGTGTCATTTTAGTCACCTTGATTGAAAAATACTAACATTCTATTTTAGCCGAATAGCTAATGATAGACACCAAGGCTTAAAAACAGTACGAGACTACTGGTATACCTAATTTAAGACAGTGTTTAGACATTTTTAGAAGCTCCTGTCCTAAATTCAGTCCTTATGGAAGTTGTCATCCAAATGGAAGTTGGTACGTTCCTGTAATACAGTCTGTAGTCCAGCTAATAAAGACCCTCTGAGTTCTAGCAGATCTGGGTTGGAACCAAACTAGGAAACTGTGTAGTTGTAAATGTAAAGTTCAAAGCTTATACATGTGAAAAGATGAAACCTTACTGATGGAGGTGTGAGGGCAGAAGGGGGGATGTGAGAGTGGTTTTACTTCCGCTCATCTGCAGCACACCTATCTATTGTGAAAGTCCTCGCTGGCCAAGGCTCACAGGAAAACAATGCTATTGTCTCCAGCGCTTTTCTTCACAGGTGAGTTCCGTTCCTTCAAGAAATCTTTAGAGTAGAATAATGAAGAGAAGAGGCTTTCAGTAAATAAACGTCCACTTTCTCTAATTCTGTAAATGACAAACGAGCATGAGCACTTTCAGACCACCATCTGAGCGAGCCTTGTTTAGACAGGTACATCGAACTGAACACTTCTTCATTTCTTTCTCA
This sequence comes from Pygocentrus nattereri, assembly GCF_015220715.1. Classification (NCBI taxonomy): domain Eukaryota; kingdom Metazoa; phylum Chordata; class Actinopteri; order Characiformes; family Serrasalmidae; genus Pygocentrus; species Pygocentrus nattereri. The sequence goes on from NC_051230.1 coordinate 30,708,280, forward strand.
GCAGTAAACCTTGTTTTGACATTTAAGTCTTCGGGAGCCTTGAAGAAGAAAGAGGTTAGACTTGGAGAAAATGTCACTGTAGCATGTGAGATGTCCTACCATCAGAAAATCTACTGGCTGAGGATGAGCCCCGAAGCCCAGCTGAAACAACTGATGGTCATCAGTCTGAAAAATGATGGGGAGGTGACTATTCTTCAACACTCTAATGACAGCAATCTCAAAGGCTGCGTCTTGGAAAGGTTCATCGGGTTGAGAGTCCTGAGTGTGGCCGAGGCCGATCTCGGCACATACTTCTGCGCTACGTATGACGACCACATGGAGTTTGGGGAAGGAGAAGAGCTCTATGGTAAGTAGTACGATCACATCTGGTGCAAGGTATTAATGTATAGAGAGTCCTTGGATCAGTAGGACATAAGCATCTTAAAACTTCTTCACACCACATGCGTAGCACATGTTTTTAGCCACTCAGGGTGGGCAGCAGCGACATCAAAGCCACGCTGACTACAGTGAAAGTAAAACTGCAAAAGCTGAAACCTCAACCACAATGTGAAATGCTAATAAAAAGAGAAAACTTGTTTTTTGCTTCATAATGTGCCTCATTTTGTCAATATCTATGAAAAAGAGGACAATTTGCATCAATTTGCAACTTCTCAGAACATTTTCCTACATTGGTGGTTGGTTCATTTAGTACCAAATGATTCTCTAGAAAATCTCAAGCATATATATTCTTGAAATAGTATTTTCAACTTATTTATTAATGTATTTTTAACCATTAACAGATGGTGTTGTGTGCCAGCTGTGACAGACATTTGCTCATCCACCTGCGTATATACATATACATACTCTTTTGCATGGCAAAGGTCAGAGTTTGTTCTTAAAATAAAGATTCTGATTGGGAACATCTGCTAAAAAGTCAATTTTGCCACATATTTAACTCAATTTTGCCACATATTAATCTACACATGAAGATAGTTGTCATTATTATTATATTTTTTTAATAAAGTGAATAGCTACCAGGCTCGCTCATGCTTTACTTCACCTGGCTGAACATATGGCACCATTATCTGCTGCAGTGAAGCAAAAGCTTTGACCTGAAGAGTTCAGTAGTACCTCATGAACTAGTGGCTGCTTTTGCGTTTCACCAGGTATCGCAGCAGTTCTCTGTTTTCAGAGGTAGCTGAAGGCCTTCTGTTGTCTTTTCTAATACTTTTGTAACACTGTCAAATAACCAAACCAACAAGAAGTGAAATGTCTTTTATGAAAAGTATGTGTGTGGTTTGTGTGTGTGTGTGGTTTGTGTGTGTGTGTGTGTCTATTTATGTATATGTGTATTTACGGGAAGAGCAAATGTCAATCGATTAGTTGGAAACAAGGCTGACAGTCACAGGGTTGAGGTTTGCAGCGTAAGTCAGCAGTTATTCCACTCATGTTGAACGCTTTTAGAACATATGGTGCCCATGTGGTCATGAAATTTATCTATTTTATTATTACACTTGGAAATGCAATACATGAATATTTTATCCTGAACAAGAAAACAATGAAAAATGGACAAAATAATACAAAACCAGAGTTCATTTCACCTTCATTAGATTCCAGTGATGACATTTCCTGCGAGTCATTCTAACTTTATGAGTGTGAAGACATGTAAAGAGGCAAAGATGCTTATACTAACAGGGCTGATTTTTTTTCAAATACCAATATTTAATGTATTTAATTTCATAGCAAACAGAACAGCTTATTACATTTAAAAGAGTATTTTTTTCATTAAACTGAAAATGATATTCTTAAGTTTAAAAATCAAATGTAAGGACAATAGCCAGTGATCATAACTGTAAATGATCTGTAAATAGAAAAAAGAAAAATAACAAAAAATAAATAAATTTGACCTCAAATTTGGAAAGATTTGCTTAATCATTTGATAAAAATATTTTGTTTGTATAAAAACTTGTGCAAAATGTTACTGTAAAACAGTTGTCTTTATGAAAGGGGAACAGCTTGTCCTATTTTGATAGAATGACTTGGGAAAGTTCAGTCTAACACCAACACTCTCTGATTATGCCACCATGATTATCCATTCTGTTATAACACATGCAGAATGGATGTCATGCTGAAATAATGATGGACGCTCCTGAAAAAGACGTTGTCTGGAAGGCAGCATGTTGTGTGTGTGTTCTAGCATTAATGGTGCTTTCACTGATGTGCAAGTTACAAACACCTCCATACAATAGATGCTTTTGAACTTTATGCTGGTAACAATTCAGATGATCTTTTTCTTATTTGGTCCAGAAAACACAACGTTCATTATTCCCATAAACAATCTGAAAGGTGGCCTCACCAGACAATACACAATACACATTTCCTCTGTCCAGACTGTCAGTAGTGTTTCTGGACGTTGTTGACATACAGCAATGTAGTTTTAACTTGCATATGTCAATGTATCAGTATCAGTATGAGGGTATAGTTACAAACAACACAAAGTTGGGGAGGTGAAATATGAAATTTCTTTGGAAATGAGTTTTGTAATAGAGTTCTGAGAACTGAGCAACAGAAGGAAAGTGTACACTGAGGTCTTCATGAATCTGTAAAAACAATCAAAGTGATGTTGAATAAGTTTTTTTTTTACTCTGTTTTCATTTATAGTGTTTGATCAGGTGAAATGTATTAATATATTATGAAGTCTGAGGATCAGTTGGGTACACAATGCTTTCAATAACTTTTGCATATAATATAATCTCTTGCTGTACCATTTGTTCTAGCCACTCGGGGTCGGTCAGAGCAGCAAGATCAACATCACACCGACTGTAATCAAGGTAATGCCTCATCATCTTCCAACAGAGTACAAGATCAGTATTGGACATTATAATGTGCTTGTAATATTCAAACTGTGGAGCTTTATAAGGAATTAAGCAATTTCCAGATCACTTTTAATGTGTATTACACATTAAAATCTTTTGCTCATTTTAGATGCTCATGATTATGTCATTATTAGGCCTCATCAGGCCAGTAGCTGCTAAGAAAGGCTATGTTCACACTTGGCAGTTTGGGTCTAATTAAAATAAACCCTGGTGCTATTGCTCTGTTAATGCAGTTCATTGGAACAAAAGTGACCAATAGGGAAGCGCTTTACTTCACAGATCAGTAATAAGTGTGTAATGACATGGTAACATCATAGTAACACATTGTGCTAACCTAAAAATTGCATACAAAAAGTTGGTTATTGTAGCCATAACACAAATATATTGGTAATATGTGGGTACTAATATAGGAAATAAGTATAGCAACAGGACCATTTTTGTGCTGCATAATAGATTAAAACTATTTTAACTGGTTCCATTAAAGGAATTGTACCAGAAGCTCATCTGATGACATGTATTTATGTAAACAAGCTCATCATTTTACATTTACATTTATGGTATTTGGCAAACACTCTTATCCAGAGCGACTTACAATTTTGATTATTGTTACACAGGTAGGCGAAGGCGGTGTTAGGAGTCTTGCCCAAGGACCCAAAGAAATACAACAACATGGCTTATTTAGGGGGCAGTCGTGGGCTGGACGTTAGGGAACTGGCCCTGTGACCAGAAAGTTGCCGGTTCGATCCCCAGTGCTGACAGTCCATGACTGAGGTGTCCTTGAGCAAGACACCTAATCCCCAACTGCTCCCCGGGCGCTGTGGATAGGGCTGCCCACCGCTCCGGGCAAGTGTGCTCACTGCCCCCTAGTGTGTGTGTTCACTAGTGTGTATGTGGCGTTTCACTTCACGGATGGGTTAAATGCGGAGGTGGAATTTCCCCGGTTGTGGGATCAAAAAAGTATCATTTAATCTTAATCTTAATCTTAATTATAAAGAAGGGAAATGAACCAACTCACAAAGTTCTGAGGCTAAAATAAATAAAATAAAGCCTTTATTATTTTCATATACTTCTTACTTTTTACATTTTTTTCCCTTTGCACAAGATAATTTCAAGTTTTTAAGGAGTGTTTCTTTCAGAAATTGCTATTCCACTAGACATAAACAAAACCCTCGAGCTTAGTTACTTAAAAAAGATGGTTCTTCAAGAGTTCTTTAGTAAAGGCAGCAGTTCTATTTAGAACCCTGACTTCTATATAGAACCATGTGCATGCTCAAATGGTTCTCCGCATGGTGAAATGCTTGACAAGCTTGACACTGTAGCAATAGCAGAACCCTTTTTTGATGCCTTCTAAAAGCTTCTATGTAGAAGCCTACACAACACACTCTCCGTCAATCTGAGCGACAATTGCACCTTGCAGACCATTTAAGCATGAAATGGTTCTATATAGAACTCATGGTTCTCAACAGAACCACTGCCCTTACCCAAGAACCCTTGAAGAGTCATAAAGTGGAGAAAAGTCAGCCCAGAAAGTTGGATATGATCTTAATTACTGTTGCCAAATGTATGCCATAAAAACAGCACTGCATTGCTTTCTGCTTTGGTCCAGACTAAGAGAATCGAGCCATAAACATCCACTATAAACACCCCCGTAATTATCAAGCCAATAGCGGCTAAATATCCAGAGCACTTTATTAAGCACTTTATTAAGTAGAGTGAATAGAGCATAAACTTGTGCACAACCTTTGCCTTAGTACTGGGTCTATAATGCACTTATTTTGTATCACTATCCATGGGCATAGCTAGAACTTTAGCATAGGCTGGCCAGGTAAGATTTTTTTTGGTGGCACAAAGAAAGTGATGGGTAGGAAAACAAAATGTGTTCATCATTTCATCTCGAAACCACGCTTGGCGAAAGTGAACTGAACTACAAAACGGTGTTGACGCAGCATTTCATATAGACCAGGCCATAGAAGTTATTCAATTTAGGTTGCATTCACTACAGGTTAGACAGTAGTCTAATAATTGGAAAGCTGGCCAGACAGCATTGAATAAGGCAACCAGTGCCACTTTAATATAAGACTATCCTTAAAAAGCGCTCATAAATGGTTTAAAATGGGTTTAGTATGTTCATTAATTAGCAGTTAAAACCCATCAAAAGGCCGACAGGGACCTGCTGTTTGCCTATCAGTGAACCCTCATTCATTAATACTGTGAAACCTCAGAATTGGATTCTTATTGATCTTTGCCTTCATCAGTCGGCGTTAAACTCATCAGCGTCTTCCCATATTCATTCACTCACGTTTGCCCTTTTCATTAAGGATTTCATTAGAACTGCTTAGGAAATGATTTGTAAAGTGTTTATGACCAAACTAACACCATTAACAAACTGATTTGAAACCTTTCGGAAACGCTTTATAAGGGAAGTCCGTCCCGAAATGAGTCGGCATGATGAACGATGGTAGATGACTGATTTTTGATCAGTAAGTCAGCATCACCCAGCCTACTCCATAACACGGCTCACAGAGCAGCACCGCTGAAGGCCCCGGCGCACATTCCCTCACCCGTTCGCGGAGTAAATTAGCCCATCACAGCGAGAGGCTAATAAGGATGCTAATTACCTGCAGCATCATCAGACTCAGAACGGGTTGGTATCTACCCTGATAGCAGATTTTCACCGTTTTACTAACAATGGATGGCTGATGATGGTCTACTGTCTCACTTTCCGTGATTTTGGTGACCAAATAAGTGGCCATGCTTCATTCCAGGAATGGCACTGGTCAGTCCTGGCCAGCCATTGGCTACACCTATATCACCAAGGAGCTCCAAATAAAGACAAAATTGTGTTGGTCTTATTTAAACACGGGGTCTACCTAAACTTCTTACTAACCGAGCTGAATTAGGACCCTCATTTTGTCTTAATAGAGCCTAGCTGTATATTCTTACCTCAATAAATTATGTGCAATGTATATATTAAGATTAAAATTAAGTGATACTTTTTTGATCCCACAACAGGGAAATTCCACCTCCGCATTTAACCCATCCGTGAAGTGAAACACCACATACACACTAGTGAACACACACACACACACTAGGGGGCAGCGAGCACACTTGCCCAGAGCGGTGGGCAGCCCTATCCACAGCGCCCGGGGAGCAGTTGGGGGTTAGGTGTCTTGCTCAAGGACACCTCCAGCCCACGACTGCCCCAAATATATATATATATATATATATAAGAGCTATGGGCTTGATATGCAAAAAATTCAGGAACTTTTCTTATTTTTTGCTAAATTAAATGGTTTACTTGGTCAAAAGGTTAATACATGAAATGGTTGAGACATTGTTTTAATATAGTTCTGAGAAGGTTCAGGCTTCAGGTTTATATTTTAAACCACATTCATGGTGGAGGGGCACATGCCTGGCGTTGTGAGGCAAAATGGTCCCTAGAGAACACCTATTTCTCCGGAATCGCCCCTATTTTACCATCGTCAGCATCACATATAAAACCCAGAAGCCTGGTGTAGGTTCACTGGTGGTTTTAGGTGGTAAATAAAATGTGAACATGGTGACCATGACGATGTCCAGTTCCTAACACCACCGCTGTAAAGAAACCAGTCAGTGAGCGAACCATTTCTACACCGAACCTCTCTGAATGACCGCTTCCATCTCGGCCATCGAGTCGGGCAGTATTTTGCGGTAATTCTCCTGAAGTGTTATCCTTCTCTGCAGGGCTAGATCTTGTTGTTTCTGTTGTTTTTTAAGGTTTTAGAAATCCTGTCTAGCCTTTCACAGCCACTTCCTGTTTTTTCTGTCTTATCAGCCTGTAACGCGGTTGAGACGCAAGACACTCGAGACACGTTGGACGCTTTTCAAGCTCATATGATCATTGCAGTGGTGATGAGCATCAGCCTGCTGATAATGGTCCTGACCATTAGCGTCGTACATGTGAAGACCAGCGGATCAGGAGCGAGGAAACCGGGATAAAACGAGTGTTGTGTCTCCACTGAATGTTTCATGTCATTACAGCGCAGGTCTTAGATGTAACTTGAGCTTATAGCTTGAGCCCCGTAAAATAAAATGCATTGTAACGTGTGTATATAATTTACTAAGGTCAAAATAAATGTGTACATAATATATTTGCAACATGAATATACCAAGAAGCTCTATCAAGGTATCATTCTTTACGTTTTGTTAAAATGCCCTCTTAGCATATGGGAATGCCCCATGGTTGAACCATTCTGGCACAGTGTGCTGACATTTTTGGAGACATGGGCAGGAGTAGCCCTGCCAGTGTCTCCCCATTTATGTCTTTTGGGAGATGAAACAGAAACTCCAACTCTAACAAAAAGGCCATATTCAGTTCTGATGGTGGGGACGACCTCAGCCGCCAGAGTCATATTAAGACGCTGGAAATCACCCACATGTCCAACACTCCAAGAGTGGAAAATCCTAATGAGCGAGACCACATCGTATGAGGTTATGCTAGCCAGAATAAGGGGCAAAGGGCTGGTGGAACTGGGAATTTGGGAATATTTTATGGAATATCTCACTTCTGGCTAACTGCATGATTATGAGACAAGAATTAAGAGATGTTTGTATCTTTTTGATAACTGGCCTTCCTTCTTTTGTTTTCTATATGATGTACCATATGAGCTTTTGTTTACTGTGTTTAAATAAAAAACTTTAATTACAAAAAAATGCCCTCTTAGCCATTAAGCTACATGTGAGATAAGTGTGGCGCTATAAAAATTCTTTTTGATATCTTAAGATAAATAGAAGAATTCTAGAGAACTGTTCACACTTGTGGTGATAAGAACTAGACGTCTGAAGAGTGTAATGCCTCTAAAGTCACGTGTGAGTTCACTGGTGGTTCTGGATAGTATATAAAATTAGATAGTATATATTTGTGTTTTAGACATCATGACCGCTGGTCATCAACCATTTCACACCAAACCTCTCTGTGTGACTCTGTTGACATCTCAACAATTGACTTACGCATATAGATTGAAAAGTCGATGGAATTCCCAGTTCAGGAACCCAAGGGGGTTTACAAGCTTTGAAAGTAAGTGCATTACATAAGTGAATAATGTGAAGACTGCTGTAAGTCAACATGGAACATGGACAAAAATACAAGGCAAGAGATGGACTACAAACAAATGTAATACACTGAAATGTCATTCTATTTTATTTATTCTAATTAAACATATTAACAATAAATGTTATTGTCGCAAACTGTTTTTGACTTTTTTGAGGTAATGAAAATGAATTTATTTTGGCAATAGACAGCTATTTTTCATGACATGCCTGGAATGCCTGCCTTTGTCTCAACAAGAATGCAACTGGATATTCCCATAAACACCTTCTAAACCCCCTCTCGCCTCTGCTCTTCGAATTCCTGCAATACAATTAAAACACAAGCCAAACAAATGATCTAGCAAAACATTAGGTAACAGAACCGTTGTTCTCTGTTCTCTATTTTCACTAGCCACATTTACATGCAGCCTAATAATCCGTTAATAATCTGACTAATAGCTCAATCCGAATAGAATACATCCATGTAAACACCTCAATCAAAATAGGCTAGTCAGATTGACGCTGTTCGGAATAAAATGTCTACCTTGAACGAGGTGGGTAAACCTCGAAATAATCAGTTAAATAGAAGAATAATAGCCGTGTAAAGACCTGTATCCGATTACATTCCCTATCGGAAAGTTTCGTTTCGTCATAGCGAACGTTTATTCTGTTCAACACGGCGGAGCAGAAACTGGTCTGCGGAGGAGACGAAGTTTATACTCTGATCTTTAAAAGACGGCGGTGGGACGGACGTCCAGCTTAAGTGTCTCAGAACACGACGTCTTCCACTCAGCCTTCTTTAATAAGGACATGTGAAGGACGTTTTTCTGAGTCTGACGTCATTTTAAAGCAGTTAAAAACACAATCACTGCTCACTGCTGCTCATCTCACTCTGACTGGAACTCATGTGATGCTTGCTGTCATGGTAACGTTTCCTCTAAGTGGTACCCCACGCATACACGTCATTTTGCATTGGATTACTTGTAGTGAGCATGTAAACGAAGATTTTCCATCAGACTGTTGAATAGAGTGAGCATATAAACACCTGAATCTGTAATTCAATTGTATTCAATTGGTCTGGCAAAAATCTTTGCATGTAAACAGAGCCACTGAACGTAATATGTTATTCAGCACACATCTGCATGCGTAACTGGTCTTTTTTGGGGCCCTTATTAGTCATGCTAACTTGCATTACATCCACGTGCTAGCGACAGGCTTGTGTTGATGAGCACACCATTGCCCCTTACTGTGAGTTCCACTTTCATGAGGCACTAGATTGGTTTATAAATGTCACTCTCAGTTTGTTCCCACCATAATGAATCTACGTTTCCAGAAGAGTGCGGACACTGGTTTGTGAAGTAAAACGTCATCAGTGCTGTAAAGTTGGGTACAAATAGTAAATAAAGTCATTTGCTGAACTCCAAGCTAATCTATTTAGACTATTAATATTATCGTTATTATTTAAACATTATAAACTATTTGTAAGTATGATGCCCAAGACAACTGACACATGCAAGCTTAGTACAGGAATTAAGCCTGTTGCCATTAACAGATATTCAGTGCCAAAGTTTGACCTCCCCTCGGTCAAATAACGTTTTGTTTATTTTGTAAGTTAAAACATGGGGACATCTCATCTATAGAGAACACACTTAAATACACACTGTCTATTTGACATCTGGTATTGTGAACCGCAAATAAGCAGGGTTTGTGTATTGATATGTATAGAAGTGTGTTCCCTGTTGAACATGTGCCAATTTTCACCTAGGTAATCAACAACAACAAGTCATTTGACCAGGAACGCCCAAACGTATGGCTCTAATATGCCAACATGGCTTATTTAGATGAGTTGGAATTCACTGTCATTCACTTTAAGTCACATTTGCACATTTGACTGTACTATTCATTCAAATCACACATGCTTAGTGGAACAGTGCAGGCAAGGACACCTTAAGGGCAACTACTGCCAAACCCACCCCTTCTACAGTCTCCAAGGACGCACTAGCGTCAGTGCTTTGCAATGCTCTGTACAGTACTACTACTGTGCGCCATCTCAAACGTATTCAGTCATTCTCAGTCAATGCTCCATGGATCATTTCTGCTTCTTCCTTCAGGTCTTCAGACTTTTTCTATGTGCCGTAGTGGCATTTACAGGTAACACTACTTGTTTTTACTTGTTTTACTGTAATTACTGCTTGTAATTACCAAAACGTCACATAATATTTGATGCCACACACCTCAGGAAGAATACTGTGAGCATGCAAAATGTGCCAAATTACAGAGCGTGCCGCCAAGCTAAAGCAGAGATTTTCTAACAGCATTTAACATTTCACGCAGATTTCAGATTCCTGCCAGAAAATAAAAGCTGTAAAAAATGAAAGAAAGCCTACTGCGTGCTGCGGGCTCTTCAAATTGCCATGGCTGCACAACCATCTCTATAATATCCACACTCTCCTGATCAAACTGAGGTCTTCTAGATTTCCACCTCAATTTAGTTGTGAAAATAGAACTTGAGTGAATGATCAACAAATCAAATGATACAGAATCGCGATATTTTGAGAATCACTGGGGTATTTTTAATATTTCTAGCCAAGGTGACTCATTTAAAAGAACCCTAAACTTGGTTCTAACTCAACTATAACGTCAGTGATATTCAACCAACTTTCAGGACATACTCTGGTAACAAATAGAGTGCTTGCAGGTAAACTAGAGGACACCAGCACATAGAAGTGTAAGTGGGTGCTAAATCATAGGTCTTCTAATAAATACTCATACTGATACAGTATTATATCAGTATATATATATATATATATATATATATATATATAACAAAGTAGGTGAGAAGTTTCAGGGTTACTCAGCAGCATCATGTCATGCTGACCTGAAAGGCATGAGGTGTGTCGTCTACGCAGTACACTCGTAGGCTGTAGTTCAGGGAAGAGGCCTCCAAGCTGCCAAACACGGCCACCTTCAGCCTTTTACCAGCATGCTCGTTCAGCGGCTCCCCCACCAGGGCGTAGGAGCCGGGCTCGTCCAGAAGCAAGTGGCAACTCTTAGAGTCCAGCAGGCAGTAGCAGGAAGTCGACTCGTCCTCCACTGACATCACTTCCTGTACAGGAGAGAGGACACCTGGATTAATTTTAAAATGAATACGGACAATATCTGTGGTATAATCCAGTATTAGTCTAGATTGTGTGTAGTGTTTACAGTCTGACAGTAATAACTGTGAAGTGACTTTAATCCAGTATGAATCTGTAACATGTGCCAACTTTCCAGTGTTATATTAACAACTCAAGAGTAAATGATCTTCTGCAATTGGCTAAACTCAAAGCTCAGAACCCGCTGACAGAAACGCCAGAGATAAGTTGGTTTTCTCTCTGAGAAAAATGTGTCATTTTTAAAAAAATCACTGCTGTGTTACTGGATCCTCAGAATTAAGGAGCTGAAATATGAATATAGGTGCATGCAGGCGCACTGCTGCACTGAACTGACATAAGACTGGCAACCACACCAAAATACATCACACAAACCAGCAAGCTTCATCAAAAGTGGCAGTCGAGTTGCTTTGGAGGTTTTCAGCTACAGTTTGAGTGGCTGGTGTTGGTATTTAATGGTGTTGAAGTTTAATAATTGACTTAGTTTCATGCAACATCATACTGATGTGTAGAAGTAACAACCTTGTATTTCAGGATGTGGTGGTACTAAATGGGGGAGGAGTGTACACTTTAAAATTTTCATTTTTCCCATTGAGAGAAACTGTTTAGACCTGTAGGCCATGAGTCTGACTAGAGAACGACGCATTCATCACAGGTCTATAGGCATGCAGTGTGTTGTTACTGTTATTGAGTGAATTCTGCAGCGCAGTGTTGACATAAACATCTGGGCTATGACTTTTCAATTCATGCTGTCTGTGAGAATTTAAGGAAAATACACAAATTCTTTATCTTATACCAATTATTCACATAATTGAATTGGCTGTAACAAAGCTTTAAACAAAATAAAACCCACGTTTGTAAATCTGCAAAGTAAGATGAAAATGAAAGGACGCATTCTTATAAAATTCAATGCAGGCTTCATTGCAGTTGACATACACCAATCATGCATTGCATTATGACCACCTCCTTGTTTCTACGCTCATTGTCCATTTTATCAGCTCCACTGACCGTATAGTTTCACTCTGTAGTTCTACAGTTACAGACTGTAGTCCATCTGTTTCTCTGATACTCAGTTACCCTGTTCTTCTGTGGTGAGGACCCCCATGTACCCTCACAGAGCAGGTGCTATGTGGGTGGTGGATCATTCTCAGCACTGCAGTAACACTGACGTGGTGGTGGTGTGTTAGTGTGTGTTGCGCTGGTCTGAGTGGATCAGACACAGCAGTGCTGCTGAAGTTTTTAAACACCTCAGTGTCGCTGCTGGACTGAGAACAGTCCACCAACCAAAAATATCCAGCCGACAGCGTCCTGTGACCACTGATGAAGGACTAGAGGATGACCAACACAGACTGTGCAGCAGCAGATGAGCTGTCGTCTCTGACTTTACATCTACAAGGTGGACCGACAGGGTAGGAGTGTCTAATAGAGTGGACAGTGAGTGGACACAGTGCTGAAAAACTCCAGCAGCCCTGCTCTCAACCTCTCAACCCGGCCTTGTAGCGGAAGAACCTCGTGCAGAGCTGTCTTTGTCCGTGTCGTCTTCCTATTCTCCCTTTTCTGCGTCTGGCTCATCTGGCTCCCATTGGCAGCAGGATCTAAGCTCGCTTCGCCGTGGAGAATCGCTCTGCAATCAACAAGGTCACGTCTCTAACGGCTGACCAGCTTAGGTCAGGGCCGAACCGAGCAGACATGTCGATATAATACATCCCTCCTTTCACTTTCACTTGTTTCTTAGTACGACAGGAGCTCTTCAAAGCAACACGCGCATCAAACGGAAAGACCTCGGCGGAGGAGCCAGCCTTTGTGATGCGATAAAAGCCGGACTGTCTAGAGCACAGAGTGGAAAAAACAGTATTAATATGAACTGAGGTCAAGCAGGAGCTGTTTACAGAGCTGAACTGACCCCGCTGTTGGTCTTTTCTGTTTAACCCGAGTAGGGCATCGATTCATCCTCATATGTTCTCATGCTGACGTTGACTTATCCACAAGAATTGTTGCACCTCTCGGTGGTTAGAAGCCGACGTGTTTAGCGCACTGGAAGTCGATTTCCTCTTGAAGCTGGAAAATCTTTCTTAGCCAATGTTGCTGGTGGCAAAAGGGGATCAACATGATGTGCTGAATCGATTTCAGGGCCGAATTAAGCAATGAAACTTGCCGAGAAATGAGCGATGGTTTTAACCTTTGTAAGTGTGCTGTGGTTAGACGAGTTATTGTTCTTTCGCAGCTTGGTGAAGCTGAGAGATTCGGCTGAAAATGTAGATCAGAGGTCTTTAATTAAAATTCAATCAGGTCCAGTCAAAGAAAATCTCCTCAAGCAAAGGTCCAAACATCATAATGTCTATCTTGCATCGTGACTCAGTGCCATATGCTGTTTACTGAAGTAGTCTAGTAGGAATATTAACATCTTATACAGACAATGACTGAATATCAAGTCCAATTCAGTCATATTTCAACAATATTTATAGTCAGTTTTCTCTTTTTAGTTCACGGCATGTGAAGTAACTTCCCTCTGACTCACTTTCTTCTCTGACTGCTGTTTCTTGCCTCGTCCCTCCCCTGTGTGTGCATCACTCACTCGAGTCTCAGGCCTCATCTTAATGCACAGATCTGATTGGCTGAGTCGCGTCACGTGTGATATGTACATTGCATGTGGTTGGTGTGTGAGTCTCCGGCTCTTATAGGTTAGAAATGTTCTGCCGATTAAAATAGGACCACCCCGTAGAAATGACATAATTCTCTATACTGGTTATAGACACAGGTCCACATAGGACAGCGTCTGGGTCTGGACTCGGACCATGGTCCGTCTGTAAATGACCTCTGGTGTAGATCCATACCATGTTTGAGTTTGTGAGTAGAAAAGGTGATCTGTTATGGCATGAAAGGTTATTCGTTTTTCAGCCCCCGTTAAAAAAAAAAAAAAAAAGAAAAAAAAAAGCTAAAATCATATTGAAATTATACTTTTCAGTATTTAATGTGTCCAAACTTTGCCTTTATTATAGCTCCCGTCCTTTTTATGAGACCCGCTTTCAGTTTCTTAAAGAAACCTCTAAAGTTCACTCTTAGAAGTTGGTTGAACTTTCTGTTTCTCACTATTCAAGTAACCCCAAACACATTCAGTGGTGTTGAGGTCTGGGCTCTGGGGTGGTCAGTCCATTGTTCAGCTTCTTTGTTTGGTGTGTCCGTCTCTTTTTCTCAGAGGTTCTTCTTGATCAGCTGCACATCCTTTCAGACCCCCAGCGCTGAGTGGTCTTCTCACAGTGGAAGGATGGACAGAAACGCCTGTGGATGTATGTGCTGTTTATCTAATGGGGCGGTTTTGGTGTCTACCAGGTGTTTCAGGTGGTTGTTAGGAGTCAAAGGAGTTTCCTTTGCAGCTTTTAATGTTTTTATTTATTTTATTTTTTTTTATATTTCCACTTTTAAAAAGCCTAATTTTTCACTTTTTTTCTCCTTCCTTATGCAACAGGATTATATCTTATCTCAGAAATGTCTCCTGAAAACGAATAACTTAGTACTTACTGGCTGTTTTGATTGAAAATTAAATAAATTAAAAGCTTCTATATTTGTAACATACAAATTTATGTCATCATGTTATTAGGGTCTACAGAAACGTCCACTTTTCTATCTAACCATAGGTGTCACTGGTGTTACTGACCATCACTGGTGTTACACATAAGAAGGGTAACACCGGAGACATTTCTAATGAAAAATGCATTTCACAGAATAGCTACTACAGAACATCCAAACACATGTTGTCAGTCATGGAACATCCAATAAAATATGTATTCTATTTTTTTCAGTTACCTCAGAATAAAGTCGGTCACACCAGTGACGTCAGTGAGCTAAATGAGGAAATGTCTGGTAACTGAAAGACACAGTGGACTCACCATGAGCTTTTCCTCATAGATCCTCAGAAAACAGGTCAAAGGAAGTCAAATGAGGTCATCAGTGTGACTTTCATTTCAAAATAAGAGATTCTTTGTTACGCAGTAACACCAGTGACACGAAATAATATAAATATAAATAAATAATAAATATAATATAGATCATATTTATTTGCCATTTGTTTTCTTTACGTCATGTAAATCGTAGATTTCCTGGTCATGTAGTCAGTGTGTAGATCAGTGAAGCTGAAATAGCAGAAAAACCTGTTTTTTGCCTCAAAGCATGACTGTGAGGATGAGCTCTTCTGTGGTGCTTGGAATTCTAGATAATTGTTTTAAAAAGCAACGCTGCTAAAACGAGGCTCAGGAAGGTGTGATTGTTACAATAACTCATTGCTTTATTGAAAAATGTAAATAAATTGTAACCTTAACATGTTTGTGATATATCTCTAAATGCTAGGGATACAAAAATGGACGTTTCTGTAGAACGACCGATGATTACATATGATAAGTGTAGGAAAAACTCTAGCCGTCTAAGGCTTAACGGTAACACTTCATTTGAAGGCTACCTACATAAGGACTTCATGACGCATTCATAAGCATGAATAATGTGTTTATGAAGCACTACTTGACCATTTATTAAGTGCTTATGTCGGTTCTCGCCACCTGACATGATGTTTTATTAAATAATTGACATTGTACTGACATAATAAGAATAAACGTTGAGCATATTTACAGCACTAAACACATTTAAAACACTATACATAACTATTTATGTCAGCATTCCTAAGACGACATTGTACTGATATCAGGTGAAATATGCCTGGAAACCACCCCCTCTTCCCTCCATAGTATGGATAAGATGATTGATGCAATTATGTATAGGGTTTAAATGTTTAGTGCTGTAAATATGTTCAAGGTTTATTCATATTATGTCAGCACAATGTCATTTATTTCATAAAACATCTTATGTCAGGTTGCGAGAACCGACATAAGCACTTAATAAATGTTCAAGTAGTGCTTCATAAACACATTATTCAGTGCTTATGAATGCGTCATAAAGCCCTTATGTAGGTAGCCTTCAAATAAGGTGTTACCGGCTTAACTCTCAGCGAGAGCTGCAGAGAGCAGAGTGATCTTCAGAGAGCCGCTAAAATCACAGGCAATTAATATCACACTAAAGCGCGTGCGTGAAATGCAATTTCGCTGTAAACAGGAGCGAGAGGCCTTGTTAAGCACAAGAGACATGCGTTCGATTTAGTGCTGACTGAGTGACCAGGTCAAGAGCGGTACCCTCGGTATGATTCTCTTTCCAATTGCCTCACGTCGCCAGTCATTTCAGCTTGTTTTTCGCCAGCGGAGCTGGATCGATACCGGACATGTCTGACTGTCCCTCTGGCCTTGTGGTCACCTCTGTCCGACAGCCCTGCGGCAACCCGTGGCTCCTTGGCCACCGCGCACTGTAATTGTTTGGGATTTTTTTTGTTCTCGGTAGCATTTTCTCACCCGTCGTGCCGCTGCCTCTCACCACCACGGGGCACCCTCAGATTCACACCAAAGAGAGGCAGCAACAGCCGTAAGGCAGCAGTGATTGAAAGCAGCCTAGTGTCGCGCATAATAAGGAAAGGTTCATAGCTAAGCTCTCTGAACGGCGGCAGCCTGGGAGTCAGAGAACTTGGCTGCAGACCAGCAGGTTGTGGGATTTGATCCCTGCTGGTAAATTCCTGCCACTGCTATTGTGCCCTTGAGCAATGAACCTGAAGTTGCACCTTGGGGTCTATCCTTCAGCTGCCATCTGTAAGAGACTCGGGTCGAACGTTACATAATAACAACACTATCTCTAATACGCTGGACAAGAAACAAGATCTCTGCCTCATGAGCCACATTTTTAAAAGATATTTTTCAAATATTTTTTTTTGTTGCAAAGATAACCTGAACCCTGGCTTGGGCAAGGAGCAACTACACGAGAGAAAGGATGATAAATCAAAGACAGGCTCCATCCACGCTGATATGAATTTCAAATGCAGGCAAGGTCAAGAGAGGAGAGATGCGTTGCCGGCTCTACGCTACCTCCCACTTGTTGTCCTTGGTCTGTCTCTTGAGCTGAATGTTCCAGTTTTCTGCACTGACCTCAGCGCAGTGGGCTATCGTCATGGCAACGGGAGAGGACAGGCTTAGCCCAGGGGGGCCGTACGTGACCTCCGGACCCAGAAGGATCTCACACCTCTCTTCCGAGGGGGCACTGGCAGGGGGTATGGAAAGACAGAAAGAAAAGAAAGTTTAATATGAGTTTTGAAAGCTCTTGCCAAACGTCAAACAACAGTAAAGCAAAACAGGCTACCAGCATAGCAGTAGTAGTACGTGGATACCGATGTGACAATACAGCGACACATCAAATGTACGCTTGAACACCTTAAACATCTCTTAGAAATGCAACTAGACCTAATTTAGACAACAAGAAGTGGGAACAAGAAGTGCGCTGCTGAGTGCAGACACTCTTTAGGCTTCTATACGCCCATGGGCTCCCACGCTCAGCGAGTCTATTTTGTGCCTCTTGCCATGTGTATGACCATTTTGCTGTCTGTGGAGAAACAATTCAGAAACTTTTGTTTTTGTCATTTAATATAATTCCATTGTGTTCTACAAGTCTTTGTCTCACCCACGTCTTTTGACTTTGTACTTATGAGCATAAACCAAAAAAGGTTACATTCATATGCGCAAACAAAGATATTTAAAAAAATAAGAAGAAGAAGAAAATTCAGAAGCCATATTAAAGTGTACATAAATATAAAGGCTGCAAAGAAAAATAAATCAGGCTTATCCCAAGAACACTATACCCACAGTGAAGTACGATGGTGGGAGCATCATGACGTAGGGCTTATTCTTTGCAAATAATACTTCAACATTATTGAAGGGAACGCGAATGGAGTGGCGTTACAACAGATACTGAAGGAGAATTTAATCCCAGCGGCCTAGAAACTCAATCTGGGAAGAAGACGGACAGTTCAACAAGACAACGACCCCGACCATACAGCCAAAAGACCAGCTTCAAGAAAAGGTTAGTGTAGTGGGACATGATAAGGCCCTCATAATGCTCTTTTCAAGTCTTGACAAACAAGTAGTTGACAATGACTTAAATGTTTGGATGCTTATACTACATGATCACACATAGCTACAGCGAATTAGGCCTTTTCCAGAGCTTTTTCAATGCTCTGATTAGGTCACGCCAGTAGTTGGCAATCAGCCATCATTTGTTTCCAAGAGTCAAAATGCCCAATTGATCTAAGAATGATAGCCAAATATGAATGACTGAATATTATTAAGACAATAACATGCTTAGAACGAACTACAACAACATTTTAAATCTTTATTCACTTTCAAAAAGTCTTAATAAAAGAAGTGCAAGGGCTTTGGAAATGATTTCATTCAAATAAATTCATTGTTTACAGCATTATAAGATCATTATAGTGCCCCACTACATTAAAGCCTCACACTTTGTCTTAAGGCAGAAACGTTTTATTCAAAAATTACAGGGAGATTCATTTGAAAGAGGCCCCGAATGTTCTGTAATAACTCTCTCTAGGATGAAGCAATCTGAACCAAAGAAGTTCGCTACATACCTTGACGTATGTGTAATCAATTGCATGCTGGAAGTCTGCCAGAGACATGAAGGGGTACAGTGGTCTGCACCCGGAAGTGGCAAACAGCACATTGTTTGGTTGAGATTGCTTCATCCTAGAGAGAGTTATTACAGAACATTCGGGGCCTCTTTCAAATGAATCTTCCTGTAGAAGCTGTTTCGGTTCAGCACTTTGTTTCTACACCTGTGTTAACACTCATCTTAGGAGTCCGAGCCAATTTCAAACCAGTCAGCTCATCTTGCTCAATTTAAAAAAAAAAAAACAGGCAACACAAACCCACTGTGCAAATCAAATGTGCACCGCCAGAACTATTTCGTGCCCACAGACCACACACATCTGCCTGAACAATTACCCCAACTGCCAAGTTAGCAGTACCAAAAATCATTAAAGGCAGAGCATTTTGCAGAGGGGCCCATAATTCTGCGAGAAAGCTGTCGATTCTCAGAGGGCACCTGGGAGCAAGTTGTTTCCCGGCTGCTGCATATTCATAAGGCTTTGCTTATAATTTTCAGCGTATTATCATCGCCTTCCATCTTTTCCTTGCGACGGTGCGGCATGAAATAAAGCCCATTAACGAGGGAAGAGTTAACGAAGGCTCCCGCCTGTCATGAAAATTCAGGACAGAGGAAAACAAGAAGCCCTCCCGGTGTTCTTCGTTCCAGCAACCTCCGCAGAGCCACAAGTGAGAACAAGAGTCCTAGCAAATTGGGATTCATTATAAGGGGTTGAGGACGTGCTGATCGCGCCAAGTTTCCAAAGGGACACTTCTGCAAATGGGATGCCAAGCAATTACGCAACTTCAGATCGTTTTCGTTGGTCTATTTTGACTCTTGTTACTAGGAAACTAGTTCGCTTGACAAATTGTTCATATATGGAATACTTGAAGAGGAGCGTAAACATCGTAAGTGCCCTACATTGTTCAAAGCTCCCCAGAACTCGAGACTTTTGAGCTTGTTCACGTGCTTCATCTTCAAATGCATGCTGGCTTTCTTTATCCTGCTGAAGAAACCGGCATTGTTTCAGGTCTTTTGAGCCTGTAACGTGACTTAGTCTTCACTCTGGTGAATCAGTGAAAGCTTCTGCACCTCAATGGCACTTGAGACGTCCCGACTCGACGCGTCCGCCATCACTTTAATGATGCGGTAAGGACTCGAGAAGCTGAGAAGAGCCTGTCGACGAGCCGGGAGGAAAATCTATTCGAAAGACCTTGCGTAATATTTCTCAAGAGCGAAGCACTCAGGAAGGAGCTGTCGCTCAACACCCACAAAAGTTCAGCCACGATAAACAGAGGCTTGAGTCATAATTTCTTCCTCAATTAACGTTTCGAAACTGAAAGCGACTCAGGTTCGTGAGTCATTCCGAAGGTCTTAGGCGGGAGCGGTTCTTAACATCCAGATGAACATTTGTAAACGCTGGGCACAGATTACCTGGGTCTGGAGTGGCATAACACCTGCGAGACAGTATCTAAAACATCGCAACGTTTTTTTCCCCCTTCCTTTCCCCTTCCTTATAATTCCACTCCACATCATCGAGGGTCTCACGCTAGCACTACCCGAGGCTGTAATGAGGCACATTATTCAAAGTGACTGATGATTCATCCCCGCGAGACAGGCAGCCCGGCTCTGTGGCATTCTGGGACTCCGTAGGAGACACCAGACTTAACGAGAAATGAACAGGATCCATTAGCGGCCGCGCTACTTCTTATGGGGTCTTGCTTTAATGGATATCTGATAGAGTGGAGACGTGGGTTGTAATACCGCGACAACCTCTTTCAGACCTAATACATATGTTTAACAGTTGTATAATTAATGGCTTGACTTGACGGCTTTGTAAAGTCGGTAACACTTCGCTTGAACCCCGCTGCATAACATTGACATACTCATGCCATAAACATCACACAGCAGATTCCATTTCAGCTAAGAATTATATGGTTCTGTCTGCAGTCGGTGCAGCTTTGAGATATTAAAGATCAGTATGTAGTACAATCGTTCTTTGACCACTGAACGTTAAAAGCCTGCAGAATTTTTTAGAAACCTTTTCCAGGATGGACCAAACGCAGACAGAACCTTTCCATTCTCTTTACAGTTCTATCTGTCCAATAAACCCAAACGGGAATTTTGCTGATATTTGAACTGGTTTCAAGAGCCACATCGATGCCATAAGCATGTTGATTAAAACCCAGTCTACAGGTTTACACCAGGGCAGGGTTTCTCAATCACTGGGCCTTCAATCACCCTCTGGTGGTCCCCAGGCCAATATTGAGGGGGTGCCAGGTGTGGTCCATTCTAGGCCTGAGATGGCAGTTTGCCATCAAATTAGAATTGACTTAACAGTAAAAAGTATAAAATGTTTCCAAATGGACACAACACTAATATGAGGCCTGCAAAATCAGCACACCCCGGTGTTTTAGTTAGTTTTTTTTTTTCCACCTGCAACTACAGAACGAAACTGTTGTAGGAACATTCCACTTAATTTGCCACCGTTCTGTTGATATTTGAATGTTCGCTGATGCATGCGACATATTGCAGGTGTGGGTACACTCTGCTAAAAATTTCCCAAAAATGCGGTGAAGTAAAAAAGCATTTTTAAGAGTTTTGTTTTCTTCTGGGCTTCTTATTGACTAAAAAGTGGGCCTTGAGGTGGAAAAGGTTGAGAACCCCAGGTTTAGACTTTTTAGCATATGTGGACATACAGATGTCCAGTCTTTATTTAGCTCCTTAAACTTTCATTATTTGTGTAATAAAACTGTCCATTTCAGGGATTAAACCATGTTAACAGATAGAGGTGATAGTGTAGTGAAACACCACATACACACTAGTGAGCACACACACACTAGGGGGCAGTGAGCACACCTGCCCGGAGTGGTGGGCAGCCCAATCCGCAGCGCCCGGGGAGCAGTTGGGGGTTAGGTGTCTTGCTCAAGGACACCTCAGTCATGTGCTGTCGGCTCTGGGGATCAAACCGTCAACCTTCCGGTCACAAGGCTGGTTCCCTAACCTCCAGCCCACGACTGCCCCGATCAGGTGCCGTTTATTGGCGTTAAGATCAAAAGAAAAGAAAAAAAACAAAGAACAAAGCAGCGGGGGGGTGGGGGTCCTGTGAGGAGCGCGGCAGGAGGGGAAGTCCTGGGGAAGTCCAGGAGGGGAAGGAGCGCAGAAAGAGAGAGAGCACAGCAGTTAACACCCATGGACTCTCACACCAAGCTACTCACCGGACTGCGGTTCTGTGGCTGTTTAAGCTGGCATCGCCATAGCCTGGTGAGTGGCTACAGTGGCTGATTATGCGCGCCCAGGTGCAGGTGGTTTCTCGCCCCGCCCCCTGGGCCATGCGGTTACCTGCTGTCCAAAACAAAGTGCTGAAGGGGGCTGGCCACCTTCAGCAGCCCAGAGATCAGCCCGTGGCTGGCATGGCTCGGAGGAGCCGGATTGGTGAGACACATCGGTTAGGGAACATCTTGGAAGAAACTGTCTTACTTAAACCTCAGCTATCTGGTCTGGTCTGCTCTTTATTATTGGAGTGTATGGTATCATTATCTCTCTGAGGCCTTCGGACAGGAAGGTGTAGATGCCTATAAGTCTGGGAAGAGGTTTAAGAAGCCTTCCAAAATACTGGAAATCAATCATTCTGCTGTGCAGAAGACCAGCAGCTTGTCCAGCCAGGCTGTACCAGCAAATAAATGGCAAAGCAGGCCGTAAGATGTCTCAAGAAACCCTGTGCTGTCATCACGGGATTCACAGGTAGCTCTTGTCACCGCAGTGCAGGCATCTATCACCAATGTGCACCACGGATAACCCCTGGAACTCTATGCTATGGACAGACTAGTTAAAGACAGAGTGGTTTGGCCATCTATCATGGCAATTACCAATAATGGTGAACATGACACTAAAATCTGCCACGATAGCTATGACATCTTAATGACGTGGCTATGATAGTGCTATGCAGCAAGGTCAAATAAAGTGTTGCCATAAACTCATCTGCAATGATCAGCATTTACTTGCCACTCTCTGCAAAAACAAACAAATGAGCGTGAAAATAAATAAAGAATAAAATGCTGACACAGGACAAAAGCTTTGAAGCTTTCATTGTTTCTGATGGGCTTAAAATATCCATGTGCATTTCAAAGGGAATTCAAAAAACACCTGGAGACCTTTCGGGTGGATGCTGTGGTCGATTGTGTTTGGAGTTTTTAATGGATTTCTATTATGCTTCGGAGGGGGAGAGCGTTCAATGCGAACTATCTGGCTGAGCGAGAGGAAAATTCAATTCTCCGCTGGTCTCTCCTGGCCAAGGGGGGGGGGAGGTTGAGTGACAGCTCAGCGGATGACAGTTTCAGAAGGGCCCAAGAGGGGAAGCGAGGCACGACAGGAGAGAGGAGAATCGGTTTAAAAGCAGAAACCGGGACGGATTGAGTATCTGAAGAGCTATTCATATCCCAATCCGTGCACAGCCTGGTTCCTGCAAGCCCCTCATTTCTTCTTGTTATATGCTGTAATACATAGCATCAATGGGTGTGTTACATAAGGCATGAAAAAGGGCTAAAGAACATGCCTTTCACATGTCTATTTATGTCATCATAGAATAGCTTGGGTTGCAGGGGCTATGCTTTCTCTATTGACAATACTGCAGGGTTAAGTCTCTCAACCCCGAGCGTCGGCCTGATCGAAAGCTCCTTCTACGTCTGTCTGCACAATGACTCGGAACACCCTCATTTTGCGCCAGGCCAGTGTAATTGCTTCTCATCATCTCCTTTTTTTCTTTTTAAAGCTTTCTATGGAGTGGGCATTGACAGCCAAGCATGCCAGCTCTCCTTCAGGTTCGATGGAGGGGAGCAGCCAGAGATGAGTGGATGGCATCACAGGGATGTTATCCAGGCCGTGCAGCCATGAGCGGCACGCTGGGATCGAGGACCTTCCTGTACAAGAAGGAAAGTTTTTTGAAAAAGGAGTCAAAGCCGTGATTCCTAGGGCCGATTTGGACAGGTGTAGATTTGATTAGAAACCAGACAGTGCCTGACAAAATATTGGCTTTTGGGGCCAAGAACTGTGATAGTAGTTCAGCTTGAATTGACATCAGTCATGTACGAACATGAGTTATCTCCAAAGTGCCTTTTACAAGGCAACACATTTGATACCATTCTACTAGCCCAGTGCTAGTTTATGTATCATTTAGCCACACGTGTTGTCACCGTTCCAAAGTGTGGCTAATGCTGATGTAAATGTCCAAGTGATGATGTTTTGATTTGGGCTGTTTGAGAAAATGACAGTTCCTTTGTCCCATACGAATGTGCCAGATTGCATTACCGGCCTTCCTCTGGTGAAACTAATCCAGCTCCAATAGGGTTTATTAGAATGGGGACAAACGGATTGTGAAATTTCAAAACCAATCCAGCGGCTTGTCAAGATTTCTGCATGTGCAGAAAACATACAACATGCAGTAAAATTAAACATTACCTCTTGCCAGGGAAAAACAGTCCTGTTAGCTATAGATAACATTTCACTAACTTTATGACCACCTCCTTCTTTCTACATTCACTGTCCATTTTATCAGCTCCACTTACTGTATAGCTGCACTTTGTAGTTCTACAATTACAGACTGTAGTCCATCAGTGTCTCTGCATACTTTGATAGCCCCCTTCTACCCTGTTTTTTAGTGCTGACGACCCACATGGACCCTCACAGAGCAGGTACTATATGGGTGATGGATCATTCTCTGCACTGCAGCAACACAGACATGGTGGTGGTGTGTTAGTGTGTGTTGTGCTGGTCTGAGGAAATCAGACAAAGCAGTTCTGTTGGAGTTTTTAAACACTGTGTCCACTCACTGTCCACTCTATTAGATGCTCCTACCTTGTCAGTCCACCTTGTAGATGTAAAGTCAAAGATTAGAGCTCATCTGCTGCTGCAGTTTGTGTTGGTCATCCTCTAATCCTTCATCAGTGGTCACAGGGCGCTGCCCACAGGACGCTGTTGGCTGGACATTTTTGGTTGGTGGACTATTCTCAGTCCAGCAGTGACACTGAGGTGTTTAAAAACTCCAGCAGCACTGCTGTGTCTGATCCACTCAGACCAGCACAACACACTAACACACCATCACTACATCAGTGTTACTGCAGTGCTGAGAATGATCCACCACCCAAATAGTACCTGCTCTGTGAGGGTCCATGGGGGTCCTGACCACTGAAGAACAGGGTAACAGCGTATCAGAGAAACCGATGGACTACAGTCTGTAACTGTAGAACTACAAAGTGCAGCTATACAGTAAGTGGAGCTGATAAAGTGGACAATGAGGGCAGAAACAAGAAGGTGGTCAGGATGTTATGCCTGATCGGTGTATATACAATGAATATAAGGTGAGTTTAAGATGGACACGTCCTTCTGAAGAAGTCCAGAACTAAAAGTTAAACAAGCTGTCCCCAGACGTATTCTCACTTCAAGATCACATCTGCAAGATGATGAGTGGAAAAGTTCCAGAATTTAAGGACTGGGTGAAAGTGCCCCTTAATGAAACCATGGATGATAAAAGGGATGGGTTGGGTTGGTGAAAGATCACAACAGAGCTTTCCTCTTGCTTGTTAGGCTCGTCCAAACTTTGTTTTCTGCAGTAGCAAGAAGAACATTAGCTTTTCAGGGGTAGATGCTCAGGTACGATCAGCAATTCCACAAAAATACTGATAATAAATACTGTTTGTGTATTACAGACGTGACTTTCTGTTGATCAACTCAAGCGCTACAGGAAAAAAACATGTCTGAGATGATTAATTTCTGCTAAAATCAGCGTGTCTAAGCAGGTTCAGGTTGGGTTCAGGTTTCAAATTTAGCAGTAGTCAGGCCGGGTCTCAAACACACCCGTCTGGACTTCTTGTTATTTTATTTCTGTCCGGATTGGCCATGTCAGTGTTTTTGTCCCTGCTCCCCTGAGAAAAATACAGGCCAAATCACCTACAGTTTTCCACTGAACTCAGCAGCGGTCTGATTTAGTCCTGTCCGATTTTCCAGGCAGATGTCGCCTCATGTTTTAGTGTGCATTTCCATATTAGGCATGTCCCAAATCACAAAACGATGGATGCTCTGGAAGAGTCTCTCAGCCATTTAACTGGTCTCGATCTTCACCTCCATTTTCTGAAGGAGCATTAGTAGGAAAAGAAATGAAGACATCAGAAGACTGACAACCCGCAGCATGATTAAAGAAGCAATTATGATGGCTGCTAAGTATGCATTACTTTAGATTCACATGGGCACAGTATTAAAATTTTAGTTTTCTAGAAATAATGACCACCATCATATGACTATGGGTGATGTTCATAGAAAATACAACCCAATAGAAACTTGTTTGTGCTTTTATTACCATCAGAATGTGAATGTTTCATCACGTAAAAAGTGATGTTAATCCAACTGGAATAGGGCTATACACGCCTCAAGCTAGCTTTTCATACAGTGAGCCAAGAGACCGTGCAAAGTAAAGCATCCCACTCCACTTGCATCTGCCACCTGTTTGCATTATGTACAAAACTTTAAGGCTCATTGTCAGAGATATCACTGGAACAACACCCACCTGTCTAGAGTCTGTCCTGTCACTAGGATCTATCATGTCTAATGTGGTCTGCCAGTGACCAGTTGCCATTATTACAAGGTCTCAGTCCAAACCCTTCAATACATGGTTCCTCAGTGGTGGAACGAGCTGCCCAGCTCCAGTCACCATGCGGAATTCTTTGCAAACAGTCAAAAAGCTTCTATCCTGCTCTTTTGTGAATCATTTGATCCTATTACACTTGCGTATTTTGTCACAGCTTTATTTCTTAACGCACAGCATTACATCTCCTTTGCATTGTATATTGTTGAACCATACACTGCACTTTGTTCTTACCTCTTACAACTGCCTTGCACTGCTCCTGAAATATGCACGTGTAGCTGCTTGTAATAGCTTTACGCTTAAATTATACTTGCCTCGCTTGTAAGTAGCTTTGGATAAAAGCGTCTGCCGGATGAATAAATGTAAATGTAATGTAAATGCAAAGCTCTCGTCCCAGAAGAGAACAGAAATATAAAGTGGCAGCTTTTATGAACATCATGCCACACATCAATATATGTTTCCCAGGTTGCTTACATGCTGACTTCATGCGTAATTATGGTAAATCTCGTTGCACAATTAGGTCATAATGACAAGTGGGATCTTCAGAAACAGTTCTTGATGGAAGAAATGACAGTTTCAGTGGTTTACGGTAGATAATTAGTTACTTTAAGGGGAACTACAGGTATACTGTACACTGAAGTGCAGCACTGCATCCCTCAACCTCACTGTTTTGACACAATTATAACATGAATGCATTATACAACCACTGGAAATCGGGACCTGCCTAACCACTGACCTACAGTATACTAAACATAATTAAGGTAGCCTTAGATTCACTCAAAAGAGGCCCTGGATATTCTGTAATAACTCTTGCTAGGACGAAGCAATCGGAATGAAACAATGTGCAATGAGATCCTCAATACATGGAGTTTTAAACAAGTCGGGATGCCCCTGCGTCGGAGTGACGAGGTAGGCGCCGGACAGGCATTGCGACATTTAACCTCCGTTTGCAACTTCCAGGTGCAGACTCCCAGACCCCTTCATGTGTCAGCCAGAAAACGGAGATCACTTCCAGCATCGCATGTAAAGCAATCGATTACACGTCAAGGTATGTGGCGAATTTTCTGGGTTCATTCAGTTCACTTTATCCTAACGGGAGTTACAGCAGAATATTCGGGGCCACCTTCAAGATACATCATGTACATCCTCTAAAATAGGTCGGGCTTACTACTTAACAATACTGAGGTGTTTATCAAATCGGCTAGAGAGTCCTCCATGTTTCTGACTGTAAAGCACCTGTATGTAAAAGATTCTGTATTTATGTCTTTCCAAGTGGGAAACAAAACCTGGCCAGCATGTAGAGGCAGCGACTTTCTACAGCAGCCGTGTCTGTAAAAAAAAAGTTTTTTACATTTCCAATCTCACGCATGCAACCACAACTGCATCCCCTTGTGAGGAGCTGAAAGGCTTTGACTGCGGAAATCAGCTCTTATTTTCACTCTTACTTTAAAGTTGCTTAAGCCAATTAAAGGACACGCTATGTGGAAGCTCCACAAGGGGCACCCCCCACCCCTACCCCCAAAATGCAGGCACTTGTGATTCTACTCATGAGGCTGAGGGGGGAACATGATCGGTCTCTGCTCAACAGCCAGAGGGCTCCTGCAGAGAGGGCATGATTTGAAAGGAGCATACTGCAGAGACACTACTAGAGTACAGAGAGAGAGAGAGAGAGAGAGAGAGAGAGAGGGAGAGAGAGGGAGAGAGAGGGAGAACAAGGTGAAAAGTTTGGGGAATCGACCTTTTAAATGGTCAGTACCACCTAATGTGCATTGAGCTGGCATGTTGTTAGTAGAGTAGTTCTGTTTTTCTGGCATTTATCTCAGCTCAGAGAAGAAGAGGACAGTGTTCCTGCAAAGCAGTGAAAGACAGAAATGGACTGAAGGACGGAGGGCTGTATTTGCTCAGCTGTACGCTGGGGTCTCACCTGGACTGTGCTTGATTTATGAGCATGTACATTTCCCACGAAGTGTCCTCCGCGATGGCCCCATGGGACACCAACAGGCTGACTCCTACAGAAACAACACACACAACATCTGCCATGAACCTAAACACAAACAGGTGAGAACAAGTCTAATGTGCTACTATTCTGTGCCACCTCTTTCTGTAGGACAGCTTTCATGCAATTTCAAACAGTCTGCATATTAAAGAATGGCAGTAGCTCAGTGATCAGATTTCCCAGTGAGTGTGAACTCTTACTCTGATTTCTTTCCTTTTTCTCAGTCTGCACATGTGCGAAAACAGACAGCGGTATTGGAAATAAGCAAGCCACGATGCTGCGAGACACAGCAAGACACTTGGGGGCGGCACTGACACCAAACACGAAATAAAGGGTTTAAATATGCTTCATCTTCTAGATGATGCATGTTCATATTTTCAGGTAAAGTGGCACAATGTTTAAAAATTTTGAGTTTATGTCACGTCTTTTTCTGTGAGTTTATGGCTGGTTGCAAAGCACAAATCCGATTACTGCCTGACTCATGTTGACTCGTTGTTTCATATCCCAAGTACATATAAACAGACTACTGACAAAATCGGATTTCTTTGAGTTATCATATTATTAAGTGCATGTAAACACACTCAATCTGTTTATTGTATGCAATTATATAGTACAAGCCTAAAGTGGCCAAACTGGTTGATAAGCTCTTATGGGCATAGTCTTAAGTCCTTGAATCGCCAGGCACATTGCATCAAAAGACATCCTACTCAGTAACTCAAAGGGGGAAAATGGCTTTATGTTTTATGAGATGCCAGGTGGTTGCTAATGTGTTACGGCTATTAGTGTTGCACAGATACTGTATGAGTATCAGCGCCGATGCTGGCACTTAAATGCAGTACCGGTATCGGTGATGGGAATATCCATAACTATGACTGACACTACAAAACCATCTGCACTAGTAGACAGAGCTTACCAACATGTCAGAGGTGTGCAATAAAAATACATATGGCAGAATCTGTAACGGCAGTTAGAATGCTAACATAGCCGGTTGCCTGAACGGCTGAGCTGCTTCTTTCAGCTATCACTCATCTGCCGCTGTGTGGTCATTTACAGTCCGAGTTAACAGTATTGAGAGGGCAGCAGGAGCCTCCAGACTCCGGGTAATTATAGCCTTTAGCCTTGATTTAGCCTCTAGCACAGCAGCCTGCTTGCCGGGCCTGTTCGTCCCCTAGCCCCATCTACGTTGCACCTCTGTTGGTCAGGTGTATCACTCAGCAGTGGGGTTTCATAACCCGTCACTTAAACCAAGCCATAAAAACACTGAAAGTTGCTTATACTGACAGCGTGAAATGAGAGGTGCAGCGGGAGTGAACAAGACGCACACAGACAAACGGCTAACAAATCCTGGGTGGGAAACAACAGCTCTGTTTTTTAGCCAGAGATGCTGCTATGTGTTCTGTTCTGTTCAGTTCTGTTTTTAACAGTTTTGCACAATACATATATTTTATGTTTACTTAAACACTGTTCTTATTACTAATTATATAATAGTAAACATGAAATATATACACTAAATGAACCAAAACCCTTTTTCTTAAACATTTAATACATATAAATCAACAAGTAAAATGATATCTAGCCAAGCTGTGTGTTTTGTTTGTGATGCAGAACACACACTTTACCAAAATATTATATTTAAAAAATGCAACTGTATAATTATCAAAACTTACAGGTGAATTAGGTTAGATAGAGTATCAGTATCGGTGCTCTGTACTGGCCATTGCTTAAGGATCAGGTGTCGGTATCGGAAGGGAAAAAGTGTTATCGGTGTATCTGTAATTGCTGTGGTATCCCAGGTGGTTGCTAATGTATCGACATGTTTTTTTGCGATGTCATTTGCGGCAGTTAGATTTGATTTTTTCAACATACCAGCATTCATTTCTCATCCCGTTTGAAAGAACACATGTACGGAAGCCATGCATATAGAAATCAGGCCTCACTGGGGGATCCTGTTTTTCTTTTTAAAGTGGTTAACTAACAACTTTGCCAGCTTGAGCTCAAGTAAAAAAGTATTACTCACCTCTAAAGGTGTTATTAACAACCATCAAATAAACACTACTAACACTGCTCACTGCCATCCTCTAAATGCATGACAGCACAAGTCAGAAGTTGGAACTTTTGTTGTTTTGGTGAAAACCAGCGGATGAAAAGCTTAAATCATTGCAATGGCTTTAAATAGTGGTCATCAGGCCTAATGGAAATGCATCTACTTGCATTCTAATGTCAGGTCCTCTAGTATTAACTCCTTCGGACAACCTTGAATAAGGTGAACTCTAAAGTCACTGTATGAACAGTAACTGCCTGTATTGTTTGCATGATAAATGCTTTGTCATACCCTTCCAAACTTTAAGTAATGCACCGGTTAGACTTCATTAGACCAACACCTGCCATGCTGTGGGCTTTTTATTGGAGACGGCAGCAGAATGCTCATAAGATGCTGGTCTAGACAAAAGCAGGGTAGGATGGTAAATAAACAGTGATATATAAGAGGGTCTCTGTAAACATCTTTGCTGTTGCAAGAGAGCTTGTTGGGCTGTTAATGCTGCCATAGGAGAAAACAGAGGATATAAATTGAACTGCCCTTACATGAACACACCCACACCCCTGACTCGACTGTGACTCTAAAGAGGCCCCAAGTGCCTTGCAAACATAAGGACCTGAAAGAAAGCAGGCCCATCGGAATGCTGATGCTTATTATTCAGCCAGAAAACTCTGATTGTCTCACAGCACCAATAAGCCCTTTTGCAAAATCAGACATATTCCATAATGCTCTCTGTAATAGGCTTGGCACCGAAGCCTCTTCGCACGGAGAAAAACGAAGGCAAGTCGGAGCCCTCATTCCTAATGTTTGTGTAGCATGATTTAAACTCTATAAAAACATACTATTTAGCTAGATTTCCCAGGCGTTTGGTGTCAAGAGAGCTGCGAGGTCGCTGCTGAAAGGCACTGAGGCGATTCAAAGAAATATTGGAACTGTTAACCTTTAGACCCTCTGCTAAACAAACTCCGCAATGTTTGCTCCAGTATCCAGAAAGATTCCTCACACCAAAAGTCACGGAGGATATTTCTGAGAGTGCTGTTACTTTAGAAGGTGAAGCATTTAAGCAATAGTTCAGTCCTGTTTATACATTTTTATTAGCCAAGAAGTTTTGGAGTCTGAAATTCTCTTCTTTAATTTATACAAAGAAACATAATATCCTGCTATATCATATCCTGTGAGAAACAGCATAAGCAAGTCTATTGCTCTACAAATCCTGTATTGAGTGAATCGTGACTCACCCCTAACTGACTCAGGACTTGACTAGGACTTTTCACTCCTAACTAGCTCACAAATCGGCTCACACTCACCCTTAACACACCCATGACTCGAGTCAGACTCACCCTTAACTAGGTCACGAACTTAACGGACTTGCGATTCAGCTCAGACTCGCTCTTAACTGGCTTGCCACTTGACTTGGACTCGCCTTTAACTGATTCATGGCTCAACTCTCCCTTAAGCAATTCGCAACTTGACTCGGACTTGCCTTTAAATGAGTTGTGCCACGACTCATACTCACTTTTAACTGACTCCCAACTCGACTCTGACTCGCCCATAACTGACTCATGACTTGACTCAGACCCACTCGTAACTCGATTAACATTCACTCTTAACTCACTTGTTACTCAAGTCAGATCGGACTCGCCCTTAACTGATTCATGACTCAAGTAGGACTCTCCCTTAAGTGATTCGCAACTCGACTCGGACTTGCCTTTAAATGAGTTGCGGCACGACTCATACTCACTTTTAACTGACTCCCAACTCGACTCTGACTCGCCCATAACTGACTCGTGACTCAATTCAGACTCACTTTTAACTGACCAGCAACTCAACTTACATTCACCCTTAACTGACTTATGACTCGACTCAGACTCTGTCTTAACTGACTTGTGACTTGGCTTAGACTAGCCCTTAACTGATTCACCCATGACAGGCTCACAACTCAACTTGGACTTAACTGACTTCACAACGTTCCTGAGATATTTATTCTTTTATGTCCGCCGTCCTTTGATGACACATACAATGTCACTGACCTGTAAAGGCTTAAGGAGTTAATGACTTCACACTGCCACCCACCTGTGTTAGGCATGACCAAGCGTCCGCCCAGGTGCCCGAACACCCCGCTGCTCCTCAGCTGAGCTTTGCAGGGGCCAAGAGGCCCGTTGGGAGCCAGTAGGTTCGGCTTGCGTCCCTGGGTAGCGCTGTAGCCCTCCGTGTGCGCCTTGACGTGGTACTCGGCCCGGTCTGCCACACCTAGTGAAACCATAAAGGAGCTCTGAACTTTGACCATCATGTCGGGCAGGGGGTCAAAGAGCTCTTTGTCTATGGAGTCCTGGAAGCAGATGGGGCCACTGTAGGTCTGGCCCGCCGTTAGCTCGGGCTGCATGGAGGAATTCAGAAGCAGAGGGTTGCCTGGGGAAGACGAAGAGACAGGCCGTGGTATAGTTATGGTTTTCGTCTCTAAGGCGGGGACAGGGTTTGCACTGGACTGACAGACACAAGGAGGAGAATGAAGTTACAGCAAAGCAGGAGATCAGAGCACTGCAGCACTTGACCTCGGCCTGAAAACTGAGGCCGCCGACAGAAAAGCGCTTCATATTTCATTTGTTGACTGAAATATTAAACAGCAGCGCGAACAAAAAGACATGCATTTATTTATTTATCTATTCATTTATCCATGAATGCCAGAGAGCTCCAGCTGAGGACGGCTAAGGCTGCGGGAGATCATTTGAGAAGCAGCGCCAAATGAGAAAAGCTCCTCCATCAAAAGTCGCGTGGGAAAGTGTTTTTTTTTTCCTTTAGAACCAGCGAATGCAAAGATTTCACTTCACGATCATCTACCTAGGTATTCTCCATCTTTCATGAACTGAAATGAATAAATGAGCACGCTGTCGTTTATCATTTCATAGCTCCACGTGCTACTTGACATACTGAATAAAACATCTAAAAACATCTGTGTCGTTTTTATTATTCAAATCTCCACTGCATGCCTTATTATTACAGAAGCAGCGAAAACTGTGGCAAGGCTTTATTTTGATGGTCCACTGTCTTGAACTACGTACTCAGCTTTTCCAACCCTAAAAATAGGGGGTTGAACCGGGCCGAAGCGCATTACAGTGGAGCCCCGGCGCTTCTGATTCGTATGAATGGTAAACAGCGCTGAGCCCTGGTTCTGTAATTTGATGGAAATGTAAATTGTTTCCAATATAATCTTCCATTTAAGAAATCCATTTAACTACTGAATGTGATAAACTGAGCTGAGAAATATGCTCTAAACAGCTGCATGTTCTCGCACCCCAGCCCAGCACATCTTCCTATAGTCGTATACAGTATTTA
The DNA here is from genome assembly GCF_015220715.1 of Pygocentrus nattereri. Classification (NCBI taxonomy): domain Eukaryota; kingdom Metazoa; phylum Chordata; class Actinopteri; order Characiformes; family Serrasalmidae; genus Pygocentrus; species Pygocentrus nattereri. The sequence goes on from NC_051230.1 coordinate 30,741,875, forward strand.
GGCATTTATCATTCCCTCTGTTTAATGATGTTCTGAACTGATTCGTTCCAATTTCAGTAGAACTCAAACAGTGGCCTAGATTAACTAACACTATAGTTATTAGTGATTTTTGGTAGGAAGGCTGGAAATATTACCGGGTTGAGAAGCATGTTAAATCTGATTGGATGGCACTGAGCACTTTGATTGTCATATCACTTCTCGAAACTGCTCATTTTGTAAGTATCCAGGTTTTAACTTGTCTTTTTTCATGTCAGAAAAGAATCTGAGATGAAACTAATAAACTGACAAGAGACCCAGTCCCATTTCACCCCTTGCGCCTACCACTTAGCCCAAAGCCCTCCTTTTTTGCGGGTTCCTGCTTAGGCATAGAGTGTCCCAATTTTTGTAGAGATAGAAGGGGAGGGTGAAGTGCTAGGGCTGATTGTTGCTAGCTAGCTAAATTTCCCGTTCCGCCTTAAACAGCGCAGAAGTTACACCAGTGGTTAGTGTAGTGGTTAACACCTTTGCCTTCTACGCTGTAGACTGGGGTTCAATCCCCCGCCTGGGCAAGCACCCTACACTATACCAATAAGAGTCCTTGGGCAAGACTCCTAACACCGCCTTCGCCTCCCTGTGTAAAGCAATTACAAATTGTAAGTCGCTCTGGATAAGAGCGTCAGCCAAATGCCATAAATGTAAATTTTGGTGCCTCAGGCGTCAGAACGGTTGCACCATTTAAGGTGGAACGGAACATTTTTAACACATAGCTGGTGAACATCAGACTTGAGCTTCGTATCTCTGAAGAATCAGGGGTGGGTAATAAGAAATAAATAAATCCCAAGCCCTTTATAACAACTGACATTTTACCGATATCAAATTTTATAAAAGCTTATAAGGAATAGGGGTTGTACGACTACTCGTTTTTTACAAGTCGACTAGTCATTGAGAAAAGGAAACTGAAAATTCCCATATTAAAAACCACGAGTGTTCCAGACCTCTGTGTAAAGTATTAGTAACAGAGATTACCCACAGACATGCACAGACTGTCTGATGTAAACTGCATGCTAAAATCACCACAGCTCTCAGTCCCACCTCTCGTATAAAATGCTAGAAGCAGAGTTGCATCTCTGTAGACACACCTTTCAGAGCGAGATATAGGCCTAGCCACTGATGCTGGTTCTCAAAACAGGTCTATGAGTTTGCAGTGGGATTGGTTTCTTCTTGATTAGCCGATTAGACTAGTTGACTAGTCTATGCAACGTCTAGTTCTAACAAGTGTCAGTTATCAGGTTTATACATTTACATTTACAGCATTTGGCTGACGCTCTTATCCAGACTAGGCCAAGGCGGTGTTAGGAGTCTTGCCCAAGGACTCTTATTGGTATAGTGTAGGGTGTTTGCCCAGGTGGGGATTGAACCCCAGTCTACAAGGCAGAGGTGTTAACCACTACACTAACCAACCAGGTTTATATGTTGGTTTATATCAGTTGCCATAAAGAGTTATGTGTCATTTTCCTTCACAAATGCCAGCTTTAAAGAAATCGGCCTTTCCAACACTGGGCAACAACAGACACCCATTCTGTGATACAGGTAAGCGTGTGACATTTGAACCAATCGCAGTCAGGAGGAGGTCTCAGAACATTATTCCAACTCAAACCATTTGGACGTTTTGCCTTCAAACATCTTTTCCCGTTTGAGGAATTCTACTAGCTTCCATTCAACCCAAAATCGAGCCTTAATGCTCAACCTTAACCTTGTCCAAAAACCTAGCCTTAACCCTAACCCTGATTCAAATCCACACCCTGACCCACATGCTTCAGATAATCGAGTAAAATTAGACCATCAAAATAAAATGTGGCCAAAACTTGCAGTTCAACAATGACTCAAGTGCCTAAACACATTAGGCTGGTGAGCTTATTGTGGCTCGTTAGCAAGACATTTACATTCCCAAGTTGTTTTCAATTGCTTGATTTCTTTCTCTCAGTTTTTCCTCTCAGCAATTGTTTGCCCTCTTTTAGTTATGACTCAAATCTCACATGGAGCAATATCATTATCATCACCCCCTGCCTTCTTAGCTCTAGCTCTCTATCCCTCCCTCCCTCCCTCTCTTTCTTTCTCTAGGCAGCTTCCATTTCAGCTCGGCTTGGGTGACCTTCTCATTTTAAAGTGACTAAATCTGGCCGCTCGCGGTGTGAACTTCAGCAGGGGGTGGCCAGGCTCAGCCGTATCTCCTCCACCTCTGCCAGTATGGAGCAGAGAAGTGTCTGGACGTTGGCATCCTGACTCCTTTCCCACGTCAAACTAACCGTAACCATCAGCCCAGCTGCTACCCAGCAAGAGGCAGGAGGCAGGAGGCTAATAGGACTTTATTTTTAGGAAGATCGTTAATTACCGTAGGCAAACTGACTTGCTGTCACAGGGTGCTGGATATTGCAGGTCACCGAATGTAAAAGTGCTATACATTTATACATTTATATATATATATATATATATATATATATATATATGTGTGTGTGTGTGTGTGTGTGTGTGTGTGTGTGTGTGTGTGTGTATCTCCAATCATTTGGCATATTTTAGCTGAGAGAATGTTTTGAGGCATTGTGATGATGGTTTGTCATCTAATTGGTTATGGCATGTAGTGCTCTGATGAATCATTCCCTGGGACATAGAGTTTATGAGTAACAGAATGCATGGGGGCCAATCGGGCCATGACCACGTCAAAAAAAGATTCTAGAGACTCTTTTAAAGTCAGTAATCTTCGAGGCTCTGGCGCTACAACCATCCACACTGTTCCCAAAACAATGAAGAGGAGCTCAGATACCAAGATCTTCAGCATGCAGTACCATCGTCTTTGACCGAAGCCAGTAAACCTGTGGTGGCAGGTGTGCATCAGCAGAGGAGCTGACATTTGGCAAAACATGTTAGGGTGAAAATTGAGAGAACTACTGCAATTCTCCCAGTTTTCCTCCCCGATTCCCACTCGCTACCTAGACCTCTCCTGATCACACAGTACTTCCAAGCTAAGAGGGTGAAGGTTAGCATGTGCTCCCTCTGGTGCACCACCATATCTTTTCAAACTGAGTTACTGGACAGCTCAACGCCCTTGGAAGGGAAGAGATGCTCACACTGGCTCATAGGGCAAGAAGGAGGACCATCCAGGAATCCTGGGACTCCCGGGATTGAACTCACTATCTCCCAATGCTAGAGGCAATGGAGAACAGTCATGCTTGGCTATTTTAGGTGTCAGATGGTGCTGCATCATACAAGAGATCTGAAAAATTTCTTTACCGTCAAAGACATTTCAGAGAACAAAGCTAGGGAAGTTAATACCAGTGACGTCTTTGGGAATGCCACAGCTCCCAGGAATCACTGAACAGTTTTTCTAGTTGCTAAAGCATATTTGTCAGTAGTGCTAACTCATGCATTAGTTATTAACGGTTACAGACAGCCTACCTTGAGCTCTGGTACCCCCTTTTGGTGATGTTTTGATAGTGTTCGCAGAAAGAATAGAACTCCAGTCTGGATCGAATGTTCGAAAAAAAAAAAAGTCCAAACTTTAAATGCTTCATGAAAACTTCTGCAACAAAGTGCTCTGAACACAGTCATTATTAATTTTGTCTGAACCAAATTCTGGTGCTAAACTCTCGGTTGCTAAACCATGTGTTCATAACCAAGAGTCCACTGAGTTGAAACGACGGAGATGTAAGAAGCAAGCTGTATGGGTTCAAGGATGGATCAATGGATGTATCAAGACTACGTGATAGTGTGACTGGTCCCCTTTAAGGCCACTGCACAATGGACTCCAATGTTGTAGTGCATCAGGAGGCAGACACAGTACAAAGCACAGCAATACCACATAGAATACGTCACACTCAGAGTGCAATAGATGTCCCAAAAAAAGTTCGACAAAGTTCCTTTTTCCACTCTTATAAGTGTCAAGAAATAAAATGTTAAACATAATTCATCACATTTGTCTTACTACTTCTCACAAACTGTGTTTTTCAGCTGAAAAAGGCCAGACTAATAACATTAACTGAGGTGACTGAATTAGCATTTGTCTGTTTACTTAATAGACTGACTGTGAATTTCAGGCCACATACTTTCTGTCGTCTCATCACTTGAATGTATTGTAGTAATGGAAGAATGCTGAGCAGTGCATTGTGTCTTCATCAAAAACAATAGTTCAGAATGTTTAGACGTTGCGCGACGCAGCCGGTGTGCAGTGGCCTTTGCTACTCTGGAGCCCTGAGACTGCAATGTTTAACCAAAGAAAAGTGGCAACACCTTTTTTCACTTTTAACCCTGCTATAAAACAATGACATTACCATACCATAAACAAGCCATAGCAAATGTCATAAGCTGTTATGACACATTACATTCAGGTATGTAACACTATTATGACAGATGCCATAAAGTTTGACGTTATGACAGTTTACATCACATACTACTTTTTGCTGTGCATTCTAATTGCCATCATGACCCGGGCGTTATTACGTCTGTCACGACAATTGCTGATGTCACTGAATATAATACGTCACATTCATGACATAGTTATGTCAATGTTTTGCAGTAAGGTCCAAGTAAAGTGCCACCGAAAGCTTTTTAACCAATATAGTAACCAATCTAACCAAAAGAGAGTTCGTTTCAAGTTCAGGTTCAGATAAAGTCTTTTTATTAAATTATTTCAATTATGTATTTAAACTTACCTTTTGGAATGTGGTTGTTGAACTCAGTTGCATTACGGTACTTGTATTCTGTGATTTAACACTTTGGTATAATGTCTTTGGGTACTTTGGAATAAAATGTATTATTCATTCATATTCGTTGGTGTCATTATGCCTTTTTTCTAACCTGAAGTGACATGCTTCACCTCTCCATTGACAGATGGAGAATCTTTAGCATGGGCATGGCAGAAAGGAGCAGGAACGTGTGTGTGACGGGGAACATAATGAAAAGGACCCAGAGTTGGAAACCTTGAGGGAGAAAGCCAGAATTAGAGCTGTGATTAAAAATTAGTATGAGGTGGAGAGTTCAGAAGCAGACAGAGGTCTAGAGTTTCATCCCATCCCCTGACAGAGAGAAAGAGGACAAGATAGAGAGAGGTGGGGTAGGCGAATGAAGCACTGGAGAGATCTGTACTGCAATTACGCAGCACGAGGTATGTGACAGGTTTCCTATAAGAAAATTGCTGGAACGTGTGCGGTTAGCAATTGAACTGGTTAATATGAAATAATGGCCTCCTTCCTTAAACAATGCAAAGAAATTAAACTGAAATGAAATTCCAAGGATCTTTAAAGACCCAGTCAGGTATTTTAGGTGCAGGTCAAGCTCAGTCCTTGACTACGAGCTGAATTTCCAACTGAGAATTGTCATTAGCTCAGTCAAGGACAGAAACGACCAAAATTTGCCTGACTCTGGGTCGGAATCTGAGTTAAAACTCTGTCTACACTGCAAAACATTATATCTTGGGAAGTGAAATCACCTTATGGTTACTGTGCAAAAGTCAGAGACCACCGTTCATTTATTTCCTTTACGGTCAAAATGGTCTTTGAGTACGAGTGGTTCATTTCTCAATGTCAGGCAAAAAGCAGAAAACAGAAAATTAGCCACAACTTTTAAACACAGTACTAATCATTTTTCTTATAGCTTCCGTTCTTTTCAGGAGACTCACTTTCAGTTTCTCAAAGAAATCTGCAGGGATATTTTTCCACACAGCCAAAGTTCAGCCTGAGAAGTTGGTTGCATTTCCTGCATTTACCATAAAAAGTGATCCCAAACACATTCAGTGATGTTGAGGTGTGGACTCTAGTGGTCAGTCCATTTTTATTAGAACAATAGCAGCTTCTTTGTTTGATTTGTAAATGACTGCGTTTTTATTTTCCGATTTCTCGAAAGCTACATTCTGAGAAATGAATAGCTTGTGCTTAATGGTAGATTTATATATATATATATATATATAGTGGGTGTGTTCTAAATTATTGGTACTGGTAGATCATTTTGCTGTAGAGGGCACCATGGTGACGTGTCGGGTAGTGCTGTGGCATCCCAGCAAGAAAAGCCTGGGTTCGATTCCCCAGTCGGGTGACCTTTCTGCATGAAGTTTGCATGTTCTCCCTGTGTCTGCATGGGTTTCCTCCCACAGTCCAAAGACATGCAGTCAGGTGAATTGAAGATGCTAAATTGCCCCTGAGTACCCCTGTGACCCAGGAGGATAAGTGCCATAGATTGTGTATTTTCCAGTGGAATAAGCTTAACTACTAGAGGAACAGTATAAATAAGTAAAGTAACACCATTATATTCTTACAACAATCTCAAAATGAGAAGTATAAGATATAGTACATAGACTAGCTTTAAGATGATTTCAATTGCCATGATTATACTTGCAGTATAATGACCGGTTTGACAGGTGTTGCACAGCACATTGTAAACACACTAAGAAAACATCACACGCCTTATATATTCTCCAAACAGTAAACAGATACTGTATTATCCACTCGTCCAGTTGGTAGAAAAACCAAATACACTTCACAAAGTGAGGCATGGTCCTGGAAGTTCACAGATGGTAAATTGAATTGGTGGTAATGACACTGGTTCAACGGGTGCCAATGACCGAGGTGAGGTAGGCAGTAATGACTCTGGTCAGATATTCAGGAATGACAGTTGTCCACCAGGCGGTAATGACACTGGCCCAATTGGCAGGAATGACACAAGTCCAACAGGTAGTAATGACACAGGCCCAAAAGGCGGAGATAACAGCTGTCCGACAAAACGGCAATGACACCGATCCAATAGGCGGGAATGACAATGGTCCAACAGGTGGTAATGAAATTGATCCAATGCCAGCAGACCAATAAGTGATAATGACAACGGTCTAATAGGCATGGAAGAGGTCCAGTGTGACGGAATGGCAGTGTTCCAAAAGCTGCTAATGACATTTGTCCAAAGGGTAAGGGTATTGTTCTTCATTGTTATTGCCACCACTGGACAAAGGTCTGAGTGACCTTATCTCCTCCTTCCCTCCTACAGTGCTGTGCAAAATCCAGAGATCACTTTTCATTATTTCATTTCCAGTCAGAACCAGATCAAACCATTAATTACAAGTTCTTTAAAATTCAGTGTCAGGAAAACAAACATCCTTTCAGTATTTACTGTATCCAAACTTAAATTTTTCCACACCTCCAAAGTTACTTCTTAGTAGTTGGCTTAGCGTTTTCTGATCCTTGCGCTCCACAGAATGCCAAAGTGATTGAGCGATGTTGAGGCTTGGACTTGGGTGGTCAGTCCATTGTTCTGAGAACACAAGCAACTAGCCGAGTTGTCTCACAGTGGAATCTGAAGCAGCTTGATTTTTTCCTCTCTCTCAAAGATGAACTGTCTTTAAGTGCTGCTGTAAGTGCTGTTTATCTGACAGGGGCAGCTTTGGTGTCTACCAGGTGTTCCAGGTGGTTGTTAGGAGTTACATTTTCTCTGTAGCTTTTAATCATTTTTTGAACTCCAGTTTTGAAAATGACTTTTTCACCTTCCTTATGAAAGTGGATTATTATATCTACTCTCTTCAGAAACATCTCCTAAAAATGAATAACTTGTACTAAACGGCTGTTTTGACGTCCTTAAATAAATGAAGGGCTATCTCTGACTTTTGCACAGTATTGTATGTCCATGCGTAGCTGACACATAACCAAATATAACATATGACACATAACCCAATGTAGCGGGGTCTGAAGTGATTTTGAACAGCCACATGTTTATATATTACTCTTTTACCGTTATTTATGAAGGGTTAAAACAGTAGATCATTACAGGGCATTAACAGTCATTATGTACAGAAAATTTCCCACTGGTTCTGCAGTTGCTCCCAGATGGAAGTATTTTCAAGACACCTTCTGAACTTGAACAAAAAAATATTTTTTGTGTTTGTTTTTTTCTTCAGAAAAAAAGCTTTACTGTCTTCAAACAATGGGGTAAGCGTGCCTCTCCAGACCAAAATAGCGGCAAATGCGCTGCGGCTGACTGCAGCCGAGCTGTGGCGGGCAGGTGGGACTGATCCGTCCAGACAGCAGATTCACTCTCTCCTGACCCTGTCCTGTCAGCATCAGCAATACAAACACATCCAGCACAGCAAGGCTCAGGTCACAAGCCCACAGCTGCTGCTATGAACAAGAAATACGGCCTGGTACATAAAAAGAATTAAATTTATGTTCAGCTTTGGACGCGTCTCACATTTATCTGTCAGAGCGTTTGAGGCTGAGGGTGTTTTTTCTCTCCCGGATGAGACTGAGTGAGAAATGTGTGGTCTGTGCTGAGCTAGGCTGGCCTGGGATGTGTTGCCAAAAGCATCCGTGAAGGATTGACTGAGGCAGCGCTGTCAGAAAGGCCATACTGGTCAAAACTGTGAGACAGGTCTTTCAGTAAACTGTGAGCATTTATCTTGTAGGAGACGCAAGCGTGGCTGCAGGAGATGATCAAAGCAAAACTAGCACAAGGAGTCAGCAGGGGAACTGAAAGGCAAGGAGAAATTGATCCGTGTTCAAGAATACTGGTTTATACATTGCAAATAATTCCACAGACTTTATTAGGCCAAGTCAACTCAGCAAGAGCTTAAATCTACTGCATGCATACAGTACCACGCGGAAGTCAGAGACCACCCTTTCCTTTTGTTTCCAATCAAAACGGCTGGTGATTTGTTTTTGACTGAAGGCAGTTTTACCTATGAACAGAATTTAAACATATTAAGTACCTTCTGAAAATAAGAATTGATTTACATTCATTCTACAGTGAGAAAACAACCCTACGCACATTGTTGAGAAGCTGTTGGTGTTCTCAGGACAAAGGACAGTCCACCTCAGAGTCCAGGCCTCAAGACAATCGAAAGTGTTGGGATTCCTTAGATCATGAGGAGACAATGACACCAACTTCTAAGACTGAACTTTGGAGGTGGCACTGCATATTTTTTAGACAAACTGAAAGCGATTCTCCTGAAAAAAACAGCTGTTATACACGTAAAGAGTGGCAGGAATAAATACAGAAAAATAATATTTTAGTTAGTTAAATATGCTTTCACTGGAAACCAAACACAAGAATGGGTGGTCTCTGATTTTGATACAGTATCATATAATGTGGTCTCTTAAGCAATATTAAAATCATGGTGTAATTCCCTAATAATTACTTTAGAGAAAGTGGAGATTCTAAACTTTCATTTCCTACCACAATTGTGTTTGTGTGTACGTAGTGGAGATCTTTTACAGGGAGATTCACTCGAAAGAGGCCCCGAAAATTCTGTTATAACTCTCGGTAGGATGACGCAATCTGAACTAAGCAACACGCAATGTGCCCCTCAGTATATGGGGCTTCGAACAAGCCAGGATGCAGACCACCGTACCCCTTCACTCAGTCACTCGACTTCTCATCAGGATGGTGGTGTTCAGTAATAAGCAGCACGTGTTCATGGTGCAAAACTATTGGGGCACCAAATTTGTTATAAAGGAATACAGTGTGAAGGGCGGCATGGTGGAGCGGTGGGTAGCGCTGTTGCCTCACAGCGAGGAGGGCCTGGGTTCGATTGCCTGGCCGGGTGACCAGGTTCTCTCTGTGTGGAGTTTGCATGTTCTCCCCGTGTCTGCGTGGGTTTCCTCCGGGTTTTCCGGTTTCCTCCCAGAGTCCAAAGACAAGCAGTCAGGCCAACTGGACATGCTACATTGCCCCTGGGTGTGAGTGACTGTCTGTGTCTGTCTGCCCTGCGATGGACTGGCGACCTGTCCAGGTTGTATCCTGCCTTCCGCCTGATGACTGCTGGGATAGGCTCCAGCACCCCCCCCCCCCCAAACCCTCCCCCCCGCGACCCTGAGGGAGAAGCGGCTTAGAGAATGGATGGATGGATGGAATACAGTGTTATGTGGCGTACCCTCAAAGAGTGGTATTCAGAAGATGGTACAGAAACTGGAAACAAAGGGATCATTGATGACGTGCAACATCATCTGCAGCAATCGCCTATAAGACAGTTAAGAAAGATTTGAAGGAAAACATCCACCATGAAATTGCTGTTATTCCACCCATGTGTCTGGCAGAAAAGGGAGATCACTTCCAGCATTGCACATACGTGAAGGTATGTAGCGGATTTTTTTGGTTCAGATGCTTCATCCTAACAGTTACAACAGATTATGCAGGGGCCTCTTTCAAGTGAATCTCCTGTATTATGTATTGAATTTTATGATAGATTCTCGTTTTGTATTAGGAAAAAACTTTACAGTTTTGCCAAGTTTTGCCAATTCTTGATATCTGAACAGATATCAAAACTCACAAGTCAGAGTAAATACAATTCACAGCATAACTTTCTGAGTGATTCCATAACTACATCTGAACAGCAGAGCAAAACGAAAGTAACAACTCTCTAATCGGGAAGTAATCACTCAGTAATCACTCAGTAAATCGATTCACTGTCCTGTCTCACCTTGTCTGGCGGTTTTGAAGTTGAAGGTCTGGAAGCCACCAGCAAGGGCAGACGAGTCGATGACGTCCACTCCGTACTCACTCTGGCTCCTGCGGTACAGCGTGACAGATATGATGAGAACCGCTACGGCAATGACCCCTGCGGCCAGGCCGGAGTACAGCGCCACGTCATTAGAGCCGTCCATACCTGTGAAAGAACAGTAGAAGGTTGTTATTTGCATTGGCAGTCAGATATGGCACATAATCAGCTGTGGATGAAAATGACCCAAGGTTTCAATCAGAATCCTTTATTGATCCCAGAGGGAAATTGCACTATGATAGGTTCTGGCTGTTAAAGAGTGGCAATGTTAGGGATACCTGAGTGCAAGGTGAACAAAAAAGTCAATAGAAAAAGAATCTGCAGAGGGGCGAATTCTGCCTAGTTTTCACTGCATCTTTGCATTTTTAACGGTGGAATCTAAATTTAAAGGTTGAATCTAAAGTAATTTAAAATGGTTTGAAGTGGATTTCACTTCAACAGAGAGTTCCTACATACACAGAGAGAGAGAGAGAGAGAGAGAGAGAGAGAGAGAGAGAGAGAGAGAGAGACAGAGAGAGAGAGAGAGAGAGAGAGAGAGAGACAGAGAGAGAGAGAGAGAGAGAGAGAGAGAGAGAGAGAGAGAGAGAGAGAGAGAGAGAGCTGCTGTCAGAACAAAACCTCGTATTTACAAAATCTTATTATTATTCAGAGACCCTTATTAATCCCACAACGGGGAAATTTCGGGGAAACACTAGGGGGCAGTGAGTACACTTGCCCGGAGCGTTGGGCAGCCCATTCCGCAGCTCCCGGGGAGCAGTTGGGGGTTAGGTGTCTTGCTCAAGGACACCTCAGTCATGTGCTGTCGGCTCTGGGGATCGAACCGGTGACCTTCCGCTCACGAGGCCGGATCCCTAACCTCCAGCCCACGACTGCCTGAGTTTTTTATTTATTTATTTATTTATTTTTTATTAAGGACCTACTTAAACCTACTTTACTTTTAATGTAAGTCAATGGAACCAGAATGTTTTTTGGGCCATTTCTTTTGGTCCATTCATCATGAAATTTACACACAATGTAGGCCAAAAGGTTTTTTCAAATTATGTCAAAAACATATATACATGTGTACATCGTGTATGACAATAACAGAAAATATCATGACAACGATGAAATGTGGTCATACTGCGCACCTCTAATGTTGATGATAGTAGATTAGTGGTATATTGCGAAAACAAATCCCGGAAAAGTTTTCTTCCAGGACGAATTTCCCCTTCAGTACCCTCCACATACCTCTTTAGGTCAAAATCTAATTGTAAAACAGTGTGTCAGACATAACTAGTAACTCTATTCCATGTAATAATTACTTTTGGTAGCTTTTAATGATTCAGATATTAGGTTCCTTTCACAACGGCTGCGAGAAATTCGGACTCAGTAATTTTCTTTAAAATGAAGCATTCCGTTCTCCAAAGTTCAGTCAGTCACCACAATGTGGGAAAAATCAGTAGAATTCTTCTTTTACGAGAAGTAAGTATACTGAACTAAAAGATCAGCTGGCAAAGAACGTGCTACCAAACAGGGGTCATGGTTGAATCACTGGAGCTGAAAAAAGGCTGCCACTTTCGGTGCTGATGGTTAGTCTGGCACATCTTTCAGACACCTGTGCAAACCGAACAGGTGCAATATGCACGTGTTTAGCAGTGTATGAAGACATGCTTGGCACACTTTGGTGTTTCTGGAGGTGCGAATTCCAGGATTCTCACAACTTTAATCAGAGACACAGCACCGTGCCAGTGCACCATGCCAAGCTACATCTGTTCGGCTGCCCGAGCTGCCTGTGGCCCGTCCGACCTCTGCGTCGCCATCACTTTGCCAGAGGACGAAGAAAGGGCGTCGCTCAAGCCGGGAGGGCGAGACTGGCTAACCGTTCATAAACTCGCCTCACTGTGTTTAAAGGCTCCTAATGTGCTGATGCCGCCTTGGAGTTTAGCCGCCAGCTTCATCCGCTTGACCTGACAGAAGATACGGGGGCCTCGGCCGGGGAAGTGACCACATGTTTGTCGCTCAACAGCTGCTTGAGCCCTTCTTACCCTCTTTGCCGCCCTGCTGCAGTAATGACATTTTAAAATGGTATTTAGAGACGGGTAGCGGGGGGAACACCTGCTGCCGCAGCATTCTAAAATGTGCCGAGAGGTGATTTGTAGGGTTAATGCAAAACACAGGGGAGGATATGAAGACATGCTATGGTTGCTTAAGTGAGCTAATGTGCAGTAATTGCACCCCATTAGCTCGTCTAAATATAGTGCGTGCTCACGCGCCGTATCCCATCACTCATCCTGCCTAATCTGAAATCCACTGTGAGTGGCATGCTGAATCCAGAGCCGGATCCGGCGCTCCCAACAGCAGACGGTGAATGGAAATGACAGGGATTATGGGAAATGGCTGTTTGGGATGAATGACAGGTGTCTGATAAACAAAATGTGATGGATGGATGCATAAAATGAAGTGATAGCTACAGTGCTCAAAAAAAAAAAAGTTACAGCCATTTATCTGCTCTGTCGTTCCGTTAGATTAATCAAACGTCATATTTGACAGATGTGGCTGCAGATGCTTAGCAGAGATACTCAATTATCCTCAGCATGCTTTCTTCTGGAAGAGTGACACTTGAGGAAAACAAACCTCTAGCAGGTATCCAAGTGTATATCCAAGCAGGTGAATTTTGAGAGAAAAATAAGCTGATTAAAGCCCTATAACAGGCCGTGGCTACTGGTAGTTGGGGCAGCATTTATTAAGCTACATAAGTCATGACAACTGAGACAAACTTTTATACACATTTATAAAGGCTTATCTTGACACTTGCACAGGTGAAATACCTGACAGTTGCTGGAATAAGCCTTTATAAATGTGTATGTAGTTTTATTTCAGCCGACACCACAGGCCTATATAGCCTAATAAATGCTGCCCTTCAGTAAAGTGTCACCGAAATACTGAATAGTTCCCTCATTCAGTGTAATTGTATGCATGGGATATAATAGGCAACAGCAGTGGCAATAGGAGGCAACCCCGCCAGTGAGTCTGATACGCACAACTATTTCTTTTTTCATTGGGTCTCTCCTTCAAGAAGATATCAGCAGTGTTGCTATTGCTGATTCTGGAAATTGGATTATATATATATGAAATATGAGGAAAGAGACTCACTCTGAGGCTTAACATCATGCAGCATCTTCCCATCTGCAGAGAGAGAGATAGAGAGGAGAGGGGAGAGGGGAGAGATGGAGAGAATTAGAGAGCACCCCCGTATCAGTTAACTAAAGCACTCTGTGATTCAGATCATGTGGTGGAGTCCAACTGCTGGCTATGCCAACATCAGCTGGAGATAATGATGCATAGCATCATTACCATGGGGACGTACTGACAGATGGCGCTGAGACACTCAGGCTATGCTATGCTTTGGTTCTCCCCTTCACCCACAGAAGGAGGGGACCAGAGAAGAACTTCTCATAACAGCCCCTGTGGAATAGCTGTGGAGCTATGATGCTTAGCCCCCATTTGCAGGCTCCACATGGAAGTGCAGCACTGTGCTGCTAGCAAGCCAGCATGGTTTTTGAGCAGAAGGCAGTCTTTTCTTCTCCAGTATCACATTTACCACTGCGGTTTGAGGATTGTTGTGGAACGCATATCCACATGTATTTTATACTAACACTGTGCTGTTCTGAGAATGTTTTACAAACCAGGTTTAAAGCAATGCAGCTTTCTTTCTTTCTGTCCGGTGGCAATGATAGAGGCTGGTGGCATGATATTTACTGTACTTGATGATGATCATAGTGCAATGAAGATTGTGATATGAATAAGCAGTACTGTGAAAAAGTGAAGGACAATCCAAGACATCCAAAAACATTCAGTAATGTTGAGGTCTGGACTCTGGGATGGTCAATCCATTGTTCTGAGAACACCAGCAGCTTCTTTGTTTGGCAAAAAAGGATGCTGCCCATCCTTTCAGACCCACAGTGCTGAGTTATCTTCTCATAGTGGAAGGATGGACAGAAATACCTCTTGAAAAATGTTCTTCTACTCAACTTCTACTCAAGGGTTGTTTTGACTGGAAATTAAATAAGTGATCTTTGACTTCTGCACAGTACTGTAGATGGCGGTAAAAGGCAGATGCCAGTGGTAAAAACAAAAAAACACTGTTGATGATGGTGTTGGACATGACGTTGACATGATAATAAGCGTGAAGATCGGGCTTACTCTGTGTGCATATGCCACCAGTGCAGTTCTCCATGGCATGACTCTCGCCCTCGCACATCTTGCCCCGGTGGCGAGGGGCTGGGGCATTACACTCCCTCCATCGCTGCCTCTCACACTGGGCGCTACACAACGTCCACTCACTCCACTCCTCCCAGCCGCCATCCACTGTACATTAGAGGAAAAAAACAGCAAATTAAAAGACAAGTTCAAATTTTAACAGATCAAAAGTGGCTAAAAAAGGTCAGGTGTCAGGATGACTGCTGCAGTAGATGTGCAATGTACTCTTGTTCATTTTTATGTCATACATACACCAGAAACCACATAAGCAAGTCTGCTTGAAACAGCTTTAGGCATGCAGTATGCACAGTGCAAACTGGGGGGACAATAGGTCCATTACTTGTTAGCTATGTCAGTTTTGTTACTCAAGTGCAAAACTAGAGAAACAAACTTGAGACATCAAACATGTCTTGGCTGGCTGAGAACATTAGGGGTAATGAATATTCCTTCAAGTTTGTATTACATTTGTATGATATATCAGCTGAGGGAATCTGGTTACTTGCAGGACAAATCTGTCCTGTGGGCACAATTTGAGGAAGCACTGCATCAATGCCTATTAACATCTGAGTTTATACTACGGCGTGAAAGTTAGGCTGTGAAATATTTTGTTGTTATTTACATAAATTTCATACTTGCAGCATTTAGCAGATGCCCTCATCAACTTGCTTTCTCTGAAATCTAAACCCCAGCATGTTCTCACCTCTCCCATAATACCTATACCTATACTTCATGGTGATTCAAAAAGATTCATCTAATTTCAAAGCGCCATATTTTTCAAATAAAGGAAGCAATCTAGGAACTAATCACGTACCACCTGAAAGAGGGGGTCGTAGAGTTTCTGACTGTCACCGGAAGATGGCCCCTCCAGTCTGCGAGGAGATGGAGACCCCTGAGCAGAAAGCGTTCTGCGTTCTCCACTTCAATAAGATTGAATCCGTCATAACTGCAACGTTATTTTCATCTGCAGTGAACCTCCAACAGCTCAGAGCGTTCGTTGTTGCTTCCACAACACTGAACGATCTCCAAAATTGCACTGAAAGAGCTGTGAGTGCAGGGACACCCAACATGCTCAATTGAGTATGGGATGAGTTTGACTATGGCGTTGATGTTGTCCATAAAGCTGGATGAGATTCTTAGAAAATTACATAATAAATTTTATGCTCAATTAAACCATTCACTATTTACTGCACTGCTCTGTAATGATTTACAAGTGAAATAAATCATTTTGAAATTGGATGAATCTTTCTGAATCACCCTGTACTGTGGAACTGTGGGTAGGTGGAAGAGCACCCTCTATTTATTTAATTTCCCATCAAAACAGACAAACAGCTCTTTCTGTTGGGAAACTGGAGCTCAAAAAATGATTACAAGCAACAGAAATTGGGACTCCTAACAACCACCTGAAAAACATGGTAGACCACCAACACTGCCCCCTTCCGATAAACAGCACTTAAAGCTTCCATTTTTTTAGAGAAAGGAGAAAATCAAGCTGCTTCACATCTGAAAACATCTAAATCTTCTACTATGGGTCTGAAAAGAGGTGAAGCTGTCAAGAAGACCTCACTGAGAAAAGAACATGGACTGTCCAGATCTTAACATCACCGAACGTCTTTAATTTCTAAGAGTGAACTTTGGAGATGTGGCTGCAGATTTCTTTGAGAAACTGAAAGTGAGTCTGAAAAGAATGGAAGCTGTAATAAAGATTGAGTGAACAAACTACACAGTGATAAAACCTCATATTACATTTACCTGTTGAGGCTTCTATGTAATATTCTGTTAAACACATATTTACATTTTTTTCTTCTTCTCAAATGAATGGAAAATTAAGAACTTTTACAGTCGAAATTAAATCAGGTACCACAGAGCCCTAAAATTCAATTCAAGAAGCAGAACTAATATAGCCCTTGTCTCCTTTCCAGAGCCTCTGCTCTCAATAAAGAAATTGGACCTTGGTGTTTTTTTTTTTTTTTTGAAGTGATTTAATCTTCATCCATCTTCCATATCATTTCATCAGGGAGCATCATGCTTAGATTAGCCAATACCGCTACGCCACGTGCCACGAGACACCTCCTCACTGCCAAGAAACATCACTTATACAAGGGCCCTGGAGGAAACAATTTTGTGGTTATTGTATTGTGAATTCTTAAACCTCTTCATGGCTGTTTGAGGCTCCTTCCCTGCTCATCTAAATGCAAATTACGTTTATGTGTTACAGCTGACGAGGCACAGGTTTCAGATGTTAAGCGCAAATGCCGTGTACTGCTCAGCCAACATGTCCTGCTAATGTGACTGATGAACCCTACATATCACAGTGGAAAATGACTAAATTGGCACATTTTATTAACAACACTAAAATTTATATTGAAATTTATCAGACTTTTTAAAGGCCTTTCACTTTCACTTATAAAGCCGGGAAGAGCCTGAATCACAAAGCACATTCAACTCAGACACCCGACTAAGGCCACATTGGGAGGTTCAGGTCAATTAAAATGAACCCTGGTGTGATTCCTCTGTTTGTGTGGTCTGTCAGAACTGTCATTCGGACCCTGATCCCGGGCCAATCCCTGCAGGAGGTATCTGGGTCCACTTTTAAACAAATTCTGGTGCGCTTTGTTTGAAAAATGACTGCAAAACGAATCAAATATATGGACCAAATATAGAATTAACAGTCTTTTCCTTGCTGGTTCCTGCAACTGATGCTGCTTTATCATCTCTTCATGAGCTCATGAGCTCTAAAATTGTAATGATTCAGTTTTATGGATGGGTTTTCAGTTTTGAGGCATAGCTGAGGCATAAAATATTTGATATACACATCACTGCTTATATAAATTATATTACATATCAATGGGGTAAGTCTTCAACGGTTAATGAAATCAGACACTGACGGTTACAGTGATTTCCTCAGATTCACACTGTGGGAAAACCACAACACTGTGAGGCTTCTACTGACTTATTACTCTACAATATCATAAGACGTCCATAAAATTAGGCATTCGTAGCCCATGAGCTCAGTAAGGCCAGAATAACAGCATGATTTAGAGATTTTACTGGACAATTTCCCAGTTATTTTCACCGAATATACATCATAAAATCTGTATTTTTTCTTTATTTTGTTTACTTTTGGTTTGATGTCCAATATGTCCATCTAAATGAGAATCAGATATAAAAATCAAATATAAATGCCCTCTAAATGTCACTCGTTTAACTTGTTTTACAAGAGTGGCTGACAAATATCTGTGTTAACCCAGGTTTAGATACTCGGGCTGTCATTAATCATATATGACGTTTAAGATAAACAGCCAAACATCTTTAAAAGTTAAGCATAGTAGTGGCTGGTTTGGCAAAGAATACACCTTTTATTCAAAGAATAATTAAAACATGAAATTCTTGTTCATTTTTAATGTGTTCATTGTATTATTACACATTATATATCATCGCTGTCCAAAGAACCAGAAGCATCTCCAAAAGTATTATTTTAAAGAAGAGGGTAAAACATTCTTGACTTTCAACATAAGTTTATAATGAAAAGTTCACACAAATTAAAGGTGCAGCTACTGAGCTCCAATTTTGCAAACTGCAAAAAAATAAAAATGGAGATACTTTGGTCTTTTAAAAAAATAAAACCAATTTACATACCTAAAAAAACCCAGTCTTGTAGATTAACAGTGGCTTACTGTTCCTGTGACATACTTTCACTTTTAATAAGAACCCTATTTAACAAAGGAAATCTGAAAGATGTTTACTGTGCAAAATATCAGAAAGAAAACAACATATAGGTAAAGCTATGTCGATTTTGCTTTCTAATCCAAACCCTATGTGTAAGCACACACACTGGTATCTCTAGGCCCAGCAAAAATGATGCTACATGTTATTTTTATGCCCAAACCAGCCAATAGGGGTGTACTTTGTGTACTTCTGGTGCCGGTCCCAGGCCCGGATAAATGGTGAGGGTTGCGTCAGGAAGGGCATCCGGCGTAAAACTTGTGCCAAAACTATCATGCGGATCCCAAATATGATTGCCATACCGGATCGGTCGAGGCCCGGGTTAACAACGACCGCCTCCGGTGCTGTTGACCAGCAGGGTGCCGGTGGAAATTGGACTAATGTAGGTCGAAGACCATCAAAGAGGAGAGGAGGAAGGTGGGTTAGAAGGCAGCGAGAGAGAAGGAAAGGCAGGAGTGTGGAGGTTAGGGTAGGGACTCTGAACATAGGGACAATGACTGGTAAAGGCAGAGAGCTTGCAGACATGATGGAGAGAAGGAAGGTAGATATTCTGTGTGTCCAGGAGACCAGAAGGAAAGGAAGCAAGGTCAGGAACATTGGAGGTGGATTCAAACTGTTCTATCATGGTGTAGAGAGGAAGAGAAATGGAGTAGGGATAATCCTAAAGGAACAGCTTGGGAAAAGTGTTCTGGATGTAAAGAGAGTGCCAGACAGGATCATGAGCCTCAAGTTGGAGGTTGATGGTGTGATTTTGAATGTGGTCAGTTCATATGCACCACAGGTTTGTTGTCAGTTAGAGGAGAAAGAGGAATTTTGGAGTAAGATGGATGAAGTGGTAGATGGTGTCCCTAGAGAGGCCTAGTGATAAAGGGAGCAGCCGAAAGAAGAAGAAGTTGTTTTTATGCCCAAATTTCAGTCATTTGTCCAATATATGCATCCCATAGGCTCATGTTAACATGACTGGCA
Organism: Pygocentrus nattereri; assembly: GCF_015220715.1. Lineage (NCBI taxonomy): Eukaryota > Metazoa > Chordata > Actinopteri > Characiformes > Serrasalmidae > Pygocentrus > Pygocentrus nattereri. Next base: position 30,761,307 of record NC_051230.1, read on the forward strand.
GAGTGTATGACTGCTAAATATTGATAAAATCAGGCTCTGAGACCATGGCAGTTGACCAGAATGGGCAGTATCCTGTCAACACTGTTGCCATTGCCATCATGGTAGTGCTTAGTGCACTATATTCTTCAGATTTATGTAGCTTATTAATTTTCCCTTCTGACAAGCAAGATTTCCCACTTGAATGATGAAAAGGTCATGATAAGAAATGGTAGAAAGAAATGGTAGCTAAGTGGTTGCAATGTCATACTTTTTAACGTCTTGGGAGGGGTACACCTTTGCCAGAAGCTTGGGCCTGATTGGTCCAAAAAACTGTTCATGATACACATATGTAACCTGCACTAAGGAGGGTTAGGTACACAGCAAAAGTTGCCATGGTGATGCATCCCATTAAAAAAGTGATGCACAAGGAATATTTCACCCATGTCTGAGGAAAAGGTTTGATGAAATGGCTGCTAAATGTTTTCTGGATGCAGCAGATGGAAGCAAATTTCCTCCCTGAATCCAATTTGATCAAAATGTCATCAAGATCTGTGTCTGAACCCGAGCCATGCCCGAAATTCTGTCTGAACCTGACCTGACCAAAACGCCATCAGGCTTAGAGTCCAAACGACACAACCCAAAACATGGCATCAAGTTTTGAGTCTGAACTAAATTCAATACAAAATGTCATCAAAATTTTAGTCTGAACCAACAAAATTCTGTTTGAAATTGACTTGACCCAAAGCATGTTATCAAGTTTAGAGTCCGACCCAACTGACCCCAAAATTTGACCAAGTTTTAAGTGTGAACCCAACCAGGGCCCAACAAAATTATGTCTGAACCTGACTCAACCCAAAATGCTGTCAAAGTTTTAGGCTGAACTTGACAGCTTATCAAGTTTGTATCCAAACTCAACTGGGCTCTAAAAAAATACAGTTTAGACCCAACTTGACCCAAAACATGGTATCAAGTTTTGAGTCCGAATCTGACCCAGACCCAAAGAATTCAATCTGTACCTGACTTCACCTGAAACATCATCGAGTTTTGAGTAAAATACTGTCCCACGTTTCACAAAATTCTATCCAAAACTGACTGTAACTAACTCCCTACCCAAATTGCTGAATATTGCCTGATATTTCTAATGACATCAATTTACTTGCCTGACAAAAACAATCATGCTTCATAAGACAGGCCTCTTGTTTTAATGTCTAATTGATAATCAAGGCACGACTTTCTCAGAAAAAAGGTAACAAAAACAAAATAAACACGTTTATAGTGAGCCACATGTTGTAGGCAATTAATATTTCACCCATGTCTGAGGAAAATCCTGAAATGTTTGATGAAACCGCTGCTAAATGTTTTCTGGACGCAACAGAGGGAAGCTAATGAATGCCAGCAGCGTCAACAATCAAATCATTGCCATTGTTGTCTGAGGCCATTTTGAAAAGTGAACAAACCAGCAAAACTCTCTATGAGCTTGGCTCTTATCTAAAGTCTGGAAAACAACAGCAAAGTGCCTCTTTCATTAGTGAAGAAAAAAAAACAACAAAAAAAACCTGCAATCACGGTAATCTTTTAACTTCAGAAAGCACTGAGCCCAAGGTTAAATTGCTTAATTCCAAAAGCCGTCAATAAAATAACACACTCCGAAAAATGCTCTGCCTCGTTTGAAAATTAGCTTTGCTCTCGAATGGTTAATAATTCAAATAAGCCATGCGCGATGCACTCAGACGAAGTACCTCGTATATAAATATGAGTTTTAAGCTGCTTTCTTGGAGAAAGCCGAAGCAATTAAATCAGCAGGTTATTGCCTCGCAGTGCTGCTCGGCATCGGAGAGTGAGGTGATTATTAAAATAAAGAAGAGAAGTGGGTCACTGCCAGGTTCATAGGCAAGTGGAAACCCCTACCTAGTTAGCCAGGCCCACTCGAAGGGACCTTTAAAAACTCATTTATACACCATGGGGGCAGGACATGGCCAGGTGCAGATGGCTCATCAGACAATACTACTTCCATCCTTGAGGCTATAGTACAGTACATGCTCATTACAGCATGTTAACCAGCTATATTAGCTTTTATTTGTAGCCATGTGAGCGCTGGGAGGGTGAACCATGCCTTTAATTTTACTTACGCCTTTAAGGAGTTTATTGAACTCAGTGTGTGGCTTATGTGATCGCACAGCTTCTCATTTTATGAATGCCATTTAAAAAGTTGATGATTAAAGCTGCGATCGGGTCTGAAAAATTGGTCTGAACCTGAATGCAGCCCGAGAGCTTTCTGTCTGAGCCCAAACTGATCCACCCCCCAGCAACAGGTTTTAAGTCCGAACCCGGTCCGGCCTCAAACCAGAACATGGTCTTAAATTTTGGGTCTTAATCCTGACAAAATTTCTCGGAACCCAATTTGACCAAAACAACAAGTTTCCCAACCAAGACTCAAAATATCATCCACAAGTTTTAAGTCTGAAACCCACCTGACCCAAAACGTGGCATCAAATTTTCAGTCCGAACCTGACTTGGGGCTGGAAGAATTCTGTCCAAACCTGACTCGGCCCAAAATCCAACCCGGGCCTATCAAAATACTATCTGAACCCAATACAACCCAAAACATGTCCCAAAATTAACAAAATTCTCTCTGTACCCAACTCGATCCAAAAAACAATCCTAGAATGACCAAAATTCTGTCTGACACCCAACTCGACCCAAAAACTGACCCGGGCCCAAAAAATGTTACCTGAACTCAACTCGACCCAAAACCCAACAGTGCCTCAATTAAATTCTATACTAACACAACTTGATTCAAAACCTGACACTGGCCCAACAAAATTCTGTCTGAACCCAACTCAACCCAAAATCTGACCCAGGCCAAAAAAAAACTGTCTAAACCCAAATCAGCCCAAAGCCCGACACTGGCCCAACACAATTCTGTGTGAATCCAATTCGACCTAAAGCCCGATCAAGACTCGACAAAATTTTGCCTGACCAAAGCCCAACAAATTCTGTCTATACCCAACTTGACCCCAAACTCGATCCAGGCCCAACTGTCTCAGCTCAACAAGATCATCATCATCAACTGTCATCAACTTCTGCATCTGGAACTGGTCCGAATTTTAATTACAATTTTGTCCAAAACTGACCTGAAGTGATCTAATCACAGCAACCCTTAAATTAACACATAACGTTGTAGCAGGTAGAACTAATCCAGAACTCCAGCTCAGGTTCTCATAGTTCTCCCACCGCCATTTCATTTGAAGGGAAGAAACAACTGTGTATAAGAAGCAATTCAAACTCTATAGAGAGAGGAAGTAAGAAGGATCTTTAATTATACTCCACACCTTCTTAAGCACATTGCTATTAAAGATCTCACTTAGCCGTTTGTGTGGCTTTCCAATCACTTTCCCAGCAAGCTTACTCTTGTTTGTTAAATTAGAGCTACCAAGCCAAGGTGACACATTAAAAAACAAAACATTTTTCCTTCCAAACTCTTGTACATCATCTCTAGAATGTTCTGTCTGGCCCTGAAGCTCTTGTTTCTTCATTAAAACCAGACACTTACAAATAAACTCCATTATGTGGCAGATACACTCATCCTGAGCAATTTACAGTAATGTTTAATTATGTTACAGAGCTTGTGTTAGGAATTGCCTAAGGACTAAGGTGTAGCATAGGGGAACCAAACCACAGTGTGTCACGTGAAAAGCATTGGTTTGATCCAATGTGCTACACCAATATTAACCTCGCAACTGCAGCGTAAACAAGCAAACTTCAGACATCTAGTTGCTGGCCTACCTGCCACCCCACAAAATCCCTGACATCTTCGCTAAGAAATGTGGTTTGCTCAGAGTAGGCTATCGTCTCCAAGCAACTACTGACAGCAGAAGGAGGAAAATAACATCTTAAATGTCACAAAATCATAAGAATTTCACAATAGATTAGTGTTTAATGCTGAAACCTTCGCCGTTTTATTAACCACATTAGCACCACAAAGATAAGCTAATTTCCAGTGTTGTAGGTCCATCTTCCAGACCAAGCCTTAATCTCAAATGGCTACTCTACTCCTCCATAACGCTTAAAATAATGGTCTCTGCACCCAAACAGCGTATGTCTAATAAAGAGTTATTCGGAATTTGCACAATTACACTATACATATAGCACACTATTTGGGTGTAGAAGCCAAAATTTCATGACCTATATAATGCATGACATAAGCAGTAGTCAGCAGTTTGATATTTAGACTGGGTTTAATACTACATGAAACAGATTTAAGCAAAATACATAGGCATTTAAAGAGTGTACGAAGAGTTTTAAAGTGAATCCTTTAGGAAATTCCAGTTTACTTTGCTTGTAATCGTTTAGCCTTAATCTACTTCTAGTTGTTTAGAAAGGTGCAACATGCATTTTGTTTTGTTTCTGTTAAAATTGAACTAAGTACATCCTGCTTCATGTTCATGTCTCAAATGCAAAATCAGCACTGTATTAATAAAGATTTGATGATAATAGTCGACAATTCACTCATATCCTCAGGAAACATGGTTTTCACCCAGTCTTGAATGGTGAAATCATCAGACTAATGACTTGCAATCATCAAATTCATCTGCTCAGGGAAGGGGTCCAGAGCACAACCCATGTTTTTGCCAAGGAGGTCTCCAAATCCACAAATCTTACATAGTGCAGCTTTAAACACGACCATCTATAAGTACTTGGTGGTCCATGCAAGAACAGTCCATTTATGGCACCATGTTGTTTAGTGACTTGGAGCATTACAGCAGAACTCAGTTCAAATGTAAGGTGGTCAAGGGTGGGCATCTATGAAGTTTCATACAACGGCTTTAGATTTTACAACCGGATTGGTTAGTTTTTTATAACACTCGTTTTACAGTTTAAAAGGTTGTAACAGTACTGACCCGGACACAAGGCGTTGCAGGTGCTCTTCTGCACGGACATTCCCTCACAGAACGCCCCTCCGTTTAGGGGAGCTGGGTTAGTGCAGGTCCGAGAGCGCTTCTGTACCCCCCTGCCGCAGTCCACGCTGCAAGGGGACCACTCAGTCCACAAAGACCAGCCTCCATTCACTAGAAAGACAGAGTAAAAGAGGAACAGCGGATGGATTTGTCTTTATTTTCAAAAAAATTGTGACACTGAATGAAGAAGCCACATTGCAAATACAACCTTTTTATGTAAATCATAGATTGAGAGCAAATCACAGTGGTATTTGTTCACAGTCACACCCCCAAGTTAACACCCCCAAGTCCTCCATACGCATGAGGCATTTCCTGCCCATTGTATTGCACAATTTCTTTTTATTTGCTGAGTTTAACATATTGGGAAAAAATAAAAGGTAGTATAGAATGAGTCATAACTTTTGCACACAAAACATTTTACGTCAAATTTTTTGCCTAATATATGAAATTCAGGAATTCAACAGTAATTGTGTATTAAGATGTGCAGACGTTCCCTGTAGATGATCTGTAACTTAGTTTCACTTATAAAATCAACAGAACATGGAATTGAACTCTTGCACATGACTGTAGTCATTAAAACAAGGTAAAAAAAAAGTAAATCATTAGAATGTGGGGAATGAGGGGTACTCCCCTCTAAATCCTGGCCTAATTCCTCTAGTCTATGCTCTTTTAACATCTGGGGTACAAGCTAGTTAGCTAAACTGTCTTTTCTAAGAGCTAATGTTTATTTTTACTGAGATTTTTGAGGGACTTTCCAGCAATGCTAACTTATGTTATGCCCATGTGCTAATGACGAGCTTGCTGTCCATCTGACAGTGTTGACGAGTGCATCATCGCCTCCTACTGTGAGCTCCGCCTTCACGAGGTGTTGGATTGGTTTACCGATGTCACTCCGAGTTGTTTCCATGATAATAAGTTTACATTCCCACCTACATTTAGCTCAGAATTACTCATGGCTGTCCACAGACCTTCTTATTAGGAGATCTGGCCCTGCAAAATTAGTTTAAACACTCCCCATCAGCTGCGATGGACTGGCAACCTGTCCAGGGTGTATCTTGCCTTCCGCCCGATGACCACTGGGATAGGCTCCAGCAACCCCTCCGCGACCCTGAGGGAGAAGCAGCTTAGAAAATGGATGGATGGATGGATGGATGGATGGATGGATGGATGGACCCCCCATCAAGTCATGTTTTGTTAATTGTTTGAGAGAAAATGAGTGTCATCTACAAAGAACACACTTAAATATGACTTTTCTGCAAATGCTTGTGCACTTGGCTGAATTTAACATACTGAAAAAAATGAGGCATTACATAGATGTTCCATAGAGTATAGTGTGTTCTCTGTAGATGATGTGTTAAGTTATAAGACCAGGGGCGCCTAAACTTTAGTTAAGTAACTAGTGTTAATTAACATATATTTGCATTTTGGTTAACTTGAAAATGAAAAGCAAAGCAGGAAATTAAAAGTATATCTCTAGCAGATCGACACTTAAAGCGTATCCACACCGAAAACTGAATCACAAACTGTCACTTTGCTGTTGATTTTTCAACTTTGCATTTGCATTTTGTCAGATACGCAGCTGATTGCTATGACAACGAAATACAAACGTAAACGTAAACATTTTAGTTTTGACATATATTCTGCATTTCATGAAGCAAAAGTAAAGCCAAAGTGAAGCTTGCATTTACTTTTCTCTGTTAGCTTTTACATTTTATGACCATGAAATACCAGAGTAACAACTAAAATAAAATGACAAATAGTCTTAAATTTATTTTTATTTTTGTCACAAATGTAGGCATTTCATGTCATTTTCAATATTGACCGGATATTTGCGCAGATGCTTGGAAAAGGACATTGCAAAAAGAGGTTTGCAGCTACATTTTAATGTTTTAATTTGAATTTCTTTTTTGGCCAGATTTGCCTCCCATAAAACTTGCATTCAACCGTAAATCAACCGATCAAAATTTCCACTTTGCAGATCGAAGGTTTTATAACCACAGAAACATTCGATATCACTGACTTTCCCCCCAACATGAGATTGTTTATAATGTTAGTGGTGAAAACTACCAGCACTGTTTGAACTGAATAGATCTACATTCATATTTTTAGAAAACTGTTATGTTTATAGTTTATTACTTATCTCTACAAAAGCCTTCAAACCCAACCGACGAGAGACGGAGATGATTGAGAGACGAAAACCAGATAAAAAGCGATAAAATGACAAAGAAAGCAAAAGAATGGAAAATGGAGGAAATGGAGGAAGCTGCTGGTCGTGTGATGCTCAGCTTGTTCCTCTGAAGAACAAACCAGCTTCAGAAGTTCACAGAAGTTCCACTATAGGATCTCTTTCTCCTGGCCTGGCTTTGATAAGTCACAGCTGCACAAGGAGCCCAGCACACATCTAATGCTGCCAGCATCCTTCTGAACACAACAGAAGTTTGCAGCGTGGAGCTACTGTAGTTGAAGGACTAGGCGGAATGAATTATTAATAAGCGGCGCTTGTTTAAACGGGATTAAGATAGAGGAGCTTACAACTCCCCGCTTATAAAGACACATTGATTTTTAATGCTATGCCGTAATTGAGTCTCTGGATAATACCATTCATGATTAAGATTATGGGGCTTTCGCAGAGAAAATCATAAACAACAGGTCCTCCACAATCTTGGAGATTCTGATTCTTCTGAAGGTCGTACTGTCCACTGGGGATATCGAGCTTTTCTGCTCACATGATTAACAATGAATGACAGCCAGCTGAGACCAGTTAGCATAATGCTAAATGGCCGGCAGCTTTGATTCAGTAAGAACAAAATCTCCATTGAATGAATTGAGAGAACTGGATTTTTAGTGAACCTCGCAGTGAACCTCCAACAGCTCAGAGCGTTTGTCGTTGGTTCCAAAAAACTGGTTGACTTCCCGAAATCGCATTGAAAGAGCTGTGAGTGCAGCGACACCCGACATGCCCAATCGACTATTGAGCACTTGTAAAATTATGTGATAAACTTTATACTCACTTAAACTATTTACAGTTTACTGAATTTAATGAATTGCAAGTTAAATAAATCACCCTATATATATATATATATATATATATATATATATATATATATATATATATATATATATATATATATATATGAAATATTCCAACTAATATAGACGTATAAATGTTTCCTATAAATTTGCTGCCGAAAACATGTTCCAAAAAGTTTGGACGGGAACGTTTCCCACTGTATTATCTCATCTTTCATGCTACCATTGCTCAGTTGGGAAGTGAGGACACTAACTGTAGTTGTGAAAGTGATTTTTTTACCTTTCTTTCTTGATATAACACTTCAGCTGCTCAAGAGACAGGCCAGCTGAACACCTGCACTCTCTTACTATGAAGCCGCTTGAAAACCACCTGCCAACCATGGGAAAATATTTGCATAGCCCAACAGGGTAACGTCTCCATCATATCATCAAGTTTACTCTGGTTACTTTGGTAATGCTATTTCTGCGGCATGTGCTTTTATTCATCCTGCCATGATCTGCTCCTCTGTTACGATAACAGGTTTGGCTGCGATAATAATTATGAATACAGTAAGTTACTGTGAAAAGTCATTTAACAATCTGTGACATACAAACAACGCAGTGATATTTGGCCAAGTTAAATGCCTGGTGAACAAGTCAGCTAGCTTGCCAATTGTAATGTTAAATATTTTCCCAAGGCTGGCAGGTCTGCGTTAAGTTAGCACTCAATTGACAATTTCAACGTTCCACATCCACCACATCCCCTCTGCCTCTGCAACGGAGATAAAAGCACCATCCTCCCTTGGAGAAACAGGTAGACGGAGCGAGGAGGGGAACAAGAGGGATAACAAAAAAACTTGTCGTGTTGCTGTCGATTTGCATTTTCTTGAAATGACTGATATTATGTATTTGTCATCCCTGGGGAATAAAGCCAGCGCTATGATGGGTCAGACTTTTCATCTTTTGTTTTTTGGAAGACCAGATGCTGCTGCCTCTTGTTGCTAGACTTGAGTACGGCACATGCACAACTGAACTCACAGGCATCACCTTTTTTGTGTAGTTTAGAGTGACAAATCATATCAGTGTGTTTTGGTCTCGAAATGTGTACAAGCTATGCACTGTTGCCAGGTCTGGCACTGTCTTCCTGAAACAAGCAGCAATGTCACTGAAAAAGACGTCGTCTAAATGGCAGCAGATCCAAAATGCATATGCACCCCTCAGCATTAATGCTGCCCTCACAGATTTCCAAGTAACCAGCTCACACATCACCATGCCATAACAGACGCTGACTTTATGTTGAGCTTACACTGGTAACAATCAGCATGGTCCTGCTTCTCTTTGGCCCAGAGAACAAGATGTCCATCATCTCCAAAAACAATGGAAGAATTTAGCTCATCAGATTTGTGGCAGTCCATCTCAGAGCTTTAGCTCAGAGGAGTCAGCAGCATTTCTGAATGTTGTTGATATCCGGTTTACATTTTGCATAGTAGAGTCTTAACAGCAAACTGGCAAGGGTTTTCCAAAGGTTCTCTGAGCACATGTGAATTTGTCTGAGGGATTGAAAATCATGAGCATTCCAATTTAGTTTTCATCCTTGCCTTTTACACAGACAGATTTCCACCAGTATGTTGAATAATTTAACAATGTTATGGACTGGAGATGGTGAAATCCCCTAATTCCTTGCATTTACGCATTGAGAAGCGACGATCATAAACTTTAGACTATTCGCTCACACAGTTTTTCACATAGTTTTATCATCTCTTACCTATTCACCTGTTTACCTCTGTAAACTTAGGTGTTTTTTGATTATTCCACAATCTTCCCAGTCCTTTGTTGCCAAACTTTTGGAATGTGTAGCAGGTATCAAATTTAAAACTAGTGTGTGTTTAGTTGATACGGTAAATATCTCTTCTTTGTACTGTTTTTTTTTTAGTAAAATACATGTTTAATCACTGCTTTCTGTTTTTATTTGCATCAACTTTTTGGTATTGGGTTCTTAAAACATTGTATTGCAAAGTTTCTATACCATTTTTAAATCCAAAATATACTGTTTCAATGATTTCATCCAATCATAAGCTTGCAGATTAAGGACTTGCGCGGATGACGCTGTTGTTACCGGTCTGTTAAACAGTATATCACGTCCGTCTTACCGAAGACGACCACGGTTGCGGTAGCACTGCGTCTCTTGGCCACAATGTTGCTGGCCAGACAGGTGTAGTTGGCCGAGTCAGACAGCCGGGCTTCATTAATGATTAGATTGTGGTCAGCTCGGGTGTCAATGTTGTCATCGCTCAGCGAGCTCACCAGCTCTTCATTCTTTAACCATTCCACCTGAGAAAGTTGAGAGAGAAGAGAGAAACAATTAGTCTCAGTGTCACAAAATACTTAAGCAAATGACGTAAGCAAGTATAAAACAAAAACCTAATGTGGGGTAAAATGTCAAATTTTATGTAGTTAGAGGTTCAGATTCAAGCAATCATTCAGACGTTACTTGAGATCTGCCATGAAGACCTTTTCCTACCTAGAAAGTATTTTTATCATCATAAATATTTTTGATTACTGAGTTGTGTCCTTAAGTCACAGAATTCCCTCCTGTATTATTTTAATCCCCCTCTTGGTGGCTGTAAAATAGCACTGCTTTGAAGCTTAGAAACGACTCACAGTGAGAACCAACTAGGCTAAAGTACAGCCTCCCCATGGGGGGGTTAGTAGTAATACACTGTTACTAAGCACAATGAGAATCTTTATATTTTGAGCTGCAATACTTCAAAACCTAAGCAAATATGTTAGTAATTTGGATTTTAAAACAAATAATGAGACTGCAAGTCTTCTGCCTACTGAACTGCAAAAGAGTTTACAGTAAGCCTATCTTAGCTGATTGAAGTCTTTAGGATGGCTATCAACAATATATTCTGCCATATAAATGCAAAACAGTTCATTTTTGGAAGGTTCTTTGAGATTTTATCAAAAATGATGGAGTGTAAATAAAACATATACCTGTATCTTGTTGATATTTCCTGCTTCTGGCAAAATGTGCCAACGTTTGCCACAGTTATATTTATTCGAATGCATATATTTTTATGCATCTATGTTGGAAAGCTAGCCTGGTTCAACCAACACAGAATCATGTGTTTTTCATCGATTTCCCAGGCTTTTTAGCGACTAGCCCCTCATTCTGTTACAATTAATCCCACCTATGGGGTAAATTGTAACAGTTACACTCACATTTGCGAACAAAACAAAGTTAACACTTTCATTTGTAGCTTTTACAGCGACTTAACATAAAGTGAAACGTCAGCTACAGCCTGCTTCTGGCTGCAAATGAGAAGCTCCAGAATTAAAGAGCTGCATGTTTGCCTCTACAAACTGCACTGATCCTTTTGAGGCTAAGGAGGCTTCTCAGACATGTGACTTTGGTTTACCCAGGACTAATGAAAAAGCACACACACACACACACACACACACACACACACACACACACACACACACACACACAAACACCAAGGTTGAGTGCTACAAGGTAACAATTGCAATTCTTCATCTTCCCTTCTGCAGGAGAAGAGTTCGTCAACTGTGGCAACCTTCAGCCTCGGCTTGGCTTTTCCGATAACGCCCACCGTTTTAATCATATGCCTTTTAGTTTCATTCATTCTGCCGCTCGGCTCCAGAGTGCTGAGACGCAGCACTGCAGCTCTGCCCGCTCAGCCCCTATCACCATCACCCTCCCCCATTACACATCCACAGCCCCTTTCAAACACCCATTCAAGCCCACTGTTTAGGCCGACGCAAGCGTTCAGGCACTGCAATAAGGATTCGGCAACCATAGTTCAATGCTGACCAATGACCCCACAAGGGTTTACAGGCTGGGTGGTCAGACCACTCAACCCTTCACAAACAGAAATACCTGGTGATCATTTATTTCGAGAAACACATATTGTGGGTCTATTAAGATCTTTGTTCAGTCCAATTGAGACTCATCTAAATGGTTTATTCACTGGGCTTTAGTCATTATAACCTGTACTAGTACTTAATTAGAGTTCTGTTATGTGATAAACACTAATGACTGTACTATTAGCCGAATTAACATACAAACACTTTTGTTAAGACCTTGTTATGCAAATTACTGAGCAGTAATCACCAAAAGTGTACGTCTTATTAGATTCCTAATGGTCCTAGGTAGCGCCGGGTGAATCTGGAGTTTATTGCTTTAGAGCTATTTAGAGTTAATTAGTCACTAATACATCAAAATGTGTTCCATATTCTAAAGAAGAAGAATTAGTCGTCACTAATTAGTCATTTTGCGTCCCATATTTTAAAGTAAAGATCGATTCTTGCCATTTCAACCAAATGCATATATACTGAACTGTTGTATAGAAGAGTTTTTTCAATGTTTTTTTGCCTTCAAAATCTAATTTATGGACCATTCTACCATTACCACTATTAGTTCTAACTGCAGTCCCACAGTAAAAATCTTTTAAAACCCATGGCAGTAATACAGATAGTAATAAGCTAAATACAAGACAGCAGTGCGTCCTGCTATGATGTCTGGTTTGGAGACTGTGGCTCTGTCTAAAAGACAGGAGGCTGAGCTGGAGGTGGCGGAGATGAATATGCTGAGATTTTCGTTGGGAGTGACAAGGATGGACAAGATTAGAAATGAGCAGATCAGAGGGACAGTGAAGGTGGAGCAGTTTGGAGATAAAGCCAGAGAGGCCAGGTTGAGATGGTTTGGACATGTGTTGAGGAGGAATAGTGGATATATTGGGCAAAGAATGTTGGAGATGGAGCTGCCGGGTAGAAGGAGAAGAGGTAGACCTCAGAGAAGGTTTATGGATGTAGTGAAGGTGGACATGGAGATGGTTGGTGTAAAAGTAGAGGAGGCAGTGGATAGGGCAAGATGGAGGCAGATGAGCCGCTGTGGCGACCCCTAAAGGGAGCAGCCGAAAGAAGAAGAAGAAGACATGCAAACAAGGTGTCTGTTCCTGTCATGCGCAACTCCCAAACTGGCCAGCAGAGGTCAACCTCTCCAGAATTCTGACTGCCACTCACCCACACCTGCTGTCAATCTCCGTTCATCAACTCCCCTACAAATACTCGCACTCTCGGGCCATTTGTCGCAAAGCATTGTTGATGTGTTACTACAATCCTGAGTCTGTTCTCTGTAAAGTTATGACTGTGGTTTTTTGATCATGACTAGTCCTTTTTGGACTGTGTGTTGGATTTTGTCTAGTCCTGGATTTTTCTGTCTTGGATCTGTTTAGTCCTTTGGGCCTCTGACCCTCTGCTCTACCCCAATTCTGTTCTTGGACTGTGTTTTTTGTGCCTTTTATTGGTCACAATAAAGTCTGCTTATGGATCCTAACAACCAATCTAGTCCAGCATTGTTACAAAATGCTTCGCCACCCATGAATCCAGTGGGTCTTCAGGAACTACACCCAGAACAACTCCTTGGATCACATGAACAAGAACTAAGGCACTTCAATGATTACATGGTAGAATTAACTCAGGCTCTGCGCAATCTTAACCTTGTACCTGCAGCAACATCTAATGTTCCTCCCACTCCTTCAATCCCCTCAGCCACAAATATGGAAACCACCTCCATTCTCCCACACCTGGCCCTACCTGAAATATATGATGGTTCCCCTGGACAATCCAAAGGTTTTCTAATGCAGTGCAAAATATTTCAGTCGCATCCCCTCTGCCTTTCCTACGGATGAATCGAAAGTCGCTTGTCTCCCCAGCCACTAGCCACACTCTCTCCTTACAAAACATCGAAACCTACAGAGGCAGAGTCAAGCTTTCCGCAGAGGAGCGGCAACGCAGACTGTGACTGTAGTATACAGTATAGAGTCTATCATAGTCCCCTTGTCCATCTCTGCCCAACAACTCCATCAGGGTGAGCGTGTCAATTCTTCCCATTGTTGAAAACTCACGTTACCAATCAAATTAACATGGAATTCTCATTATTTCTACCTTTGAGCCCTAGTGGATTCCGGAGCAGCAGGAAATTTTGACTGTGAACTGGCTCTCAAACTTGAAATTCCACTCTTAGCATGCAAAGTGCCTCTCTCAAAGGGTCTGGATGGTCGACCTATCGGCTCTGTGAAATTACTGCCCCTCTCACCGTACTCACAGGCCTACTCCATTTTGAGACTATTTCCCTTTTTGTTAAATCCCCTGATAACCTGGTCATCTTAAGGTATCCTTGGCTAGCACAACACAACTGCACCTTTTGCTGGTCCACAGGAGAACTAAAGCACTGGAGTGAACACTGTTTTGAATTGTCTGACCCTTCCTTGTTTAACCACAAATAAAGAGAGCCCCATCTGCAATTTCCAAGTATCTCTCCCTCCTGCGTACCATTTGGTGGCTGTGTTCAGTAAGAGTAAGGTGGCGTGTCTTCCACCTCACTGTACCATCGATCTTCTCCCAGGTGCCACTCCCCCCAGGGGCAGAGTCTGTCCTCTCTGCTTCTGAGACGGAAGCTATGGAAGAATATGTAAAGGAAGCCCTAGCACTTGGTTACATTCGCCCATCCACATCACCTGCAGCTGTGTGAAGGTAGGTGGTTTGAGGCCCTGTATAGATTATCGACGGCTTGAATTACTACCCAAAGCCAAAAACATATTAAAAAGTGTTCTCTTCAGTTTTTGCCCTTTAATGTTGTCAGTTTTCTCTGAATTTGCAACTTGGAATGCTCTTTTAATACAAACACTGACGAGGACACCTGTTTTTCCTCATCATTGCCTATCTCAGCTGTTCATCGGTCACGTCTTTTTTTTGGGTCTGCCTGCTGTGGCAGTATGCTTTAGCTTAGGATGACTGGGTTTAGGTTTTAAAGTTTGCTGTGTTTCTTTTCCCTCATATTTGTACATCTCTGCGCAGTGTCAACTCAGTTATGTCTTTGTTGGACAAACATGCCTTGGGAAACTGTGCCTTTGGTGGGTTTATTTGAATCCAGTACGCTGGTTGATTGCCACTATTTTGTATCCCCGCAGAGTAGACATGTTGTAGTAGGTAGGGTGAGGACAACACTGATGTCTGGACCAAGGTACATCCTGATGATGTTATGACACTTAATGGGTTTGGAAATTGCATCTCCACCCACCTTTTCACAGGATATCCCAAACATGTATTTCTGCCTATGCCACTGGCTTTACTGTGCCACTTGTAGCTGCTGACTAAAAATGTCCAAGAATGCTTGGTGGTGCGTTCATGCAAAACAAAACCGCTGAAGATTTCTGTGACATTTACAGCTCAGAGATATTTTGCAAAAGTGAGCATCAAGTATGATGTTGGCTTCTTATTCTCAATTTCCATTCTGTGTATGAGACGCCTAACCAAAGCCAAGCCAATCTGCACACCTGTTCCCTGGCACTGTGCATGGACATGCTCACTTTGATTTCCAAATTTACAACACATGTACTCTGATTTGCTGTGCCTAGCTATCCAAAGACAACCAAATGGTGAAAACACAGCTAACTTTAAAACCTAAACCCAGTCATCCTAGGCTAAAGCATACTGCCATGGCGGGCAGACCCAAACAAAGTCTACTACACATTCCATGATGCTTCACAAAATAAAGACAGTGGATTGAAACTAGTCTGTATACAAAATGATTGAACAAGTATCATATGCATGGAAAGGGTATGCTTGTTTTCTATAAATGTACACTACAGGTTTATGTAGTAAGTAATCAACCCACAATGACAAACTTGGGCTTGTGTTTTAGAGCTTTTTATCTAGTTTCAATGGGGAAAATACACCTTTTTAGCTGATGCTACAGCTTCATACATAGCATGGCATTTCATCTCTCTGACTGGATCTACAGAGTCAACAAATGAACTGTCTTTTAGCTCAAACAACAAACACTACCCATTGCTGCCCTCTAAAGGTATTAGAGCACCCGTTAGATTTTTTTTTTTTTTTGTACATCCTATTACATTTCTCAGTAAAAGTGCTTTCTGCATTGATTTATTTACCTAAAACCAACAAAAAAGACATTTTACAGTTTGCAGTCAGCACGGACAATTGCAGTCATGCAATTATGTAATAATTGAAATAGTAATTGTGTGGGGCCACACAGTGAATTCAAAAAAGAAATTATGCTAATTTCGCCCTGCGACAGCCCTAAATGATGATAATTTCACTTTCGAATTCACTGTGTGGGCCGAAGTCGTCGCCAGCGCTGCTGTAAGATGACCTACAGCCCTAAATGGAAATGGGACCTGTGAGTAAAGCAGTGGACGAGATCAGAAGGGCGCTGGCTTATATCTGAAGACTAATTAATGAAAGTGAAATATGAAAGGAGGGCTGAGGCTGACGGTGACTGAAGTCAGTCCCAGTGCTGAGGTCCTGTGTCGGCGCGGCGCTTTTTCTCTTTTGTGTGTTTATTGCTGTTCCATCTGGGAAATTTGGGAGCTGAAAGAGGCAATTAACACAGAGCGAAGGCTAACCTCTCCGGGACGAGCTTGACTGTTCTACATGCTGTAGGGGCGCTCTCTCTTTCTCTCTGTCGCTCTTCTACTCCCTCTTTCTGTTTCCGTGCACTCTTTTTCTCTCCCTCGACACTGGGATATTTTTCCCTGGACTCTCTTTCCCTCCACTTTTTGTCTTTCTCTTTCCCTTTGCTTTCGTTCTCGCCTCCCCCTCCTTCTCTTTCTCCTTTTTTTTGAGAATTTGCTTTGAAAGAATTGTTTGTTGCCTAGAAGCAACACTGTGTGACCGTGGAATATACGTGTGTGTGTGTGTGTGTGTGTGTGTGTGTGTGTGTGTATATATATATATATATATATATATATATATATATATATATATATATTTATATATTATATAGCCAGTCTCAAGCCAGGTCTCACCACCACGCCTCTATGCCTTGTGCTACAAGGGGATGAAAATGTTTCCACAAGGCAACATAATCCAAAAGACACACATTATTACTAACTTTTATGTTTCAATGTAATAAACAGGTCCAAAAGAGAAATCAATGTAATCAATGTATGTATTTTTTTTTTATAGCTCTCATAATGTGCAGTAGGGAGAGAGGGGGGTGTAAGGGGAATGGGAAAGAAAGAGGGAGGGAGAGCAATTGGGGCGAATGAAAGAGCAAAGAAAAAGGCTTTGTGACAAAGATTTTCTAAGCGGGATGGAGGCAGAAAGGTGTAGGGGGACAGATACAGATTAGCCGGGTTGAGTGTGTGTTGGAGGATGTGAGAAATGAATGGTCTAATTGGCGCATTTGTTTCAATTAGAGCGCGGGCAGCGGTGGCAGGGCTGACGGACGGGCAGGGTGCCCTGGGAGGACCCGCTCATTTCATTAGCACCTCCATTCTCCTGATTACAGGATCGACTAAAGCTTACAGATCTGCTCGGCTCGAGCCCCCCGCTCACATCCTTTCATCCCGTCCACCAGGGGCTATGCTACTGTCACTGCAAAAGGAGGCCTTGGCGCACCAAGCATGATTTCTCTGATTTTGGCTGTTGCTACTGACCTGAACTCACTCAATCACTGTTGGCATAGCAACAACCAGGCAGTGTCCCGGCCACAAGAACTTTCTATTTTGTCAAATGCTCTATTAGCATCTCCAAAAGAAGCTCAGACTGCGTTGTGGTATATGATACAAAATGAAAACACTAGATTCTGAATGATGCGGCCCAGTGTGAGGAGCACTTGAAGCAAGGTGCAAATTACAGGGGGTCCTGGGGGTTCCAGGATTAGGTTGTTCCTTCATAACCTAGAAACTTAACTATGACTGGGGAAAAAAAAAAACATGCCACAACATATTTGTCAATCTAAAAACCTGCCCAATTCTCCCAAGAGATTAGGTAGAATGAGCGATTGTTTCTCAAACCAAGGACTAAAGAGGAGATGGATCTCAAGTGATGTGTTGGAGACCACATTACCAAACTAGAATAAGAGCAGTTCCAGAAGAATTGCTAAACCAAACATTTTGTTGCCAGTAAAGCTAGCAACAGCATCGCTATGACAAGTGAGCAGCCAGCTGATGCTGAATTAACAAGCCCCCATGGACCCCTCAAATACCACAGGGTATTTGGCTCACTGAGTTGTAAGACATTCTGCCTCACCGTAACATGGCACAGGGTGAAGAAGAGGTCAGAGGAAGAAAGTAGCATTGTATAGCTGTCCATAATGGAGGCTGGGAAAATAATAAACGAATGAGAGGATAAGCTACACAAGACAACTAAACTAAGACAGTGAAGGAACCACTACAGAAAGAACCTAAAAAACATAACTGAAGACTAGGAAATAAAGACACAAAACCAGTGCCTGACAACGCAAAGCAAGGAACAAGACAAACCCCAGGGCAATGCTGACTGTGGAATAGAAATGAGAAAAACCTGGGAACAATTACAGGACGGTGCTATAGACAAGACACAGGTGAGTGGCATGACAAAAGGGCAGAACAAGGGAGGAGCATGAGAACCGACACGAAAACATAAGTACATAGCCAGAGACAAAGGTAAACGATAAGAGAAAACAGACAAAGACAAGGGAAAAGATGAGCAGGATATAAAAAAAATCACATCCAAAGTGCAAAGCTTCTACACAAAAACATAAAACATCTGTTATCATTTCAATTTGATAAAGTTCTTGTTATTTCAGAAAGAAAATAAAATCTATTTGACCGTTTTTGGCATTATTTTGACATTTTGAAAACAGACCGACATGAGTGCAGACACGAACCTGTTGACAGAAAATGCAAATCAAATCTACATGTTATTATGCAGCTAAACATATAATGAATTCAAATGTTATGCATTTCCTCAGTGATCTATCTCTGCACTACAGTTACTGCAGGATGAGCAAGACTGTATTCTGTTGTGTTTCCTACAAACCTGGAGAAAGTTATGCAGGGTGTTGTGAGACAAAATGGTCCCTTAATGAAACTTATGTTATAAAATTCACTATTTTACCATCATCAATATACCACATAAAACTCAGAAGACTCGTGCAGGTTCACCGTTAAATGTCTAAACTTGCGTTGTAGTAATAGTGACCCCTGGTTCCTATCACCACCACTGTAAAGATGTCTGGGGCCGTATATCTTTTTGTCTTAAGTTCTGGTCTAAGACTGGTCAAGATAGGAGTTTTGCAGATTTCTATTACAGAAGCAAACTTTACCTTAATGTAGGAAACTTCTCACAGCATCTTATCTCACGTTAGGAAATCTTAATGTACTCAATCAAAGTCGACAACGTTCAACTGTCAGGTCTGCAACGTAGCAACGCACACACAGCTGAAATGTAGAAAAATAATCAAGTTAGTTAGCTACACACCTAGCCATTGTCACTGATGGAAAAAGGTCAAACAAAGCTAAAGCTTGATGAAGTTAAGAACTGTGTCAGTGCTTTGTGCTGTTTATCAAAGTGTCGCCGCTCCACAGTTTCAGTTTCAGTTTCCCAAATGCTTCAGCCAGCTGACCACAGTTTTCAGTGTAGATAAATGTAGCATCGTAATGCTAGTTACAGTGAACTATACTGAATGTCACTGTATAAAACAACAGAAACAGACAGTTAAAACAAAAGTTTAGACGTGCTGGGTTATCTCTCTGGTTTATCTAAGTTAGGACAGAATTCAGGCGATCTAGTCTAGTCAGGATGTTTCTGCAATACTGTTTCCTTATGTGGAGTTAAAGATAAGATTATGAACTTAAGAACTGCTGTTATGTAATAGCTACTGTTTAAAATTCAGTCTGAACTGAAGTTGTCATGGTTAGTAAACATATTTCAGACTTAAGAAGTTTCTGTAAAATGGCCCTTGAATGTCCACAATGAACTATCTCACACCAAACCACTCTGACCGAGTAGTTTTTAATCACTGAAATAAGCAAAAGTTCTAGGAAACAAGTCCCTTCACTCAAAATATCCACATGGAAACATGGAGAGGTACTGTCAGCAACATCCAGTGAACTCGGTGCTAAACGCATCATGACTGAAACACATGGGCACAGGTCATCCACATGCTGCATGTACCAATCATTTTCATATTTTGCACCAAATTTGATGACTGAATTCCCGATTTTCAACACGACGCATGTTTTCCAGATACTTAATCAGGTATCAAGCTAATATCTACATTGAACTATGGCTGTGTGCTGAGTGGCTCTGGAATTGTGGGAAAATCTGATCTCTCATTAGGAAAGATGGCAGCAAACAACACCTCCTCGAGGATGTTAATGATTTCACCAAGCGTTAGACTATGTGAAACAGGGAGGTGGTGATGAAGAGTGAGTGTGTGTGTGTGTGTGTGTGTGTGTGTGTGTGTGTGTGTGTGCACATGAGTGTATGCGTTTGTGAGACGAAGAGACTGTAACTAATTAACACAGAGTGCGTGTGTGTCTGTGTTTGTGTGTGTGTGTGTGTGTGCACGAATGTGTTTGTGTGTGTTTGTGCCAGTGTGTGTGTGTGTGTGTGTCTATGTGTGTGTCTGTGTGTGCAAATGTGTGGGTGTGTCTGTGTGTGTGCGTGTGTTTGTTTGTGTGTGTCTGTGTGTGTGTGTATGTGTCTTTGTGTGTATATGTGTGTGTCTGAGTGCGGGAATGTGTGTGTGTGTGTGTGAGTTTGTGTGTGTGTGTATGTGTGTTTGTGCCAGTGTGTGTGTGTGTCTATGTGTGTGTGTGCGCGCAAAGGTGTGTGTGTGTCTCTGTGTGTGTGTGGGGGGGGGGGGGGGGGGGGGGCTGGAGGGAGTATGGTGTTGAGTTTCTGAATAACATATCAGAGCAATTATTGCGCTTAAGTGCTGCAGCTCAGACAGCGCTCCTGTGGGAATTGGAGATACCGCACCATCCTTCTACACACACACACACACACACACACACACACACACACACACACACACACACACACACACAGTCCCTATGACTACATAATCAAGAACTCCTGGCAAGAGTCACGTTAATTCGAAAGACCCCACATGCAGACACCCACACACAGCTGTCCTGTTCCACAGCAGCGGCACACTCTGTCCCCCCGAACCCTTCTCCTCCGCTTCTGTCGCTCCTTCATTGTCCTCCCGTTTCTCCCTTCTCCTCCCATCCCCTAAAGTCTCCTTTCTCATGAATTAATCAGTACCTACTGTGAATTGTAGATTACTGCTACTTTCAGTATTTGCAATGAACTGTTCAGTAACTAGTATAATTTATTAGGTTACTAATAAATTAACTATTAATAAAAAAACTACAACAAATTATTCGGTTCCTGCTATGAATTGTTCAGTATCTACTTCAAAATATTCGGTATCTTCTATGAAATTTTCAGTATCTACTACAAAATATACTGTGCCAACTACGACTTATTAAGCACGTAATAAGAAATATTCAGTATATACTTTGAATTATTGAGCATATGCTATGAACTTTTCAGCAATTATTGAGTATGTAATATGAATCGAGTATTACAAAGTATCCATTATCTATTATGATTTATTCAGTATCTATTATTACTTATCCAGTATCTACTATAAATGATTCAGTATCTTCTATAAATTATTAAGTAGCTACAACACATTATTCAGCATCTACTATGAATTACTAAGTGACTACTATGAATAATTCAGTACCTACTTTGAATTATTGAGTGTATATTAAAAATTATTCAGTATGTGTTATAAATCCTTTAGTATCTACTACAAATGATTGTGTATCTAGTATAAATTCCTTAATATCTACCATAAATTATTCTGTATCTACTATAAATTATTCAGCATCTGCTATAAATGATTCAGTATCTAATATGAATAATTCGGTAAACAGTATAAATTACTAGTTTACAAATATATATTATTCAGCACTTACTATGAGTTAATACTACTGTAAATGATTAGGTTACTAATATGAATGATTCAGTATTTCCTATGCATTATTCAGAAAACACTATAAATTGTGTATTATGTTACACAAATTATTCAGTAATTACTACAAATTATTCAGTATATACAATAATTGCTAGTGTGTGCTGTGAATTACTCAGTAACTAGTTTGAATTACACCAGAATTATCATGAAACATTCAGTATCTACTATGAATTATTCAGTAACTAGTCTGAATTGTATGGCCACTCCCATTAATTACTCGGCATCTACCATGAATAATTCAACGAGTACTATTCAGTATTGGCTATAAATTGTCTAGTATGTAATACGAATGATATAATTCCAAGCAAGTGTGTGTATACACTGAACTAGATATTCATAATATCTATACTTTATAATCTATACTTTATATACAGGGCAACTTTGTATCCGCCTGTAGTGTGACCACAAGTCAAACACTGACTCCATTATGAAGTGCATGTAGGAACTCTGGGGCTTTGCAGGGTAAAAATGTGGAAAATATCTCAGCCTGTGCCAGTTCAGTGAGCTGAGCCAGGCTGCAGGGTGGCCAATCACTGACCACACACACACACACACACACACACATACACACACATTATATATATATATATATATATATATATATATATATATATAGACAGATAGATGCCGAGAGAGATAGAGAGGGAGAGAAAGAGAGAGAGGCACCACAGTTAGGCACATTGCTGCCGACTGCTCCGGGGCCTGAAGCCTCTCGCGAGCGATTGAGGATGAGGAGCTTCTGATTGAAGAGGCCTTGGCTTCTTCAGCCGAGTGTGATGCTACTCCGATCTCTACGTGCACATCCTTTCAACAGGCTGCATAATGGAATCGCTAATGCAATTCTTTCTTTCAGCCAGAGCCCCTCCACACACACACACACACACACACACACACACACACACACACACACACACACACACAGGCTCACTGAACATATTAACACTCACTACCGGCTGTCAAGAGGCGGCTGAAGGTGAGTAGCCAGCCCTCGGAAAACACAAGCAACTCCGACTGGAAGGAGCTTTAAGCATTTTTTCCAGCTTTTAATTATTCATTCATTCTTTTCTTTGTTTATTCAACCTGTGAGAACAAATAAAACAGCACGGATGAAGCAATAACCAACAATGTTCTTCACTGTCCGAGAAATCAAGGCTAGTTGGGAAGTGTAAGGAAATTATTTGGACTGGGCTGGAGGTCAGGGAAATAGCCCTGTAACCAGAAGGTCGCCGGTTCGATCCCCTGAGCCGGCTGCATGACTGAGGTGTCCTTGAGCAAGACACCTAACCCCCAACTGCTCCCTAGGTTCTGCGGATAGGGCTGCCTACCGCTCTGGGCATGTGTGTGCTCACTAGTGTGTATGTGGTGTTCCACTGCACGGATGGGTTAAATGCGGAGGACAAACAAGGGTCTCAAAAACATAAATCTACTAGTAGAAATGACCAAAACAACAACAACAACAATAATAATAATAATAATAATAATAATAATAAACTACAATATTTTGTATTCAAAGCTTTACAAACTGTGCTGCACTAAATCCTATCAAACAGGACTTATGAGACACGACATCCATGAGGTCAGAAAAGCATATTTTGACCTAATTTATCATGATATCGACAAAATATCATCATATTTCTCACCTCAAGCCTGAGGCTTTGGTCAGAATAAAGTCTGAGAACTTTCTATTCAAGCCAGACTCGATTTGACCCAAATCTCATCAAGCGTAGGGTCCGGATCCGACCCGAGCCCAGCTGCTCTCAAATCATTCATAGCTTCTTTTAGACGTGGGAAGCATTTGTTCTGGGGTGTCTGAAATTCCACATTGATTTGCTTGCACTCAGTGGTGGATCAGCAATGTGTGGGTAATTATAGGGAAATATTAAAGTATTAAGTTGCACGGATTTAAACATGACATGCTAATTACTCACTGACAATAACACGTTGTGGTTGGACATGTAGAAAAATATGTAAAAATAATAGTAACAAACTCGAATTACTCATTAATGAAGTGTGAACGTTCCAGTTCATTAACAGTGATTTAATCAGTAGGTATTGCAGAGAAAGTGAGTCAAACCTTACAATTAGAGAATCACTGTAGATACTATTTACATCTACAGGGATAAGGTGTGTAGCAGCTTCACCAGTGCATCAGCTTAATTCTCTTAAATCATTATTAGGTTATGATACGGGGGCGTTACATCCAAAACACTACAGTAGTACAGCTGAAATTACACTCACCAGCCACTTTATTAGGTTCAGCTGCTTGTTAACACAAATAGCTGATCAGCCAATCACACGGCTGCAACTCACTGCATTTAGGCCTGTAGAGGTGGTCAAGACAACTTGCTGAAGTGCAGACCGAGCATCAGAACGGGGAAGAAAGGGGATTTAAGGGACTTTGAACGTGGCGTGGTTGTTGGTGCCAGACGGGCTGGTCTGAGTATTTCAGAAACTGCTGATCTACTGGGATTTTCACGCACAACCATCTCTAGGGTTCACAGAGAACGGTCCGAAAAAGAGGAAACATCCAGTGAGCGGTCAGTTGTGTGGACGAAAATGCCTTGTTGGTGTGAGAGGTCAGAGGAGAACGGGCAGACTGGTTCCAGATGATAGAAAGGCAGCAGGAGCTCAAATAACCAACCAAAATCTCTGAGGAACGTTTCCAACACCTTGTTGAAAGTCTGACACGAAGAATTAAGACAGATCTGAAGGCAAAAGAGGGTCCAGCCTTTTACTAGTGTACCTAATAAAGTGGCTGGGGAGTGTATGTAGCATTAGTGCCGTCTTTGATTGGTCAGAAACGATATGATATACAGACTCGGTTACAGGTTGTAGTTCAAACTTTATTCCATCTGGTCTCTCAGGTACTTCAACTTAAATAATGCAAAACCATCAGCTCTCTAGAATAATGTGGGTAACTGCACTTTAACGTATGGCTTGTCTGTGCCTTTTACATGTACACACCTAAAAAAGATGGTTCTCCAAGGGTTCTTTAGTAACATTAATGGCTCTATATAGAATCATGGACACTCAAAGAACCCTTTGCACCCTTTGAACCCTCCATTTACCTACTCCTGAGTTCCTGAGTAACTACACTGTCCATAGCTGGACTTACACTCTTAAAAAAGACTGTTCTCCAAGGGTTCTTTCATAAAGGAGATGGTTCTTCATAGAGCCGTGAACGGTCGATAACCCTTTGCATGATTAAATGATTCCTTGCATGGTGAAAGGGTTCTTCAGATTGATGGAGAATGTGCTGTAGATGGTTCTACGTAGAACCTTTTTGTTACAGACTTCACATCATAACAATAGAAGAACCTTTCTGGTGCTACATAGAACCCTCTACAGAAAGGCTCTATATAGAACCATCTACAACACACTCAGTTCATCAATCTGAAGAACACTTTCATGATGCAAAGAACCTTTTAATCATGCAAAGGGTTCTTGGAGTGTTCATAGTTCTAAATAGAACCAGTTTCTTTACTAAAGAACCCTTGAAGAACAGCCTGTGTAAGTCCAGCTACGGACAGTGTAGTTACTCAGGAACTGGTGAGGTAAACATATCAAAGCCACATGTTCAGTAGCATGTTACTAATTGGTAATAACTGGGTAGTGATAAGATAAGTTGTACTAACATAAAATACCAGTCTTTTCAGGTTGTTACTTAGTAATACATTGGTAATAACAACTGTAACAAGCTGGTAATAAAGTGGTTCAAATTTTTATTTTCTAGTAGTTAAGTAACTAAGGTAACTAAGTCAAGATAAAGAATGATAAACAAGTAAAAACATATATACACGGTGTAATGTGAGGTTTATAATCACTAAACTAATTTCAGAGCCTTTTTTATTTTATTACCAACTAGATACAACTTATTATCAGCAATGTATAGTTTATTAACAACTAGAAAATTATGGGGTTGTTTTTAGTTTAGTGTAACTTGTCACCATTATTGTTTTCCATTTTATTGCCACCTTGCCATCACTACAACTTCTCATTTATTAACAACTACGGAATTAGCAAGCACTGTGTAGGTTAGTGCAAGTTATTACCATACTATTACCATATTATTACTCCCTTATTACTGATCTGTGCTACCAAAGTTTATTCAGTGATGGAAAAAAACACGCCCCACCACATATATCTTTATACAACACATTTATCTTTCTTCATCTTAACTTTTTATTCATTATTATTGACAACTAGACTATTAACATATCTTTTATAGGTTGTTACCACTTATTACCTTATTCCGATCATTTTATTACTAACTTGTTACCACTTTCATTACTAACTCATTTAATCATTTTTTGTTCAGTATAACTTATTTTTTCCATTTTATTACCAAATTGTTTTCACCACAACTTATTATTTATAAACTATGAAATTAGCACGTAATGTATGGGTTAGTACAACTCGTTACCATACTATGACCATATTATTACTCCTTTATTACTGACCTATGCAACCAAAGTGCTACCAAAATTTTAGTGATGAAAAAAGATATTACCACACAATAAATATCTTTCATCTTATCATGTGTAGGTTCGTACAACTTGTTACCATTATTTTGACCATTTTATTTCCAACTTATAGCACTATAATTACTAAATTGTCATTTAGTAACATGTTATTTTTTAGTAGCGTATAACTCAGAGACTGAGTTACTTATAATAAGACGGAAAGAGTTGACCCTCTGTGTGAAGGACATTATGTCCCTGTATGATGGTACATGGTAGTTCCCTCAAAGAACTGGACAACTGACTCATTTCGACCTCCACATGAACCCAGTTTGATAAGACCATGGTTCATATTTAGCGTCTACGTTTGCTGCTCCAGGCTAGAAGAACCATGGCTGAACTTGAGGTAGTGAAATTAGGCACAGCCACGCTGTGGAATTGCTGATTGGTTCCACGCACCATGCTCAAAGTCAGATGGCAGCCAACCCCGCCTCATCAAAACTGCACGGTCATTTGATTTGGTAGGGAAAACAAAGAATGGCTGGCTTGCATCTGCAGCACGGTTCTCTCCCAGGTGGGCTGAGCTGTGGCTGTTTCTCCTGGCGACGCTGCCTCCTGGAAATCAAGGGTGGGCTTAAAGCGACATAAAGCGTAATGGACCATTCCAGATGGGTGGACTACAGACCCTTCTCCACAACAGTCAGTCCCCTCAGAGGCTGGAGTACAGAGTCTCATCAGGAGAAGACAAGCTACTCTGCATAACAATCTGGTAAAGCTTCGCTGAACGGCTGAACCGGCTGAACCGGCTCTCCAGGGACGATCCGTAATGGTCCGGATCAGGAACTCTTACATCTCTCTAAAGGTCATTCCACTTTCTTTGTGCAATCTGTTGGTGGGAGTGTGGTGAAGTGACCATCCCTGGACAGAGCAACTTCTCCTTGTACTTGTGGCCTCCCCCATAGAGCCAAATGCCATGGTGGGCAACGTTAATAATTTGGTCCAGGTTACAAACAGGGTTCCCGCCGAAATATCGACCAATTCAACGCTTTAAAAGGTTCACCGGTGACCTTCTGTCATTAAACGTTCAGAGCACATCCTACATGGAGTCAATGTAAATGTTGAGTCCTAAACTCACTAAAACTGTGATAAACCCCGAAGAACCCGAAGGCTCTTATTCTAAAGGTTCTCGCTGTGAGATATTCTTAAGTAAATATTCTCGGGCTGCTATTTGCGAAGCTCCCACTGATAAAGGAAGCCAAACACAGCAAAGCCAGAACACACAGTCATCAGGGAAGCAGAGCCGAGAATTTCTGAGCTAAAGCTGATTCTATTACAGCAAGGTTGGGTCACTAGTGTCCTGCAGGACCAGCCCAGAAAGAAAGAGGGAAAGAAACAACAGAAAGAACAAAGTTAAAAAAGAAAGACAGAGACAAAGAGAAAGAAAAAGAGTGAAGAAAGACAAGAGAAAAGAGAAGCCTGACACAGCTCTTCTGTTTTCCGTGCTGGCGTCTGACCTGAACCTGACCGCCACCTGACCCTTTACGGACACACGTGTCACAGCTCGCTGGGGTCAGTTCACTCAGGCACCTGAAGTGAGAGATGAGGCCTGTCATATGTCTGTGTGCATGACCTCTATTGTGTCCAGAGCCCGGTCAGAGCCTGGCGTGTCTGCTCATGTCAACAGCACATAGAGCAGCTCTATCAGTGATGGGCAGAGAAACCCTCTGACCCAGCCGGACACACAGACCTCTCACTCTGACGCGCTGAGGCTCTATTATACGTCATTATGTTGAGAAAAATACATGAACCATTTCAGTGTTTTATATGCAGTAATAAGCTACACAGTATAAACTAATATATTGATGATAAAGTCTATTCTCATGTAAACATGAATATCATATACTATTTATCATATTATACTATTATAAAGTCACTGAATTATACTTCTCTATGTTTAGATGTTTATGTCGGGGCAGTCGTGGGCTGGAGGTCAGGGAACTGGCCCTGTAACCAGAAGGTTGCTGGTTCGATCCCCAGAGCCGACAGTCCATGACTGAGGTGTCCTTGAGCAAGACACCTAACGGGCACCACGGATAGGGCTGCCCACCGCTCCGGGCAAGTGTGCTCACGGCCCCCTACTGTGTGTGTGTGTGTGTGTTCACTAGTGTGTATGTGGTGTTTCACTTCATGGATGGGTTAAATGCGGAGGTGGAATTTCCCGGTTGTGGGATTAAAAAAGTATCACGTAACTTATTTAAAGGGCTTTTATTACAGATTCCCCGCCGGTCACATCCTGTTTCAGTAAAAATAATGTATGGCCATGATTTAGTAAGGCGTGAGAATGAAATCCTAATGCGTGGCCATGACTTAGCAAGGCATGGCAATAAGATAATTAAGTTGTGGCCACAATTTAGTAAGGCATGGGAACGAGATAATTAAGTCATAGCCACAACTTAATAAGGCATGGGAAAAAGATAATTAAGACCCGGCCATGAATTAGTATGGCATGGGAATTAAATTCTAAAGTGTGGCCACAACTTAGTGAGGCATGAGAACACAATAATTAGCAAGGCATGGGAATAAGATAATTAAGCCGTGGCCACAACTTAGTAAGGCAAGGGCAAAAGATAATTAAATCCTGGTCACGACTTAGTAAGGTGTGGGAACGAAGTCCTAATGTGTGGCCACGACTTAGTACGGCTTGGGTCATGGTCATGACTTTGTAAAGCAAGGGAACAAGATAATTAAGTCATGGACATGATTTAGTAAGGCATGATCTCATTCCCATGCCTTACTAAGTGGTGGCCACAACTTAATGATCTTATTCCCACACATTATTTTTATTTATTTGGAATGTCACCAGCAGGACTCCGTACCGTATCTTACATTTACTCTTGTCTGTTTTCTATTTATTGTGTAACATATTAAAAAGAATAAAACCTACATATAATATTACATCCCACACATTAAACACACTGCGTTTATTTAAAATATGTTAAGATTTGTTAATTAATTCAGCAGAGGAACAGTAGTCGTGTATTAAAATGTGCAGGAGTGAACTTCAATGTAACTAAAAAAAATTTATGAAAAAATAAATAAATAAATAATATTAATAATAATATTTTTTCCAGGGATGCCCAAACTTTTGCATGCTGTTCGGATTCGATGACCGTCATCTGCGTTTTGACCGTCATTAAAAAAGCAGTCCAAGCTGCTTTAGTATTGAACAGGTGAAAACATGTAAATTCATTGGTTTTTGTGACATCACAAAAACAAGAAATTTGAGACAGGACACTTCACACCTCAGCTTGCATAGGTTATAAACTTTAACCATGTTTATAAACTATATTAGCCTCTTTTCTACCAAAAAAAACAAACAAAAAAAAATGATTTGGGACCTTTAAAAATGGCAGCTGGACATATTTGCATTGTGAAGCGTTTCAGGTGCGGAGGCTGAAGAACGGCAGCAGCTCTGTTCCTATGCACTGACTGATCTGCAGGTGCCTGTAAATCACGTGAAGCCGTGTGAGGATCAGTTCATAGGAGCATCTTTAAAGCTGGTTTTCTATTGTTGAAAACACTGAGCGTCTGTGTACACAAGCGCAGGCGCGCTGACCGCGCCGGACGTCCTCCCGGTGGGAGCTGTGTCAAGAGGCTGCCTGACGTGGTCTTACCTCTGCGGCGGGGACGCCCTCCGGGGGCCGGCAGTGCAGGACGATCATCCCCTTGATTGGCACTTCCTTCCCCTGGGGGTCCTGCTCAAAGTTCTTGCGTAGGTCTGTTTGGGGAGATAAGAGGCAGCTGTCACGGCAGGCTGGAGCCGGCTCTATCTCTCTGCCCATCTCTCTCGCCCCCACTTCCTCTCTCTGTAACCCCCACCTCCCCTCCACCACCCCCACAACCAACCCACTGCCCTTGGGCTCCAGTCAACAACCTTGGAAAGCCAGACAGAGGAGGGGGAGGGGGAGGGGGGGTAGAGAGAGAGAGAGAAAGAGAGAGAGAGAGACATAGAGAGAGATAAAGAAAGAAAGAGTGAGAGAGAGAGAGCGAAAGCGAGAGAGAAAGAAAGAGGGAGACAAAGTTAGATACAGAGAGATAGAGAGCGTGAGAAAGAGAGAGAGGGAGAGAGAGACATAGAGAGGAGAGAGAGACATGGAGAGAGAGAGACACATAGAGACATAGAGAGAGACATAGAGAGAGAGGCATCGAAAGAGAGAGAGACAGAGAGAGAGAGAGAGAGAGAGAGAGAGAGAGAGAGAGACACATAGAGACATAGAGAGAGAGACATAGAGAGAGAGAGAGAGAGAGAGAGAGAGACAGAGAGAGAGAGAGAGAGAGAGAGAGACATATAGAGAGAGGGTTCTGGTTGGACTCCAGTGCTCCGTCAACTCTTCACTGAAACTCCTGGACAACCTCCACACTGAGGGCCTTTCATGACCTCACACACTTCTCTGAGATTTCGACATCGTAACTGCAGCGACGTTATCAGCCGTTGTGATCAGGGCAGCGCGTGAGCGCCTACAGCAGGAGGTGCTCGTGTCCAATCGCCGGACACCGTGTTGTTTTTTCATTGGCTAAGCTGTGGAGCCTTTGAACGAGCACGCACGCCCCATGTCAGGGTTGCCAGGTTGGCAGTTATCCCTTCAAACTGGGCTTGTTGGGAAGTACAGATGTGGGAGAAAACGATAAAGCTTCAGCTTCTGGTGGGCGGCGTATCATCATGTGTGATAGTCTGAATGTTGATGCCGATCGCTTCCCTTCTCCTCTCGTTGGATAAAACTACTCGACAAAGTGGTCCTGAACTACTATTAGCGGCTTGCTTAATGTTAGAGTGGGCCAAGCTAGCAGAAGCAGTTGGCCAGTGCCCCCTCATGCTTACCATTCAACTTGAATCATAAAGCCGCTGTTAAATAAACTCAGACTGTTAAAGACATTCAAATGAATGGTTTTTAACATTTACAAGCCCTAGTGGCTACACTGCTCTCTGCCTCTCACAGAAACTCAATGACCTCTGACAGCTCCGGCAGGCGGCGTGGATGCAGCGAAAGGCCAACGGTGCGCCAAAATCGACAGGAAAGGGCAGGAGAGCCGGAGAACTTTGCTCACGTTAAAGCAACACGAAAACTACTATAGAGCGCTTATTTCAACAAAACGGATCAATCCAGGAGTGTAGAGCATCACGCACAGCCTAAAGGTGAAGCTTTAAAACCTTTTAAGACCTCAGGCCTGGCAACTAGAATCTCATCTCCACCACATAACAGCACACACTCAAGTACGGCATGTTTTATTTAGCTATACTCCAACCAACTGGTTGAAAAAGAAACACTGATCACTTGTGTTTCACTTCACTTTGTTATCAGTTCTGCTGTCCTTCAGACCACAAGACCTCTCTCCGCTGGATACATCGGTTGGTGGACTATTCTGGAGTAGTTTGATATACAAGATGAAGTTAAATAGGGTTAAATACGGACACCCCCCCACACACACACACACAACACCCCCCCATTCTCCGGATTGGATCCAAGCTCTTTGTTGTGGAACGTGAGCCTTAACGTACTGTTTTCCCAGGTAATCACGCTGCACAGTTTAGCTGAGATGATGCTACTCTACCAATTAATACTACAGTAAAATCAGTTCATTTTTCCAAAGGGCCGTGTTTAATATCGGCTGTGATCAAATTTGAGCGACTGCACTAATGAACTGGCTTCCAGTTACTTCCAGCAGGGAAGTGACTTCATGTAGTTGGATACAAGCCGAGTTTTAGTTTGGACTTCTTACGCTTCTCATCCTTCCATTTCATCGCTCTGATAAGCTAAAGCAGCTCCGTCTCTCTCAGCTCTGAACGTTTCTGCCAATGGCAGTTTTAAAAAGGCACATTTCTGGGTGATTTGATGGCAAATATATACATATATCTATATATAGTACACAGTTTTGGCAAGAAGCGGCAGAAAACGGTCTCTAGCTGTGGGCTCAGATTTTATGTGCTCACCTTTAGACAAAAGTTGGCTAGTGTTTACATACAGCCGTAACATTTAAGCCTCTTTTCCACTGAATGGACTCGACTCGGCAAATCTTGGCACCTGGCACCGGGTAGCATTTTAGCATCACTTCCCGCCAGGGGTCCAAGCGAATTGAGCCGATACCAAACGGTCGCGTACAAACGCTAGAGACCACCGAGTGATTGGTGAGAACTGCTAACCACCTACTACCGTTGGCTCCCGGGTTAGCGCAGCCTCTGGCATCGTCTTTGGTCGACCAGAGTCGCCTTGTCGGTTTCCCAAATGCTCCTGCTTGTTTCAGCGGTCTTTTGCCTGCTTCACGTCATGTGGAGTCACTATGACCAGCTACGTTGAGGGGGAACCATAGCTGCTACCAAAAGCGAGTCGAGGCGAGTCGAGTCGAGTCAAGATGAATGCCGTGCTCAGACGTCCCTAAATTTATTACCTCCACTTTAAAAACAAGACTTTTCCAGACATTCTGGTACAATGATCTGCTGTTTTACTGCAGTGTTTTAAGATCTGCTCTTTTACCTTGTCTGTGTGGCTGCATTACCGACAGAATTACAAAGATCAGATCACTTTTATAAGAGTCTGATTGGGATTGGGGTGAATAAATTGACTGGGACATCTCATAATGGGAAGACTATCACATGAAGGACACGGGACGGAATTAATACACAGGGAAATATGAAATGTAGCACCACGCTGGCGGTGTAATTCAATGAAAGATGAGGCTTAATATGTGCCAGAAAACTGGCCCCCGTGGCTTATTTCCTGAACAAGAGAGGACCTAAGAAGCTTTTTCAATATAGAATCATAACTGTCAGTGGAGCCGAGTACAAAGCTGACACGAGTGCAGGAAATGAAACTCCTACTTACGGCTTAATTCCGAACCCAATCTGTGGCTCCTGCGCCTCTTTTTAGGTCACACTTCTTCACGTTACGTGTTTGCAAATGCTACCTCAACGCCCATTGTCTAAGATTGGAGGCTGGAAATTTGCCTCAGGGCAACGTTTTTCCTTTCGCAGCAGCGCAAACCTATTTTTCACGTTGTAAATGTGTTGGTGGGTGTTGTAGAAGTGCCAGTCTGTTCGGCGGGGGACTCACAGGCAATGCGCACTGTGGCTTTGCGACTCTTGGAGGTGCCCAGGTGACTCCAGGCCACGCACAGGCACCAGTAATCCTCGGGACCATGGAAGTCCTCCACCTGCTGCCGAGACACGTTTATCATCACCTCCCGCACCTTCAGGCCTGTACAGAGAGAGAGAGAGAGCGAGAGAGAGAGAGAGAGAGAGAGACATGAGGCATTCATTAAAACATGTTGTAGAAGACTCACCCTGCATTACTTCTTAATAACAACAGGCTATAAGACTGGCTAATCATGAACTAATGAAGTACTTAGAGTTATTCACTGTTAATTAATATAGTAACAGTATTTCGGAATACGCATGAAAACCCTAAGAGTGATGTCACAGTGTCCTGGCTCCTCCCATGCAGCTCCACCTTATCATTAGTGTTTCCACCGATGTGTAGATTGTTACTCCTACTTTCCCAGGTGGTTTCTATTCTTGCCTTCGGTATAAGTCGCTCTAATATTTCTTTTTTTTTTTTTTTTTTTTTTTAATAAACCAAATCAAATCACGTCTACATCCTCAACGGCAGTCTGGTCTTCTGTCACAAATGGAGGCGTCAGGGCAGGACGGACAGGACAGCTTAACAAGGTCAATTATACACTTGTGTATGGACGTAAGAGAATGACTTATGGCTGTTTATAGATACTCATACAAACTGAACTGATAAATTCTTGTGATACAGTACAAGACTAATCACTAGCAATATTTAGTTGATTGAGTTCAACAACTACACAAATACAAGTCCAGAAAATGTCTAGTTTGCTATGCATTTTGATTTTTTGATTTTTTTTTTTTTTGGTAAAAAATGTGTTGCTTACGTTAGCTCAAAAGGCAAATGTGTAAAAAACCGTCTTCAGAGACCCCAAAATCTAGCATTATACTGTTTTATCAAGCAAGAATGGGAAAAAATGACAGGTTAACAACCAAAGCAACTGGTGTCTGCGGTTCCCAAACAATGTGCTCAAAAGGAAAAATGACATAACACACTGGGAAACATGGCCCGACTTTTTGGGAACATGTTGCAGGCATCAAATTTAGAATGAATACCTCATCTTTGTACTGTTTTCAACTGAAGACAGGTCAAAAAAAAATCACTGCTGTCTGGTTTTATTCACATTTTTGGAACAAAGTTTATAAAAACTTCATTTTTTTTCTTTTCCCCGTTAGATTGTGGCACAGCTGTGCTCTGTTCAGTTACAATTAAATGCTTTAAATTTAAGCTTAGGCTGTTTAGTTCGTTAGGAAGTGTTACTTGTCTCCTTTTGCAGACGCTCTTATTGTGAAGGGCAGGGCTAAGTAGAGCCAGCGTTAGTGGAACAGCCTGACTGAGAGAGCCGTGAGCTAGGCCGAGGGCCATTTCCCCCCGTTATTCTGTTGGCTGTTCAGAGTTCTAAGTGAAGTGGACAAGAACATTACGCTGTCTGAGTTTCTTCTGAGAGCCCCTCCATTACAATAGGAAACACAGCATGAGATATAATATGAAGCTTGTGCTCTGCAGAGGATGTGTTGACTTATTTTCAACACGATGCCATTTAACTTCATACTTTTGCATCTGACTGTGTACGTGTTTTATATTTTCAACCAAATGGAAACACACACACACATTTTCTTGTCGGAAGTTGGACAGTCTGAACGCCCACGTGACAGTATGTGCCTCAAACACACCGACAAGAGCCAACCCAGCTCTGAAGAATCAAATTTCAGACACCAAACGTGTCTTGGCTGATCACCAACATTTGGGTGAAGGGAAAAGCTGTAAATTTGATTTTGGCCGAACCAGATGAGGCTTAATGTGTGCCAGAAAACCGCCACGTGTCCTGAACAAGGGGCACTAAGAAGCTTTTTACAATATCGATTTTTAGCTTCAACATTGTGGACATTAGCGTTAATTCTTCCATTCGTGTGTTAGCTACTGTAGCCTCGTAGATCCAGCGTAACAATAACTTCAGGAGAACTTCACTCTTCGCCAGTCGACTACATTTGGAGGACGAGGGAAACTGGACAAAATTTGACCTCTGCGATCTGCAATTTCTCTTTTGTATCCGCTTCATGTCTGAGGACAATTTCTGAGCCACTCACTTTGAACTTCACTGAATGGTCAGATGACGCCGGCAGCCGCTTTCAGCCGAACAAAAGCGGGAGAGCTGCATGGAGAAGGAGAGCGGCGCACCGAAGTGGACTCGAGTCACTTCTGCGCCAGAAGCATCAGAACATCTGATCAACATTTGAAAAGAAAGCCTCTCCATCTCCACGACTGGTAAAAAATGTAATGGCCCTGGGTCGGGGTGGGTTTTCCCCCCACCTTTTTCCTCTTCACTCACTGCCCTACATAAATCCAGCTTCATCTTCCCCCTGCTCCGACTTTCTGAGTGCATTACAGATAAAACACGCTGGCTCTCCCGGGAGATTCCGCCGCCTTGTCTGGGCCACAGATCACTAACAAGATGAAAATAGCTTGCTGCAGCTGCATTAGCCTAATAGCATGGGTGCCTGCGATGCACCGGAGACTTCCGTTGTGGTAACACCTGCAAGGGAACGTGGGTATGCGCATGGTCCTGAGCTGGTTTATTTCTGGAAATAAAGGCTGTTTAAACCACATTTCAGTATTTATCTACTTTTTAAAAACGGAACCTTTTTACTTCCAGTAGAAAGAAGTATGTATATAATAGATACATATTCGGATTTGTGACACGATTCTGCGTCGGCAACG
The DNA here is from genome assembly GCF_015220715.1 of Pygocentrus nattereri. Taxonomy (NCBI): domain Eukaryota; kingdom Metazoa; phylum Chordata; class Actinopteri; order Characiformes; family Serrasalmidae; genus Pygocentrus; species Pygocentrus nattereri. The sequence goes on from NC_051230.1 coordinate 30,797,428, forward strand.
CCTTCCACTTTTAATCTGACTCAGGGGCTTAGGGGTCTTTCATCTGTATGCTCTTTTCTTCCCTCCAGTTTCTCTGAGCTTCTCCAGCCCGCCAGCCTCACAAACAGTGGATTAAAGGGAAATGCGCTGCGCTGAAGGCAATAACAAAACACCAATCTAGTCTCCTTTATCACCCCTGACTCGGGCAGCTTCAGACGAGGCCCCACTAATCTGACATGCTCCCCGGACGCCCCGCGCCCGTCCGCCTTCGCTGCCGGGAGAAACCTTCCCATCCTTTCCCAGATACAGATTAAATGTGTCTTAAAGCCGCGGATGGATTAAATGTTGCTTGCAAAGAGCAAAAAATGCAAGACATGTCATGGATGTAAACAAGTACACAGCTTACCAAATGTACGTTGGCTTGTTACGGCCAAGTTAGACCCAAGGCAGTGCAAGAGAGGCGGCTGAATGCTTTATCATCTTATAAAAGGAAATCTCCCAACGTTGGCCAAAGCACTTGCCTTGAGAAAACCATAAGAACAGGCACCAACCACCTTTAGGGGATACTGAAGAAGTCCCCAGCTATTCGGAAATACCCACACTGTATACAGTAGAGTACCACGTTCTCCCACCTGTACCACACTGGATCTGACTGAGCAGCTAATCATCCAATCCCTTCTGAATTGGCCGTGTTGCAACATGGAAAAACTTTAATTTGTGCGGTGCTGTAGCCCTCCAAGACTGTAGAGTGCCCCCCATGGAGACGGTTTGTTTATCACTCAGCCACAATAAACCCAGTTTTCTCAGAATGCATGTTTTCATCTACCATAAGCGTGTAGAAGCAAGATTGCACACCTCATTCCATTAGAGCCCAAGCAATTCACTATCTTGCAAGCGTCACTCCACCAGTCTTGCGGTATGAAATACTGCCAATGAACTGTACAAAGTTCCATCTTTTAACCAGTTTTGGAAAGTGGTCATTTACCCCTTTGAAAATAGCACTTCAGTTTAAAACTAGCACTTAATATTTACAGCTTCTGACATTCTTATCCAGAGCGACTTACAATTTGAGCAGTTTACACAGGTTGGCGAAGGCAATGTTAGGAGTCTAGCCCAAGGACTCTACTTGGTATAGTGTAGGGTGCTTGCCCAGGCAAGGCATTGAACCCCAGTATACAGCATAGAAGGCAGAGGCGGTACCCACTACTCCACACTATCTGTAGTGCAGCATTATCTCCCAACCTCATCCCTCAACCCATAATTTTGTATCCTTCATGTGTTTTCATCCATTAGTGTTCTCTTATTATAACTTATCACAATACTTACTTACTACAATTCCTAGCATGCATTATGCAAATACATCACACAACCACTGAGAATCCCCACCAATGGCAAAAAAGAAACCCTCACGGCTAACGTAGACACCGATATGAAGGCCAGCACAAGAAAATCGTTTTAACAGCCCACCCAAAGCTCTTGAAACTTTTCAGAAGTCACTCCCAACTTCAAGATACATCATCAAAAACAGGGTTTCCTAGTTGTTTAATAGCAAAATCTTGTACTAGAGACTAATGCATCCTCTGCAGGACACAGGCCGGGCATGTTTACCATAGAAATAGTAATGGTAAACTGAATTTTGGCTATGATATTTACAGAACATAATTCAACAAAGCTAAAAATATGTAGGCTTATATTTGGCTTGTGGCACCTTATATTTCTTTAATAAGGAAGCACGTGAATAGGAATGAACTTCATTACTCTTGTGATAAAACTCCTGAACATGTCTCAACTACTGCAGGTCATCCAACAACAAAGGCAGCATGGAGCTTCTTTTATACAGTAATGGGAAGCTCCAATTCCACGTGCTGATCCATTTGACATGTATATGCGTTTCGCCCAACTATTCTCGACATAGATCTGAATCAGCAAAAGGGGACAAAGTCTGTAGCATTGACAAGTGGCCCCAAACAGTACACAGACATGTGTGCCATTCATAGGACTGTAGCAGCATTTATAGTAAAGAGACCATTCAAAGACTGTCATTTGCTTTTTGGCAGTGTTCTTTTAAAAGGCAGCTGATAGGATACAGATCCTTACAGCAGTTTCTTTGGATACTTCTCAGGTCTGCACCCAAAAAGCTTTTGTACACTTCGGAGTTCATGATTCCATCAGTGAACACAAGCTCACCAACACCGCTGTAAGAAAAATAGCCGCAGGCTTTGACATATAACCTCAAGTGTGGTTGGAATTCCCCCTCACCCACCCCACAAAGAGTCTACTGCCAGCTTGATGTTATGCGAAAAGAGTTATTCCTTGAAACAAATATCATGCTGGTAAACATTTTTAAAGGCTTTTATTAAAATGATACCAATCGATAAAAATGTGTGCAACTCCTTTTTGGGGCTATGGTATGTTCGATATTGTCAATGATGCAATCTGCACGTTTAAGACAACATAAATGGATCATTTCAGAGGGCATTTGCAAGCAGCAGCAAAGAACAAACCTACTCCTTTTGTCTTATTCCATGCTTCAACGAGTTTGCAGGCCAGCCTTTGCCCTTGTATCAGTCAATACCAGCCTGCATACTGACCCGAGAAGCTACTAGCATATGATGGTTCAAAAGTTAAGTTTTCTTGCCGTAGCTTTGCACAACCTCCGACAGGATAAAGAAAGAGCCATCTGGGATGCAAAAGGTCTGAACTGTTTATAACATTCACTTGTTTATGTGCCCTGCAAACTCTTTATCTAATCACAACCCTCAATCTTGAGAAATGTATCTAATAATCCTCCTTTTACAGCAGATGGTTCGGAACGCGGTGCAAGGAAACAAACAACACATTGATGCACGTTTATGGCAGATCTTGTCCTTAATAAGTGAGTTGCTGGGAGCTGGAGCAGAGAGGAGTCATGGGAGAGAGTGGAGGCGCAAAGCAAACGTCTCACTTCATCAAGAAACATCTCGGACGGTTTTCCTCGGGGGAAAAAATAAATCATTATAGAGGACAAGGAGGAGGAGAAGGAGAGGGAAGAAGGTAGAAGAAAACAGCATGACATGCCGGCCCTCGCCGCAACACTTACTTATTGATCACAAAAGCGGACGGCCTTCAGTTGCGAGCTGCCAGTAGTACGGTAGCATTAGTCGGGGGTAAACAAAGCGGGACGGGCGACCGGAGCTTCATGAACGCACGGCGAGACACACACATTATTCATCGTGCCCCAGAGACGGGCCATCGACAGAAAGGCACGGGAAGGGAGAGTAAAGAGGCAGGCGGTGAAATCATGACTAATGACTGCACATCATCCCACCTGAAAGAAGAAAATATGAGCTGTATGTTAATAGGAGGCAGTCGTTTTCACCCTAACTCTTATTGAAAGGCAAATTTTCTGAGGAACTGTGGGACAGGAGAGACGAGACGGTGGGCGTCACCGCTGCTCTGTCACCTGTCAGCTCTGTTTGTTTACAGGAGGAGCGTCGCTGACAGGAAACGTTACAAAAAAACTGCAGATTTCTGGAATTACTTCAACCTCGCCTTAGCCTTCGCTTCTTGATGCTGCTTGACACAAACGCAGAAAAGGCAGAGCAGATCAGGGGGAGGCTAAGAGCACAAGTGATGAAAGGGAATCTTGTGGTTATACTGGAGTCTTCACCCTCACAGCTTTCGTAAAAAACTGACTGCAATGACAATTTGATGCACCTGTTTTTGGAGGTGGGGAATACCTACATATTTTATCGCATTTTCCAACATTCCAGTTCATCCCAAAGGTGATCAGTGAGGTTGGAGTGAGGGCTCTGTGCAGATCACTGGAGCTCCTACACACCAAACTCATCAAATCATGTCTTTATGGACGCCACGCTGGGACAGGAAAGGGTCTTCCCCAAACTGTTGCCATGAAATTGGAAGCATATAATTGTTTAAAATGTCTTTGTATGCTGTAGCATTAACATCAAACTTCAAGAGGCCCAAATCCTGAAAAAAATCCCAGCCCATTATCCCTCCTCTGCCAAACTTTACTGCTGGCAATAGACATTTCGGTAGCTGGTAAGGAGGATCCTTCAGAAGATTAATCCCTGCTGCTGGCCGGATAACATTGTGCTGAATTGCTTTGCAGACAAACTCTCTGAGGTGCTGACAGACATCTTCAACTCCTCTTTAATCCAGGTCCCCACCTGCCTGAAGACCACCACCATCATCCCAGTCCCTAAGAGCTCCACAGTGACAGGACTGAATGACTATCGGCCAGTAGCCCTCACCCGGATAGTCACAAAGTGCTTTGAAAGTCTGGTTATGACCCACATCAAAGCCAACATTGACCACTGGGGATACACACCAGTATGCGTACTAGAAAAACTGATCCACAGAGGATGCCATCTCCTCTGTGGTCCACACTGCCCTCACCCACCTGGAGAGTATGGACTCTTACGCCTGTATGCTCTTTCTGGATTTCACGTCTGCCTTTAACACCATGATTCCCCAGACCCTGGCTTACAAACTCCATACACTTGGACTGAGCACCTCTCTCTGTTATTGGGTCCTGGACTTCCTGACTAACAGGCCGCAGTCTGTGAGGATCCACAACATCTCCTCCTCCACCATCATCCTCAGCACCGGCTCCCCTCAGGGCTGTGTGCTGGGCCCCCTCCTGTTTACACTGCTCACGTATGACTGCTCAGCCGTCCATCCAGGCTGTCATACTGTAAAGCTTGCAGACGACACTGCAGTGGTTGGATGCATCGAAAATAGTGATGAGTGTGGCTGTAGGCAGGAGGTGGAACACCTGGAGAGTTGGTGCAGTGAGAACAAAGGAGAAAAGAAAGGGGATGATTGTGAATTTCAGAAGGGCAACACCATCCCTCCCCTCACCCGACACGTCGGAGGATCTGCAGTGGAAGTGGTCTCCAGCTATAGGTACTTGGGCGTACACCTAAGTAACAACCTTACCTGGAGTAATAACACGTCCAGCCTGATCAGGAAGGCACATCAGCGCCTATACTTCCTCAGAAGGTTGAGGTGTGCTGGACTCGGGAGCTCAGTCCTCACCTCATTTTACAGATGTGTGGTGGAGATCGTTCTGTGCTCCAGCATCACCGAGTGGCATGAAAGCTGCTCTGCGGCAGAAAGGAAAGCTCTGCAGAGGGTGGTGAAGGCTGCACAGAGGACTGTTGGAGTCAGCCTTCCCACCACCACGGACATTTACACCTCCAGATGCAGGAAAAGAGCCACTGGCATCACTTCATGGCCACTTATTTATCTCTGCTGCTGTACTGAATCAGTGCCTCCACTATATCACCCCTCCACTATATCACCCCTCCACTATATCACCCCCCTCCACTATATCACCCCTACACACGTCACTTTATACATGTCACTTTATACATTACCAGTATTTAGATGTGCACCTTCTACCTCGTACTCATGCTGCTGTTATTTGCACCTTACTATTTATTGTTTATTGTTACTTTTGGGAGTTAACTGGGACTTGAGTTCACTATTTCGTTCCACCTCATGTACCATGTGTGATGCGAATGGCAATAAAGCCTCATCTTATCTTATCTTATCTTATCTTATCTTATCTTATCTTATCTTATCCTGCTAGCAATGTTTTATATATCTGTTAGCAATGACTATGGCTGAAACACCTGAACTCAGTAATTAAGTAGAGTGTCCACATACTTCTGGCCATACACAGCAGATGTTATGAAAACTTAACATGAATGCTGGCAAATGCAACTTTTATGACAATTGATGAAAAGTGTTTAAACATGCACGCCTACAGAAGTGTAACCAAACCTAACATTTTTCAGAGATTAAGCTGATGAAAGGTCATCTTGTCCACACTCGTAAACAATCAAAAGGACATTTTTCTACAATGTGATTGGTGCTGATCTTCACTAATTCCCTCTGGCCCAGCTTTAACGTGCCACTGTGGACATGGCACTGACAGACGGTTTACAGGGTCGGACAGCAGAGAACAGCCTACGCTAAAGGACGCCCCCTGATGAACCTGCTGCGTGCCTCGGATTATCCGGCACGAGCGCTGGAACATGAGTGTAATCCCTGGATGAAGGAGGCTAATCAGAGCACTGCTTTCTTGGGCTTTTCATTTCCTTCCCAAACAACATATAGCGCTCATCGCTTTGAACTTCCCGGGAACTGACACGAGATGCAGCGAGACATCTGAGAGGGACAAGAGTCCAAGCTTCTCGCTGACTAACATACAGCATTAAGCTGAATTAATCCAGGGCTTATATGTTTTTAATAAGCTCTTTAGATCAGTGTCTTCTTGCAAGGTCTGCGGTGCTCTAAAACCCTCACTGATGAGCATGGAAACAGACTTATTAATGATACTGCATAGCGATTCCCAGCCCCTTTTACCGAGCTTCTGCCACATGCGTGATATTCTGCTCTAATGCAGCAGCAGCTGGGTGCCCACACGGCGTTTTAATAGGCTACTGTCTGCATATAGCTAACACGCTGGGACATGTGTATACGTTACACGCCTTGTAATATCACACCATGCAGAACGCAAGCTGTGAGGCCTGTAAATCACTACAGGGCTGCATGGTCCCCAATCTTCTCTATAGGGCAGCCGGTAGAGCTCCGAGTTTACCCTCGGCCCACGGGGTCCAGGAGAAGATCCAGACAGCGGACAGTCGCAGTTGCAGTGTTCCCATTCAGCTAATACCTACTCCAAGCAGAAGCACAGCTTTTAACACAGCTTCCTGCCTGCTCTCACACTCCAGGGCGCCCTTTGCTTGCCATCTCAGAGCTCGCGTGCAGGAAGCCACGTTTGTCCTTCGTTTGCCTGCTCCGCCGGCTGGTCTCTGGAGGAGTGCAGCTGGGGTTCACATTAGGCTGACATCCAGCAGTACTCTTGCCTGCTCACTCGCCAGAAATGTGTAAAGAAGAGGTATGAGGGGAGTCTTGCGGGCGGTTAGTGCTGGGACAGTTTGGCAAACAGTGCAGTCAAACAGAGAGTAGGTAAAGGTCATGTCACAAGTATTAGATCAGAGCATTGGCTCACAACTCTCGTCCTGGAGAACCCTTAAACTATTGGGGAAATATTTTCATACAAGGTACAAAAATGTAGGTTGAACATTGTTTTAGATGGGACGTGTTCACGTATTTTTCCTTGACAAATCAACACAATGCATGTAATTCGGCCAAACTTTGGCATATGACTCTGTAATAAGTGTGGGATGATGACAGAAACCGAGAGAAGTCTTGCTGTCTAGGCCAAGTGTAAGACCTCCAGAACGTGTTTTATGTGCATACGTTTCTCAAAAACACCATTTGTTCTTTGCTCTTAGATACAACGCCGTTTTAGAGACACTGTTAGTAAAAATAAAAACAGTAGCAGGCTTTGAGAATAAAGTGACAATATTTTGAGTCACAATACTTCAGAGAAAAAAGTTGTATGCTATGATATTTCATGAACAAAGTCTTAATATTTCGAGAAAAAACAATCAGAATTACGACATTAAAGTGGCATTAATACCATGAAAGGTCACAATTTTGTGGCCAAAGGCTTTACAAAGTGAAGGCAGCGCCCCCTCGTGTTAAGTGAGGGGCGGTGTAGAGTTGGTGGAGTTATACTTTCAAATCAATTTCACTCATAAAGTAACACTCAGTCTTCCTGTCTCTCCTGCACATCAGCACCAGCCTGTTATTAGAATAAGAAACAGCTGTGAAGGAAACTGTGTTTATCTAGAATAAAGAGCCAGACGGACTCGCAGGGAACTGTATGTCTGTTTTGTTGAAGGACAATCGCAGGCAGTGACCGTCCACACGGCTATCAGGGGCTACATCTCCACACCACTCAAAGAGGGCATGAAGTTTCACAGACAATGAGAATAATGATCAAAATGATCCACAGAAAGACAGGAGTGAGTAACCAGTACAGCAACCGAGACCCCAACGTGTTACAGCTTTAATATGTTAAAGAAAAGCCTTTTGGGAACCCAGTCCCAGAACTGGTACCCACTGGAAAAGAAGTTTTAGTCCAATACTTTGCATTCAGATTTGTAGACAGTTCTGCATAATCAAAACTGTATAATGGGTTTTGGCAAACGTCCTTCACAAATAAACAACCACTGCGGATCTAAGCAGCATAAACACCGCTGCTGCGGATGACAGTGATCAAAATGGGAACAGGTTTCAGGACCATGGACAGCGCCGCAGTTGATCATTGGGAGCTGTTCTGCTAAACTACGAGCAGCTTTGTGGCTCCGCTTATGTTGAAATCAGATCATGACGAAGACAAAGAGTAAGTTTTCAATCACTTTCCCCCGCAACACCACATTGACCCCCACTGCCTCCCTCTGCCATTCTATCTCAATGATCCTGACAGGATAATTCATTCAAACACATTTGAATATTAATTGGCAGGCTGCTAGGCCGCCCCACTTTTTTGTTCCGGTGTTATTGGCTGTCACTCAGTTATCCGCACCTAAAATAAACCATTTCAGAACTGGGGTGGAGGCAGAATGCAGGTGTTATGAATATTCATGAAAACTCTGGCAAATGTCTGCAGTTTGTGAGAACATGTCGAATGTATAATTAATAGATGAGAAAATGTATTAAAATGTGTGAATCTGTTAATTTTACCTTCTTTCTTTGTTTCTTTTTTTTTTTGGTGAGAGGGATGAAACAGAAAACATCGCTAGTAATTAAATTACAAGAAAACTGTGAAACACTGACATTTTTGCAGAACTTTAAAAAGCAAGACTTCACCAATAACTAGTGAGGCGAATTCTGACTAACTTTGGTATGACCAGTACCTGTAAGAGTTAATGAACAGATATCTGGTTAACTGCAAAGAAGACTCCAGCCAAAATTAGCCCAGCCCTGCAGGCTTGCTTCTCAGGTGATGGCAGTTGTGTAAGAAAGTTAAAACTTAACAAGACTTTGTTTTGGTAGGTTTTCGTGTTGGATGATTAAGAGACGCTGCCTCTTCAGATGAACTATTGAGGTAACAAAACTAACTGCAGATGCTAATGAGACTCACTGTCCTCTAATTTTTTTCTTAGTGAACGATGATTATCATTTTGTCATGTTTCAACGTCGCCTATGGTATCGCTCACTACAGAGTTCCAAAACCTGCCTCTGGAAGCAATATAAGTATAAAAACTGTGCATTAGGAGCTTCATTCCAAGGCTGTGCAGCTGCACATCAGCCTAAGTTGACTTGAATCACACTCCTCTATCTTGCAGTCTGAAGGATGAATCTAGGTTTGGGGGATACCAGGAGAATGCTATCTACTTGAATGAACACTGCATGCAGCAAAGTTTGGTGGAGGAGGGATAAAGGGCTGGGGCTATTTTTCAGGGTTTGGGCCCCTTAGTACCAGTGAAGGATGATGTCAATGCCACAGCATACAAAGACATTTTAGACAATTATATGCTTCCAACTATGTGACAATAGTTTGTGGAAGATCCTTTCCTGTCCCAGCAGGACTGAGCCCCTGTGCACAAAGTTTGATGTGCAGGAACTCCAGCGACCTCTGTTGCAAAGAGCCCTGACCACAACCCCACGGGAAACCTTTCAGATGAACTGAAACACTGATTGCTGATTGCACTATTCTCATCCAACATCAGTGCCTGATCTCACAAATGAGATCTTGTGGAAAGCCTTCATAGATCAAAAGAAACAGCCCAAAAAGTACACTAGTTCCATTGACTCACATTAAAAGCAAAGCTTTTTTTTAGCATTTAGGAAGATTTGTTTCCGACAACAGCAATATGGCACGTTCCTGTAATTGTCTAATTCCAATACGGGCTCTATGTGACCCATGCTAAGTGACTCATTGCACAGCAATCCCAAACCCTGTGTATGCATGTACAAGTGCACGCACAATGGAGGACATGACATTTAGCTGAGGGGAAGATGCAGTAATAGTGCATTAATGTCATCCTGCATCGGGCTTTGATGGGCTCCCTACCAGCACCGCATGGCAGGTTCCTCATGCAAACCTCCAAATAAAAACTCATCATAGCGGACACGGTGCTCACCAAGATCTCTTCAAACCACAGAGTCAGCTCCTCCAGCCACTGTGAGGAAAGCAACTTGGGTGGAAAAAGGCTATTATTGCAGGAGTCCTACAGCGTTAAATTGGTGCAAATGTTACAAGCAACTATTTTGATGCTACGTGCACAGATACATCAGTTCTGCCGTGTCTTAGTCGTGACTATGAATAGTTACTCTAACCATTTGCAATTGCAATCATTTTAAAACAAATTTCCAAATATTTTCTTGATTAGATTTCACAGCCTCACAGACTTAATGTGAGATGCAACAAAAGTCGAGCATTCAGGCCTGTGCCCTTCTCTTGGTGTACCTTCACTCTGCGACTTGAGGAGAATATGGTGAAGGGTGACTCATTTGACCACAGCACCTTTTTCCACGTCTCTGTAGACCAGCACCGAGAGTTACTACACCACTGAATTCTCAAATGGTCATGCGTATTTGTAAATGACTGTAACATCCCTCTCTGTGTAGTTGTGGACGGACTGTTCTTGCTGCATTTGATCATGTCCGGCATTGACATTCTCAGTCACTGATGCAATGCGAATGGTCACGGTTCCCACTGAAACAAAAGTTGTGCAGACCTTGTGGCTAAAGCTGTGGCCATCTGTGCCCCAATAATGAACTCTCTTTCACGGAGCAGGTAAAAGTGGTCCACGTTATCTTTTTAACGTGGCCTATATCTGAACAGATCACGGTCCTGAACCTACCCACATACACCAAGGAACCTGGCTGTCTAGTACCTTTCCTTAAGATGGATAAACTCCTTTCAGATGATTTTGAAAAGAGTTTTGCAAGAGCTGAAGGACAAACAGCAGACACTCAGAGACAAGTTTGAATGGTGAGTTTAATTGTAGAAGTAGACCAAGCAGAGAAAGGAAGCTCAGTTTCTTTGTTTACCTGCCATGCAAGTGCCAAAACTGCTATATATTGGATAAAGAGACTTATTCTGTCTGAGGCTCCTTTGCCTTTGCTTCCCCCCCAACACCCCCCCCCCCCAAAAATGTCCTAGTAAACATGATTTTGAATAGCTGTTAGTTTCTCTCCTTGGAAAGCACCGTGCTTTTGTGTTTATACCGCCCATGTTTGATTCACTTGTCATCCAAAACAAAACACTTGAAGCGTAACTACAGTAACAGGCTTTCTGATGACATTGTGGTTAGGGGTCTACTACCGTGCAAACACAGGTATGATGATGATTGAGTTGCATTGATGCAAAATGTCACCTGACACAGGTGTAATGTCACATCACTCCCTTTATAACAAACACCTATTGGAGTAAGACTTTGTAAATGTTCATGCAGGCTGATGTTCTTCACTGGTCAGGACCCCCATGGAGCAGGTACTATTTTGGTGGTGGGTCATTCTCAGCACTGCAGTAACACTGACGTGGTGGTGGTGTGTTAGTGTTGCGCTGGTCTGAGTGGATCAGACACAGCAGTGCTGCTGGAGTTTTTAAACACCTCAGTGCAAACACCGCTGCTGGACTGAGAACGGTCCACCAGCCAAAAATATCCTGTGACCACTGATGAAGGACTAGAGAATGACCAACGCAAACTGTGCAGCAGCAGATGAGCTCTCGTCTCTGACTTTACATCTACAAGATCGATTGACAAGGTAGGAGTGTCTAATAGAGTGGACAGTGAGTGGACACACTGATCCACACATACCAGCACAGCACATCTTAATCTGAAATTAAGGACAACTGGGTCTGCTCAGCATTTTTATACATGCCACACAGCATTAATCGCTTAATTATATCATTCAATACACCTGGCTGGAAGCATCTGCATTCATTACGTTTCTCCACCTATTTGTTCAGGTTTTCACTTTAATTTGTCGTCCACTGCAATATCCAGTCCTGCTTCCCAAGGCTTATTATTAAAATTAAATCCCACAACACAACTTCTTAAAAGAGATCCAGGACTTAGGAAGTTTAAAAGACCGGGCAGTATTACTTCACTACCAGCCTCTCTCTTCACAGCCCCCTGCCTTAGACAAGGTGCGATTGCCTGTGATAATGCTTTTACAAACAGGGGATATGGACGCAAAATTGCAAGAGCATAAAAGGAAATGAAGGGTGATGGCCTTGCGCTCATCCCCTCTCCCTCCCTCCTTTCCTCTCTCTCCTTTGCAGTCAGCACACATCTCGGCTGCGGTGCAGGTGATTTCTGAGGCGAAAGGACTGTGGGCTGGGGGACTAACACATGTCAACACAGCATCACACGTCTGCGCTCTGACACCTGTCAAAAAGCTGCCCGCGGTGGCTGCCTGGCCTGCTGGCGGAGTGCTGGAGCGGGCCTGCAGCAATGGAACCACGTCGTTACGGATCTGAGATCCAGTAGAGAGGAAACGACTGTGAAGTACTGCAGAACTGGAGAAGTGTAGATAAAAGGCGAGGCTGCAGGAGAGAAGGATGAACCACTTTTAGTAGTCAAATATCTGCATTTTTAGCCTAACAGTATTTGAATGTCCCAGTGAGAGCATACATATCATCAGGAACTCATATTTGGTTTTAAAAGGAAAACAGATGCAAAACTCTCTCTCTAGCCTCTACTAGTTCCTCAAACTATAGCAAATTGAGGGGAATATGTAATCATCCACATGGCTAACATCTCCCACTTTCTCCTCGATCCTCACACATTTTGTATGGCCCTCCCTCAAATGCATATGCATAAGGGACAGAGGTGCATTTTGAGTGTCACCATGCAATTTGTGACCGCAGACATATGTGTGTTCCTGAGACTGAGCATTTGTTCCCTTCTCCATGCTGGATGGGACATGAGTGTTCGTCTTTTTGAGGGAGAAAAGCTCACTGTCTGCTCCTCCTTCTGCTGTGCTGAGGCTGTTTTGATTGTTGACAAGTTACACTCAGTTGAGAGATCGTATCACATTATCAGACCATGATGGTTCATGCATCTCTAAAAAAAAAACCTCTGGTGAAGCTGCAACTCAACTCGAGTGTCCACATCCAACAAAAAGACGAATCGCTGTGGATGATTATATATTCCGCTCAATTTACAAGGCCCATAACTGCGCATTGAGGCTCGAGCTGCAGTCCCGTACATAACAGAATGTGCCCAGAAAGTTTAGCATTCTTCTACTGCATGCAGCAAGTGTCAGAGGTCCGTACCTGACTGTTCACTTAATTTGAGCGATTTGTCGCTGTTGTATGTGGACACTCAATTAACTTGTCAAGTTGCTGCTTCACCAGAGATTTTTTAGAGATGCACCTCGGCTTTTCTTTTGTAAACTCCTCCTGAACCATCACGGTCTGATAATGTGATACGATCTCTCCTCTGAGAGGAGGGTGTAAACAATCAAAACAGCCTCAGCACAGCAGAAGGAGGAGCAGACGGTGACCTTTTCTCCCTCAAAAAGATGAAAGCTCACATCCCATCCAGCATTGAGAAGGACACAAATGCTCATTCTCAGGAGCACACGTCACAAATTGTATGGGTGTGAAGGAAAGGTCACAAATACACACTGACATTATCTAACTTCAGACTAAGTGGCCCTTATTAGTCCCACAAAGGGGAAATTTCACCTCTGCATTTAACCCCATGTGAAACACCACATACACACTAGTGAGCAGTGAGCACAATTGCCCAGAGTGGTGAGCAGCCCTATCCACAGCATCCGGGGAGCAGTTGGGGGTTAGGTGCCTTGCTCAAGGACACCTCAGTCATGTAGTGTTGGCTCTGGGGATCTAACTAGTTCCCTAACCTCCAGTCAATAACTGCCCCACTTATTCACACTTATATTCACACTTACCCTGCGTTAACACCAGCAGCGACTTTTCACCTCTTGTCACCTAAATCGCTGACTGCTTACCAAGTGCAATTTTCTGAACTGAACCTTTGTTTGTCACGGTTTCACTGATGTCAATCACAAATCAGATGCGTTCCTGCTAAAAACAAAAGTCCCGGTGAGAAATCGTTTGTGTGCTTATTTTTATTTAATCCCTGTGAGGGAGTCACTGAGGGAAACAGTACTTTCTCTTTGCGATTACTGTCTATTTTCGGCGAAAGCACTGCTGCCTTTATTGTATTTCTAGTAGGAAAAATGATCTAGGAACCAAAGAAGGAGTGTACCGTTTCACAGTGCCAGAGAAAAAGTGCATATCACGCTGCTCACTGCCCAATTCCTATTGTTAGTCACCACATCGCTTCGCTCCTTATTTGCATAAAGGTAAAGCCTGCTCAATTTTGGTGCATCGCCAACATTCTCGGTACCTCTTGTCATGGGATATCACCAGATCTCATTGAAAACGATTGACGTCTGGCCACCTTGTTGCATCGCACTACAGCCGGTGTGATGTCGGGACCAAGGGCTGTTCCCTTCAACCCGAGGCCTTCAACATATTATGAATAAGAAAGAATTCTTTTAATACCAGCTAAACACTTTTACTAATAACTGTTCTAAGTTCTCAAAAGATGTCAAAATGGAAAGAGTCTTCAGGTGCTGAGTTTGTGGAAGAGGGAAAAAGCCATCTTTGTGTCAGCGTATTGTGATGTGATATCCCCCCACCTTACTTCTCAAATTTTGATATTAGCTCTTTCGTCCATTAATTTGGATATCACACGTTGAGCTCAGTCCTAAAAACTGGTTTCAACTGGCTTTTACCAGTCTGCTTTACCTTTCAAAGTCAACTCGCCCCTCTCTTCACTGGGTCAGTAAGTACACACAGGCCTCTCTGTGAGCCCAGGGGCTTTCCAGTGTCTAGAATCTCCTATGCAGACAGACTAAGGCCTGCCTTTTGTGAGAGAAGTAATATGCTCTGCTAGACAATGATACCTATTTGGTTACTGATGACCATATCTAATCGATTTGATTACTGATTAAGGGAATATTTTATTCCAAATCTCGGTCAGTGAATGCAAGGTCAGGCTTTAAATTCAAATGCCTACTGAATGAAAACTGTAAAACTACAACATACAAAGCACAAAACCGTGACCATGAATGTCTTTTACAAGCTTTACTTGCCTATTGAAACAAGTGTGGAAAAACTTAACCGATGTTTACATTATTTGATGCTCACATTTAATTTAAATTCGTATTTTCCTGATGGCAGAAATGAGCATTAATATCGCAAGTGTTTTTTTTGATAAACAGAATCTGCTTATAAAGTAAAAGTTTCCCTATAAGCTCTGTTATATAATGACTGGCGCAACATAGTGATTATATGCCATTTTTCTGGTGGTACAGAAGTATGTTCCATGCTGTAATTATGCTGGAGCAAAGGCCTCAGTGCTCTATTGCAGGGTTCTTAGATCCTGTCCTGATCTGGTCAGGCCTGGCTGTAAAGACCTGTCCAAGATGTCCAAAATGGCAGCTTTATAAGAAAGAGCAAAAATGTTCTTTAATTTTAATGTACGTTTGGTTCACCTTGTCTCCTCTGAGTAAACAGACACTAAGATGGGTTTATTATTATTATTACATGTTGTCAAGTCATTTCTGACTCCTGCTGCTCAAATGGATCATGTTCCTCGAGAATATCCTGTCTTGTATTTGGGTCTTTGGGCTTCTGAATGGCTGCTTCGTGAACCCTCTGACTATATCCATTCAGTTTGTTATTAGTCAACCTCGCCTTCTTTCACCTTCAACATTTCCAAGCATGATAGTCTTTTACAATAAATTCTCTCACAACATGTGATTGAATAGTGTAGTGGGCAACACCTCTGCCTTCTATGCTGTTGACCGGGGTTCAATCCCCCACCTAGGCACGGATGCTTCACTATACCAATAAGAGTGCTTGGGCTAGACTCTTAACACTGCCTTCGCCTACCTGTGTAAAATGACCACATTGTAAGTCGCTCTGGATAAGAGTGCCTGTCAAATGTTGTAAACGTAATATGTCCAAATTTAAGATTTCTTTATCTGGGCAAGTGAGAGGTGAGGCTTGATTTGTTTGAGGATCCATTTGTTTGTTTTCTTTGCCGTCCAAGAAACTCTGAAAAGTCTTTGCCAACTCCAAAGTTCAAAGGCATGTTTATTTTTCCTGTCTCGCTTACTTATTGCCTATCTTTCACAACACAGAGATTTTGGACATCTTATATTCTACCAACCATGCACATTCCTAGAGGAACATGTGAACAGATTTAGTTTTTCGCTGCATGACCTCAGCCGCATCAAAAGTTCATCAAAAATGAAGATGTAGAGACATTCACCTTGTACCAACCCCCACACCTTTCCTCCACCCAGCAGCCACTGCCTCTCAATGTAGCGGCAAATAATACAGCACATTCAATACACTTAACAGGCCATTAGTCAACATGTAGATGCCCACATTATTGACCATTGCTGGACGTTAAAAGGCTGTGTGCTATGACACAGAAAGCGACGAAGCAAACCACAATAAGGACAGAGGCATCTGCAGGAGGAGAAATGGAGGTGTAATTCTCAGTGTTTATCACATATTCTAAGGAAAGATAAGAAGAAAAAAAAAGATTCTACTGTCCCTCCGCAGGTTAAGTCTGATAAAGGACAGTCGGCAAATCTTGAGCATGTTCAAAGACATGGCTGCAAAGCCACAAAGAGGAATTATACAGTATCTAGCTGTGACCTCCTCCAGCAAAGCAGACTTAACTTTGCTTTGACTTTGCTAGAAAATCCCTGAGTAACTGTGGCAAAACCCCGTCCACCCTCACAAACACACGCCTCCCAACGACGGATGAACAACAAGATTCGGATTCTGCCCACTGCTCTAAAGCTGCAACTAGAGGTTACTTCCATAACAGATTAATTCTTCCATCTTGATTTTGATGAATCGAAATGGAAAAATGACTAGATGGTATGTTATAAGTTTGGGCCTTCAGCCTCATCTCATTTGCCTAGACCTTGTAACAACATTAAACATGCCACAAATCAGACTCTAACGTAGCCTGAATATGCTGTGTATATGAATATAAGCGACAGGACTGCACTTCAATAAACTTGGCTATGGAAGCAAATGTCTATTATGAACTGTTTTGACTAGTACACAACCCTTGTAAACAATCAAACCAGCCTCAGCAAGGCAGATAGAGGAGCAGATGGTGTACCTTTTCTCCCTCAAAAAGACCAAAACTCACGTGCCACCCAGAATATGGAGAAGGGAACAAAATGCTTGGTCTCACAAACACAATCACAGATTGGATGGATGTGAGGTAAAGGGCACAAAAACACACCAAACTTACACAACTTGGGTAACTCAGTTTAGTTTGTTTTGTTATTGTTTCATAGTTCCAACTCTTATGTAGCATGAGTCTGTAAAATATGAATATAAGCAACATGACTGGATTTCAATAAACTGTAATGTTTGTTGCATATTGGCTGTGGAAGTAAAACTATCATCAGCTCTTTTGTACTCATTTATCCTGCTATAAGTCATGAAATTCAGTCAAGATATTCTGTTTTTCTTTTTCACTTTACCCAGAGTAGAGAATGTTCTTAACATATACAGCGGACACCAGACCACTTTCTACTTCACCTTCACTTTTGAGATAAACTCTTACTTTTCAGTGATGCAGAGAACATGACAACACAGAAATAGAGGGCATGCTGCACTATTGATTTACGAGGGAAAAACTCATGCTAAATGGGGACAAGGGACAGCTCTGCCGCATCATTTCCATTACTGCAGTTACTACAGCACAAGCTTCCTTTCTATTACCACCTCCAGAATATCTTAACAAACCATGTGACCTATAATGTTGTTTGTGTGTGGATGTGAGGCCAAAATGCAGAGGAACAACATGCATTTTCAAATTGTAACCCTGATAACGGAACAGCATCATTTAGGTTTCAAAATAATGTCAAATGTAATGCATTATTTTAAGCTACTCGCCATGCTAAGCTTCTGCCATGGATGTATCGACAATTTACCCTGCACAGCAGTCCCTGCTATGTGTATTTTCTTTCAAGGTGGTATTAAAACAAGATGTAAGTGATGCAACATTAGATTAAAAACCTAAGCATTTAATTGATGCATTATTTCATCCTCTACACTACTTGCACCACAGAGACTCAAGACTTGGCTCGTAAAACATAGTTGTCCACAATCCATTTGGTCATTGGTGAACCTCCAGTGATCCCTTTTTCATCAATAGGGTAGAAGCAAATCAAGCCTCGAGCCTCTGGGGTGCAAGCTGAGCCTTGCCTCTGTTTTACGAGTCAAGTCTCGGGTCTCTGTGGTACGAGTCCAAATCTAGTCTTGAGTCTGGGTTGCAAGTTAAATCTTGAGGCTCTGAGGTGCAAGTCTGCGTCGAGTGTCGAGTCACTGGAGTGCGTGGTGAGTCTCAAGTTTCTAAAGTGCAAATCTGGGTCAAGTCTTGAGTCTCTGGGGCATGAGCTCAAGTGTGTCTCAATCTGTTCTGTGAATCAAGTCTCAATGGTGTGATTCTGAGCCAGTCTCAAGTCCGGGCTGCAAGTTGAGTCTCAAATCTCTGATGTGCGAGGTGAGTCTTGGGTCTCTGGGGTGCGAGTCGAGTCTCAAGTCTGTTGTGCAAGTCAAGTTTCTGGTCTCTGCAGTACTGAGTCGAGTCTCAAGTCTGTCGTGTGCCTCTGCGGTACGAGTTGAGTTGAGTCTCAAGTCTGGAGTCTCTGCTAGTCGAGTCTCCAATCTCTGGGTTCTGAGTGCAATTTGGTCTTGTTATTAGCTGCATGTATTACACTAATACTGTATTACGGGCCGCATGGTGGCGTGGTGGGTAGCGCTGTCGTCTCACAGCGAGGAGGGCCTGGGTTCGAATCCCCTGCCAGGTGACTGGGGTCCTCTCTGTGTGGAGTTTGCATGTTCTCCCTGTGTCTGCATGGGTTTCCTCCCACAGTCCAAAGACATGCAGTCAGGCCAATTGGACATGCTGAATTGCCCCTGGGTGTGAGTGTGTGAGTGACTGCCTGTGTCTGTCTGTCTGCCCTGCGATGGACTGGCGACCTGTCCAGGGTGTCCCTGCCTTCTGCCCGATGACCACTGGGATAGGCTCCAGCACCTATCCCCCCCCATCCCCCGTGACCCTGATGGAGAAGCAGCTTAGAAAATGGATGAATGGATGGATGGATGGATAATACTCTATTACAGTAAACTAACGCTATAGACCTGTCGAGTTTAACATGGCTTCAAATAATGTGTCTTAATTTTAATCTTAAGTTTTCAACACGTTGTAGGGCATTAAGAAGATTAAAAAATGCTAAGATCAATGTATTAAGATCAATATTATTTGGCTCCCATATTGTGTCATGTATGTAATTATCTTAATAAAATCTATTCTATGAGAGTACGCAAGTTTTTTTTTTAACCTTGTGAAATATAGCTACTCCAAGGCTTTCCGGTTCGCAGCTGCTCCCTCACGCTGTCCTCAGTAGAAACCTCAAACACCAACCAAAACAGGTTGCTGCATGTCCATTCCAATCCCACGCTCATTCATTCCTTGAGTGAATCCTCAAGCATGTTGTCTTAATTTCCAGCATTAGCTGTCATTACAGAGTCAAACCGGTGCTGGGACACTCCAGAAGGGCCCTCCAGTCTGGGTATACGGGGCAGACACGTACCAAAGGGAAGATCGTGTCACTACTGGTTTGTCGCAGCTTTTTCTTTGCGGCTCCTCTCCAGAGGGTCAGCATTCACTAAGTATCTTAAAATAGCCGTGCTGATGGGAGATCAAGTTTCCCACGTTCTTTGTTGACCTTCATCACTGTGTGGCACAGATCAGAACTGATCTAGACACAGCGCTGAGACACTGAGATATGGCCTCAGGGGCCAGCATTCACTAAGGCTTTCCAAGTGCTCATTGAGGATTAGATTCCTCCCCATTTATATTGATTTTAGTCGCTTGAGACTGACCATGAAACAAACCTGCTTAACTGAGATGCCTTTTGATTACCAGTCCAAGATCCATATTCATTAAGCACCTCAGTGTGAGTACTGGACTGGGTCCTGCTCCTCGTCCATGTGGCCATAATTAATTTGAATCCAAGAGACAATGGAACAGATCTAAGTCAGAAATCTTTAGTGAGGCACTGAAATGAGAATTCTTAGCTGAAACCTAATTGGAAATCTAGGGCACACTTGGCCGAGAACTGAAGCCAAAAAACAAATGCTGGACTGCAACAATTAGTCCTTGTTTGTACCATTGCATAATTTGTTTGATGTGCTGTCCAAACACCTCAGCAAGAGAATGAATGAAATAGTGTGCTTTCAAGCACTATTTCTAATTCCACTACAACTGAAAAGACTAGTAAAGTGTAAAATTTTAACATTAGGTTTAATCTTAAAAAATGGAAACAATTGTCAGAATCTTTATACTTAAAAAAAAAAAAAACTCCGGGCCAGTTTCACCCAAACTTGTTCAGGGCATCCCAAGTAATCTTCCTCTGGAAAGCTGGATTAATCTGACCCTGAGCATGAAGAGCTCCACAGGCCAGGATGAATGTGGCTGGTTATCGAACCTGGACAAGTTTGGCGTTCCCAACAGTGGCCCGAAGTCCACCGGGGCCTGCCATTCTCCATTTTCTTCCAATCTATAGGGCAGAGGAGAGAGTCTTTGTCTGCTCTCTGTTCAGCCGTGATAAGATTCACGCTCCTCAGCGCTCCTCAGACATCCAGCGCACCGATCAGGGCACCATTCCCTCTCCGCGAGCAATAAACCGTAATAGCACAGTCCTCCACTTACCGGGCCAATAAGCCTCAGATGCGATTTAGCTTGTCATTTATCGGTAAGAGACAATGACAAAGGAATGGTGAGAAGCATGACAGTCGTTCCTTCACGTTCCTTCACACTCCTGCACTCAAACAGAAGTATGATAAATGGCTCTGTGGAACATGATTCCTCATACTGCGGTTACACCTGGTGACTATCCTCGGGGACAAACAAAGCTCGCGGCAGTCAACAAGCGAATGAGTAAGCATGAGAAACTTTGTGAAAAGTTAGGAAGTGATAAGGTTGGGGTGAAAGCTGGATTTTGTTGCAGCTAATTACGCTATCTTCAGGAAAATTAGGGGCTGGAAATATAATGACATTACGCCATTTCTAAGTACATTTTTGGTATCATCAGTACTTACAGAACACTTACTTCATGCTTCATTACAAAGACAGCATAATTTGTCTTGTTTACAAAATTATGACTGGCATGCCTCTCAGCCAATCCCAAATGTCTCTAAAGGTACCTTCCTTTGTCAAGCAATGGAGAAACTTCCTGGTGAAAGTTCTGCCAGGAAGACTACGTCATTCATTTATTGGTCCCGACCAATCACGGGCCTACACCTGTCTTTAAAATGACTCGACTTACGCACCTATTCTGCTGCTTTCAGGTACCTACGTTTTGATGTTCTCCTTCCACCCCACCGCCAATAGTTGGTTGTCCAGGGGTAGGCTCCACTCCTGCTTTCTTTAGAGGGTCTCGACGCTCCAAGACCTGGAGTGAGGACGGGGCCTACACCAAAGAGTCTTTCATTTCTACTGAATTGTTATCTTTCAACTTTTTAAATTCCATAGAGGATGTAAAAAATTGTCCTCCTTCACTTTTGCCTCCCTGAGTCTTTCTGGCAGAACTCAGAATATACAATGCAATGTCAAAAGCCCAATTGAAAAGATCAAGCACACAACCCTTCATCACCTTCTCTGGCAATCTAGATGCTTTTTGGTGTTGACAGCAGCCAAAAAGAGCTGGTCCTGACATGTGGATAGAGCCATCTGAATGGTTTGAGTGAAGTGAAACCTCTTGCAACACAAAATGTAAGAATATCAGTACCTTGGCCCAGTGATTTTTGGCCACTCCTGTCTAGTTACGCTGGGTACTTTTAAAAACAAGTACGAGATGTGTATTCGTAATACCTCCTTGCCTCAAACAGGTGCAAGACTTGGCCCACTTTACTAGTGATGAAAGCCAAAATGACTCAGACACCTGTGAAGGAAAGATACACTGGTAATGCAGGTCAGCCTGGGAATACGTGTGATCTACTTAACATATTTACACAGCACTAAGGTGTTCACATCACACATACACTGTCTGACTGCAAACTGCAGCCAACTGAGTTGTTCTCTGCATGCTCTACCCTGCATTATCCATCTTCCATCTCCTAAATATAGCATTGTACATGGAGGAGAGCAGCAAATGTGCAATTTAGAATATATACAAGCAAGACAAAATGACTGACTGAAAAAGATTTACCTGCCTTCTCAATACTGGTGAATCCAAAATCAAGGTATGGCACTGCAAATTAGAGAACACTTTATTTAATTTTCAGTCCAAATTTCCAGTTCAGCAATTAAGTGATTGATTTTGCAGTATCAGAAAACATTTACAAAGAAGCCTCAACACCTAAATATAATATTACGTTTTTCAGTATTTAGTGTGTCCAGTCTTTACCTTCTCCCAGACTCAACTCTTTTCCAGAGACTTACTTTCAGCTTTCAAAAAAATGTACAGGCTGGTTGCACTCAAAGCAAACCCAATTGCTTTTGGCGATGTTGAGGCCTGGAGTCTGGGGTGGTCAGTCCATTGTTCTTGAGAAGACCAGAAGCTTCTTAAATTGATGTGTCTGTCTCCTTTACTCAGCAGGACCTTCTTAACAGCTGCGCATCCTTTAAGGCCCGTAGCATTGAGTTACCTTCTGACAATGGAAGGATGGACAGAAACACCTGTGAATTTTTCAAATCTGAAACAGTTTAATTTTCTCCTCTCCTTTAAAGATAAAAGCTTCAAGTGCTGTTTATCTGATTGAGATCGGTTAGGTCTTGCTCTTTGTCTTGCATTAATGTCCCAGATAAAACACTGAAATATTAAAAACGATTGATATAAGTGGGTGTTTTATTTAAAAAATAGGCACAAAACGCTGCTTAATAAAGCTGATTCCATCTATCTGAGAACTATCTGGGAAGTTCTAATGAGCACTTTTGATTCATTCCAAGCCTGAGAAAAGTAAACAGACACTACATACGTACATATGGGTGGTGTTATATTCATAACATTATCTAGTTTGTGTAAA
This sequence comes from Pygocentrus nattereri, assembly GCF_015220715.1. NCBI lineage: Eukaryota > Metazoa > Chordata > Actinopteri > Characiformes > Serrasalmidae > Pygocentrus > Pygocentrus nattereri. The sequence continues at coordinate 30,820,397 of NC_051230.1, forward strand.
CGATGCTTGAAAGAATGTAAAGGTCTGTATTCACTTTACTGCTGGACGTATATCCAGGGCACCCACACGTACAGAAAAGTAGCATGCCAGATGGACAAACCGACAGACAAATAAACAGATGACAAACAGTTGGACTTTATAGCTCAGTTAAGCGAAGTGAGCTAAGCAAGCTTGTGCTTGGTTGTTAGTTTTTGCTTGCTATGTTGCTCGGTCTTGATGGGAGAAAGAAGTGGGGAAATAATGAGCATTCATCATTTACCTGTGCCGGCTGAAGCAGCTTAAACCTGGTTAAATGGAGAGTCGGTGGCACTTACAGTGACCCTTATGCATATTGTTGTGTAGTCGATCTACAGTTAAAATAAAAGTGTCACTAGACACCACAGCAGCTGTCCCCATTGAGGATAAACAGTCACTCGAGGACATTCAATTTTACCGTTTATTGTATTGATTTGCAGCACGGCATAATATCAAGCAACTTTGATGACCGGAGCCAGCAAAAGCGGCATACACCACATCACACATGGCTTATAAATGGAATGGAAACCAATTCCACACAGCACAGTCTGGACATACTGGAGTGCACTCATAGTTCATTAACACTGTGTAGGTTGGGCAAACACCACCAGCCTTGTTCTTGGTTTGGGAATAGGGTGTAGTTGGTGAGGGTATATATAACCAGTTTACACCCAAAGGGGATCATTTTGGTGAAACCCGTTTGTCATTGCAACGTTTTTCACAGGGCATACTTTACTTGAATAATATCTGGCTATTACAGTATCCTAATAAGGAAGAAATATGTGGATTTAGGTTCCCTGGAGCTGTACGTTTTCAGCCCTGACAAACCAGGTAATCAACGAAGGAAATTCCTTCACTTTCCTGTTTTAATGGCTTCTGAAACAGCAGACAGCCTTGCAGGTTGTTTTGGTCTGATTTGGGCGACTCTGTCTGAATTATAAATGAGGAGCTTGACCTCCCTAAAAACCTAAATAAATAAATAAATTATTAACACCCACAGAACAGCTTATCCTGGCTGCAGCTTATCCTGGCGGCCGCTGCAGATACAGCCGCTGTTATCAGTAATTGTCTTATTAATGACAACAGTGGACCGGAATCTACGACCAAATAATAATCTCCAATTAGAGTCTTACACTGATAAGAATTCTGGCCCAATTAACTTCACTTCGTGTTATTAAAACAATGGAAATGTATTTTCTTTGAATGCCACATCACTGTAGGCTCTATGACAGCGATTATAATTGAATTTATCTTGCAATCTATGACAACTGTCTACTAAGATGTTCTAACACGAGTCTGTTCGCTGCCATAGCAACCGCATTCTTCCATTCGTTTCATTTGACCAATTTTCCACCCCAAAAACCGGCTTGAAATTGTCAATTTAAGTGAAGATTGCTGTGGACGCCACATTCACCTCCTCTTAACACTGTCACCTGGGTAATTGGGGCCTATTCTGCTTGTTTGGACTTTGCTGCCTCTCCCGTATGCTGACTAAACTCAAGGGCATTGGAAGCCTGCTTTATCATGTGTCCAGGTCTCATCTAGCCCGCTGGTAAATAAGAGATCCTATCAGCTGCTTGCTATGGCACTGAGGGCCTGTGTTCTAATCAATAAAGTCCAATTCTTTGTAGATCTGTGCGTGCGATTAGCCCCTTGCTCTAATCCAATCCCCCCATTTTCGTTGTCCATTACGCTGGCAATGCGAGGCGCTATAAAGGGTGTCGTTATCGGAGGTTATGAGTTTAGCTCTGATATAAAGCCGCTCGCCTCACTGGCCGAGGAGCGCGGCTTTCTTTGGCTCTTTTTAATTGCAAATCCACTCGAGGCCCAGGCTAGTACATTTCATTGCCTAGGCAACCGCACAGGACGGGGTAACGGGGGGGAGTATATTTTCAAGAGAGGAAATTACCACTCTTGATTTTATAGCCAGACAGAACAAAGGGCAAGAATACTAGCAATCAGAAAAAGAAATAAATAAATGCATAAAACCCACTATCAAAGTCTGGGAAACGTCCACTGAGCCTAACTGTGTGATTTTAAGTTGATAAGCATCATCTGCAACTGTCAAATGCTTAATTTAGCATTATGCTAATTCCGCACCAGTTTAATCAACAAAAAAAAAAAAAACGCAGTTTGAGGAATATCCCAATTATGTGCTATTCTGGATTGAAAGAAAGACAGAAAAAAAAGCATAACGCATGCAGGGATGCTAATTAGCTAGCATTTGTTGAGGCAGTTTTTTTTTCTACATTGAATTAATTAGAAGAAAAAACACTTTCATTCTTAAAAACATTATTAATTGTATGGAAATCACTGCACTTCAGCTTAGACAGCGGCAATGAAGCTAGAGCGCAATGCACAAAGATGCCTCACAAGGAAACGCTCAGCTACTTCCAACATGCTCATCATGATGCCACTGACAGTTCTGTACGGTCAGCTCTGAAGTCGAAACATAAGTGGGAGTGTTAAACAGGAAAATCTCTAAAGCAGCACTGAAGCCAAAATGAAGTCCTGAGAGTGAGATCTTCCCATTTAAAGGCTAGGAAAGCCACCTTCTGGTGATGTGTCTTAAAGGTGCTTCAGGTCTGACTGTTTGAAATGTCTTTTTTTCTGCTAGCTGGCTAAAGCAGAAGAAAAACAGAAATCTAACGTTACTGCTAGGAGGCCGAATTGGAGCAAGTTTAAGGGGAGGCTGGTCGCTTCTTATTCCTCTTGTTATATCAAAAAGATTGCTGCAAACCACTAGAGGGCATCTGCAGGTCAGTCCTCAATGAGCGGGTGAATTTTTAGGCAGTTTATGTGAGAAAGTAGAAGGATGTATTGAACTAAAAACAATTCAGTGATACTTCACAGTATATTTCCATTTTTTTTTGCAGCAAAAAACATTTAGGGCAGTAGGATGCTAGTAGTTTGTTGCTACTGAGCGTTGTTTGGTCAGCATTTCTGCTTCTGAGCACTGATCAACTGGCAAGCAGGCAGGTCAGCTCATTGGCTGAGTAAATCAGTTCACGCTCACTGATGTCAAGAACCTACATAAAACACTGTTAGCCAGTTCTGTAAGCTCTACAGGAACCCATTTGTTCTGGACACACTTGGGATCGCCCTCTAGCATCTGACAAAGCTGACATTAGTGATCATTGGCAGTTCTCCTCAAGAAATTCTCTGGCCAAGTGTACTGTTTTCAGGAGGTCTTTATTCCTGTAGGGGAATTCCTGACGATTTGTGTAATGCATGCTGGGTATTGTAGTGAAAGAACAGTGCTGGACAAAAAACACAAGAAGGATACAAATTAATGTATGCAATGCTATGCAACAGAATACTGCATGACCAACACCACACTGAAGGCTAGTTTTATGGCAGATAAACCAAGATGCAACCATGTCCATAAATTATGTACATACTTCTTAAATGCTGTTGACGATTCTAGTGGCTATACAGTCAGAAATGGCCAGAGTTACAATAATAAATCAGGAACATGACGAGTCAGACTAAAATGCGAAAAAGAGGCTTTACTAGTTTGTCCAAAATCCATGATTGAGGTCGAAGGCGAACAAAAACCAATGGTGTACAAGCATAATAAAGAGTCAGAAAGAGTAGAAAAGAACACGGTCAAGAACGATCAGTAGGTCAACGAATGCCTCGCAACTAACCTAGCCTAAAGCCGGGGCCTACAAACAAACTGGATCTAGTGCCATGATATATAAAACAGGTGAAAACCATCAATAGTCAGGGGAAGCTGATCTCTGATAGGTGGAACCTGGTGCCCTCACCGTCACGTGTTCACCCAGAGGGTTCTGGGAATTGGAGTCCAGAGAGTCGTGGCTGGAGGGATGCGTGACAAGGAAAAGTTTTGTATGGGCACCTTGGCATGATTTCAGAAGACAGCCCTTAAGCAGATTTTGCTTACGAAATCAAAAGCAAAATCTTTCTTTGCCCCCATCCCCCAAAACATTCAGAAAATAATCAAAGCTGTCCCTTTCACTTCCGTGTTATCAGTCCCACAACAATTTCACAGCGCGGCAATCGCACAATAATGAACTTCCACAAGCAATTAAGAGCCTCTTCCTGCAGCGGAGGCTTCATGAATGCAAGGCAGCTTTCCTGTCTCGCCTCCGTGCAAACTAATCACGGCGCATTTCACTGAGGCTGTTGGATTAGTTTGTGTTTTCTTCTGGAAATCCCTGCAGGAAACCTCGCTCTCATCAGAACATGGCTGTGTTCATTTCTCTGACACCGCCACTGATTGGAGCTAAATTGCATTGAACATGACCGCCTTTCGTGCATGAGCTGCAAAGCCATGTCATCGGAACTTTTCCAAAGGTACCGTCGTCGTTTTTTTTCCTTGCTGTTGTTTTTTTCTAACGGCACACCTGCCAAGGCGGAGGGGATCAAAGTACGCAAACAAGTTGGAATCAGAGCGAGAGGGGGAAAACTGACAGGTTAAAAGGGAATACGGTGATACGACAACTCCGTGTACTTCAGGGAGAACGTAGGAGGCGTTATATACTTAGAAAGAAAGTGAGCGAAGATGCGTCCAAGTAAGTGACAACTACAGACATAAAACAAAATGGATTAAGGCATCATCTTTGCAGTTTGCCGGGTTTTTTTTTCTGGATTCACTGCAGTTACACTGAGTGAAGCTGAGTGCAATTTGACCAGCTGAAACTGAGCTGTCAAAGAAGTTTGGAGGAGCAGCACTAAGGCCCCAAGTCTGTCGTTTTAGGACACTCTTAAGTGGTAATGTTTCGGAACAGGAAATAGCAGGCTAGCATTCACCGGAAAAACACTTCCAGGAGCCGCATTCGCCTCCGCCTCAACTGCTGACTGGTTTAGACTTAAGCTGAGGCAACCCATGAGCTGAAATTATACACGACTCAAAGTAAACAAATGGCTTGTTGTGGCTTGCTGTTAGGATGGGTGCATAATAACTGGGGGCTGATATGTTATTTGCTGACAAATGGAAGCATGTAACACTTAGTGAATTATTATATTTCTAAATTATTACTATGGTTGGCCCAATACTGTAATTATGGCTGTTGATTGCAACTAACAAACTGTAGCTCCATTTATATTTGTGCATTCACTCGTGCCAATATAGACATGTTTATTGAAAATATGTGAAAATATCAGCAGTAATCTCTCTGCTTACGTTAACAGTATTTAGAGTTTTAAAGAGGTTTTCAACTCAAGTGCAAACATTAACTCTCAATGATCCAAAGATTTGCGTCTTGGTGAACATTAGCCAAAGTCCATTTTGACTGAAGAGCTTAAGAAACATCCTGATTAGACATTTCAGATGCTACAGCAATGTAAACAGCCACAGAGTGATAAGCTTTTCTTTTCTGGCAGGAATCAGATTTTCAGTCTGCGATATTACTGAGGTCACATTACGATCAACTGGGGGAGACTGCAATCATAGTGGCCAACATAAGTAGGAATTTGGCCAATCACCCAAACCCTGAGGCTTAAATGATTTTAAATGCGTGAGAAAAATTAACCCAGGAATACAGGGCTTGTGAACCACGTGTGCATGAGTTAGACCAATCAGAATAATTCAAAAACCCATGTGATGTATAACAACACAACCATGACTAACCAACAGTCTGGCACACTATGCTTAGTCTTCATGCCTCAAATCAGGATGGATATAGTTTTCATGGCCCAAAAAGTGCTTTTAAATATAGAAAATAATCACAATTTAGATTGCAGTCACAATTTTCCTAAGAAAATTGGCAATTAGATCTTTTCTCCAAATGGTTTGGACTCAATGGTTTGAGCATATGTCCGATAAACGAGACTCACCAACAAGTTCTGCTGAAATAACTTGTATATTCTTATATCTTATATTCTGCTGCGCAGTAGAAAGCCTGGTTTCACTTGTGAGAGCAAATCATTTGCAATGTATATATATTTATATATATTTATAAAGCTTGGCATTATAATCTCTTTACCACAGTCAAGGTGTTTTTTTTTAATTCTAGCTTTCTCACTGGTGGTCAGTCACAATTAAAGATACTGTGAGTGGGTAGGTATGTGATAAGGAGTCACTGACCATAATTCTGATTGGCTCCAGTGAACACCTGCCATCAGTATCTTCCAATATAATATAGACCTGCGCAACTCAAATCCCAATAAGAAAACACAAAGGGTCAAAGCTGTCCAAAAGAACTGACCAGTGTTCATCTAGTAGAAAACAGTACTTTGATGCTAAAAGCATGGCACACAACATGGTTTTAATTATGAGGCATCATTATCAGCTTGGAAATTCTACATCGGCGCACCCCCAGTTAGCTGAATCATGTACCACAGGCATGAAGAAGCAGACTGACACTGCAAAGGTACATACCAGTGTCTTGGTCCAAGTACTCCTGGGACATGTGCTGGTTCTGATGGACCCATTCCCCATTGCACTTGAAGAATATCTGGAGGGCAGGAGCAGCGCGGCACCGCAATCTGATTGGGTTGCTTTTTATGATGTAGGCATCCTCTGGCTCCTGCAGGAAGTGAGGTAAAGTCCCGCCCACTGAGGGGGAATCAGGAGCCGCATCCCCTGTAGTTCCTGTGAAAAAGAAAGTCGTGAACAGTTCTGTGCACGAAATAGACACAGACACACCTTAAGAAAACATTTAAACACTCTTCACGGCATCAGTTAAGTAATGACAGGAGGTGATAATTAGAAATCTTTTTTGTTTGTCATCCTTAATAGAAACATCCAAATTTCAGACACGCCAAGTTCGGCATTTTCTCTCATTTTTCACATTGTAAATATGTTAATTTCCCTTTGGACTATGTGCCATTGATTTCTTGTAACAGGGCATGAAATGGAGAATATTGCCAGAACAAATGGTGCCTTTTTTTGTGTTTTGTCCACTGAAGACAACAAGCAGCCTCCTCCAGGCGAGGGCCTGATGAATTGAAAAGGCATAAGCAAAGGCAGCAAATAAAATGCTTTGTGTTTGACTGATGAGCCCAAATGCATCTCATCGTGGTGGGAAAGGGTCCTTCCTGCATCAAGTTTCTGAATTGTATACACAATCTAGACTAGGCCACTGAGTTTTGATCAAATATAAACAATCACGGGCGAGAGAGCACAATAAGCCAGAGCATAAGAGTAGAAGAGGGAGGGAAAAAAGAGAGGCAGATGAAAAGAAAAGAGAAAAGATAAAGAGAAAGAGCGAGACACAAAGCTCATTCCAAAGAAAGCAGATGAGAATTTGGCAAAACAAGGCTGCCGTTCGAACACAGCCTCTCTTCCTTCCCCGTTCCAATCTCCATCTTCCTCTAGAGGGTGGAACAACAAGGAACAAGATGGTTGTGTTTGTGCCATCTTGGGGATTCACACTGGAATAAAACCTCCAGCCCATCAACGGTGGCTGTAGAGCGCCTGATAGAGCTAAGCCTGTCAGAGGCGGGAAAAAAAGGCCCGGAAAGTCATTATACCGCCAACAAATCCAATTCTGTCCAATGAAATCCAATAGACCCATACGCTACACACAACCTCCCACATTTGTTTGTGACATTAAATGGATAAATACGTGAATGACCATGTCACATTTGCAAGCACACACATAGGCCAACACAGTGATTATACAATAATTAGCTGAAATAACCCCATACAGATCATCTACAGAGCTCATGTGGATTTAAATAGTCTCACGTTTGATTGGGTTAGTGAAATGACTGGCAATTGAAGCTTGTTTGACTGCCACTCCAAAAGTCAATCAAAGACATGCATAAATGTTTTTTTTTCCTCACTTCAACTTAAAATAACCACCTAAATTTAAAGCTCAGACTGACCTTCATTTATTTTATTTATTGTCAAAACAACCAGGTACAAGTTATTCATTTCCCAAGACATTTCTGAGAAGAGTAGATATAAAATTGCATATACAAATATACAAAAGGACAGTCAAAGTTTCCAAAACTGGAGTCCAAAATTTTGCAAGGTACAGAGAAAACAGGATTCCTAACAACCACCTGGAACAGCTGGTAGACACCAAAAATGGCCCCCATCAGACAAACAGCACTTAAAGCTTTCATCTTTGAGAGAGAGGAGAAAATCAAGCTGCTTCAGATCTGAAAGCATTCACAGGTGTTTCTGTCCATCCTTCCACTGTGAGAAGACGACTCAGCACTACGGGTCTGAAAGGATGTGCAGCTGTCAAGAACCTCACTGAGAGAAGGAGACGGACACATCAAACAAAGAATCTGAACAAAGGACTGACCACCCCAGAGTCAAGTCCTCAACATCACTGAATGTGTTTGGGATTACTCAGATAGTGAGGAGCAGAACATGCAACCAACTTCTAAGACTGAACTTTGGAGGTTTGAAAAAAATCCATTTTGTTGGAAAACTGAAAGCAAGCCTGGAAGGCCAAGGCTGGACAACTTGGGGGTCTCTGAATGTGAAATACTGTATATGCTAATCTTTCCACTTTTCATTCGAAAGTTTCTCTGTATCTGCTTTCTCACCAGTGCAACTTGGCTAAACTCTGAAAGTGGTCAGCAGCAGAGGAAAAAACATAATAAAACCCTAACTTTCAGTTCAGCACAGCATGTTCTCACCTACTGCTGCACTGGCCGGCTGCCACACTGTGTATTCCATCCCTCTGACCTCCGACTGACTGCTTAAAGCCCCTCCGTCTCAGCCAGCCCGAATGAATACAGACAGCTCGGTACCATGTAGACTCTGTGGTTTCTTTCTTTGCTATGCTCCGATTCACCCTAGCTCGGCTAGACCCAAGTGTGAAACATCAAACGGAGAGGCACATGAATGGCCGGACCGCCGGCATCTTGGGTGGCCAACAGCTGTCTGAAAGCAATATTTTAATGAGTGGATCCTTCGAAGCAGCCTGTTCCCAGCCTGTTCCAGACATATCCTGAAAATCCTTAACACTCCTTCAAAAACTCCCTTGAAAAAAGAATGATAGATTTCCAGAAACCTGAAGAACCGTTCAGTCCCCAAAGAGCAACAAATGTCAAAATCTGCATTTCCATCAAGCGTCTCCTCAGTTGGCCATCAAAACTTGTGAACTTTCCGCTTCTGATTGAAGTATGATGTGACTGCTCTTTCCCTGCCCAAAGAGCAAAATGGCATCGCGTGAAAATCGCAGCAGTCGTAAACAGAAGTGAGAGCTGACTTTCAAATCCATTTTGACTTCAGAAGATCCCACGTCTCTCTGCTACCTGCTTCACAGTACAGTGATTCTGCTTTATCTCCAGATAAAACGTGTAAGGAAACTGTCATGAGACCAGGAATATCACGAGGACGGCACGCATCATCCCCAGTGACGAGGAGGCAACAAAATCAGATTAAAATGTATAATGTTGGCTCGAGTTTCAAAGTTAAAGCCATGAAGCACTAGGTTTCCTCTAAATAATTCAAAATGTTACGTTAGCCTTCTTCCTGATCTGCCTTTCCACCATCTCTGTCTCAAAGGAGACGAGAATTGTGGCGCAGAGCAGAAAAAAAAATTAATTTTAACATTTTCTGTGCAAAGTCTGGGTGATTTAGAGCATTCTAGTCAGGCACGGAATAACTCATCCCAATGGTTTTCATTAGTTTATATTCTGCGTTAGTCATTTCATTACAAACCACAATTGAGCTCTTTTAAATTAGACATTAAAATTGTATAATATTCTAATCTGGTTCTCTGGGTCTGCTGGGATCTTTCCCTGAGAGTGCAGAGAACTCTGGGCAAAAAAATAACAGTTAGACAAGCAAATCTGACTCAAGTTGCCTGGACAGTACAAGCCAATTACTGGTGGGAATCCACATCAAAAAAAAGGGATATTTCAAAAAGATATGAACAAATTCTTTATCAAGAATTGAGAATCGGTACCTGCCACCTTTGAACTGCATTTGCTCAAACGGTCAGCTATTTGTCAGTCTACCGAGAATACACGACTGGGGATAATGCACTCCCATGAGATATTTTGGGCTAAAAGTGATATGGAGACAAACCAAGATTGAAATTCTTAAACCAAACAAATAAATACATGTAATTACCATATTGAAACTGTATGCATTTGTCTACAGTTGGGACAAGCTTGGTAGACAAAATTTGTACCATATCCTGTTGGCAAACAAGCCAAGACATTTCTTTTCTCCGAAGTCAATGTTTTTAAAAGTGGACTAATTGAATCGAATTTGTGACAAAACATATTCTGAAACAGTCACTTTGCTTCGCGAGTGTTATCGAGTTAATCTAGACATTGAAAGAGGATGTACAAGACATATTTGGAGGTGGGTATTTGAAGAGGCGTAGCCTTATTTGGATTTAACCTCAATCCTGCACCAAAGGTTTAGCAGGATGTCCCCAGATGTGTACTCTCAGTACAAGATCAAGTCTGGCTGGTGGCAAATCACCTGGTACACTCTCCCTTAAATTCTACAAGCCCGAGGTTTTATTTCCAGAAACAGATTCTTTATTGGGCTGTTCACGCTGTCTAAGGAACAATGTTCCCCACCGCCGCCTTTTTCCTTCATAGTGGATTAGACAAATACTCCATGTAGAGAAATCCCTGTGAGAATTAAGCAGCAGCGCCTTTGATTTGTTGGCTCTAAACACATTTGGAAATCATTATTATTCATCCCAGAGCTGATCTGATCCACAGAGGGCCTACTTCATTATAAAGCGAGTAGGATGATACCGGTCAATTTACATGCGATTTAGCTTGAAAAAGCAGGATTGTAGTTGTAAGACTGCTTTTTTAGCCTCATATCAAGTGGCAGACACCACTCCACGGCATATGGTAGGCATCAGGGACCGTGCCAACACTCAGAGCTCCTGTGCCCTTGGAGTACCTTCGAAACTTACTTCCCTAAAAGTGCTGCACTTGGACGGTCCTTTTTTGTGTGTTTCTGAGTCACGGCCGCAAAATCTAATACAGCTGTAGTTTCCATCGGGTCATTTTTATATGATATGAAGTCATTGAGCATCCAAGCTGCATCACTAGCAATTGAACAAATGCGAGAAAAAGACAGACATGACCTCGCAATGCAAGGCGGCCTGGGTGAATGACAATCTGAAAATTGTTTCAGTAGTCATGTAAGATTGCACAATCTGCTTCCAGCCAGAGGCAGGGAACTGAGAAGAAGTGGGTGGGGGCACGACCTGCGGACAAAATTCATTTTCTCCGGCATGATAGAGAGCAGCCGCACTTCTCTGCACACCTCATTCACAACAGATGACTTGTTTCCTCACTACCGGTGCATTTGCATGTTTTCCAGGCGTCTAAGTGACAGGTACTCATTTGCAGGCAGTACTTCCCTTCGCTTAAGTTGTTGAGCAAATCTGATGTTGGTGTACCGTGGAGCACTGCAATGAGCCTCTTTTGTATGTTAACCTTTCCTTCTATTTTTCCCCCACTGCACAGTTTCTCCTTGTTTTTCTGAGCAGCACCCTCTGAGGATAAACAGCCTGATTGGCCGACACACTCCGTCATAAAGCCGGAATGAGGGAAACAGAAGTGCGCCCATTCTCTATCAGCATATCAAATCATCGACACTCGCTCGCTCACTCTCTCGCTTCTTTGCTAAACAGGAGAGTGAAGGAATAACCTGAAATTACTTTGGATTCTTCTGTCTGCTGCTGCAAGCAGAGCTTTAAACTTTCCTTCACCTTAACTCCCCCTCGCCATGAATTAAACATGATCAAACAAAGTCTGCTCCCACTCCCTTCATTGCTGCTCTATCAAACTGTGCTGCTTCTCCCACCATTGTACCAGCTGTACCGCAACACTTTTTAAAAATGCATTCTTTTCTTTGTTTCCATTTTCAAGTTGTGCACCTGTTGGTGTCTTCTAGGATCTAGGCCAGTTCGAAACTCGTTCTAGACTGCTCTTCTGCATTCAGGCCTTCAGCGAAACAAAGCTTGCGAGGGTTGCGCGAAGCCATAACCACAAAACGTCTTCAGTTTCGTTTTAGCAGATGCCTCTTTTGCACCGACTAGAGGTTTTGTCATGCAGTACTTTCATCTGCTGAGTTCGTCCAGCTTCCCTCTGCCTCTGTACGACATACTTTTCCCTCAACTACGTCACATTGTTCGCCAAATCCAGACAAAGACCCTCTCCTCAAGAAGTATCAAGAATGGGGGAGGCAGCAATGGTGGAAACATGGAAATCCATGGGGTTCTGTCTCATATGAATTTACATTATGGAAAAAAAACATGGTAATTATATCGAGGGTTCAGCTCATGGGCCATGTGGTGAAGGATGAAGCTGATTTTTATCGGAGTCTGTTTGTACTGACCTCTGCTCTGTCATCTAAATGCAAACCTGCATTGATCTCTTCAAACCAGATACCATCCATTTATTACCGCTACAAAGCGCACTCATATGGAGCCTTGGTCATATGCCAACGCATGCTGAGACAGCGAGCGCAGAGCTTATACAAGGGCATGACCACCTATTTACAAAATGTAAGTACGCTCAAGTTCTTTTACAGTTTTTTGGATCCTACAGAAAACGTCAACCCTATTAAACCCGTGAAGCAGCTGCTAAAAGCGAAATCAATCACCGCCAAAACATCTAATTACGGACATCTTCATTACTATGCACTAGTTCAGCGAGGAGCAGTAATAAGGTGTAAGAGAAAGGCTTGTGATGAGGATAATGTGCCCAGGGAAGCCTCTGATTGGCCCCAAGTTCACATCCCCCCCACCGCTGTGGTGCGCTAATTACGAGGCCTCATCCTTTTAGTAATGCCTGCACACTTACCGGCTGTCAAAGGTAACGGATAATTGGAACAAGGTGACAATCCACGCTTCATAAAGCAGAGGGACCCGCTCTTGGCTGCACGTCTCATGATCGATGCTCGTAAAGACCAGCCTCTAATGAATCCAATGAGTGGCCCACCTATAAGTCACTTATCTTCTCATTACGCTAGTTAATTTTTACACAGCCTCTTAATGTAGCCTCAGTGCTGACAGTGCACAGCTTCTTAGGGTGTCGTGGGAAATATAAGGGGCACGCTCATGGGAGTGTGTGCTGAACTGAGGGTGGATGGAGATTAGCAGGATCAATTATCCAGATTTAACACAAACATACTGAAATTTGCGTGTGTATGATCATAACTGATATGTAATATTCATTTATGATGTCTTTCATAATAATTTTCCAACAGTTTTGTTTTTTTTATTTATTTCCTTTACATATATTGTTTCTGTTGCGTTTATACTGTTTAGGCTAATACTAGACAAATGAACTATAACCAAGAAGTATTTTTAGATTGGGAACAGCAAAAAGCTCATTCATTTAAAAAGAATGCATTGCAATGATTAATTATGACAGCAATCTGCCTTAAGATTTCATCATGACTTGAAATACAAGGTGTTTTGAAAATTAATTCAAGTTCAGTCTTAGGAACTGGTTGAACTTTCTGCTTCTTACAATCCGAATAATTCCACTTACAAATTCAGACTCATCATGAAACTCAAACGTCTAGTTTTGATTTTCTAGTACCAATGTCCTGCTTTTTTTGTCTACTTTCTTTTCTCAGTGAGGTTCTTCTTGAACAGCTGCACGTCCTTTCAGACCCACAGCACTGAGTCATCTTCTCACAGTGGAAAGATGGACAGAAACGCTTGCGGATGTTCTCAGATCTGAAGCAGTTTCATTTTCTCCTCCTCTCTGGCGTCAGTTTGGGTGTCTACCAGGTTTTCCAGGTGGTTGTTAGGAGTCACACTTTCTTGGTAGCTTTTAATAATTTTGTGATCTCCAGTTTTTGACTGGTAATTAAACAAAAGAAGGACGATCTATGACCTTTTCACGGCAAAGTATGTACTAATTCCTTCTGGACACATCTAGAATTTCAAGTTTTCATTGTTTTGACACTTGTGAACTTGAACAGGACTAGCACACTAGAATCATTTTGTACATTCATGTGCAACAAAATTGATTATATATTATTGAAGACATTGTGAAAAGTGATTCCAAACTTTGGAACAGTCGTGCACACTTAGATATCACTGCTGTCGGAAGAAAACCTCGCATCTCCATTTTTGTCGTTTTTCAGTTTTTGACATAATTTGAAAATGCCTGTTGTCCTTTACATTGTGCGTATATTTCATGAAGAAAGGACCAAAACAAATGCTCCAAAATGACTGTGAAAGACGCCTGGTTCCATTGACTTACATTAAACGTGAGGTAGGTTTTTTTCCTTCTCCCGTAAAGTTATCACTTTGGAGATACAAGCTTTTCTTCCGACAACAGCAAAATGTTGCAGATCTGTGTTTTTCACTAACTGTGCCTCGCTACATTATGTACAGTGTCCTTAAGGTCGTTAAAGATACATTTCCATAAAATATATATATATATTAATAGTATTATTATTCTAATAAGACATGGTTTACATCTCGGTTTTGCAGCTTTGATGTCTCCGAGGCTGAGCTCCGTACATCACTGCAGTTTAATCCGCCTTTATTAAGAGTGTTTGATTTGTGATGCAGTGGCAGGAATGTGCAGAACACGCTTCATTTGTGGATCCTCAGCAGCTCATTTCAGTCCCCACTACAGCGATCAATGCGGCTTTAAACACCACAGCAAAGAGAGCGAGAGGGAGTCTGTATTACACGAGCCCCACGCAGCACGCTCCATCCCTGTTAGCGTGTGCTGCGGCTTACAACACGCCGGAAAGTACCACATCAACTATTCCGCCTCAACAGCTTCCCACAATCAAAGGGCACGGTCTGCAGGCAGGGCTGGGGCAGTCTGAGGCAGTCAGCATGGAAAGCTATCTGACAGACCCCCCCCTCCCGTCTCCATCCCCGCCCCCACGCCGTAGAATCCATCTGAGTGAGTTACACGCTGCTGCCGGACTAGGCGTTGTAAAAGCCGCCAGTGCTTTAAAGCCATGCATTTTATTCTCCCACGCTGGTGAGAGCGCGTCTGGGGAGCACTTGTGCACAGCAGCCGAAACAGGGAGGGGAGAATAGGGGAGTGTGCGCGTTACACGGTGGGGGCTCTGCTGGATTTCAGCAGGCTCAGGATTCAGTTGTGAAGGTAGAAGTGTTAGGAAGAGGCAAGATAATCCCCTCTGCTGAGAGAGAGAGAGAGAGAGAGAGAGAGAGAGAGAGAGAGGTAGGCTTTGTTTATGTATATAATCTGTCTCCTTCTCTTTGTAACCTCTAGGTGAACTTTGAAAGGATGGACTTATTATGCATTCGATCCTAGATGATATCCCTTTACTCTAATAGAGTGCAACGTACAGGTCAGACTGTAAAATAAGAATTTAAGGAAATGTCTGCACAGATATGCAGTCATATGCATAACGTTTGGTTGATTTTTTAAAATGAATATACGTTAATGCATCCTCTACATCAGGGGTCTTTAATTCAAATTCAGTAAGGTCCAGTTAGAGAAAATTCCTCAAGCAAAGGTCCGGAACATCATAGTGTCCAACTTGCATCGTGATTCAGTGCCATATACTGTTTACTGAAGTAGCCTAGTAGTTATATCAACGTCTTAAACAGTCAACCACTGAATATCAAATCAAATAAAGTACAATTCTGTAATATTTCAACAATATTTATAGTCAGTTTTCTCTTTTTAGATCACGGCATGCGAAATAACTTCCCTCTGACTCACTTTCTTCTCTGACTGCTGTTTCTCGCCTCACGCCTTCCCTGTGTGTGCCTCACTCACTCGAGTCTCAGAGTTCATCGTGATGCACAGATCTGATTGGCTGAGTAGAGCCACATGTGATATTCACAACGCACGTGATTGGTCTGTGAGTTTCTCCGGCCGCTAAAGTTATTTAAAGACTACACAAGTTACGCCGATTAAAGTAGGACCCCCCCCCGGTCATGTCGAAATGACAAAATTCTCCAAAGTTTATCAGTTATCGATCCAGGACTGCATAGGACAGCGTCTGGGTCCGGATTCGGGCTGCTGTCCGCCTATTAGTGACCTCTGCTCTACGTGGAATAATGTTGGTGTGGACATGGCTTTAACATACTGGGGGGGGGGGGGGGGGCAAAACTTAAAATATAAAATGTGGCATAACTTTTGCTCATTTAATTGTCTTTGTTTTTTTTCACTAGTTCAAATTCAACAAATAAACAGTAACTGTGCAAAAGCTTCTTCTCTGTAGTGCAGGGTGTCAAACTGAACCACTAGAAGAGCCATATTGAAACTCTGCGGGCCAAAGAACACTTTTGTTTTTATTTTCAGTTTTAATTAATGTTGTGCTGCAACCCGAACTGGCCATTGTTTATTTAAAAAAAACACTAAAACGTCAACAGTGAAATACAGGCACTGGTATTAGATCTTGAAATAGTAAGACAGTCAGAGTGCACCTTAATTTGCACTGGATGCTGGGGACTCAAGCGAAGGGCATTGTGAAACAGGCTAAAATCACACACACACACACACACACACACACACACACACACACACACACACACACACACACACACGATGGCAATTTAGCATCTCTAATTAGCCTGACTGCATGTCTTTGGACTGTGGGAGGAAACCAGAATACCCACAGGAAACCCACCCAGACATAGGGAGAACATGCAAACTCCGCACAGAGAGGACCCTGATCACCCGGCCGGGGAATCGAACCCAGGCACTTCTTGCTGTGAGACGACAGCGCTAACCACTAATATTAATAGAAATTTGCAATTTTTCTGTGGGCTGGACAGGATTGTGTTTAAGACATGGGCTTTAGAAGACAGGTCAAACATACAATTAAATGGCATGTGATTTGGTAGACGTGGCAGGGGTGTCCAAACTTTTGCATTCGACTGAATAAACACATGGATACTTTAATGACCTTAGAGGGGAAATTCTGTACAGGAATTACAATGACTGTCACAACTGTATCAAACTTTATCGCAGCACATCATATTGTGCTGTTTTATATCAAAATACTGTAACTAGCACGTTTGTGGCTGGCATGTTATTCAAAGGTTAGAATGCCAGATTGGGACACTACAAAGCAGCTTTTGTTTCAGATATTGTACAACATGGTACATCAAATGAGACACCGTTGTACAAATACTAAATGTAGTATTTAGTCCCAGCACTGGCTCTCACTTCAGGAACCAGCAATGAGATTTCTAGTTTTCTACATTATCAGTCATACCAAATCAAAGTTCAAAGGTTCTTGTGGAAAGAACGTGTAAGAAACCAATTAACAACTAACTTTAGAAATAAATAAACGTATTACTATAATGTCTGCTTAAAATTACTGACATACAATCTCTAGTTCTCACTGATTCTCATCTTCAGCTCACTCTAAAGATTTCAAAGGCTTTAGGCCAAAGTACTGCAGAAGCTTTACTCTGCGGCCCGGGAGTCAGTTTGTGTGTGGATTTGAAGGTAGTGGATCTTTTTCCTGCTAGAAGATTCAACTTAAACCCGGTCCCGATCTCCTGGCAAAGGAAAAGATTATAATGAGGGATCTCTGGGTGTCCATTATGCCATATATTCTGCACAATTCCAACAGAATCAGAACCAGAATATGTTATTGATCCCAGAGGGAAATTGCAAAACAGACCTACATTGCTGAAAAATCCACCACCATATATCATACAGGGGATACGGTGTTAGGCCAAACTATCTCTGGTGTCTGTTACCAATAAGCTCTACTGGTTTCTCCCATCCCATGACCATACAACCTAGGTCCAATCAAAATTAGAGGCCTTCCTCTGGCAATGGCAGAAGCTTTCTTCAAAATAGTTTGTAGACATGAAAGTGTCTTCTAATTGTAGCTTTGGAGACTTGTTGAGCCCAGGGTGTGACAGGCTTCTGTGTTTGTCTACAATGTCCTACGTAATCCTTATCAGCAATCGGATTCGTTGGAATCAGACTTCCTGATAGTTCCTAGTGGCTGTACCTGTTTTTGTTTGGATTACATCTTGGATTTGGAGGGCCTCTCTTGGTTCCAGTGATATCATAGACTGGAGCTTCCCAATCCACACACCTTGTCGGTGTCTCCCTGTTACATAAATACTTAGTCATACAGGGAAACACTAAGACATTAAAAGACACTAAGATGTTAGTGCTAAGACTTTAAAAACTATTAGGTTACCTCAGAATGGCTTTAGCCCAGTCTACTTGTCAGATTAAGTTGTGTGTTTTTCATCCTGGTTCTCTTCCAAATTCAATTATGGGATTACATGTTTTTTTTATTATTCGGAAACTTGGTTTGTATGTATTAAGCATTAAATGAGACAGCAAAAGGGAAAAGAGCCTAAGTCATGTATGGGGCGGGGGGGGGGGGGGGATCTCCTAAGACAGATTGCTATAAAATCGCACACTCAAACGGGTGTTTGTCTTACGAGACACGCAAGGGCTGAACTGTGCTATTATTGCACAAAAAAACGATTGTGCCTGACAAGGCTTTGAAAAAGAGCATTTTGCGATACAGCACAATCAATCTGAAAGGTTAGCTCCACTACAAAACAAGCCTCGCATCCATTTCCCGCGTCTATGAAGGGCAATTACACGTCCGGCACGTCTGCCCCCATGCGACCCCGAGAGCATGCTCTCACAAGGATGCCTCTAGAATAATTACAGCCCATAGATCAGCTGGCGTGTCAGTTGTGCGGGCGCGGCGGACTCCTCTCCTCACTCTGGGAGGCCGGAGGGAGCTCTGGAGCTCTGACTGACACACACAAGCTTTGTCAGTTATTGACAGATGGGGCTGAATCTGCGTCCAGATGAGCCCAGGAGGGCCCAGCAACTTGGCTATTGAGCTCTTCACCGCAGCCCTCTTCTTGTAGGGCTTTTTTTTCGCCAAAGCCTCCTTAAGCCGCTGGCAGTCTCCGCTTAGGGCTGCTGAGTTGGTGTGGATGGGGTGTTTAAGCAGGTACAGCTATCAGGAGAACTTAAGATTGAGAGAACGCCTCCACTCAAATCTAAATCAGCAGCTGAGGGCTGCCTCATCTGTTCTCTCAGCTGTCCCTCCTCTGCATGCTCAGCACTCAAGACGCTCTTCCCTGGTGCTGGAAGCTTCACTATAGGTCTCATTTGCCTTCATCAGCAACAAAAGTGTTCAGATTTATCTGCAGGGACAAGGAGGACATGGACAGCCCTCGCTGGCCCTCTCACATTCACCTTACGAGCTCCCTTGACCGGCCTTCAGAACAGGCTGGAAAAGGGGATGTGTGACAAAGCGAAGTGCTGTTTCGGCACAAACCCGCTCCACCTCCCTTGCTGTTACACCAAGGGTCATTGTGTCTCCAGTGGCCGTGCAAGACAGTGAAAGTATTGCCACTGCTGGTTTTAACTGGGTCTGTACTTGGACGCACTAATGATGCCCACTGTGGAGTTTGGACTTTCCTGCCATGTTGGTAGAATTCCAACTCCAGCTGGAGTTCAGCAGAGTGTGTTGAGACAAGTTCGGAAGAATGGAGTCAACAAGCCCCTGATGAGAACAGAGGACAGGCGGGATAGACAGAGATGCAGTGGGGAGACGGATGGATAGATGGACTCTAAGTAAGTGAAGCAAGTCTGTCATGGAGCTACCGCACCGTGGCAAGATTGATGGATGGACGGATGGGGAGAGGCAGAGGCAAAGAGAAAAGATATGTTGACAGAGCGTCCACTGGTCATCTTTGAAAGCTCGGCTGTCCCCCGTTCAAGTGCTGCATAGACATCTCTCCAGGCTCCATTTTGAAGCTAAAAGTGCTATTAGCTGAAGAGCTCTGAGAGATTATCTCTGACATTCAAACCCAGGTGATTAAAAAGCACGAGTGGCTGCTCGAAAGCGCACAAAGAGAACCTTCCATTAATTACTGCTGAAAATGAGAAAGACTTGAACGCTGAATTTACATTCAGCCTCTGTAATCGCTGCAAGAGAGGGTTATACTGAAGTAGTCAACTCCATTTGGCACAACCTTACCAGAATGATCACCAGGGTATGTATCTCGTTTGAGAGGTCCCAGGTTCAAATCCTGGACGAGCCCCCAGTTCTGTTACGACCCAGTTTAGGGTCAGGCCGCAACAGAAAATAAGAGCGGGCTCTCTCTCCCCACGTCTGTGATTAATCGAATATGTATATACATGAAGATCTCTAAAAACTATACAACCCATCCATGCAGTGCTGGATCATTAGAATGACCAGCAGAGCAAGCGCTGTCATGAATCAAAGCAGTTAAAAATCCATCTCCACTGTTAAGTGGACTTTACTTTCCTCAGAGATTCACAAGATAAAGGGAACTACAGAGGTCTATGAGTAAAAGGAAAAAGGTGAAATCTCAGAATCTGTGCACAAAAGGTGCAGCTCCTCACTGCTTGAATGCTTGAGTGGAAAAAAAGCCTTCAGTGAAAGCTGGAAGAACAGTATTTAAAGGAGCCTCTTCAATTACAGCTCCCTATGCTTGCTAAAAAGACTATGAGGAGTATAAAAAAACACTTAACACAGTCTTTGTATGGTCTGGCATTTATTCCTCTGCGAAGAACAGCTCATTTTCTGGCTGTTAAAACTATAGGCAAATGACTACTTCTTTCATTGGCTGTCTCAGTAAAAGGGGCAGGGTGAAAGATGCAAGAAAGCTCAACAATTGCTGCAGCACAACCTCGACAGAGTCCACACGTTTGCCTTGTTCAAGCTGGTTTATGCTGAGAACCAGATACAGTCACTAAATCATGTGCCAGCCAAGCATGTCATCACACAACAGTGTTTAATACAGAAACCTTCTAATCCGCTTTGGAAGTAACTTTTGTTTATCAATTTTTCCACCGCTAAGATAATGCTAATTTCCACTATCCTAATAATGGGGATTTCAATGTTAAGTCAACTTCAAATTAATGAGGGTTAATATTTGCATTTCACAGCAGCTCTCTAGAATAAACACAGCCATCGGAAGCGCATCGCAGAACATATTCTTTAGTTATGATACAGTTTGGATGTCGAAAAGACCTTAATAGACATTGACATTCATCATAGAAATTATAAAGGAGGAGGAGACGGGTCACTGGTTGAAAACTGAATGAGAAAGCTTGTAATTTTCAATGCGGTGTTTGTTTACAGAGAAAGTCTTGCCCTTCACTAAAAAGTGTGTGCACATTAAAAAAGCATACTGTAGGACCCCCCGAAGACCACCACAGAGCTGGTATTATTGTTAATGTTAGTGTGTGTTACGCTGGTACGAGTGGATCAGGACTGTTGGAGTTTTTAAACACCTCACTGTTGCTGCTGTACTAGGAATCAAAAATGTCCAGCAGCATCCTGTGGGCAGTGACCTGTAGGCGTTGATGAAGTTCTGGAGGATGAACAACACAAACTGTGCAGCAGCAGATGAGCTGTCGTCTCTGACTTTACATCTACAAGGTGGACCAATAATATAAGTGTCTAATAGAGTGGACAGTGAGTGGACACAGTGTTTAAAACCTCCAGCAGCACAACACAAACTAACACACCACCACCATGTCAGAGTCACTGTAGTGCTGAGATTGACCCAGCAATCAAATAGTACCTGCTCTGTGGGGGTCCTGTGGGGGTCCTGACCACTGAAGAACAGGGTACCAAAGTATGCAGAGAAACAGATGGACTACCGTCGGTAACTGTAGAACTACAGAAAGCTCCTGTATGATAAGTGTAGCTGATAAAATGGACAATGAGGGACAAGGAGGTGCATCCAATGAAGTTCAAAACAGCAGGTACTCCATATTTCACAATGTCTTGAATAGTAGATACAGTCGAAGTAATGGACTTGTGAAATGGTGAGATAAATACACTGTTGTTTACTATCTGTCCTTTAACAGAGATGCAATGCAATGAAAAACACATGGATTCTATCAAATAAGCCATTTGTTGATATTCAGCATGGCAGTGTTACCAAAGTGCTGCGGGGGGTGGGGGTGGGGGTTCAGCCTGGGATGTGCCGTGTTCAATCAGTTTTACCATATTAATGCTTTTTCAGCCTGGTATCTCACGGGTTGGAAACTTTCAGCTTTCAAAACGATTTGGCTTTCAGTGGCATGCTTCAGCGCGAGGGGGAAAAAAACCCCGTCTGGATCCGACTTGACTGACGAACAAAAGGAACGCTGATTTGGTCTTAGAAATGAACTGACTCTTTGAGAAAATAAGTGCTTTAATCAAACCCAATTTTCTGCCTCATGCATAAACAATGGAAATGTTTTACATTAAATCACAGAACACTACTAAATCAATCGCACGTTCCCTCCTTTTAAGGCCGAGAAAGGAAAAAAAAAAAAAAATCTAACGTCCTGATTAAACTGCTTTGCATATTCCTAGAAGAGATCCTGGAATGGTACACAGTCAGCGCTCAGACACATTTCTTTTTTTTTTTCCATTTATTTGATTATTTTTTTTAAACCCAATTAATACAGAAGAATGAATAATGTTCTTTTAACGGAATTGTTCTGAAGAACCTCATGAGACACTAATCTCCAAGCAATTCTTCAGAAGCTCAGAAAGTTAGCAATCTCGGTTAGTTTCATTCATAAAACCACAGTAAAGTGCCGGAACACAATGTCTCGGAATTAATTGCGAGCAGAAGTGGCCGGTTTCATAGATTTTTTTTTTTTTTGCATTATACTGCAGAGGACAGCGACATATAATCTATTTAGCTTTGGTGACAAGCCCTGATGGAGTGGAGGGTGCGTGCTCATCTTCCTTGGCTGAGTGAGTGTGATTGGTTCATTAATAATAACTAATGGCTCAGACGATATGAAGCGAATACTGATCCGTTTGATGTAGCCGTGGCTTCATTCATATTCCAAGGGCTCTTCCGAGCGGGGACATTCAGACAGCGGGCATTAGGACAGGCTGAAACATGGCCACTGAAACGAATGCCTACGGGAATTCTGCAGGTGTCATTTTTCCAGACACACTTCATCACCTCGTTACTTATTTATCTGAAATAAGACCTTATGTAAGGAGTAAGCATTTGATTTCCAAACCCGGGGACTTGACTGAATGTCACGTCGACGCCAATTCTTTCTCTCAATTCTCTAGTCGAGGGAACTTGACCTTACGAGGTTTCGGTTTCGTTCTCCTTTTCTCACTCCTTTCTCAGTGCTATTCCTCCTCCGCTACAGTCTGGCCTTATACTCCCGGTGAGAAAATGGCCCTCCCTGCCCCGCTGGTCAGGAGGTAAATTAAATCTCTGCGGAGGGAAGCCACGTCTCCCTGCTGATTTATTTACCAGCCGGGTGATAGGGTCGCACCAGCGGCCAGCTGGAGATCCAGGGGAAACGACCTATAAGCCTGGGTCCAGGCAGCCGCAGATAAATCTTCTTTAATACCTCGCTGCAAGAAAGCAGGAGAACTAAGCCGGAGTCGACATGCTGCTGGTTTAGCTATGGAAATTGCCAGACAAATCTCGTGCTATAACAAGCACCGCTAAATGCGAGCCTGGCCTTCGAAGGCGCTAATTTGAGTTATCATTAGCCACCAGAACGCCGCCTCCATCAACCACCAACCACCCACCCTCAGGGCTTCTGCACAAAACGATAAGCAAAACAGTATCAGTGCATTAACCCAATAATGAAACACGCATCAACTGCATATTTTAAAAAATATCTCAAAATGCTACAAACTCTCACGAGTCACCATACCTAATTAAATATGCGCGATGCAAATTATCAGCAATTTTCAACGTTCCTCTAGCTTCGGAGCCCTTTTCCCAATTCTCCTTACAGTCAGGAGGTGGACAGGAAATGGTCAGCCACGAAGCACATGATGGAGTACAGTGTAATAACCCTCAGTGCAGGCCCACTGTAGGGCCAGCAATAACTCCGGGCACAGAGCGAGTAAACAAAAAGGAGGAGAAAAAAGCTTCATTAATCTATCCTTTAATGTGATCCCGCCAAAGACATCCCTCCACCACCCCACACCCCAACGTTTCCCAGGCCATTTTCAGGCTGCAATAACAGAGCAGCAAAAAGGCTCGGTTCAGAGCTGAGCTGTACTGCGGGCAGCTGCACGCACAGCCAGTGCCATTACAAAGAGAGAAGAAGCAAAACTGACCCTGTGTTGACTCAACTGTGAGCAGCATACCAAGAGGTTTGGACAGGAAAACACTCACGCAGGAAGCTGCAGAGCTTTGAGATTCCGCCCTGCTAGTGTAAAGCCACTCAAGGGTGACCAAAGAAAGTAAAAAGCCACGACGGGGCTCCTGATGCTGATGGACGTCGGCGCAGTGAGACTGAAGCGAAGGGGAGGTGCTGACTTGCAATAAGCCCAGCTTCTAATTTTAAGCTGCTCATACTTGCTAACTGTTGAACTAAGCTCAAACCACACAGCACTGGACTAAATAGCATGTCAAAACAGGGCTGGGCAATATGACGATACTTCGCCCTGATACGCTATGCTTTTAGCTATTAGTCCTGTTTAATTGCATTTAGCACACTGGAGCATATGAAACACAGAATTCAATGTATAGTTTTTAGAGTCATAGTATTTTAAGCGCAGCACTACAGGTTCTGTTCCAACTTATCAAATCTCAGAAAAATGAAATATTGGGGTACATATTGTGTATTGTAAAATATCATCAAGGAGTGTCATATTTTGGCCTACCTCATGTCAAAAACAGTAAGCCACCAGCAGCAGGTCATTCACTAGTATAGCAGTATGTGGTTTGAGATGCAGGACTAGTAAGGGATAGTAATGACCGATTGAACAAGATCGCGAATACAAGCGGCCGAAATGAGTTTCCTCCGCAGGGTGTCTGGACTCTCTCTTAGAGACAGGGTGAGAAGTTCAGTCATCTGGGAGGGACTCGGAGTAGAGCCGCTGCTTCTCCACGTCGAGAGGAGCCAGCTGAGGTGGTTCGGGCATCTGGTTAGGATGCCTCCTGGACGCCTCCCTTGGGAGGTGTCACAGGCAAGTCCACCCGGGAGGAGACCCCGGGGAAGACCCAGGACACGCTGGCGTGACTATATCGGCAAGCTGGCCTGGGAGCACCTAGTAAGGGTGGGCAAACACCGATTTATTTATCACAATCAGGTGTCGCAGCATTCAAATCCATCCATCCATCCATCCATCCATCCATCCATCTTCTAAGCCGCTTCTCCATCAGGGTCGCGGGGGCATTCAAATACAGCACAAGCCAAAATAAAAATAAAACACTGCTTGATTACCAGTTGCATGTTTGGAGCACCATTCAGACAATCTGTAATGTTGGGTTCATTAAATGAAGTCCCTTAAACCTACAAACTGATCTTTTTGTTTTCTTTTTAAAAAGTGCCTGAAAAGACTGACAAATTGATGTTTTAAAACATAACAACAATATGGTAAAAATGTAGCACCACAACATTTTCATATTACACTGTACATATCATTATCTTTAATTTGCTAGTACAACAGAAGTGTGACGCTTTACATACAATGCTTCAATAAATCCAATTAAAACAAGGCTAATTATGCTCTATTATGTAATGAAACGTAGTGACAATATTCACAACTCACTCAGAAAACCATACTGTGACACAATTTATCACTATAAAAATAAATATTGTCAAATTGGCTAACACTGAATCCAAGTAACAACGTCAGGATAACAAATTTCATTTCCTAAATCGACTTGATCTTGATTGATTCTTATCATTCATCACATTAAAAACTTATTTCAATAATAACTATTACAGATTGAAACAAGCTAGACCACTTTTAAACTAGAGACTAGCACATGAACTGTATTAACTTGTGGGAACAAGAAATTATGACATGAAAAAAATGGTTTATTAATTATAGAAATTTTGTCCATATAACTAAGAATAGCTGTTTGATAACTATGAGTAGCAGTAAGAAAGTCCAAAGAGGGCATGAGGTAGTTAGAATTTGTGTTAGTGTTATATTGAGTTCACAACTGAACTATCTTGTGATCTCAAGATAAAGTTATTACCTTCACATCATGACTTGGCTATCTTGTGAGATCACAAGATGGTTAACCTGATTATGTATTGATCTCGAGTTAGCAAAGTTGTTATCTTAAGATCCTGACTTAATTATCTTGTGATCTCAAAGTAACGAGAGTCTTGAGATGACAGCTCGGTTACCTTGAATGCCTTGTGAGATCACAAGACGGTTAATTTGATTATGTTGTGATCTTGAGACAACAAAAGTTGTTATCTTGAGATCATGACATAATTATCTAGAGATCACAACTCGATTATCTTGAATGTTGTGTGAAATCACAAGAATGTTCGCTTGATTATCTCATGATCACGAGATAACACATATTGCTATCTTGAGATCACAACATAATTCATTCATGATCTCAAGATAACATTCCAGAAAATTATAGCCACAGCTCATGGCCTCTCTGGTCTTCTGTACTACAGGAATAAACACTATACGTGTTGCTATTCCAGGTAGATCTTGTTCCAACGTCTACACTTTAAGATTTATGCATCAACGACAGATATTTACATACAAAAATATCAGATTATATTATATAAAATATCAGCATTGGCCCGTATCGATGCATCCACAAAAACCGCTTTAATTTGATCAAAAACTTTTCAATAGCGATTCCCAACACGTTTAATGCCTGCTGGTAAAACTTCTACCCTTACTTGCCATGCAGATCAAATTCAGTCTATATCTGTCAAGCGTTATGCATGACCGTCGAAAAGCAGATGTTCCCTAATTCAGTATTTTGACATTTCTGATGGAAATTCGCAGCGGTTAATTTTTAATATTACGATTCATAATGCATGTGGACATGCGGCACATTCCGCTAACTGCTAAGCAGAAAGGATTCATCTTTTTTCAGCAGGTGGTAGAGGTCTTGCTTCTCAGAGAGCGAGGGAGAGACAGATTGAGAGAGCGAGAGAGACAGGGCGAGGGCGATGGAGAGCGAGGGAGACAGGAGCTGTCCCTAGTGTTCTCATTAGGGTTACTACGACAACATTTACTCCTGCATCCCAAAGCTGGAGCTCAGCACAGGAAGGCTTAGCACTTCATAATGAAAGAGCGAACCCATAGCTAGGAGCACATTAGGCCTTCGCTCTCCTGGCCATCGCGCTCCGTACAACTCACACGGCCTTGACAGATTACAGATACCGAACCCCGAGCGCTCCATCCTGCCTTTACAGCCATTTCAAACATCTTCAAACATCATCCTCCCTTAAAAAAGGCTTCAGCAAACACATACCTCCTCACCAACTGTTTAGCCTTTTTGACACTAAATCGGCAGAATTTTAAGGCTTCTTTTGATCTTTAGGGGAAGAAAAATGACTCCGTGCCTCTGAGTGGTGTGGAATCGTGTGGGCGCGTTGGAGAGAAAGTCGTTTTTCTTCCTTCTTTTGTACCAAACTTAGGGTTTTTTTTTTCCTCCAAACGCTAATTTGAATGGCTGTAGAAAGAGCACTTCTGCAGAACGGAGCCCGGAGACGCTAACGATCCGAGTTAGAATCCCCTCTCACACGCACACTCAGCACGGCAGATCCCCCCACCTGAGGACAGCAGGGCTGGCAGCTTTGCAGGGATGGATTTATCGAGCAAGTTCAATCTTTGGACGCTCCTCTGCTATTGATCCCGACTTGGCATCAGACAGCAGAACAGAAATCAGTCATGGATTTAATTAAAGCTAAAAAAGAAAGATTGACGGACGGCGCCGACGTGTTGGTGCAGGAAATCAATTACGGAAAACAAGCGGGTCCGGGGGTCTTTTGAATATGTAGAGTTGTCGGCGGCTAATAGAGGAGAAAAGTCGTAAAGAGAAGGTTTTAGCTGGTTTAGCTGTTCCACACGTTTAAAAAGCAGTGGATACAACACAGTTTCTCAACTCCAGAGGATCCCCCCACACTAAACCACTAAACTGGTTCTATGAAACAAACCACAGAAATGACTCAGGTTATATTAATCCAGTGCTATATAACAAACCATAGAAATAACCCAGATTATATCAAATCTTGTGCTACAAAACAAACCATAGAAATAACCCAGATTATATTAATCTTGTTCTATAAAACAAACCATGGAAATAACCCAGGTTAATTTAATCCTGTGCTATAAAACAATCGATGGAAATAACCCAGGTTAATTTAATCCTGTGCTATAAAAAAAAAACATGGAAATAACCCAGATTATATCAAATCTCGTGCTATAAAACAAACCATGGAAATAACCCAGATTATATCAAATCTCGTGCTATAAAACAAACCATGGAAATAACCCAGATTATATCAAATCTTGTGCTATAAAACAAACCATGGAAATAACCCAGATTATATCAAATCCCGTGCTGTAAAACAAACGATGGAAATAAACCAGATTAATTTAATCCTGTGCTATAAAAAAACATGGAAATAACCCAGGTTATATTAATCTTGTTCTATAAAACAAACCATGGAAATAACCCAGATTATATCAAATCCCGTGCTATAAAACAAACGATGGAAATAACCCAGGTTAATTTAATCCTGTGCTATAAAAAAAACCATGAAAATAACCCAGGTTATATCAACCTCATGCTACAAAACAAACCATGGAAATAACCCAGGTTATATAAATTACATGCCCTATACTAAACCACAGAAATAGCCACATAGTCATAGAATGTGATTAATATAACAGAAAGTCCCCGAATGCTGTAGGTGTTCCTGGTGAGTTCCTGATGAGACAGTTCTTCCGAATAGTGCTTGTGCTGCAGCCGATAACTCCTGCCGTTATTTCTGTGGCTGGACAACTGAAAAACATCCAGTACATGAATCAGCTACAGGGATCAGAAAGCCACACCAGGAAAGCGAACAAATATCACAAGCGCGTGTGAAATTTTGCAACCACCAGGCAGAATTGGAGGCCGGCGCTTTGAGAGCGCTGTACAGCTTTGGACCCCCTGACCTCCCCTGCAGCTAATAAAGGCTGATCATTGATAATTGGCAGCCAGCAGCACTTACAAGACGAGGAGCGATTCATGCTAATTAAGGGCCGTTTGTGAGAGTGAGGGATGGGGCAGGGGTGCAGAGGACACCTCTTGTGGCCGGCGCCGTGCGGACCTCATGCCGCAATATCCACTGCAATCCCTGCACGAGTAGCCGATTTTACACAGGCTATCAAATATGATCTTTCAAGCAGGGGGGCTGACCGCCAGCACAAAGCGCCACAAGATAGTCATCCAGTTTCCCGCTGACTGAGACAGAGCAAGAGAGAAAGCACAAGAGAGACAGCACAAAAGTTGGAGTAGAAAAGCTGACAAGAGGGGTGAAGGAGAGAAAAAAAGAGTTCAGTCTCTCACAGCCTCTTAAGGCATGTACTAGTAGGTATGTGTGGAAGCCTTAAGTCAGCACAGCTTTAGGCTGACGGCGAGAGAGAGAGAGAGAGAGAGAGAGAGAGAGAGAGAGAGAGAGAGAGAGAGAGTTGGGGGCATGAGAGAGACAGAGGGACTGACGGAGTGAGTGCAGAAGCGAGATAGATAGAAGTGGACCGTCCACTCTGAATGCCAACGCTGCCTTTACTTACAGCCTCCACAACAACAGAACTGCCGTATCAGCACTGTTGCACTCCCAGGTCAAGGTTTTACAGCGAGTTATGACAACGCACCTGCTTGTTATTGCATGCCCAGCTTAAACAGCGCCCTGTGAAAACCTGCCTCCCTCACCCGGAGGGTCAGCTGGCTAAGTGAGGCTGCGCTAGCTAGACGCCATCGATCGGCAAAATCAATTAACGGCAAGAGAGCTGATTTTGGACCCGAGCGACTTAATTATGCGGCGTGAACTAAACAAACAGCAGGAAGCACTCCAAGATCCACGAGACAGCCTGTCTGATAGCAACGCGGAAGCCATCACAGATAAATTATTTACGAGCCAGGACCTCGAGCCAGGCCCCAGTCTAATTGTAACCTTAACCCTAACCCCTATCCTGAATTTAGAAATAGGCACCGCTGGATTAGGCCCTGGAGAGACTCCGTTCTGGAAGCTATTTCACAGTCTACGATTAGAACTACAGGTCACCGAAATATTAGAGCAATAGCTCCTGTACTTAAAAGCACAATACTTAAATGTATACTTCAGAAGAAAGACTGTGATTATAACATTCACAGGATAGAGACATTAACTAGAACAGTAATCACCTAAATGAGTGTTACATCCCATTTCAAAAGATCTGATCGAGCAGCTAAAGTCAGAAATCACATGTTCAACAGCAGCCTGGACAGACTGAGCTTAACTGTTTAAAAAGTAATAACCAAAAACTCATTGTAGTGGTTTGAAAGCATTTCAGTTCTAGATTTATATCAGTCTTGTGTTTAGTTCCTTATTTCTTCATTCTAAACTAAATGAAATCATATATATATTTTTGATGACTTGTATTTGCATAGCTGGCTCTAGAAAGCGAATAGTCCTTGGACCCCAAAGATTGCCGCTTACAATGTACTTTGTGGACAGTTGCTTAGCTCTCACTGCTGTTACCCAGAAATCTTCCACAGAAATCACACCAGTTGCAGATGAAGACGAAGCAGTGATCGATTGTCTTGGTTGCAAACAATTACAATTTCCATATTTATCATCATCCGTTTGATAGCGATTGATGAAAGAAACCTCAACACGTGAAAATGAAACCAACTCTGTTCACAAAACACGGCTCTCTTTTTACTTTTCAGCAATGTTATCTTACTTCTGATTGGCCAATAACAAAAAGACAGATACTGTATCTGTGAACTGGTTGAATAATAACTGTGAGCTGCTGTTGTGATTTGTGTTTTTGGGGGGAGGGACTCTTTCTTTGCTGACAGGAGACTACCCTCCCACCCATCCCTAAAATTAATAACACAGCACATCTATACGAGTCACGTGAATGATATATTCAGCATTCAAAGCGACACATTTCCCAGAACTGTGATGAGCTTTTACGCAAAACCTGCATGATTAAATATATGAACACAGGCTTTTTAAGTTCACCATTCATATCAAGCCTGAAACTGACGGCCTGAGATGCTGTGGAAGTTTTGTAAATGGAGACAGCACAACTTTCTGAGATGTATGGATGGATTAAACAATTAAAAACTGGTTCTGCGGCCAGGAAATAAAGGCCAACAAATAACGGCAGAACAGCTCAAAAACTCACACAAGCAACATGTTGGCCATTAAAATATGTAGGTTAAAGAAAACATGGATGATTAAAACAAGGCACGGAATGACAGTGAGTAACTTGGTACAACAAAAGACTGTTTATAGTTGCTTTTTGTACATCTCGGAGAAACCAACAACTTTTAACTGCACTGCTTGAATAAAAACCTTTAAAAATGGTTGTTTCCGGTCTTCATCCCAAGAGTTATAAAAACAGAAACATCAGATTTGGTGTCCTACTTGGTGTGGAATATACCCCCATTCTGAGGAACATCACAAAAAAAACTAAATGTCCATATGGAAAATGTATTTCTTTAGGTTTTCCCATTAAACAAATGACGATGACTGTACAAGACAACATCTGAAGATCTGAGTAGCTGACAGAATCTCAGCAAGGACGTGGGATTTCAACATGGGGCTTGTTTCTAGTTTCTCCATCATTATGGAATCACCAGCAAGCAATATATTGAGCAGCCCTAACAGAAAATGTTGGCAGCTTCTTAATGTGTTACTGTACATAAGCTATGTATAAAGACCTGAGTCATTCATTCGAGTCACGATTTTTCAAATAAAGCAAAGGACACGGAAACATACAGGCACCATGTAAACAGATGAGAAGAACATGATGCTGCTCACTCCGTAAAATAAGTCACGTAACACTGTCTCGAAGCAACACTACCTCATTTCTACGGAAGCTAGAAACATGCAGCCTTGACCAGCTCCCAAACAGCTTTGAACCTGCTTTCTCAAGAGACAACCTAATAATCTGAAGAGGTGAATAGCTGACAGAATCTCAGCAAGGCTGTGGCCTTTCTGTGAGGAACGTATTTCTAATTTCAGCATTTCAACAGACCAGCATGCTTGCCAGTCCCCTTGTTACTGCATACCACCGCACCTGCTCAACAATACACAACAATACAGCAGCAGGCGTTTGGGCACAAATCTCTAGTCAAAACATCCAGAATGTCTCCTGGGTGACAGGTCAGGATGTTTTCAGACAAAAGCTTCTGTCAAAGTGCGGCGTGGAAGCGGCCGTCGCAGAGAATTTTGGTGTAATCACAAAGCCCATGCACAACTAGACATGGCAGACACCGTATGACTGGCGTTTAGCAAAAGGCAGACGGTGACATGTGTAAATTTAGCCCATGACTCGGTCCAGAACTCTCATTATAGCTAAAGAGACAAAAAGTGCCAGGCGGCATGGAGAGAAGACAGACGTTTCACCTCGAGGCAGGAAAGGGAGACAGAGTCTGTAGCCTAAAGTCATGAAATGGCTGAAAGTGCAGGAGTCTTAGCTGTGTTAGAAGTTTCTAATTAATGCTAACCCATGATGACAACTCCTAAATTAAACGACATGGTGAGAAACGTTGGTTCATTATACATTTGTTTGGAGAAGTTTGTATGTTGAGCATTCAACCAGCCTGAAAGCTTGGTGCTGGGTAGGAAACCATGGCTGAACTGCAAAATTGAAATTTGGTGCAAGTTGCCTTCTAAAGCCTGAAATAGTCCTTTAAAAGTCAGGAGATGTTGGATCAGGAGTCACGCCATATGTCTTCATGCATTAACGTCATGCACACGGGCTCAAATAAAAGATCTGGCTTGCTGTTTAGGCCTCAAAAGTAAAATCAGTTTCACTTTATTTGGATAGTCCACTACAATCCTCTGTAGATCATCTACAGATGTTTACATTGCTAACAGACTGTTAAAACTAAAAACAATGGTGAGGTGGGGTTAGGATGTAGACCACTGTTAAGGGTAAGACCAGGGTGAGGACTGGGTTAAGGTTCTGGGTTGAGGTTAAGGTTGGGGGTAGGATTAGAGCCAGGTTTAGAGTTAAAGAAAATTATGGTCAATTTAGTAGATATTTCGTTGAATGTAGTTGAAAGTATCTACAAAGCATCTAAAGTACACTAGTAGTAAACTAAACAACTAAACGACGACAGTAGTAGATGATTCACTCGCGTC
Organism: Pygocentrus nattereri; assembly: GCF_015220715.1. Classification (NCBI taxonomy): domain Eukaryota; kingdom Metazoa; phylum Chordata; class Actinopteri; order Characiformes; family Serrasalmidae; genus Pygocentrus; species Pygocentrus nattereri. The sequence continues at coordinate 30,853,370 of NC_051230.1, forward strand.
CTCAGAAGGTGTGTCGCTCACCAAGTACAGACCTTTGAACATGCCTTCAACTCGCTCACAATCATCAGATATATCCCCCTGGGGAAGGGGTTCAAAACACAAGCCCTGTTATGAAAAGTTCTTCCACATGTTTCAGAATCCCCAAGTAGCTTTAAGTTACCCCAACCCAACAATTCAATTTTTTGGGCTTCAAGTGCCAGAAGGGCTGAGATAAAAGACAAAATGATACTCTGCAATAAGGGGTGGGCGATATGTCAAAGATTTAAAATCATGATACTTTATATTTTCATGATACACAACATATCACATTTATTTTTCCTGAGGTTTGATAAGTTGAATCAGGAAAAAGCCAAATAATTAATTAAACACTGTGAATCCAAAGACTTCTGTTCAAGGAAGAGGCGGGCAATACGACAATATTTATAGTTATTGTGAGTATGATTTTCTGAGCATATCGTGGACTAAGAACAGCATATGAAACACTTCCAGTTCAAACTTATCAAACCATAATCTTATCAAACTTACTTGCACTTGAGTCATCAGACAATGGGGAAACTCTAGGTCTACATGAGTCAGGCAGGAATCACATTTCTGCTTTGCAGCCAAAGGAACAAACTTCCAAAACCCAAACTTCATACCATTTTTTAATCTTCATGCCACTTTACCTGAAAAAAATCAACATACATCACCTAGAAGATGAAAAATATTTCTGAAAATCTTTTCATAATGCATATGTTTGGTTTGAGCGTCGATCCAAAGTTGTTTCGCTGCGTCTCGCGTCAACACTGCTTGCTTATTTCCGGTACATTGGTCTGTTTTCACACATGCAAAAGAAATCTGAAAGAAATCAGAGTAAGAGTCTCCATGCGCTGAGAAATCTGACTACAGAGCTAATATCCAGCTTGTGACTAATAATGTGACTAATATCTGCTTACATGGCCGTTTGAATAAGCAGGTAACTGCACAAATCCGATTATGATTGCATCATCGAGTGCATGTAAACGCCTTAAATGTCTTGTGATATCGTAGTTCCGACACATCACTCATCCCTTGTTATGCTCTCTCCGTAATGACTCCTGCAGTTCTCACTGTTCATGACGCACCGATAATACCCACAATATGATGAGAAAAGCATGCTGTGACACGATTTGTCATGATATGACTAAAACATCAACATATCTAAGACCTGAACTGGCTCAACACCAAGCTGCCCTGCGTTCACAAGTCCTGGAACAGTTTGCAAGCACCAGGCAACTGTTTCGGCTTTATTTCCAGGTGTTATCAGGTGTAAAGCTGAAATGGAAAATCTAATATGAAACACGGAAATAAAATTGAAAAATAAATACGAAAATTACTCAGCCGCAATCAATCAGTCAACGCTTGCGGTAAACAACGAGAGGAAGGCGCACGGGGACGGGCGTCTAAGAGATATTCTCATTAGAGAAGATTTCATTTAGGGCGAAGGCGTGAGCTTCTCGCCTCATCTGTATCGCCGCTCACATCGTGTCCAGGCCTGAAATCGCTTTCGCTCTACCTCCAGCACACAGTCTCTCCCTGACTGTCTCTCTCTCTCTCTCTCTCGTCTCATCTGGGGGGAGTTAATTACGTGGCAAGCTGTTGTTTTTTTTTCTTTTTTCCAAGAGCTTACAACTTACACGGCAAACAGAATAAACACAAACAAACTGGTCAGCATCTAGCCGGATGAATAAAACAACATGTCATTATCTCTCTCTCACACCTCCCTTTGGTCTGGGCTGCTCCACTTTGCCGAGAAATTGCTGACTGCCTCACTTTTGCGGCGTAGTACCAGGAGGACAAAGTTTCTTTTTCCTTTTTTTTTTTTTGTTGCGCTTTTTATTTTCTTTCTCCCTCTGCAATGCACACTTCATCCCAACAGCGCCCCTTCTGACATTTTATTGTGATGAATCCCATATAATTTATCTCTCTACAGCTAATGAATGAAAGTGAGATAAATCAAAGCAAATACATTTACTTTTGTACAAAACAGCAGCGCATTGAAATAAATGGGCAAACATGTCGATATTAGCTTGGTCTTTCCAGTCCTGGCTGCATTTGTCCTCCGGGTGCCTGTTTCTAATTGCACAGTGCTGGAGACTCTAAGACTAGTAGCAAGTGAAGGTTATTAGTGGTCATCAGTAAAGTGTACGTACAGTAGTGCTAATTGCTGCCTGCTGCATTAAGTCCTTGTTAGCAGTGTGAATATGAATATCAGGAGAACAGCTGTGTACTGAATGTCTTCACAGAGTGTCTGTAGCTGTATATCAAGGGAACAGAGCTAGAGAGGATCTAGAATAAGTACTAGATAGAATCTGGTACCACTTTCTGTGAACGTGACGTTTGTAAGCATCTATGAACACATTCATAACATGTTACGATGCATTCATAAGGCCTTATAAACATGGTTAGAAATATTTATAAAAATGAACAATGCTGCATGACACTTTATGGCCATCTTTATTATGCATTATGCATTATTAATCTAATGCATTATAAGTAGTGTTAATAACATGTTATACTGTCAGCGCCAATGAAGTCAGTCCCAGCTTGGAGAGCGTAAAATAAAGACAAGTACAGGGTTTTTTGATGCCCTGAGATTTCCAGTATTATATTTCTCACCGTTGGTTCTGTTAGGGCTGCGTCTTCAGGGCTTCAGTCCTGAATATTCAGATGCTCCAAACAGGCTGTCCAGCCTAGAAATACTGCTATAATGTGCTTTTCTTACCCAGCGCCTCACTGTAAACACCACATTACATCACAGCAAACCAAGCCCCCATCAGTCCCTCCCCTGAAACCCCTCTGACATCACACTGAGTGTGAAGTCACTGTGGAGTGAAAGCCTGGAGAGGGAGCGGCGAGATAGTACAGTGCTGTTAAGACGTCAAGCGATAGAACCCTTCACTCTCTATCACTACACTACACTACAGTACTGCTTATTTCTGCTAGTGTTCTATTGGATATGCAGTGTTGAGTCAGTGCCAGGCTAATGGTGGTGCACATTACCAGTGGTGCACATTAACTTCCCACATTGGGTGAAACACTGATGGCAGCACTAGTTTAATTCTGACATCTGAAGCCTGTAATGAGCTTTATTGTGGATGTTTTAGTGTTTCAGTAAGTCCTTCAGTAAATACTTCAAACTGAAGCCTCACGCTTCACACTGGGGGAGGCTTTAGTTACAGTGCACTTCACTTTACTTAGAGCGGACTAATACAGCTTATGAACTCTTATAATTTGTCATGAACGGTACTTATAATGCATTATGTTAACAATTCACAATGCATAATAAGCATGGCTATAAGTATGTATAGCATGCTGATTATGTCTTATGAACGCATTCTAACATGTTATGAATGCGTTTATAGATGCTTACAAATGAGACGTTCATAGAAAGCGTTAGCTAGAAACTCTACCCACTTACGTGCACATATCCACATGTTCCATCTCACTAATATCTGGAGATCAGCAGATCAATGGATGCCAGAAATATTACGTTCCAGTGCTTTATCAGAGGAGTGGAACGTTAGACGAGAAGAACATGCCTACCATCCACCTAACAGCCCTTCTCTGCTTACAGAGACAGCTCTGAAAATGCAAACAACGACCTCTCTGCTCATCATCTTAGCTTCTATTCTCAGCCATCCCAAATTGACAGCACACTCAGCTGAGCTGGACAATATACTGTTCCTTGCTATTGCAACAAATAATGCACTGCACAATGCTGAAGGCTGCATATTTGTGAGCCTTGTTTCTTTTCTGTTCTGTTCCAGATGTTTCTCGGATGAGGCCGACTGTTCTGTGGGTGAGACCAATCAAGACCTTCTGCATAACAAACATAAATAATTTTGGTTCCCGTTCGAGATAAGCGTTTATGCCAAATCTGATATTTTCAAATTTGATTTCGAGAGACGTTCCACGCTTGACTCTCAAGGTTACCACGCGCTGGACCCCTCAGCTGGACGGCACACATGGCAACATACCATCTGAAGACAATTCTTTGCATTTTCTGAGCCCCGATGGCTCAAATGAGTTGCAAAATTAGACAAAATTATAATACTAAATGGTTTTCCACAGGTATCCATAGCTTAACTGCAGAGTATCTCCAGTATCAAGATGGAAAACACCTTGTTTTCTCTGCCGAGCTGATCAGCTGCCCATCCTGTGCGTCTGATGCTGTTGCCTCTTCTGCGTTGATTGGGTGCCGCTGCTCACCAGCCTTCTGGACCTGTTTGACCACCACTGAGCTTCTTGCTGTACAGCGCTGTGCAGTCCTCACCCTCAGATCTTCTATTTTCCCACTTTGTACTATAATACTTCATACTAATAATGTTTGCTGCCCGGTGTCGTCCGTAGGAGGACGGGTTCCCCTTCTGAGTCTTGGTTCCTCTCAAGGTTTCTTCCTCTTTTAGGGAGTTTTTCCTTGCCACCATCGCCGCTGGCAACGCTCATGGGGGCTCGGACCCGGATTTTCTTTTCTTTTCTTTTCTTTTCTTTTCTCTTCTCTTCTCTCTGTAATACTGATTGTTCTGTAAAGCTGCTTTGTGACAACACCTGTTGTAAAAAGCGCTATATAAATAAATTTTGCTTGCTTGCTTGTTCAACATGTAAAGTAGGAATGCACTGAATTTTGGCAACGATCAAAAATAAAATGATCAAAAACAAACGCTGAGGCATTTAAAATTCTGGCACCTGTGCTAACAAGGTAACATTGTCGGTTTTTAAAATACTGAAAGACCTCACAGGCGACAGCCAAAGGGCAAATTCTACTCTAAGAAATCAATTTCACTGCCTTATAGTTCTTTGTTGTCGAGAATGTTGGCTTTCGTGCCACTGACTGTAATTATTTTAGTTCATTTTAGGTTTTTCCAGTTTTTTTGACTGCGTATGCCCTGAATTCTGCCTTCAGTTTTGGTCGAGAACTTTCATTTCTCTGCCTCCTAATGTAAAGCATGCTGATGTGGTTTTGGAACTCACTTACTCACACACATTTGGCAGTCTGAAGTTTCTCCAGAAGGGGGAGCTATTAGACTGCAAGTCATGAACCCAGACCAGCAAGAGCTCACAAAAAGGCGAAAGAGGTTTTTTAAAAATGGAGTTAGTCAGGATATTATTTAATATGTGATGTTGATTAAAGATTTTCAGTAACGTGCAATAAAAAAAGAACATAAGGAACGCCAGCAGGAACAGGGGCATATAATGAGTACTCCTGTTTTTTTTCCCCACAAAATATGATATTTATGATAAAAATGAAGTCAATGATGCATAATATTGCCATTTATACAGTAATACAGCACAACACTGGAACAGATGATACATTTGTGCCACGTGATGCCAAGCTGAGTGTGGACTTAACAGCCTCTTTTTCCTACTGTAACACATCTCAATTGAACTGATCAGTGAATTATGAACGTCTACATAATCTGAATCAGGTGATAGAGTGAGAACAGTCTGAATCTGCAGGTCAGAGGGTCCCCAGGACCAGAGAACTCTTGACATGTATTATTCTGGTAGACGCCAGATCCCGTTTCAGCTTAATTCAACACAGCAGAGTGAAAGGAAAAGCCTCACCAAGTCTCTTTGAAGCCTAGCCAGCACCAGTGCCTCTCATGCTTTCCCACCCTTTTTTATTTCTCGTTCCACTCTCTCTCTCTCGCTCTCCCTCCCTCTCTCTCTCTCTTTCACTCTATGCCCAACCTGCAGCCGGCAGGAGCATGGAGGGAAACTGGGAAATCGAGCGCATTATTAAGCGTAATGAATGTCAATGCATCTCCATTGCCCTACACATCAGGTGCCAATTACAATGACAGGCCAAGTTTCCTCTTTCTCCCCTCTCTCTCTCTCTCTCTCTCTCTCTCTCTCTCTCTCTCTCTCTCTCTCTCTCTCTCCCCCCCTCTCTCTCCATCTCTCTTGTCCTGGCTGACACGAGGAGGCAGCTGAAAGACGTGAGAAGCAAGTCTAGTGTGCTGTCCTGGGCCTCCCACTGCTGGAACTGGGTGAACAAAACCCACTCTTCTCCTCCACTCAGCCTCCCCACCACCACCCCCTAGCTATTATTGATGAGGCACCGGGTGCCTCGAATACAAACGAGTGAAACAGAAACCGCAATCTTTCCGTAATTACGCTCCTCGCGTAGTTCTCACGCTCACCTTCATTTTGTCTAGTTTACCGCAATGTGCCTTTACGCCCGGGTGACAAATGAAGATTTGATGGCGTTTTGTGGCCAGAGGCGTTTCAGGTGAACAACGCTTTGATTTTTGATGAAATGGCTCTCCTCAAATGGTGTTCGGCCAGCGCGGGAGGAGGTCTTTCATCAACTTGTCCCAATACGCTCGGTTCTTGGCACCGCTGAAAATCAATAGACTCTACTCTGGCCTGATAATGACTACAAAGCTTACTTATGCAGTCAGAGGCTTCCGTATGAACCCCTCCTCACCCCCATATTATTCGCCCAGACATTATGCTGGCACACGATCGCATGACTGGCAGCTTCCTGATCCATCATTCAGATAAGTCTCGCTAATAGGCTCAGGTATCCCAACACTCTATTTTATATGCGATATGTAATTACCCTCTCTCTTCTCTATTTCACACATAACCTTTGCAACAAAAGCGGCGCTATGGACTTCACAAATCCTCTATCTGTCAGTAAATGTTCACCCAGGCTTCACGGACGCAGATCAATCTCATTCCGGGACACTTTAAACAACGGCTTTCCAAAGATTTTACCCTTTCGTATTTGATCTACTGTGTTATTCTGGCTTTACAACACATTTGAATAAGGGCTCAATGTCCTTTGCCAATTAACAGCAAAATTACACCAAGAACAATGATCTTAAGGTCAATAAACTGCAAATTCAAGACAATATATGCTTTGCTTAGCCTGCATAGGAGCATCACTCTCAAGCACGAGGAAGCTATAAAAATAACAAGCGAATCAATACACATAATTACTATTGGTCTTTGCAGACATTCACCGGCATTATTACTGTTTGGCTGCTCGCTTGATTCGCTCGCTGCGAACAAATGTTCACTTCTCCCAGAAAGGCTAGCTTCCATCAGGAACCTTCCACCTTGCTGGACGATCCAGCAACAGTAGCATACATAAACAGAGGCCAAAAAGGCTTCAGGTCATTGCTGTCTAGATTCTATTGGTGAGATATAGCAGCCGAACAAAGCACAGTGTGGTGTAGCGCAAAGCCACTGGGGAGGTTATTATGTTCAAGAAAACAAAAGATCAATCATGTATGATGGCCTCTCTTATAGCGCAATGTTAGCATGTTTCAGCAAATCATTTATGGAATATCATGAATTCTGCACTGAGCTGGCGTTCATGCCTTGTATTGACGCGTCTTAAGACGAACAGCCCCATTAAACCCTGTTATTGGAAAAACAAACAACACAAACGAGGAAGGGGAGTGACTTTATTCACTTCGATGGCGCCCAGGCAAATGGGAAACAAGAGAGGAAAGGAAAATACATTAGTCTCCTTGGTCGTGCCAAAGATAAAGCGCTGGATTTCACTCGAAACGCTGGAAATTTCAAGGCCAGCCTGCGTTTGGAAATAATGAGGAAAATATGTTACGCTACAGCAGCAGTTTAATTAAAACATCCAGCTCCTCCACTATGTATCTGGACTTGCATCAGACGGCAGTGCATACCCAGAGAGCAGGTGGCAAATTGGAGAACTTGGGCGCAGGAATGTTTTAGTGGGTAAGCATTGTCAAGATATTGCGTCAGACCTTGGCCCTTTCAAACCTCACACCGCAAGCCCCGGCTGACGACCAAGCACTCACCTCTTACAGACACCAAGACCAAGGCTGATAATGAGGTCTGACTTCTTTTTTCTCCCTAGATAGCTACACACTCTAGTCCCAGATGCCCGATATGACAGCTCCCCCCCTAAAGCCTACACCGGGCTCTCTAGTTACGCTGGACCACAGCTGTGGCGACAGGGTCTTTGAAGGTCCGTCGTATTTTTTTTTCCCCCCCAGCTCATGTGCCGCTGAGTCCCAATTAAGCGGTTCCACCTGCTCTCAGAGGGTTCGGCCGCCCATCTGTCAGTCTGCCACCCCGCTGCGGTCGGATCGGTCGCCCACGAATGCCATCGTGGGAGGCCCTTCTCCGGGAACGCACGGCGTGAACATCACAGCCTCGGAACACTCGCTCTGCCTTACCGACACCACTTAGCCTCCTCTCGGGTGACCGAGACGTTACACACACGCCCTACTTAACATCTGTTGACCAGGTGCCAAGCAGCCCTGAGGGATCTGTTTAAAAACCAGCACTCAGTGCTCTATGAGGCTGTGAGAGAAGACGTGTGTGCCAGTCAAATGAGACAAGAAGTTACCGAAAAAAGTAAACATTGCTGCAAACGCGGCAAGTTATTTTGAGAGGCGTTCTGCGTGAAGATTCATAAAGCGTTCAGGAACGGTGCCCCAGATTGATTAGCGATATAAAATATAGCCCTTCAACAATGGGCTGTTTAAATATGGATGATTTTACAGGTGGTTTTAAATAGTTCAAGAGCTCTGCACATCTGAATTTTAAACTTTCTTCATTTTCTTAAAACAGCTCGAATAATAATTCAAGGCTACATGTTTAAATAACTACTGAGAGGACGGAGGGCCTGCGTGTGAGAATTAAAAGCATTTACCCAAAGAGTAATAAGGCCAATAATACTTTTATGAGCTCTCAGATGATATTTTTCTACTGTAATACGAAAGAAAAAAAACAAGTGGAAACTCAAAGGTACTAGTTGTGGTTCTTTCTGCAGCATGAGAGAGAGCTAAAACCATAATATTAACCAATTAATTTTTCATTTTTTGGCCACTTTACAGCACTCTAAGACGTATTCTGGCAAAATTTGGCTAATTTGCTACTTTTTACCTTATTGGCTGACATGAAGTGATGTACTGCACTGTTTTGCGCACAAATGCCTGCAACCACAGAGAATCATGAATAGACTCACGATACTACATCAGTTTCGCAAATCCTTTACAAGGTAATAATAGGAACCAACACTCCTACATATGATACACTAATATACAACATGGTGTACTTATCGGTGATTTAATAGTACTTGGTGACTTTATCTTCACCAGGATGTGTAAATAATTCGCCAAATGGTTGTTGGCTTTATGAGCAAGTCTTAAAAAAACACAGAGAAGAATGTCTATGAGCACCATTAGGGTCTTTTTGAGTAGGTACCAAACATCGAAAAACAGGAACCTTCAGGGCTGGACCAAAGGCCATTGAAAAACAGTACAATTCCATTTTTCTGGTGCCAAATATTCCGGTTCTTTGTGGAGGAAAAAAAAGCTGTTCTGCAACGGTTTCATGGTTGAGGTACCGCCGTTGTTTAAGATGAAACCAATTCTGTTTGTAAAGGATTCGGAGGCGACGTATGCATACTTTACTTTCCCTGCTCTTTTCCCCAGTGCTTCCTTTCGTTCAATACACAACAGACTCTGAAAAACCCATTCCAAGATTTAAATCAACCACAAAAACGTCAAAGACTCTGCAAAACAGAACTTAAGCCGTGTCTGAGAAAATATTAGTCCAGTCCATGAACTTCTTTGCTAACTTGATTAAAACCCCTTCACTTTCTTCCCCAAATTTTAGAATAACCTACAACCAGACACAGGTGTCTCCCTCTGGAACCTTTTAGTTCTGGAAGAGAGGGACAATCTGTGCTACTTCGGCCAGTCCACCACGCACAAGTGCGGAGAGGTAAGTGGGTTAAGTCACAGGGCTAAACCTTATATAGTAAAACCACCTTGTGCGAAATGAAAACGCACTGCTCGGGGGCTGCTTTTCCCAAGAGCGCCATAGCGCAAAGATTACTGCATGAGCGACTCACTCTGGCTGTTGAGATGATCTTAGCACTAAAATACTTTTGGGAGTCTGGCTCCAGGTCTGGAGGTCAATAAGGACCAAAAAGAGATTTCAGACAGGGCTCTGATCGTGGCACCGCCAGTGTAAGTTTGATCCCGTGGGCATGCTGAACAATCCTGCACAGTGGCACTTTGATGTATGAGCTCCCGTTCTGCTCCTGCTCTCTCTCGGCTCGAAGGAACAGGTGTGGATCAGTGGCAGCTGATCTTTCAGTTAGATAGATAAAAATAGCTCTTTACGTTGACTAGACCCATGGCTCACTGGACCAAGCTCCAGCAAGCACCTTGACCTTGAGTGTGAATCAAGGCTAAACGACCTTGGTAATTAAGACACTTGATTCTCCGAGGTAAAGTGGACATTAAAGGTGTCTAACACAGCACACAGAGGTACTGGGGACAAAAACCTGTGCAAGAAAGGTGCAAACCGTAACCCAGTTATTCGCCCCTGCACATGGAAAATAGGGGCCCTCTTCACCTTGACATAGCGAGCTGCATCCCATGCTTTCACTGCCTGTCATCCGTTTCCTTCCAGGCCTTTGGCATGTAGATAAAAACTAAAAATTCCTGAGGTTTCTTCAGCTTTGTGCTGGTGAGGTTGTGGGTGTGGGCAGTGTGGTGTCAGCATGTTGTGGCTGTAATGAGCCTGAACAGCTACGCGGGACCCATCCCGGAGTAGCCGCTGCCCAGAGTAATTACCTTCTTCAGCGAGTGCCCACTCATAGTCACCGCAAACTTGGCTCACTCGCCACACTGGACCAGGGAAAAAAGAGGCCACAACTGATGTTTGTGTAACTGCAGCTGGAAAGCTACACCAGCAACCCCCAACCCTCCCTCCTCCACACACCCACACCAAATGTATAAGCAATTAGTTACACAGCAAGATGTACTGCTGCTGCTCTGAGCAGTCACATTAAATGGAAGCAATTTTTTCCATGCCATTTTCACTTGGCACACCCTGTAGCTAACTTTATCAAAGGCAGGAAATGAAGTGCTAAAACGAGAAGCATATTTCTTTAGGTAGCAGGTTCTGATGCTTCCACTCACACCTTTGTCAAAATCAGCATCAGGGAAAGATGGTAATTGAGCTAAGAGAGTGCGAGAGATGGAAGAACATCAAGGAACAGAGGAGCAGCATGGATAAGAAGATGGGCAGTTACCATCTTTTGGTTTACCTCTGCATCTGTGCATGCAGGTCATTTGAAATCGTGATGAAGTCTTGATTCTTGATCAGACATTTCAGTAAACGGCTTCACAGATGGCTGAGTTTAGCTAATCCAGCATAGCTATAGAAAAGACAAAAGGGCTCGTTTCATGTCAACTGCACTTCAGTATCAAAGTTGCAGTCAAATTTTACCATACCAAAAAAAGTCAGGACGCAGAATGTAAGTAAAACCAAATTGATGTGCAGATCATTTAAACCCTACGTTTCATTGAAAATAGTGCAAAGACAACAAATAAACTGTTGAAACTGAGAAATGTTATTGCTTTCTGAAAAATATATGCCCATTTTGAATTTGATGCCAACAACCTCTTTCAAAAAAGTTGGGACGGGCCATGTTTTCCACTTTGTTTCATCACCTCTTCTTTTAAAAGCACTCTGTAAACATTTGGGAACTGAAGAGATCAACTGTTGTAGTTTAGAAAGTGAAATATTCTCCCATTCTTGCTTAACACAGGATTTCAGCGGCTCAACAGTTCGTGGTCTCCTTTGATGTATTTTTCTTTTAATAATGCACCAAATGTTTTCAGTGGATGACAGGTCTAAAGCAGTTTAGCAGAATGTGGTTTGACGTCTTGCTGAAATAAGCAAGGCATTTACTGAAAAAGACGTCATCTGGATGGCAGTATATGTTGCTAAAACATGTATATATCATTCAGTGGTCCTTTTACAGATGAGCATGTCATCCATGATGTGCAATAATGCACCCATGTACCATCATGAATTCTGGCTTTTGAACTTTGCACTGATAACAAGATCAGTGGTCTGTAGCCCAGAGAACACAGTGTCCATGATTTCCAAAACTAGGAAAATAGGACCATAGGACACTTTTTCACTTCACCTCTATCCATTTTAAATGAGATTGGGCCCAGAGAAGGCGGCAGCATTTCTTGATCCTGTTTATATATGGTTTCTGCTTTGCATTTTAGAGTTTTACATTAAGATACATTATTCTTAAATTGTTGCACTATTTGATCATACAGTCTTTCAGAGTGGTCAACCCCTCCTCATCTTTACTTCTGAAAGACTCCGCCTCTCTGGGATGTTTTTTTATACCCAGTCATGTTCCTGACCTGTTGCCAATCAACCACCAGATATTTTCATTTTCACCAGCATCATATTGAAAACGGGCATACATTTTTCCATAAATAAAAACATCTCAGTTCCAACTTTTGATCTGTTGTCTTTGTGCTATTGTCAATTAAATATAAGGTTTAAATGATTTGCACATCGTTGCAGTTTCTTTATATTTACATTTTGCACAGCATTTCAACTTTTTTGGAAATTGTACTTGTAGGCATCCACCAGACTTGCATTTTAATAGCTTTCCCTTTCAGTATGAACAGCATAAGTAAATAACGTAGTTTGTCCAATCTTGTCAGTGCCAATTTACATTCTTTCACTGATGCCACCATTTCAGAGACGATGCCTAGTTGAGGCACATAAATCTAAGCAGATGAAGATGGGAAAAAGGTAACTTGATTTGAATATTAAAACTGCCATCTAAGCTTTAGAACAGGCTACGGCCAAACAGCTTACCAGCAAGAAGGATTAAAACACAAGTGGGTAAAAATCCCAAGCTGGGAGCTTCTCCTGAGGGAAAATTTCAGCACAATTACCCACGCTGAAAGCAGGAACCGAGGGTATTTAATCACAGAATTGAAGTTCGAGGGGCCACCCGAGGAGACTAGAGCACGATTTTTGTACTATATCTTCCATCGTTTTCTTGTATTGCTGCAGCCTTATGGTGGCAAGAACAACTGCATGTGCTACTTTACGTGAGGACACCGGCTCTATTTCCAGTTTCCAGACATTTACAGCATAAAGACATATATTTCTGTCCAAAATAAGTAATGAAAAGATATAAAACATACTTCCTTAGTGCTGTCAGGGTCAATCAGAGGTGTTCACCAATAAGCCTGCATGTCTTTCCCATCGTTCTCTAGACAGTGTGACCATAAGGACGGATACTGCGATAATAATGAAATTAATAAACCGAGCATTGCTGCTTAATTGGTGCTTCTAAGTTGGCCTGTCCCCGGTTGCCAGCAACTGGTCTGGACACACATCAGAGAAAAAGAGAGACCGTACAGACAAATGTTCATGAAAGATTCATGAGCCTTCTCTACACTAGACACTGAGCAAAATCTGTCTCTCAGCAAAACACACACATTGTCAGTCACTCTGATAAACTCCAGGCCTGATGTACTAAGCCTTTAGTGCCAGTTTTAGATGCAGACAGGCACATGAGACCGAATGCCTCTTCTATAAAAACACAAACTGTGCTTCGCTTCCTCATGCACATGTATGTGAGGGAGGGCTGTGCAAAATGTGGGAGAAGTAATCAGGAATGTGGATTTACTAGTTTGAGCAATTTGTGGAGGATTTTCCTCCACCTTTTCAAACAGGGTGTAAATCTGCATCACTATTTCAAAAGACATGTTAAAGCTTTCTATGTTAAGACACTGTGGCTGATCAGCGGCATCAGTCTTGAACATAACACTTTTGGGACCAGATGTATGTTTGCAAGAAGATGCGGCACAAAACCTGCGGTGACGCAATTTGTGTGTTTAAAAACTCTAGCTGCGTTCTAAAGCCTGGGCTGCAGCCGAGGTAGTGCTGGTCCTCGGTAGGACTGTCCTATGAAGACTCCTCCTTAGTAGCCTATTGGTCCCACAAACAGAACAGCACTAACGAGGCTGCAGGGTGACCAGAAAGGTCCCGCAGGAAAAAACTTGTAAGGTAACTGGTGAGAGAAAATGGAACCTACAGCACTGTGCACAGTCATTTTACACTTCATAAGGTAACGAAGACAAATTCAAGTACGCAAACAACTTACGTTTTAAAACAAGCTCTGCTCCAACGGCTTCGTTTCCACCATTTTCGCGGTGCTGTTTCTTTTTTCCTTTGTGTCGTTTGTGTGCAGAGAACTGTGGGTAAACGAGGGACTGGAGGCATACATCTAATCATTGACATCACTGCAATTCTAGGCTCTACACGAAGGACACAAAGCCGTGACAAAAGAAATGCACCCTACCTCGGCTGCAGCCCAGGCTTTGGAGCTTCTGTTATCTGAGCCAGACTAAAGGACCTCCCCTGAAGAATGTTAGAACCTTACTGTTTCATCAACACTGAACTATTTTCGGTTTTCTCTGGAGCTTCTCTCAGATCCAGTCTGGCTAGCTAGACACCTGTGTCCTGACCTTGTGCGCACATTCGAATCAATAATGTCACACGAATGAACTACATGCAAAGATCAGTTGCTCTGTGCAGCTCTCAGCTGATGTTTTTGCAGCATTTAGAGGCACTAACTTCAAGTTCGCCACTGCTGCCACAGTAACAGCGAATAACGGTGAATGTGCTGTGAAAAAACACATGAATTCTGATATGAATGTTCTCATTAAGCCCGCATAGCCAAAAGACAGATATATACTTGATCTGGATCATTTACATTTACAGCACTTAGCAGACGCTCTAATCCACAGTGCTTTGATTCCAAAGTGCTTTGTTGTCTACTCTACGACATTGAAACTGTCATGGTTAGTCAGAAATAGGTTAGAGAGAAAGCCAGTCCTGAGCAAAAGCCCATGTTGATGCCCAGAGAAAAGAAACAGAATTAAACACAGTGCAGAGCAATACATTTCAGTAAGTGATTAACTCAGTGCTCACTTAAGTGCAGTATTAAGAGATGTGTCTTCAGTTTGCGTTTGAAAGCCACGAGAGACTCTGCTGTTCGGACAGCCAGTAGGAGTTCGTTTCACCACTTGGGCTCCAGGAGAAAGGAAAGTCATGCTGCTTGTCTTGCATGCGTCTTGAAGGATGGTGGGTCATGCCGAGATGTACTTTTCAGTTGGAGTTCTGACCATTGCCATTAAGAGTCACATATGTAAAAATCATGAAAAAATCAGATCTGGGTCACATTAGGACAAACATCGGTGATGTGAACGTAGCCTTATTGAGTCAAGCATTAAATGAAGATGCATTACAGGTGCATTGTGGTCGCATTGAGGCACACTGGTACACCTGCTGCCTCTCATTGTCTCATTGTTTCCAGTGTTACTGTGATGTTTCATAAGTTAGTCTTGAACAAATAAGACTATTATCGTGTTGTTTGTAACTTGGCGCCACCATCATCACTCTGCACTTTTATAATTATTATCTGTCTGAAGAATAACTTACTCATTTTCATGGGATATTTCAGTTCTAATGAGACTGAGAGTGATATAAAGGCTGGGAAAGCAGGCCAGACTGCGGGCAGAGTTCCTCCAGCCGGGAGCTGATTTAGGTGGAGATTTATCGAGTGAACTGCAGATATTGCTGTGTTTGTAGCCCTTTATTGGGTGCCATGTTTCTCTATTGAGTTCTCCCGTTCAATTCCCCACGCTCTCCTCACATCCTGCACCTCTCCAAGCTAAAACATGTCAAGATACCTAATGCATTTTTCATTCTCTCACTCTCTATCTCTCCTTTTTTTCCCCCTTTCTTTCCTCTCATCCCCCAAGGCTCGAGCTCACAATACAAACAGCCTCATTCTAAACAGAGGGATACTATTCAACCAACTCGGCTCGATATATGGACACAACACCTTTCGCAAGGGGTTGAATTAGTGTTGAAAAAAGTCCGACGGCTCAGCTCGTTCGTTCATCCAGATGTCCCACGGTCTGCCGGAAATGAGGCCATTGCTTTGACTTCTTCCATGTGCCTACCAGGCAATTAAAATTGTTTTCCTTCTGTAACAAGGACATAAATCCACATTATCTATAAATAATGCATAGAAATCAGCTTTCTTCTAGGGGTCTTTAGCTAGTCTTGTACTAGACTAAGGTGCCCTCTACTTTGAAGTGATACACCTCCTGTTAAAACCTTAACTCCAGTACAACCAGAGGAATCCTATTGACATGCATTGGCATCCTTCTATCACCAAATATCATCTAATGGCAGGGAAGAATCATGTGTTTCCTCTTTCCCGTGGCAAGGCGGATCAGGTTCCTGGCTTCATTAGTTATTCATTGCTTTCAATGTCCAAGCAGCTGGTCAATCAGGGAGAATATGTCACGGATCAGTAAAGGCTCCGCGCCGAGCCAAGGCCACTGCACCAAGCCCAGACGACTGTAGGAAATGACAAATATAGAGCTTATATCACCCAGCTTAGAGTCGCTTCAGTGAGCTGGGTGCAATTTATTCCACTTCGTTCCATACAATATGCAGTGGGGTACTTCATATATGGGGTGTCACATTTTGTTGGGAATTTCTCAGGCATATGGGAATATGGTAATGCATAAGAATCGCAGGGCTCGCAGTGTCTCTGGCTAAGAGGATTTTAGTGCTGACTGTGTAATTTGGTCCGGGATTAGGTTTAGGCCCCCGCCCCCTCCATACTTAATGAGTTTCGGTTGATCCTGCGCAACAAACCCAGTCATTAAACTTACCACTTTGTTAGGATGTACATATTTGGGAGGCAAATTGATTGACTTAGTGAATGGCTCATTGCCATAGCATACATAATATGCCTTTCCACATGTCAAGCAAGCAGATACAGATATCGCGTGTTTGGCCAAAAGTTTGTGGACACCCGCTCAATGTTTCCACCAAAATCCAGTATCAAAAAAATGTTGGATGGAGCTCCATCACTCCAGAGAATGCGGTTCCACTGCCCAATGGTGGGAGGCCTTTATATACCTTTAGCTAAGGTGTAGCACTTTGCATGGTGACCTTGTACTCAAGCGTTACCCAATCTACTGGCAATGCATACCTTTGGTGATCATTCAAGGTTTGTATGCATTGTAAGCCTCATATATTGTCCTACCTTCAGAAAGAGGTGCACATTTAGCCTCACAAACATGTTGAACACCAAAGACGAGGCCTTTCTCCCCAAGCAATAGAAATGAATTAGGCACGTCAGACTTGCTTCATCTTCATTCACATCTTCTAAAAGTTGTAAACTGCAGAGACAGATTTCACTACAACGCTTGCAAATGTTGGTTGTTACAGCAAAGAAAAGTAGTGGATGTGTTCTACAGTATGTAGAAGTCAGAGATAACCCTTCATTTATTTATTTGGCTATTAAGCTTTTTCACACTTTATTTTTTAATAACCCAAATAATGTCTCTTTACTTTTTCTACAGCTTTCATTCCTTTTTAGGAGACTCGCTTTCTGTTTTTCTACACCTCCAAAGTTCAGTCTTGAGCTTCTAGAACTGACTGTAATTTCTGCTTCTCACAATCCAAGTATTCCCAAACACTCTCAGCGATGTTGAGGTCTGGGGTGGTCAGTCCATTGTTCAGCTTCTTGTTTGATGCGTCTGTCTCCTTTTCTCAGTGAGGTTCTTCTTGAACAGCTACACATCCTTACAGACCCACAGCGCTGAGTCGTCTTCTCACAGCGGAAGGACGGACAGAAACACCTGTGGATGTTTTCAGATCTGAAGCAGCTTGATTTTCTCCTGAAAGCTTTAAGTGCTGTTTAGCTGATGGTGGCAGTTTTGGTGTCTACCAGGTCTTCCAGGTGGTTGTTAGGAGTCACATTTTCACTGTAGCTTCTTCTCCTTTGACTTTGCCCTTCCTTATGCAAGTGGATTATCTCCTATCTAATTCTTCAGAAATATTTCCTGCAAAGTAAATAACTCCTAATGCCTGTTTTGACAGGAAATTAAATAAAGAATTTAAACAAAGACTTCGTAAAGTTCATAATCAAGTCACAGCTCAAGTCAAAGTTTATCACCAAATGCCACAATGCAACATGGGATTTGTGAAATGACTCTTATTGAGGAAAACAAATTAGAGAACTAATTAATCACCATTAACATCAAAAGCAATGACAGCCACAGGCAGGAAGACAATGGCAGCACAAATACAGACTGACCAGAGCAGAAAGTGAAATGACTGATGGAGCGAAATACTTTAAAATGTATAAAAAAACGAAGATAACTTTAATACAAGAGACTGAAATAAAAATGGCATATCATAAGAAGTCGGTATCCATGGATACACTTCTAAACCCATACATGTTGAAAGCAGCACCTCATTATATTAGATTAAGTGGGGGCAGTCGTGGGCTGGAGGTTAGGGAACCAGCCTGGTGACCGGAAGGTCGCTGGTTCGATCCCCAGAGCCGACAGCACATGACTGAGGTGTCCTTGAGCAAGACACCTAACCCCCAACTGCTCCCCGGGCGCTGCGGATTGGGCTGTCCACCGCTCCAGGCAAGTGTGCTCACTGCCCCCTAGTGTGTGTGCTCACTAGTGTGTATGTGGTGTTTCACTTCACGGATGGGTTAAATGCGGAGGTGAAATTTCCCTATTGTGGGACTAATAAGGGTCTCTTAATCTTAATCTCTTATTAGTCCCACAATGGGGGGAATTTGACCCCTCCATTCAGTGAAACACCACATACACACTAGTGAACACACACACTAGGGGGCAGTGAGCACACTTGCTCAGAGAAGTGGGCAGCCCTGTCCACAGCACAACAAGGGCACCTCAGTCACAGACTGTCAGCTCAGAGGATCAAACTTTCCAGGCACAAGGCTGGTTCCCTAACCTCCAGCCCACGACTGCCCACCTTAGTATTCACCACTCACTTATTCTTGCATTTCATGCGGCGTCACACTGTATAGTCGCTGCCTTTTTGAGGACCGAATCAGGGAGCAACTGCGTAGCATGATGCTTTCAATTTGCTGTGCTTTGTGAATGACTCACCGACAAGACTCGACAGAAGCCGAGAGACGAGAGACACTCAGACCTCTAATTCAATGTTTTCACTCCAGGTTTGGAGCCACTGCACTGTATAGTTTAGTGTTTCTCTCTGCTGTTCACACGTCGTTCAGCTCAATAAGGGATTACTTAGCTTCTAATATCAGGTATTTTAACCAGGAAACCACAGTTACGCAGTGCAGGGGCTGCTGGACTGGAGTTGAACTGTGCACTACTTGCGCCAGCAAACTTACAGAATCACGTCTGTCGAAACACAACGTAATTTTCCGAGCCACGACATTCAGTCTGGGATTTAACGTTAAAGTTTCTCCATTGAAACATTTTTTAAATCAGAAACAGAGAATGAGGTTGTATCAGCTGTTAACATTAGCCAAGGTTATCTAAAGTCGTTTCCCTCCTATGATGACAAAGAGTGTTTTCTCCTCTTTAGGCCTTGAAGAGGAGGTCGGATTCTGTGCTTTTAAATGCTCTGAGAGACTCTCCAGAACAGGGAGAGGGGCTGAGCATGAGATAAATACAACGCTATATGTAAGGAAAACACAAATTTGGAATCTTTCCGCCGGTTTAAGTGGGACCAGGCGTTCAGGGGAAACTGTATAAGGATCATAGGCTCTTTTATTAACTTTGTCGAGGTCACTTTGTGTCTTTCACCTCTAGTTACGTTCATGCAGAGCAGCGAAGCCAGAAATTCGGCCCCGAATATCACGTGGCTGAAGATAATCACAAAATTGTTTTCTTTCTGTAATAATGAGGAGGTTATGCACTAACAAATCAGACTGCTATTAGGAAATAAACAGTATTAAGAGGATGTGGCGAGGCAACGTTGGAACCACGAGCAGAACTTCTGGCAAACAAGTGCAAAGACATTTTTTTTTGCTGTTGCATAACTTCTGCAAAAAGTTTAGCTTGCTTTTCAACAGCCACTTCAGTCAGCAAGCTGAAGTATGCATTAATTAGCTAATGTGCCTTTCATAAAGAAAGAAAGAAAAGACGCTAGCAAAAGTTGAGATGCCTCATAAAATGGTATCTAAGGTTTATCCTCACCGGGAACGCTGTGAAACCGCTAGACTCGATCCATTATCTCTTATCATCAACACTCGTTTTTCGAGTGCCAAACGATTTAAAACAATCGATACCCTGGCGCTCTAATCTTCCGCGCTTTGAAATCGCGTTCACTCTGTTCATTTCCGGGCATGGATTTTACTTATGACTTTCATTAGAAGTAAAGACAGAGGCAGCTCTTTGTGCAAGCGGCGCCATTACCGGTATGAATGGCTTTTTGCGAGCTTTTGAAGAGCGTCTCTCTCTCGCTCAAGCTCCGGCTCTCGCGCCTCTTGAAAAGCGTTATCTCAACAATTTGGCGGCGGGCTGAATGGAAGCGTGGCCCGGGTCTAATTAAGTCTGATGCATTCGATCATCCGAAAGCTCGTCCGCTTAATAGGAGAGAGCGATTACAAAGAAATCGTATGTGGTAGCGCCGCAGTTTTCGATCGGGTGCTTGGCGCAAGGCTGGGTTTTCCAAAAGCAGCCGTTTCGCCCGGAAAAAAACACGATGCTAAAGAGCGGCCTTCCGTGCCGCCACCTTCCCCCACCGCGGCTGATGAAAAACAAGGTGATTACAATTCGGTAGGGCTGCGGGCCAAGCTAAATCTACTCGTTCCGAGTGGGGAGAGGTGGTGTTTTTTAGCTGTGGGGCACTGCACTGTGAGCTCTCATAGGAGTGTGATGAAAATACATAAATAAAACACAAACGGCGCGGCGTTGGCTGCCAGCAATCTCCTCCTCTGACTTATGAGATAGGCAGCTGCCCGGAAAGCAGGTGGAAATAAGACGCTTCCATAAAAACCTGAGAGAAGCAGCAGGGTATAAAACCTCTGCGCGGTCACTGCCATTGATTATATCATAATTGTATGTCTATGGACTAAATGAATTATTTAATGCATGGTGGGTTCAATTATTTTGTCCAGACGCTTGTCTGGAATGGCTTAATTGGAAATGACACACGTTGGGACACTTTTTTTTTTTCTCTCTCAATTTGTATTTAAAAAAAGAAACGTAGGAAGTGTCTGAACGACTAGCGCAGACTCAGAGAAAAGCATATCATAAAAGTGGTGCACAATCAATCAGCTTACCCGCCAGCCTGCGCCCGTCTCAGTCTCTGCGCCCTGTAAAGGCAGCTCAACAGAAAAAAGAGAGACATCAAGTCCTTTTAAAAGCTGAACAAGGCTGTCAGAACAAACAGCCGCGTAGTTTATGAATGAAACCGTCAAACTAAGAGCCGCAAATCAAATTAGCCGGAGAGGAGTGAGTGCCCCGAGGCAGCGCTGAAGCCTGTCAGAGGCCTGGCAGAGATCTGTGCAAACGAACTTTGGGCCCCTGGTTCGCGCCGTGTCACCCTAAAGCCTGTATCAATAATTCAGACCCCGCTTAACTCCCTCCTTCACCCCTTATGAAGCTGGAACCTTGTTAGCAGGATTGCCCGCTCCCGGTCCACGGCCAGGTTTTGTTTGTCTCTCTCTCTCTCTCTCTCTCTCTCTCTCTGGGTTACGAGGGAGATAATTTGCATAAATCTACATGAGTAAACGCTCCTTTTAGGAAAAAGGGAGGGAGAAAAACAGGGAGAGAATGCGAGAGAGCAACAAAGAAAAAAGATAATAAAAGAGAGACAGAAAGGAAAAAATAAAGATCAACAGAGAAAAGACTGGAAGAGAGAGAACAGAGAAGGGGTGAAAACAGAAAAGATGGAGAGAAACCAAAGACACTGAAAGACCAAGAAAGATCAGTGGGAGAGAGACATGGAAAGAGAGTGTGAAGACAGAGAGAGAGAAAGAATAGAAATACAAAGAAAAAAATAGATGCTGAAAGAGAGAGAGAGCGCGAGAGAGCGCGAGCAACAGTGGGAGAGAGAGAGAGCGAGAGAGAGAGAACGAGACAGTGAAGACAAAGAATAGAAGAAAGATAAACAGTAGAAATACAAAGATAGATTATTAAAGAGAGGCAGAGAAAGATAGAAAGAGAGCAACAGTGGGAGAGAGAGAAAGAGAGAGAGAGACAGAGAGAGAGAGAGTGTGTCAGAGAGACAGAGAAAGAGAAAGAGAGAGCTGAAGAATAGAAATACAAAGAAAAAGAAAAAATAGATGCTGAGAGAGAGAGAGAGAGAGAGAGAGAGAGCAACAGTGGGAGAGGGAGAGAGAGAGAGCGAGCAACAGTGGGAGAGGGAGAGAGAGAGAGAGAGAGCAACAGTGGGAGAGGGAGAGAGAGAGAGAGAGAGCAACAGTGGGAGAGGGAGAGAGAGAGAGCGAGCAACAGTGGGAGAGGGAGAGAGAGAGAGAGAGAGCAACAGTGGGAGAGGGAAAGAGAGAGAGCGAGCAACAGTGGGAGAGAGAGAGAGAGAGAGAGAGAGAGAGAGAGAGAGAGAGAGAGAGCAGGAGAGTAACAGTGGGAGGGAGAAAGAGAGAGTTAGAGAGAGAGAGAGAAATAGAGAAAGAGACAGAGAGACAGTGTGAGAGAGAGATCGAGAGAAGGAGAGAGCAGGAGAGCAAGAGTGAGAGAGAGAGAGAGAGAGAGAGAGAGAGAGAGAGAGAGCAACAGTGGGAGAGAGAGAGAGAGAGAGAGAGAGCAACAGTGGGAGAGAGAGAGAGAGAGAGAGAGAGCAACAGTGGGAGAGAGAGAGAGAGAGAGAGAGAGCAACAGTGGGAGAGAGAGAGAGAGAGAGAGAGAGAGCAACAGTGGGAGAGGGAGAGAGAGAGAGAGAGAGAGAGAGCAGGAGAGGGAGAGAGAGAGAGAGAGCAACAGTGGGAGAGAGAGAGAGAGAGAGAGAGAGAGAGAGCAGGAGAGTAACAGTGGGAGGGAGAAAGAGAGTTAGAGAGAGAGAGAGAGATAGAGAAAGAGACAGAGAGACAGTGTGAGAGAGAGATAGAGAGAAGGAGAGAGCAGGAGAGCAACAGTGAGAGAGAGAGAGAGAGAGAGAGAGAGAGAGAGAGAGAGAGAGAGCAGGAGAGTAACAGTGGGAGGGAGAAAGAGAGAGTTAGAGAGAGAGAGAGAAATAGAGAAAGAGACAGAGAGACAGTGTGAGAGAGAGATAGAGAGAAGGAGAGAGCAGGAGAGCAAGAGTGAGAGAGAGAGAGAGACAGAGAGAGAGAGAGAGAGAGAGAGAGAGAGAGAGAGAGAGAGAAAGAGACAGAGAGACAGAGAGAGAGAGAGAGAGAGAGAGAGAGACAGAGAGAGAGAGAGACAGAGAGAGAGAGAGAGAGAGAGAGAGAGAGAGAGAGAAAGAGAGAGAGACAGAGAGAGAGAGAGAGAGAGAGAGAGAGAGAGAGAGAGAGAGAGACAGAGAGAGAGAGAGAGAGAGTCTCAGTGACCTACAACCCAACATCACCCACACGCTCACACGGAAAATCAGACCAAGCCAAATTATAACCAACCAGAAACTACATCACCCACCGGACTGAGACTCTCCCTGAATGGAGAGACCACATTAACGACCTGTCTGACCACAATTAAAGAGACAACACTGAGGAGAGGGTGGACGATGAACAGACTCAGTGTGCTGTCTGGCCATTAACACCGGCCGGCTGAGCTCTCACTGTGAGCTCTCAGTGGAGACGGAGCTGCACTTTCTAAATATGACTCCATCAGAAATGTGTTCCGTAAGAAAGTGAGCAGCGTCTATCCTGCAGTAACTCTGAGAGGTTGATTATACACGCTGTGTATACACGCTATACAACCTGAGGGACAGCCAGCCAGGAAAATGAATGACCATTACTGTTTATTACATATTCTGAAATTGTCCTCGCTCTGCTATTTTTCTTCTCATTCAGAAGCCACATTTACATGCAGCCTGATAATGCGTTAATAATCCGACTTATAGCTCAATCGGAATAGAAGACGTCCATGTAAACACCTCAATCGGAACAGACTAATCCGATTGAGGCCATTCGGAATACAATTTCTGTCCGATTGAACGAGATGGGTAAACCTCTAAATAATCCGTTAAATAGAAAAATAACAGCCATGTAAACGCCTGAACCCGATTACATTCCAATCGGAACGTGTAAGACCGTTCTGCGCATGCACGTCGCGTTATAGCGAAAGGTTTATACCGTTCAACATGGCGGGATCAGAAACTGGTTTGCAGAGGAGACGAAGTTTGTGCTGTGATCTTTAAAAGACGGCGGTGGGAGGGACGTCCAGCTTACGTGTCTCAGTACACGACGTCTTCCTCTCGCCGCTTCCTTTATGAGTACAGGTGAAGGACGTTTTTCTGAGTCTGACATCAGTTTAAAGCAATTAAAAACACAATCACTGCTCACTGCTGCTCATCTCACTCTGACTGGACCTCTCATGGTAACGTTTACTCCAAGCGCTACTCCACACATGCACGTCATTTCGCATCGGATTACTTGTAGAGAGCATGCAAACGAAGATTTTCAACAGACTGTTGAATAGAGCGAGAATATAAACACCTCAGTCTGAATCTGTAATACTATTGTATTCAGTCGGATTGGCAAAAATCTTTGCATGTAAACGCCGCCACTGATTACAAATAACCCTGCAGTTTACCTAATTTAACATCCTTCTGAAATCAACAATATCATCTTTCTCTTATTAATGCATAAGTTTCTTGCTAACTGCTTTGGCAATGGTGTATCTCAGTGCCTTCAAGCCAACAAAGCACTGAGTCTGTTTACATGCACTTATTAATCCGATAACTGCAGAAAATCTGATTTTGTCAGCAATCTGATCAACACATTTACCTGCACTTGAGTAATCAGATATCCACGAGTCAGACAGTAATCAGATTTCTGCTTTGCACCCAGCCAATAAACTCACAAAAGAAGACATAACGTGAAACTCAAACTTGTAGATGCAGCTTTTTTCAATAACATCGCTCCACTTTACCTGAAACTATGAACATACATCCTCTAGAAGACGAAGAATATTTCAATCTTTCATTTCGTCAAGCGTGTAGTTGTTTCAGCATTGTTCTAAAAGTGTTTTTCTGCCAAATTAAGGCAACACTGCTTGCTTATTTCCAGTACCGTCTGTTTTCACACGTGCGCAGACTGAGAACAACGAAAGAAATCAGAGTAAGAGCCTCCATGCACCGAGAAATCTGATTACCGAGCTAAAATCCAGTTCTCTTGATCAGATTTCCTAATCAGATTTCTAGACCTTAACTCTGATGTAAGAACTCCGATACCTGCAGAGATCTGATTATGATCGGATTACCGAGTGCATGCATCACTGTTGAACTTGAGCTTGAGCGGCAGAGCGAGAGAGAGAGAGTTAGAAAGAGGCCCTAAGTCGGCATGAACTCTTATCTTTAACCATTTCCCTCGTTTTTTACGGCTCTCAGATCAGCGACGGTGAAACCGTGAACTAATCGACTACATAATGAACACAGACCCGTCAGACTGATGCGAATAGTTACAAACGACGTGGATCTGATCGTATTAGATAAGACGAATAGCGAACGGAGCGGAGGCCGCGGTCTGAACCCGACACGTGAGTGATGAGGTAATAAAGTTTACTGAGACGCCGCCGATAAACGGCACGGCGCATCCTTGGCTCGGCCTGCTGCTCAGCTATTAGCTTCATAATGGGCTTCCAGCATGCCTTGCTTTTAATGAATCTATCAAGTAGACCAATGGACTGTAACTAATTATGATATGCTAATAAACAAATGAACGTGTAAAAGAAGAATCCCCATCTTATCAGCTTTCATTCTGAACTCTCTCTCTCTCTCTCATTCACTCACGCTCCTTCCGAGAAGCAGGCCGCATCCTCTAGAAATTGATTAATGGGCATAATTATGAGTCAAAGACAATAACGTCCACACATCAGCACTGCAGGTTTAATGTTGATTTAATGTGATGCCTCTGAAGCTGCCCATGCATCTTCCTGAGTGGAAGAGACAGGTGTTGATACGCTGACAATCGGAAGATGTGCTGACAGATCGTGGTGAAGATTCAGTTCTACTTTCAGATGTTCACAAAACCCCATTCATCTTATTCGGGCAGAGACTGCAGTCAACATGCGGGAAGGTTCCAGCCCTCGTTCCCCAGCCACGGTACGAATACCAGCACGAGCTTATGCGAGCTACACATAGTTAAAGCAGATTTCCACCAATTTTTATCATTCGCTTCTACATAATTCAGGTGTAAAGAGAGCCATTCAGAGCGGTTTTCTTTACAGTGGTGGTGATAGGAACCAGGTGTCACCATGACACCAACACAGATATAGCCATTTTATTTACTATCTAGAACCACACGAGTTGTTATGGAACGTCGATGATGGTTTTCTTGGGGGGAAAAAATCTTCTCAAGCATAGAAGAAAATGTCTCAGACATGAGGCAGTATATTCATAAGGATTTCATGTAATAAAACAGGATGGTGCCTATCACCACCACTGTGAAGAGTTCTGGCTGGGGACGTTTCTCTAGACCAGACCACTCTGAATGATTTAACCATTAAATGATACAGCAATTAAAAAAAAAAAAAAAAAAGAGTCACATTTCCCCTTTAATGCAGTGCTAAATAAGCCAGCATTGGCATTTCTACACCCCACCAACTCAAACACTGACACCATTCAAGATCTGTAATTTCTTCCATGTCACATAATCCACCCATCCTCTGGCGGAATGAATGGCTAAAAAGCGCACCCATGGTGCATGCAGTGCCAGGTCCCAGCAGGGCTCTGAATTGGAGCCCCCAGGAGCCTTTGTGGAAGAAGAACTGCACGCTGCTAGACATGTGCTGGTATTCGCTAATTCGGTGACACGCAATCTGAAACACCAGCTCTGCCGTTTAGTTAAAGTAGCTGTCAGGCCTGAACTGACAGTATTATGGATCCACCTGTCGTGAGCTGGACCCTTTAAAAGCCAGAGAATTTGCTGTCTGTAGCTTTAAGATGGACAAAAGTGGTCAGATTTAATTACACTTAATGTGCAGTCCATGTTCTGAACCTGTCCTGACTTAGTTTGGTTCTAAACACTGTGTAGCAGCACGAGGTGGCAGTCTTTTCCACCCGTCATCAGGCTTTTTAAACTGAAAGCAGTGCTGCAGCCAGGCCGGCACAGGACGACTTCCCTCGTCAGATTTGAACAAGGCTTGAATCGATTTTTGTTAATTAAAATAGCCCACACTAACAGTAAGCAGCCTTAATAAGCTTTAGCCATTTAACTGACGGGCTAAAAAGGAGAAATTGACTGGTTCTTTTCTTAAAACCCAGCAAGAAATAACAATAACAAAATAAAAAAATGTATAACCTTTACGATAAAATAATGTCACAATGTGTTTTTCGAAGCATGTTACGGATTCAAATATTAAAATTCCTTGACAAAATACATATTTCATTAGACAGTGAGCATAAATAGGCCTGTTTATCTGGATTTAACGCAGTGCCGTTTGTAAAATATTAAATAAAATCTACAGATGTAGGTTTTATTTTTAATGTATTTTTTTACGTGGGGCACTAAAGCTTCTATCTTGTCTGGTCCAACTTATTAAATCTCAGAAAAACTAATTATAGGGCTGCATACGCATGTGATGCGTAGGGCTGCTCGATTATGGCAAAATTCATAATCACAATCATCAACGTTGAGATCACGATTTCACGCGACTACTCATTGAACCTCACACTTGCTGAACGTTAAAAAAAAGGAATAACATTTTAACAGTGGATTTCCTTGAGCTTTAAATCACAACAATTCAACTAAAAAATCAAAATAAACAAACCAATAAAGGAAAAGGCTGTTGGATTTATAATAACAGATCGGGAACACTGCAAAACTCATGACTGAAATTAAAGCATGGGTAATCGCTGAGCCTCTGTCCAGGGTGTATCCCGCCCGATGACCGCTGGGATAGGCTTTTTCCACCATTAAAACTCCAACTGGCTTCGAGGGAAAATAGATGATTCTTTTGCACTCGCAAATACGTCAAAGGCGAAGTAAAAGGCCCAAAAGCATATTAAACATTCTACATTAGTAATAATATATATAATAATAATAATAATAATAATAATAAGTAACTTTTTTCAACAACCAGCTCAGCAGATGACAGGTCTACATGCTAATCCAGTAACATCCATGCTTTGAAAACTTTCCTGAAGGATTGACTGTAGGGCTGCAATGAACTACATTTGTCTGTGTGTAGGTTATAGCTGTGTAGTGGGGGGATAAACCAGCACCACCGTTCACAGAATATCCACTTGAGGCGCTAGCAGATACTAGCATTACTGTATTGGTGGTACAATGGCTACTGATAAATTACAGGTTTTTGCAGTAAGCACTGTTACTGGATATATGATATGCATGATTAGCATATATACAGTGAATATAGCATATATAGAGAACAATGAAGAAAATAAACTAACAATGAAGAGATAATAATATATGCCATGCTTCATTTTTAATGTTGGAACGCCTTCACAGCCCTCTGTAACGAGCTCTACGGAAAACTCTATGGAGCAAACAGGCCAGTATGATAATTATATACATTTTTTGTGATTTGAATGTAAGCTTTGTGGGCGGAATGTCATTTTTAAATAGCATGAAATAAAAAAAGAAAAAAATATATAAAATCACTATTTCATGATTAATGGCTTAGTGTACCTTTAAGATCACGGAATCTTTGGTTTTCAAATATGGTAAACGGTTGGTTGTTGAGTCCTATGAATTACATATTTTCTATGGGTCATTTCTGCTGCCTTTCAGCAATAAAATCGATTTTTTTCTTGCAAATATCAGCAGCCAAAAGGAAGCAAGTTGGCTGAGTCTCTCTGAAAAGCTGTCGGTTGCAAATGCAGCATAATCTTCTTTCTGAACCAGCACTTCAGTACTTCTGTTTGCGTAGTTTTCAGATTTCAATTTGTCTTAGTTTCAGTCATCACTGAGCGCGTTTACATGCACTTAATAATCCGATAGCTACAGAAAGTCAGACTTTGTCAGTAATCTGATCAACACGTTAACAGGCACGTGAGTAATCAGACAATGGGGAAATTCCAGGTCTACATCATTCAGATAATAATCGGATTTCTGCTTTGCAACCCGCCAATTAACTTTGTAATAAGTTAAGAAATAAAATGTGTACATCCATCCATCCATCCATCCATTTTCTAAGCCGCTTGTCCGTCAGGGTCGTGAGGTGGTGCTGGAGCCTATCCCAGCGGTCATCGGGCGGAAGGCAGGATACACCCTGGACAGGTCGCCAGTCCATCGCAGGGCGCTGTGTACATGACCATTTGAATAATCGGTAACACTATATTTGGATGGTCCACTGTAGATGCTTTGCAAATTTTCAGTATATCTTTAAGTAACATTCAACTAAATATCTATTAAACTGAACTGAACTTCAAGTTTAGCGTGAAAGAATTGATTAAATCTAACTCTAGCCCTACACCCAACCTTCACCTTAACCTCGAGGTAACACCTACATCTACTCCTAACCCTTACCATAGCCATAATGTTGTTCAACTGAACATCACAACTGTCTCTGTAGAGCATCTATAGGGGAACTTCCAAAAAAAGTGTGACCAAATAATCACACAACTGCAGAAATCAGATTACGGTCTGATTACTGAGTGCATGTAAACTCCCTCAACAACGCACTTTCAATGGTGGCATCATAACCTACAGCAGTACCAGCCTAATATTTCTGATACTGGATCAAGTGCAACATCAGCCCGATACCAACCACTCCGCATCATATCGATGCAGTTCAGAGGACCACAAAAAACAAAAAACAAAGAGTTCTACTCCTGCTGTGACACAGCAAATCCAATGTGGTTGCCACCACATGGTACAACGTCAGCAGAGAGCTCTTGTGAGCGACGGCCAATGCGAGAAACCATGTTGTGAAACCGAGTGCTGATTGGGTTTAGTGACTGAGAGTCAGTCTTCGGCCAGGCTGTGATTCCAGTTCAGACACGGCGGGGGGATGAACGTGCCAACGCTGTAAAAGCCAATTCCCTACCACCGAACATGTCACGCAACACCGATTTTAGATCCTCTCTCGCTTCCCATGCTTCACCGTCCCCTCCCTCCCAGCTTTGGTTTATCTCTCTGGCTGTTCCAATTCGTCCTTTTCCATTTGTCTGCCTAATGCCCGTCGTCCATGCAAGTGGCTTCCAAATGAGCATAAACAGAGACCCATATTCAATGTTCCCTAATTTCCTTGTTCATTAAATGGGTGATAATTAGCTATGGGTAATCAGTTTCTGAGGTAGGACAGAGGTACCACATAGCCCTCTTATTAGCCCATTTGTTTAGGGTCATTAGTGGGAGCTGGATGGACTCTGTGGCTGTTTCATTGCAGGGCTCTCCTGCACTCAGCAGCAGGCCATGGGGGACCCCTGAAGACATCCCTTTGGCACGTAAACAGGATTCAGGTGTATAGGAACGGATGGGAATCTTTCAGGGTTAATGAACATGATGCAGCACTGCTTTTAGAGATGCCTTTAGAGAAATAGATCAAGCCTCACATAACCCCAGTTTCCAAAGGATATTATCACTTAGACATATGAGGCCCAATATAATATGCCTTTTGCGCTAGGTGCCTCATGCATATGCATTTGGAAGATCTGGTAAAGGTAAATGAAGCTATTACAGTGTGGTTGATGCTGATTACATATTTTGTTTGATTTATTCAAGTTTGAGCAACTTTTGACGAGTGTTTCTTGTGTCAATTTTCCTCCATCGTCTAAAATTGGACATAAAACTGAGTTAAGAGTTTCAGAAGATGCGTTATTCAGAGACTTCCCATTGAGCAACAGCGGTCAGATGCTGGCACAAGCCTCCAACATGTGCTGAGCAAATATCTGCCATCAGAATACCACTGATTGAATTTTCAGGACCAGATGTTAAGGCTGGGCAATCAGCTGGGTAAACCGACATTCAGAACCTCTAACTGATGTCGGTTATTTTGATTTTTAAAAAATTCTGTTAATCCTTTCCCGACTCTGCGTGTTCATGTACTCTCCCCTTAAAATGTACTACCAATCATGTCGTCACGTGAATCTGCCTTGTCCACTCTGCGACATGGAAACTAAGGCTACGTTTACACAGCAGGTAAAAAACTTTCTCAGCAAATCAGATTTTTTTTGTTTGACTGTTCACAATGTTTTTGATCTGTATGAGACATCAAGGAAACAGACCAGCTCCTAAACTGACCCGTATGCGCAAAAGAACAACGAGTCACTTTGCTCATCCAGAAGTAAACAATCATAACCGCCAAAGAACGGCAGTCGCTCCCGGAGGTTCAGCTTCACCTTCACCAGCATCACAGGAGCCATCCCACTGACTGACAGCTGGGCTCATCACCCCGAAGGTGTTTGGCTCGCCGTAAAAAGGGTGCAGTCACTCCTTTGTTTCCTCGGATTCTTTAAACTTTGTTTTCAGACTTTTATCTGTTCGTTCACTCTGCAGCCTCGTTGTCCTGCGTTCAGACATTTCTTTCAAAATCTCTTCAAACATGGAAGGTTTAGAACGAGTCTCTTCAAATTTTTGTACGGAAATATCAGCCCAAATGTTTATTCAGTCTCAGCAGCGTGAAATAATGACGAATGTTGACGCGTTGGATTGATGTAAAAGAGTCTTGGGCAAGACTCCTAACACCGCTTTCGCCTGCCTGTGTAAAATGATCAAATTGTAAGTCGCTCTGGATAAGAGCGTCAGCCAAATGCCATAAATGTAATTGTGATACTGATTTGAGATCATATCGCCCAGCACTACCAGATGTACATATGTAAGAAGATGCGGAGCAAAGGGGGCTTTGGCCTAGTCTGATGGGCTGTGATTAATTTAGTTAATTGCATGTTAAATTCTGGCACATTTCAGGCCCATGTTGCAATTGCATCTGCACATGTACATACATCTGGCCCACCGTGTTACTAGAGTAAATTAAATAACCACAAAGCAGAGTTTACTGCCATGCCTCCCACCTCATTCTTCTCAACTGAGTGCACACAGCATGTACCACCACTGTGCATGTCCTACTTAATTTCATAGCAGAACTGTACTGTATGTATGAACATGATGTAACAGAAGTCATGACTAACACTTTTCACACGTACACGTAGCCCCCCCCCCACACACACGACTCAGCTGCACAGTAAAAACAGACAAAAAAATTTGAAGAAAATGAGACATAAAAAGCTGGATTAATTGTATCTGAGAGTGGAATTAATAGATTTATATTCCACGAGAAATCTCGAAATAATATCTAGAAACAGGCTGAGTAATCATACAAAGCGCTAGGCGAGATAATTAATCTCAGGAGGAAATTTCTTTTGCTGCGTGCCTTGATGGTCTGAGTCAGTCACTCGAAAAAAACAAGCGCATTCACCACATTAAAATTTCTGTCTTACTTTCGAAACCATTTAAGCCCCTGTCTTCCCACACAGTACATACACAAGGACAAACAACAAAAAAAGGAAGAGCCATGAGTTCCTACTTAAACCAGCATTAGAAGTGGGCAGGGATGTAAATAAAAAACCATCAGCAACTGAACAATCTGCCGAATCTACCTTGAGGGGACAGTCATCCAGGAAGGCCGCACTTCACCCAAGGCTGGGATTTTCGTTCAAGGAGAAAAACGGAGCCTGGGCTTGGTAAATATGGACATGGAAGGCGACGTATGTTGAAAGGAGCCTTGAAAAGCCTCACAGTTGTATGAAACTGGAATCTTAAATCTTCCAATTACTTAGTAGGGGCGATGTGGGTGTGCGCTCACTGGCAAAGACCAGTCTAATCCTGCAGGAATTGAATTAAAATTCAATTGCAAAAATGGAAGCTACAGCTCGGTAACTACAGGGGATTTACCAGGATTAATGAACTGCTCTTTACTCCTCAAATGTGCTGCTCTTACATGTCAGTCAGCAAAGAATGAAAGGTGCCATGATCATGTTCCGAACGGGGTTAGAGTGCGCAATATGTGTACAACAAAGTTGAACAAGCGTACGATACGGCCTGTGATGTATTGGCTCTTCTTTTCCAGATTATACAAGTACACACAGTTGAACACTTATGTAATGGGTGCACTTCAAAGTGGCTAAATTCACTGATTAGGCTGTTTTTCCAAATAAAACCATTTTAATGCTTTAATAAAAACTTATTTTGTGGTTTAATAATGTCTTATTATTGTGCAATGTCTGAGCTTGGGAGAAAACGGTGCTGATTGTTGTTTTATTCATGAATTTTTCAATTCATTTGTTTTATATGTTCACTTGCGTCTACTAGGGTCAGACACTGCTGGAGTTTGGTAAATATTATAGCCATGCTTTAGAACATAGGGGTCCCACTTTAGATTAAATGTTTCTAATAACTATGTAGTTACGTGTGAACAACATATGCAACAACAACGTAACTACTAATGATTGTGTCACTGTTACAGAGTAATGTAATTGCACATGTGTATCAACTTCAGCTGCTATATAGGTACAATTCAATTACAGAGTGGTAATTATAGAATGGTAATGAATGTGATGTGATAAGGCTACCTTGTTACAACACAGTTAAACCACAATAATTATGTAAAACAAATGTAATATTATGCAAAAAGACTTCCGATCTGTAGTGTATCAAAAAGATAATACACATAAAAGTTAATACACATGTGTAATTACACAGGCTATACAGCTGTAACACTGCCTAAATGATTAGTAGTTACAGTGTTGCTACATGTTATTAATGTGTAACTACACAGTTATTAGAGATACTTAATTTAAAGTGGGACCAATACAGAAGCTGTCAGGCTACTTGTGAGGACCAGGCCTCAAGACTGTGCTAGAGACTGATGCTGAGTGCGTGGTTAGAGACTGATGTCCATCCAAGGCTAGAGGCTAAACCCAAGAGACCGGCCATTCTTTACATACTTCTCACTAATGTATGCTCCTTTAATGTCTGATTGGTGTGGGACTCGTCTGTTTAGGGGCAGTGGTGTGCTGGAGGTTAGGGAACCAGCCTTGTGACCGGAAGGTCACCGGTTTGATATCCTGAGCCGACAGGATGTGACTGAAGTGCCCTTGAGAAAGACAACTAACTCCCAACTGCTCCTCAGGTGCTGTGGATAGGCCTGCCCACCGCTACAGGCAGGTGTGCTCACTGCCCCCTAGTGTGTGTTTTCACTAGTGTGCATGTATGTGGGTGTTTCACAGTATGGATGGGTTAAATGTGGAGGTCTAATGACTCTGTGGGCTAATGGTTCTGAGTTCAATTCAAAGTTTTTCCTGAAACTTAACTGAAACATCCCTGACTCTATACAACTAAACAAGTCATTAGCCATTCAGCTAAATGGACAGTTTTGTGCTGTATTGTATGCTGTGTTTCTTTGAGGCATAAAGGTATATAAGTGACATAAAGCAGTATATTTTATATTATACTACTATAAAATAATGATAAAAAGTGTGTGACAGGCTCTATTCCTTCCAAGGCATTGCTATCAATACTAGATTATCAGTGAAAAGTTTTAAATTTATATTTCCACCGAGGTTTTATTGTGTGTCACAGCAATGGACTCAATTCTCCTGCAAAATTCATCACATGTGTTTGAAATCTGCTTGACAAGTGAATAGAATCAGCTACTTTTCGCCGCTGATACAATAAAGCTCATTCATGCTTCAGTCAGCACCACAGCGCTGTCTAAAACGAAACGCTTCCTCCAGGGTCTTAGCGCCAGGCAATTCATCACATGGACTTTCAGAAAGGCGGCCAGCCTTTCAAAGAGTTCGCTGATAGGCCGTAATGAGCAATCTTTCACGAAGATGGAACCCAATCTGCCCCATGGAGCAATGGCTGCAGGGTTCACGCGGTCCCTCATGAACCTCAGAGAGAATTTCAGGGGGCGTCGAGAAAACTTGTGGAACCGGAGACGGAAAAAAAAAACATCCATCAACCATGAAGTGACTTCAAATGCAGACATCAAAAAGGTAACCTTTTTTTTACCGCGATTGATCTCTCTGATCACGTAAATGATTTCCCGTCCGCCTGATGGACGGCCGTAATGGGTTTCGGTACTCGCGCTCCCTCTCGGCTGATAGGAAGCCTGTCAGTTCTTCCGGCACCTTTCTGGAAGGTTCCATACAATCGCAAAAAAAAACACCTCCTCTAAACCTCTGCCTACGAGGGCACATCAAGTGAAATTGACTCCAGACGCAGTGGAGGGAAAAATCCCGGGCACCGCTGAGAGAGTGTGAGAGAGCTCAATGATAACCTTCGGAATGGACGCACCCTCCTCAAGAGAAACAGATACAGCTGCAGGGTTGATGGGTGGAGGAGGGGGTGGTCTTTGATTTCTGATATTACAAAAAAGGTACATCTAGGAGCTTCACTGGGCACTTTAATACATCACAGGGTTACTCATATTCTATACTAATTATGCCTTTTCGTCTATTGTTCAAATTACAAATAATAAAAGCCTTTAACTGAACTCTAGAACTCTAGAAACTCTAGGATTGGATGCGAACCAACCAAGTGTCCAATTAATTCATTGTGAAGTCAACACTGGGACAAATGTGGTAAACAGAACTGAGAATGGAAAAGCCATTGACGTTACATTACATTACATTACATTTAGCAGACGCTTTTATCCAAAGCGACTTACAAATAATGAGGTACATAGAACAAACATAGTCAGGCCTTAAAGGAGACCAAAGGGTAATAGCGGGGTAGAGAAGGGAAGGAGGGCAAGAAGGAGATGAGGTTGGTAGTGGTTAGATTGCAAGAGGCGATTAGAGTAAGTGCTCCCTGAAGAGCTTTGTCTTCAGGAGTTTCTTAAAAATAGCGAGGGACGCCTCTGCTCTGACAGTGGGAGGTAGCTTGTTCCACCATTGGGGAATCAAGTATGAGAACATTCTCGATTGCTTTGTGTGAATGTTTGGCAAAGCTAAGCGACGTTCATTGGACAATCGCAACGGCCGGGCGGTGCTGTAAGCCTTTAGGAGCGAGTGCAGGTAGGAAGGAGCCTGCTCTGTTAACACCTTGTAGGCAATTGTAAGAGTTTTAAATTTGATACGAGCAGCAACCGATAACCAGTGGAGCTCAATGAGCAGTGAGGTGACATGCGCCCGTTTTGGTTGGTTAAAGACCAGACGCGCTGCAGCGTTCTGAACCATCTTCAGTGGTTTTACAACACAGGCCGGGAGGCCCGTTAGTATGGCATTGCAGTAGTCATGGCGTTTGCTGTTTTGATGCTGATTTTATTATACATGTGCTACAAAGGCATCATTTCTGCATTTGATGACATGAGACATACGCCACTTGACATTTCCCCCCTTCGTTTGGACATTGGACACAGAGAGAAGAGATGAGGTATGATGTCCCCCCTTTCCATTCCAGCTAAAGCAGATAATTATTCTGTGCCAGCCGTCTGAGATCAATGAGGTGGAGTGTGGCTGAGCTGGGAAAGGCATATCCATCAGGCCTCGTTGCACAGTTTGTTGGTTCTCCACTGAAGTGGGTGTCGAGCTCTTTCTCTCGGTTCCAGACAGTTACCCCTCATTTGCAACACTTCGGCTCGCAGAAGATGGAGCGCAGCTTCGTTTCAATTAATCTGTCAATCCATCAGGATGAAGCATCAGTCACAGGCAGTGTGCTCAGGGAAAACTCCGAGCTCCCTCTTTCAGCTCACAGCCAGCTGCTTCATGGGTGTCAAGATTTAAAGAACGCCAGGATGTCGATAGTAAGTGCATTAGATGAGATGAATAATTGATGTCAGGATGAAACTGGCGTTTATCCAGTTATAACCTTGTTAACTTTAACACTGTCCATCACAGCCACGATCCCAATCTGATGACTCTTCAGCTTCGTCAGTGTCCAGCAAACCGCGGACAACCACCATCAGGTTAGAATTGTCCAGTTACAGGGAAACAAACGATGGAAGACACACAGGGTCAGATGTACAAATAAGCACAGGGGTAGCCCAACATTTGCCTTGATGCGACCACAATAGTCGCTCAGGATGCGCCTGCATTTCACTCCAATTTTTAAAGTATGATCTTAAAGTGGCCAAATCGGCTGGTTAGCTTCGTAGCCGTTGATATTGCCAACTGAGGAAAGACAAGGCCCACGTTCAAGTAAACAAACATGACTAACAAACACCAAATAAACAAACGTTACTCACCTTCGCCGTCTAAACCTTAGTTAGTTAGTGTCTTAACCTTTTCGTTTATTTGTTGGTTTAATGGGCTGTCGGTGAGGGACAAGAATAGCCTGAAAGGCATTGTAAAAATTTGTTCAAAGATAATTGGAGTTCAACAGAGAGACCTGGTCTCCCTGTGGGAGAAACGAGTAGCTCAGAAAGCAAAAGGAATCATCACTCAGGGTGATCATGATTTGTCCAGTGAATTTACGGTAATGCCGTCAGGTCGGCGTTATATCATGCCCTTCAGTAGAACAAATCGCTATTCCAAATCTTTTATTCCTTCTGCTATCAAGCTGTTAAATGTGGATAATAGTGTTTTTAAATGATAGTTATATAGTGTTTGTGTGTATATGTGTATATATATGTATAGTTGTGTGTGTGTGGACGAGAAGGCTGCAAATGAATTGCCCTCTGGGGACTAATAAAGTACTGTGAACTGTGAACTAAAGGTGTTACTAACAAACATCAAATACACAAAGGTTACTCACCCCTTCTGAAGCCAGGGATACACTACACGACTTTTACCTCAAGTTCAGCCTGAACTTTGATTCTCAGTCTGGCAGATCCTGTGCTGGTCGGCTCTATTTTTGGCCTCCAGATCACATTTCAGACCATCAAGAGCTTATCAATTGTTTGATTTCGTCGACCCAATTCTGAGCGTAATCTAGTGTAAACTGGTCAGCTACTCAATCTGAACAGATTCCTGCAACGACCAACACAAACTGAGAGTGCAAAAGAAGAAAATACAGCAAGCAAACAAAGATAAAATGGTGAAAAGTGACGTGTGGAACGACGTTTTTTAATGCCCTGAGTTTAAGGCACGAGCACAGTCACGTTTCTGTATGTTTAAAACAAAAAAATTCCACCCTGATCACATTTTTAAATTCATGATTGCGCAAGTTCGTAGAGTTCATTCGGTTCAGCGACACCTTAAAAGTTGCGTAGTGTGTGATCCCTAATTGTTTAAAGTGTTTCTCTAATAATTTAGTCACCCAAAAAAATCGGCAAAAAACAGTCACGTAGCGTGAGATGCCCTCTAGTCTCGTTAATAACAGACACCACCTAAACTCACTGCTGCACTGTAAAGGTGTTACAGCACCAAATCAGAAGTTAGAACCTTTGTTGCTTTCATAAGACCCTTGACTAGAGGGTTGGCGATATGGTAAAAAGTAATATCACGAACCTTCTGCAAGATATTTACAATGCACTCGATAACGATGTCACAATATTAATATTTTCTGGTAGGTTAGAAGAGACAAATTAGTGCCACATTTTAAAAATACCATCAAAAACCATGAAGTTACTTGTGTTCCACAATTCACATCCAGTTAAACAGGACTGATTAAGTTGTTTTTAATCAAACATGCAGTCATTTTTAGTACTGACAGTATCAACAATATGAGAGGAAATGTATATTGTGACATATTACGATGCGATTTGTGAGAATGTCATGTTTCACTAAATCTGTTGCCCACTTTAGTTCATGAATGTATATATGCACTAAATCTGATGAAAACGCACCACAGCCACACTCTGTTTATTGTGACATCAATATATGATTATATATGATCTACTGACTGTGGAAAATAACTTCAGTCAGTTTAAATAACTGATCAGCTCAAATCATTGCAGTCAATCGATTATTTACTAATCGTTAAAGGCACATCCAGTTATGAAAGTAGAACCTATAAAACAATGACGCACGCAATGTGTCCTCCTCATTGAGTTCTTGTGCTTCTGTCACATCCTCTGCTAGCAAGTGTGTAAAATCATATATTGCCCCTGGAAGCAACATCAGCAAAAGAACTGCGCGCCCGGAGCTTCAGTAAATGGGTTCCCATTGGCAAGCAGCTACACACAAGCCTAAGATCAATATACACAGTGCCAAGCGCTGGCTGGATTGGTGTAAACCATGCTGTCACTATACTCTGGAGCAGTGAAAACATCACACTTTACTATCTGATGGACGAATCTGGGTTTAGTACCATTAGTACCTGGGTTTAGTACCATGCATAGTACCAGCAGTAAAGTTTGGTGTGGGAGGTGGCGGATAACTGTCTGGGTCTGTGTTTCAGGCTTTGGGCTCGACCCCCTATTTCCAGTGAAGGGTAATGTTGATGCTACAGCACAGAAAGACATTTTAGACAAATGTACAGGGAAGGTTCTTTGTTCTTTGTTTCTTTTCTCTGGCATGACTGTGACCCTGTGCACAAAGCGAGGACCATAAAGACATAGTTTGATGAGCCTGGTGTGGAGAAACTGCAGTGGCCTGCAAAGAGCCCTGACCTCAACTCCACTGAGCACCTCTGACATGAACTGGAACCTTGAGTTGGACCTTCTCATCCATCATCAGTGCCTGACCTCAAAACCGCTCCTTTAACTGAATGTGTGCAGCTATTTTGTAGGTCACATAAAGGGTAGCTCATTCTTCTCACATCTGTCAGATGAAACAGCTGGATGGCATGCGTTTTCTCTTGATCAATGGCAGAAAGACTATGTTAGCGCGTGTATGTGTAGGGTCAAGTGAAGGTAGAGGTCATGACCCACTGGTTTTCCTTCTGTCTACATGATTAGATTTGAGCTTGTGAGACTCTAGGCCGTGGCCGACCCAGGCTCTGGCAGCCATACTAAGCATGAGGGCCCAGAGTGATGGCCGCCATATTAACTCAGGCCCTTCATCAGTCACCAGGCTGTCTGACCTTGGTAGGCAGCCTGTCTCTACCACCTTGAGACAAATAGCATCTCCGCTAGCTAAGACCTGGGGTGCTCGACAACGTGACACCACCTGCCTTATCATCCCTTCTCCCTGTCACAGCATCAAGACGGCAGCCACTCAGGCTATCCGCCCTCAGAGGCCTCACTCAAAGCAATGTGTGGGTGAAGGGGGGACAAATACATCATGGTGCATTGAGGCCTCTGCTCGGAGAATATGGAAATAACTGTGTAAATATGTAATGTAGGTAAATAATTGGATGGGTTTTGGTAGGGATGTGTAGGGTAGAGCATGCCTGCTCTCAGAAAGCGTCACCCTGATCTGATTCAGCCGTGCGTGACTCACCGCTGGATATTGCAATATGACACTAGAACACCCTCCGGGTGTGATATCAGAAGCCTGTGCAGTTTCAAGCAATGTTTGAGCTCATGACATTACAGTGGAAAAAAATGTCTTCATAAGGGTCACAGCAAGCTCATACGGGTCATCTCGTCAAAGAACACTGGAGGACAAAAATCACCAGACTAACATCTTCTATGTAAACAGAATAAATGCGGGGAGCTAGTGCAGTAGCAAACAATATGACTATGATGTAAAGCAAAAACTGAGTACGACACAGTTACAGGCCCTCTCGGGACAATCAAGTGTTTCCCAGAACAGATGAAGAGAATGAGCAGTGAATACTAAAGACAGCCAATGAGCATTTGCATGAGGCACGAGGTAATTTACATTACTGCGGAGCACAGCATTCTGCCCAGCTAGAGCAATGCAGGCGTCAAAAGAACAGTGGTCTCCGTGGCAGGCTGGCGGGGTTCAAAACCATCTGGACTTTGGACAAAAAAAGCCCATAATCGTTAGAGGATTGCAAGATAATGCGAGAGAGAAAAGACTGTGAATATGCAGTAGCAGATAAAGCATATTCACTTCCACGTCTTACTGAATCTACGTGATGTACCTTAATGAACATACGGAAACTATGGACCAGGGATATAATTTATCGATGCCAACAATCCTTGTGGGAAGTTCAGCTACTGTTGCACTGATTAGCAAGACAACACTGGTACTGGAAGTGCCGTGTCTGAGAAAATGAGGGAAGCCTTACAGAATTCAAGCTCACAAATGCACACTCGGGAATCAATGGACGTTATTTCAATGCTGCCACTTGAAGTACAATGTGTTAGGTATTAATGAAATGCAGTGCAACTCTCGAGCTAGTCGTGTGACAACACTACCACTAGGAAAGCACTGCGAACACTGGTTGCATTCTTCAGCATTTCATTCTTCAAGACAGGCCTATCGTTCACTCTTCCCTAAGTAAGACCCTTCATTTAAAAAAGGCAAGTCTTAAAATGCTCTGTGACACCACGCTGCTTTCAACAGGTAGGTCTAAACAGACTATTTCGCCTGCCTGCAGTCTTTCCGACAACTCTGACACACGCATGTCTTTGGTGCCACCGGTGTCATCTGTGAAGTCTGAAATCTAGTGATATAAAAGGATCTACCCTTAAATCCTCTTTGGGAGGGAGGGCAAAATAAACACTTTACAAAACTGCTTCTCCTTGCCTTTTAGGTGGTTTTTCACAACAAAACGGTTTACTTTGGCCTTGGACAAGACGGAAATTATTTTTGATGTTTTTCTCTCGCAATTTAACAGGGATGGAGAACAAGAGCGTCAGCGTTTCACTGGCAGCTGGGAGGCTCAAGAATAGCTTGACACAACGCTGTTTTCACATGCACACAGGAGATAAGGTGCTTTTCAGCTGCTTTTTCTTAAAGTATTTGTTGATGCCTTGCCTATCTCAAAGGAACATGGCTGCAGAGCCCACATCTTAGAAAACGACATGGCTTGCGAAAGAAAAATGTTTAAAAGAAGACATCACTAAATATACTACAGCTTACTGAATCCGCCACGACGTTACCATCGTTATATAATGATCGGCTGTACAGTTTCCAAGTCATGCTTGTCACCGCTTCTACGTAAGGCACTAGGCTCCATTCGGCATTCTCTCTTATCTTGCCTGATGGCGATCCGTTGGGTCCCCACCGCTGGCGCCGAATTAAAAGCGAGAGGGGTGTCTCCTGGCTGAAAGCTGCTTTGATGTTACACAGGATAGGAGCAAAAGAGGCAAGAGACACCCCGGTGGAAGAAATTATTCTAATCTGGAAAATGCTAATTGAGCCCCAAGGGTTAATTTCTCTTTATCAGCTCCCCGCTTTAATCGGTCTACACCATAGGAAATGCCGGACTTATCAACCCAACCGCTGAGCCTCAAAAATGGTTGAAATAATCAGTGTTTTACATTGAGAAACATTCCTTGTCCTCGCTAGTAATTAAAAGTTGCCCTAATCCATCCACTTTGAAATGTAATTGGTGAAAGTTGCAATGCAAAGGAGGGCAGTGCTCAGTCAAACGAAGCCGTCTAGAGACTAATGGGATGGTGGCGTTATCTGAGGAGAAGCAACAAAGCAGGGTAAGCTGTGACCATCCGCAAAGGAAATAGCAAACAGTTGCACTTCACAGGACAAACCAAATATACTTGCAACATACACATTCTCCTGGTGTGTCATTGCTCTCCATTGCGTCCGCAAAGCTAAAATATGGTAGAATTATTGTGTGAATTCATTCATATGGCTCTGATTGAGTTGCAGCGCCAGAAAGGTCACACGCAAATAGCTCACAGGGGTATGAATCCAATCTACCAACATCCCAGGTAAATGTGTCCACCAGCCAATAATGTTGACTCAAGATAAAGACGGATTAAGCTACCCTTTGAGATAGCCTCCAGAGTCAACCCTGCAGTCCGGATCAGTAAATTACAGCCAAAATCCTTCAGCAGCAGTTGTTACCCCTTGTTCTGAAAGTTAGAGCTTTTCAGTAAAGTGGGATTGTACGAGAATGGCAGATGAATATTGGCAACCTGAGGTTTTATCAGTATAGGCAAAAGTATTACTAAAAACTACTGTATTTTGGTTGGTCTTAGCATCACTGGCTCATGTGAGGCACCCTCCATTTGACAATACAGGCTAAATTGGTACATCTGAACACATAACACCATCATAAAAATATGTACAACGTATCCAAACCTAAATGTTGGCCAATGTT
This sequence comes from Pygocentrus nattereri, assembly GCF_015220715.1. Classification (NCBI taxonomy): domain Eukaryota; kingdom Metazoa; phylum Chordata; class Actinopteri; order Characiformes; family Serrasalmidae; genus Pygocentrus; species Pygocentrus nattereri. The sequence goes on from NC_051230.1 coordinate 30,896,169, forward strand.
ATCAGAGATTATCAGTTTTCAGCCACTTAAAACTGCTACTGGTACTAGTCACAACATTTTGCTTAGGTCCTAGATTGTAAGCTGATGGCAGTGATGTCCAAAAGTCCATGTTATCCACAAATGTGGCAGCAAAACCAGTGAGGCAGGCTTCTGTAGGAGGAAGGAGAGGAGTGAGGAGAGGCCACTGCAGTTTGAAAGTTCAGATGGGAATTCATGTCTTTGTATTTCAATAGCACTATGAAAAATGAGAGGTCAGCTCAACTTAAAATGATATAGTAACTGGTTACATGGCTTTTCTTGAATTGACTCAATTTGAGCACACCAGAGTTCACCCATCTCAAACTTCTTAGTTCAGTCCAAATCTCCCAGCGACTGTTTCTTGGTCTGCATCTCAGACAAAAGAAAACTGAATTTGTGTTTGTTTACTCAGCTTCTCCACTAGCTGGCGCTCCTTCAATCACACAGTCCCATCTGGCATATTTTCCCTCTTGGCCTTCTGGATATGGACAGCTGTGGCACTGCTGGGATTCCAACTCACAACCTCCTGATGTTGGGATGAATTATTACACAGCTGCACCACATGAGACTCATGTTTTAAAGTTTAAACAACAAATGTTTTCTCCAGTGTTTTATGTTTTTGTAGACACAAAATCTGAGTTGCTTCATGTGTTCCTGAGTGGCGCAGTAGACTAAGTCGTCACTCCAACAGGAGGTTGTGAGTTTCAGCCCCAGTGATGCCACAGCCATCCGTAAGTGCGTACCCAGGAGAAAACCTCTAGCAAGGCTGTGTGGTGGAGAGAGTCCTCGCTAGTGGGGAAGGTGAGTATAAAAAAACATCATCAATTTTATTCACCTTACTATGATGCAGAACTAAAATATTAAGAGAACTTTTGACTCAACTAAGAAGTTTGAGCTGAGTGAACTCTTGTGTCCTCCAGTTGAGTCAACTCAGGAAAAGCCATATCATCCGTTGCTATGTCATTTTGAGTCGAGCTGACCCTTTTTTTTCCCATTCTTTTTAACAGAGAGCTGTATTTATGTGAACAGAGTTTTTCATTTTGCAGCCAAGGAGATCAAAATATTATGAAGATATAAAGGCATGTTTTGTTATAGCTAACTTGAGTTTGCTATAGATATAAGACAATTGCTAACGTAGGTGTGATTCAATTACATGAGGTACCACATTACAGTTTAGCGAAAAATATTACTGTTTGATTTGGGACAATACAAGCCTACAAAAACCCAGGTACTACAGACAAAAGTATTTATTATATAGCTGCTTTTTAGTGTCATGCACCAGGGATCATTTAGGCCAGAGCCTAGTACTGGGAAATGTGATATTTATTATAAGCATGATAAATTGAAAAATTACTTCACATTATGTCACAATATGCTTTTCTGAAAACACTGTGGATATGCAGACAAATTCTAGACTGCTGCTGTCGGAACAAAACGTTATAAAATAGTAAATTTCCACGAGAAGGAAAAACCTACTTTACTTTTAATGTAAGTCAATGGAACCAGACATTTGTTATAAGTAATTTTGGGTCATTTCTTTGGTCCAACGATCATGAAATTCACACACAATGTAAAGGGCAACAGGCATTTTCAAATTAAGTCAAAAACTGGAAAACGACAAAAATGGAGATACAAGGTTTTGCTCTGACCGCAGCGGTAATTATTCAAATTTCGGTAGAACTTTCACATAAGACCTGCCTTATAAGTGGTTTAGGAACAGTTTAAAATGAGTTCATTAATGGTTATTAATTAGGTCATTAACACCTTAAAAATCATTAACAAACAGTTATAGCGCATTAATAAAAGGGGAAGATGTGAGCTGTTATACCTGATGAAGCTGCTGCTTATGATGCTCACTGAAGAAGAAGACAAAAGGAAGATCAGCAACAATTGTGGTTTATCTACACACTTAGAAATGATGGTTCTTTAAGGGTTCTTTAGTAAAGACGTTTGTTCTACACAGAACCATGAACACCCACAGAACCCTTTGTATGATGAAAGGGTTGCATTGTGACACGGTTCGTCAGATTGATGGAGAACAGAACCTTTTTGAAAAGGGTTCTACATAGCATCAAAAAGGGTTCTTCTATTGTAACAAGCCTGACATCGCAACAATAGAGGAACCTTTTTTGGTGCTTTTTAGAACCTTTTCGGCACATTCTTCAGTAGTCGGAAGAACACTTTCATGGTGCAAAGAACTCTTTAATCATGCAACGTGTATTTTGAGTGTTCAGGGTTTTACATAGAACCATTTTCTTTACTAAAGAACCCTGAAGGACCATCATTTTTAAGCATGTAGGTAAATAAATGTGGGTTCACTATTAGGCAAATAACAGATCACTATTGCCCTTTTTGTTTGTGTTATATCTGCTTACTGATGATTTTTAAGGTGGTTATGGCCTAATTAATAACCGTTAATAAGCTGATTTTACACCATTCATAAATGCTTTATAAGGATAGTATATTAGAGTAATACCCACATTTCTTTGGAGTTTGTGAAACATTTTGACTCAAAGTTTTTTGATAGCAGTTTTAAATGTGGGACTCCTGCTTCTTTGCCTTTCTCCATCATTTTAGATGGCAGGAAATTATGACATATCATACATCGCAATAATTTCTTGAGGAATCATGATATTCTACTTTTCTAAAATCACCCCACCAGCCAGAGCTTCAGCCAGGGCTCGCTCCAGGAAACAGAAGCTACGGCGAGGTTTTAAGAGCTCGTTTTGAGAGTGAAAACTCTCTCTCTCTCTCTCGTTCTTTGTTGTGCAATATTCAGTTTTGTCAGTCATAGCATAATCTTAGACGCCACACTTCAAGCCAAACTGTGTGCTTAGGGAAGTCTAATAGAAGTGGTGCTAGATGAGTGTAGGCTATGTAAATGAATTACGTTAGATTATGCATGTCTTTGTTATCAGACCAGTTTCTAGCAAAAAAACAACTGTCTTCTCCGATGACAGACCTGATATACTGCAGGTGCATATGGATTTGTCTGGGCGATCGTAGCATCGGCAGCACAGAGAGCAGACCATCAGCCGATAAAGGCAGCAGGTCATTTAATATTCAAATGAACCGCCAGATGCCTACAACAGCAGGCTGGCGCTGGCGAAATAAGCAATTATGAAAAATACACCAGATCTGGCACATTTTAGGTTCTTCCAGGAAGCAAAAACTCATTAATTATAATCTCTGTTTATTCATACGACTGTAACTTTGACAGTGTCCCTTTGCAAATCTGACCAAGAACAGGCAGCTGGAGTTCGGACCGGCCACGTGACTCACTCTCTCTAGCCGAGAGCTCCACAAACAGCTCCAAGCGCACGGAGTTCATGTCACGAGCCCATATCCAGACGCATGACGGTAACTGACATGCACGGTGTGCAACAAAATGGGCCTTTTCTCCTCCTGCCAGCCTACTGTTCCAGGCAAAAAGACAGATCAAAACACTCTTTATTCAGCTTAATTTGGTTTCATTCACTCTCGGCGGCGACCTAAAAGCATCAGCCCTTCTGCACGCCTCTTCTGGAACAAAAGCCAAAGCTGGTGAATGCACAGAGAAAGTGCTAGTGACAGCTAATGTGGAGGAGATGCTTTCTTTACTGCATAAATCATTTAGAGAGTGATTCTATCTGTCAGAGCTTGTTTTATGCACTCAGGAAAGCCACAGCAGTGCCTTGCTTAGATATAAAAAGAACACAAGTTCAGATTTCCTCTTCTTTCTTTCAGGAAAAGGAAAAGAACGGGGCGGACGGCATGAAATTGAGACTTTGAAAACTGCCCAAGCCAAAAGGCACGAGGAAATATGCAGAACAGAACTCATTAGCAAAGTAATTCGGCTCTTGGGAGGCGTTATTATGTTTGTCTTTCCCAAATGAACTGGCTGTTTTGGTAGTGAAATTGGGCCTTCCCCTAAAAAGATGCAAGATTTTAAAATAACCCCGTAACCATTCATGGACAAGTCAAGCATCAATGTGAACCGCTCGCTTTTTGCAGGAACGCACTGGCGCACTGCACCGTCTGCCAGACTAGCATGTCGTTTTCTGTTTTGTAGTTGCTTAATCAGACTTTTCATAACTTGCACTCTTGAGAAACCAAACTGACCCGGCAACGCAGGCATAATGACCCATCCCACAGTATCATTACTGCGTTTGCATTTGTCTTTCCACAGCAGGGCCAGTTGAGGACCTTCCAACTGACCGTCATTAGTCGGCTGTTAATTATCAACATGTAGGGCTGGGCAATTTCACAATGTTTATCATATTTACCCCCAATTATCAGACAAGCCTGAAATCAAAGGCCCCATCATCATAATAAAACTGTAAAGTTAACAGTTTCAGTTCTGGAGACTTGACTGGCTGAGTCACATTCAAAGTCATGAACAGTTCCTGACTGGCTGAGCCGAGCTCGAAGCCGTTGTGAAGTCCATGATATATGCGCATCTATGACGGCTTCACAACAACTGAACTGTGTATTACTGCGCCACAGCATGAAAAAACCCTTGTGCTGTTAACGGAACAATTTTTGACTCTAATGATGCTCAGATGGGCCACAGAGTGCCCCGATGAAGTAGGACCCTGTTTTTCGTTTAAACTGAAGGGCTGGCAGCTTTCGTTCTTAACTAGAACTAGGCTGGCCAGCTAGCTAACAGGCTAAATCATAGCATATATGCTCCAACAACTCCATCATCAACATCACAGGATTGAATTAAAGCACTTACGTTATGATTAACTGTAAAACGGCAGTATAGAAGTCTAAAATATGTCACTTCAATGACATACATGCGTCAAATGTTACGAAAGTTCAGAAATTCTAGCCTCTACAGCCAAATAGTTGGGCTGCAGGATCCAGTATAAATTCTTACGTAATGCAGTATGTAGGGAGCAGGGAGCCATTTGGGATTCAGCTCCAGCAGGAGAAGAAGGGCGCCACTGGGTTGGTGCTAAATAAGACATGCGAAGGTAATCTGGTGACCAAAACATACTAAAAATTAATGAAATGATCGCAATATACAGCGATGGGCAACCCAACATTCTCCACATTCAGCAGTCTATGCTCTAAATTGTGGTTGGTGTAGTGTAGTGGTTAACACCTTTGCCTTCTACTCTGTAGACTGGGCTTCAAGCACCCTACACTATACCAATAAGAGTCCTTGGGCAAGACTCCTAACACCACCTTGGCCTACCTGTGTAAAATGATCAAATTGTAAGTCGCTCTGGACAAGAGTGTCAGCAAAATGCCGTAAATGTAAAGTAGCTACATTTCTTGGCGCAATACTGGTTTACGATGATTATTCTTAACACAACTTAAATTATTTCCTGAGAAACTGTGTGCTTTATCATATTTAATGTTGGCCACCATTTTATAAATGCAATAAGCCACTTAAGGCTGTGCATTACTGTGATTTTATCACAGGAAGGGTGTTTGTAGGCCTCTCGTGGCTCATTGCTTTAATATCCACACTTCTGAGCGGACGCATCAACCGAATACTGTATTAATGAACCAAGATATTAAAAAGCGTTCCTTGCATAGGCTCTAGAACACAGCACTGATAGCTGGGGTGAAGCATAAAGTACATATGAAGAAAACATCTTGAAATCCGTATTAAACCTATTCTACATAAGGACCAACTATAAAGGCACTGATGGTCAGATCTTCTGACGAAGTCTATATCTTATCCCTTGTGAGTCGGGGAACTCCTAAAATCAAGGCCGATATCTCTGTCTCTGTCCATCTCTTTCCTCCTTCTCTCTACTACAGCTGCTCAGTTCGCCCCTCCCCGACCACCCTAGTACATTCAGCCAGCAGAACAGAGTCAGCAGATTCAGACGTTTTTCTGCTTCTTCGTGACAAAATGACAAAAATATTAAGATAAATGCAACGCCAGCCCCATCCTGTTCTGCCTAGTTTAAGGCAAGCGTATGAGTTTTATATCAAATTTATATTACCCCATCTCCGTTTTTACTTGGTCTATCAACCTCAAATAAAAACTAGCATAGCGGTTCAAGCCAGCACTTCCGACAGAAGCTGACGGCATTGCTTTTTATGTGACTTCTTGAACCAGCCACGTGTTTGATCACACCAGCAGGAATGCCGACTTAAGACGGTTAAATGATAATAACGTCAAGATATGATAGAAATGTGTGAATAAATAAAGACATAAGGAACGTTTATGGTCGGGATGCTTGAATGCTTGCGTGCTAATTTTTTGCAAATCGATCTGTCCACAGAAACCTGAACCTGTCTAACTGAAACACTGAGAATTTATAGCCTACATAAATGACTCGGTCTAATAAAGTCATTTCGTTTTAGCTTTTTCATTTTATTTACACGGTTAATTAACGTACAACTGTAAAGCAATGGCATTACACGGCCATGTTTAATGGGCATGGATCTCTATAATAACAGCCGGGCCTTTTCAAGCAGTGGTTATGAAGCCATGTTCATACGTCCTCTAAGATTTCCTGAGATGTTTATGCTCGTAATACTACTGTTCTTGTTATATTTTCAGTTTTATTCAGCTGTAGTGAAAGCCGCCAATTGCACACTGTCCAAGAACACCTAAGAACTTTAGTGGAACCTAAACTAGAGCTTAACAAGTAAGCGCATGCTCCTTGACTGAGCTAAAACAATAATAAATAATAAAACTTAATAAAACTTCTGGGACACTGGATACTTTAGCCATAGTCTGGAAATGCAGTGATCAAATTGGCATGTTCCATATTCCAGTGTTCTAAAGCTAACTGGCCCATTGTGCACCCATCACGCTTTCTCTTGCAGAACACGGACGAAACAGTTCGACATCTTAGCGCTTATGGATGTTTGCTTTCTATGTAGAGTTGTGCCATCATCTCAAAAAGTGGTTCTGAACGCCACTATTTTTGGCTGTGTGCTTCAATTTTTTGTAGGTCTATCTAGAACCAATTGCGTGTTGCGCCCTTATGTGTGCAATTCAACTTGCATGATAAACTTGCACCCTATTCACAGCCTACTAGCACAAATAGAAACCGCTGTTTATTGGAGATGAAATTAATATTTTTATGTGGGGGCGGCACGGTGGCGCTGTTGCCTCACAGCGAGGAGGGCCTGGGTTCGATTCCCCGGCCGGGTGACCGGGGTCCTCTCTGTGTGGTGTTTGCATGTTCTCCCCGTGTCTGCGTGGATTTCCTCCGGGTTCTCCGGTTTCCTCCCACAGTCCAAAGACATGCAGTCAGGCCGACTGGACGTGCTGAATTGCCCCTGGGTGTGAGTGAGTGAGTGTCTGTCTGCCCTGTGATGGCCTGGCGACCTGTCCAGGGTGTATCCTGCCTTCCGCCCGATGACCGCTGGGATAGGGTCCAGCACCACCCCCCCCCTAAGGGAGAAGTGGCTTGGAAAATGGATGGATGGATGGATTTTTATCTAGCTGAATTGGCAGGTAACGTTTAACTGACTGACCATTTAAATCTCTATCACACACCTATCCATTTCAGCTTCAAGCATCATCCAATCACTCTAAAGCTGAAGGGTGCATCGTGGTTTATACCCAGCATAAACAAGAGCAGATTCCCACAACAACCTCCACAGGAACAACATTCTAATGTAAAGTTTTCCTTCCAGCTTGGCTGCCAACCCGTTAACAGCCCTCCCACCTCCCAGAATCGTGTGTGAAAATGAGACTAAATTAGCCTTAGTGCTAACACGACTCATCTAACTGCCGATTTAGCCCCCTTTCGACTGTCTGTGGTGGAACATACAGCAGTGAAATGACAGCAACTGCCACAAAAGCAAAAGCAACTGTCATATTTTCAAGGTAAAAGAGCACCATTATGTCATTAATACGATTACACCTCTTCGCCGTTTCCACTCAAATGCCTAGAAAGCTCACATGTAAGCTGATTTCCAGTTTCCTGGAGAACTATTAGGCAGAGAAAAAGGGCTGTGCCAGCATTATCCACCTTCCACATTAGTAATATTTCTGAGTCACGGGAGAAACTTGGCTCGGTAATACTTCATGTCAGGCCAGAGAAGCTCGCTCCCTCTTCCCTGCTGATCCCAGCGCTGCAGAGATGGTACGGCACTGGAGCGGTTCTTATTTAGAATTATCTGCTGACGATTAATAAATGTCGTGGTGGCCCTCCTCCTCGGGGACATGGTGCCAGAGAACTCGCCGCTGATAATGGAGGGGTATCCATCTTGCCTGTCTGTCATGTTTGCCATGCAGGACACCATCTGTCTGCATTACCAATGTAGCTGAAAAGTACAAAGCAAATATGCTTCTGCGCCTAGCTGCCCAAAGGTTTGACTGGAAAAATTTTTTTTTTTAAATGTTCCAGCAAATGAGATGAAGCAGCAAATGTCCATATGTGAACTCCGTCAAAGTTAAAAGGAACTGCAGCAAAGATTAACCAGCAGCGAAGATTAACCACTAACATTAGAAAAGCAGAATCAACCATTCGTGTTTTGATTCACAATATGTGACACTAATTTCATGAGAACATCACTCCAGGCCAGCGGTGCCCAATCCTGGAGATTTACCTCCCTGTAGAGCTCCAACCCTAATCAAACACACCCGAACCAGGCAATGAAGGCCTTCGGGGGCATCTAAATATTAGAGCCAGGTGTGTTGGACCTGCAGTCTCCAAGGTGGTAGATCTCCAGGATTAAGCACCCCAGCTCTAGGCCTTCTGGAAGTCCTAGATATGTCACAGACTGTGAACACGAGCCATAGCCTAAAGGTTTCACTGAAATGTTAGAAACGGAAAACACCGACAGCCAGGATTCTTTACTAAAAGGGACACAGTAAATAGATACATAAAGGTTACCTAGATGTGAATGTATGTTACAAGCTTCAATTTAAACATACAAAATGTCTTTTACAAACTTCAAAGATCTAAAACCACTGAAAATGTTAATGTGAATCACTATAAGTGCTACTAGAATCCCATAGGGGAGCTAGCGGTAATTAGTAGAGGTGCTTGGTCATTCATTTTGACTGGGCTGCATTTATACCATATGAATCTTTGGCTCACTTGCAGTGAAATGTGTAGGTAGACTGGTTTTTCACTAGCGGGAATGTCGTAATGTAGGAGTTGGAATCACTGGTTGAGAGTCACGGGTTATAATTTAGAGCACAGCTATTGTTTCTAGGGCAGACCTGTTAGTTGTGAAACTGTTGTAGAACCAGATGCTGATCATAACACCTGTCTAATGTTAGAGCATTTATATATGCTACACTTCCAAGTACAGTATATTTCAACCAGCTGCGAGTTGAGCTCTTTTTAAGGGGGCTAATCAAAGATAAAACAAGGACTGAATACACACAGTATGATCTGAGCTGTGCTACATATTACTCATCATAACCAATGCTCACTTGACAAGAGAACAAGAGGCTGCCATGGCAACCACAAATGCATTGGCGTTTGGAGAAAGAAAAACGGAAAAATTGGCAGAGCAAAGAGGTTGAGTGGCGTTCAGCGGCTTGCAAAAACGTGACCACAAGATCACGAACATGATAAAAAAAACTGAAAAAGAAACAGTTCCTCCAAAACCTTTGACAAAAATGAAATATTTCAGAGCTTAAGCAGTCAGGCTTGCCATTACAAAGAGAAGAAACCGAAAAAGTTGAGAACATATGATGGTTTGCATGACTGTCACCAAACCCCAGACCACTAATACATCTGAGGATCTCAAAAAAACTCAAGAGATTTCAGCTATTATCAAAACGGCTGCCTATAAATCTTATATTCCTTCAGTCCTCACTTCAGCTGAACCTTTTGGGCTGAACGAGCAAGAGGTCTCCTGCTGAGGGGATAACACCAGGAGGGCAGCGGGAGCCGTCACAAGATTCTTGAGAAACACCATGAATATTCACTTTATACTGTTTCCTTCTTGAGCAAACACAGTAGACGCTTCACCACTTCTTTTCTTTGACGAGCTACAAATAATGACAGAAATAATTTCACAAATTCGGCTCAGATGACAGGATCCAGTGAGCAGACATGGTATGCAGTTTGGAGATGCTATGAGTTCCTCTCAGATAATTTGAGAGGAAAGCACTGAAAACTAGAGCTGGGATTTCAGTCACTATTGATATTAGAATTCTGAAGATATTATTATTATTAAACATCTTACTGTTATTATTATTATTATTATTATTAAACATCTTACTGTTTCTGCACTGTATAAATCGGGACCCAGACCAAAAAAAATCAACAGTAGGTGAGGTGTGGCTTGAAATGTACATCGAGAGGGCGGTCAAACTAAAGTCAATATAAAGTTTATAAGATACACAGACTGTCACGTGTCCATGTGTTCGTGTTGTTTTGGTCTAGTCCACGTGTTTTCTTTGTTTTGGTTTTTAGTCCAGCCCCCTTGTTTAGTGACTCTGCCCCTGATTGTTCCCACCTGTTTTCCGCCTGTCCCTCTTTGTCCTTGTTCGTATTTAAGCCCTGTGTTTGCTGGTCTTTGTTTGATATGTTTGGGATGCTTGATGTTTGATGTGCTGTTTGGATTGTTTGAAGATTCTAGTTTGAGGTTCTGTGTTTTGTTTCGTTATGTCTGTCCCTCCTACTCTTCGTGTTGGCTATGTGAACCTGGACCGTTTTGACTACGACCCTGGATTTGCCCAAGATAAATCTCACTTAACTCAGCACGGGCATCCACCTTATCACTCCACGTCACACAGACAAGCTAATCATTTGTTTCCATCTCATCTAAAATTCTACCCTGCATTAACACCCGCAGTGACATGACGCTACCAAATGGCTGGAAGTTATTTATTTTAAATAAGAGCCAGCGTGTCACACTTTCCTGCTTGTTCCAGTGTGTCTGTATCTTCCCCTGTGTTGTAGCCATGTGCTTTTGTTTTTGTTTTGTCCTGTGTCTCCTCCCTTGTCATCTTCTCCACCTGCCTGTAGCTCCGCCCCTCATTAGTCCCAGGTGTTTCTTGTCTCCCCTCAGCATATTTATACCCGTGTTTGTTCAATCTCCTTATCTTGCATTGCGGATGTTACCCTGTCACTTGTTTTCTTTCATCTTGTAGTTTGTTTTCGTTAAGGACTTGTCTGTTATTCAAACCTCCGTTTCTCAGTTTCTGCACTCCGTACTGTAATTTGAATAAAAGCAAGTTGCATATGCATCCCGCCTCTTCACCTCCTCTGTTGCATAGTCAACACGGTCAACAGAGTGATTCAAAGAAGTCCATCGTCTCATTCCTGCTGACGATGTTGATTATGTAGATACAGTGAATTGCAGTGGTATGTGAGTGTTTAACAAAGTGTTTATGGAGTCTGTTTATTTACTGCTATCTCAATAAAGAATGAGGTATGGTAGAATAAAGTGTCGAGCAATATTGTAACGACCACAACTTGAAATGAAACTTTAGTGGAGTGTCAGCTTAGCTTAGCCTCAGTGTGAACTGAGCTTACATTATAGGTCAAACTAATTTTGATTTTTATGGATAATAAAAAGCAGCTTTTCTAAGATAGATGCAGGTCATTCGTGGTCAAGAGTTAATAATCTGAGCAAAACAGTCCAGCGTAAGCATTTCTGCTCATCTGGAGTATAAATTGGAAAAAAAAGTGTGGAAAAAGTGATTGTGAATTTGTTTCTTAATTTTGATATTCACATTAAAATATTTGTCACATGTAATGTTAGTTAATAAAGTCACTTGCTAAGCCCTGGGTCAAACTGGCTCCCATGCTTTTAGAAAAGTACTTTGGATGACCATACAATCCTTTCGAACTTGCCTGCCTGCTCTTGCTTCAAAACACCAGTAACTAGTTGAAGGCTGCCTGCACAACACTGAGCAATGTTATAGCAGTTAGTCGCAAGTTATTTCAGCATGAAAAGTGTTTGAGGAGTTGGTTGATACCAAATGTGATAAATACACTAAATGTTGAAAAAATTCTTTATTCCATTAAGTCTATACAAGTTTATACAGTTTAGACAGCTGCAGTAGTCTTTCTAGGTAGATTTTACAGACCGGGTCCAGTGAGCAGTCCAATGACCTTTGGATTACATTTCCCCTTCAATGGAGAACTTCTATTCAGTATGCTGGGCAGTCCAGGACCAGCCTTAATCTCTGCCCAAGAAACCGGCCCTACATGATACCCCTTCTTTGTACTAAACAGATAAGAACATGAGCTGCAGGTTCTTCTACCCTCTATTTGAGCTTAGAGTTCAGACAGTTCATGGTTCTTAAATATGAGTGTGAAAGAAGCTGTTGGCGTGAAGCTAAACGGCTTATCCAAAATTCTGATTTACTATTAGATGAAAACAGCTCTTGTGGGAGTGATGAATGTTTTCAAACCACTAAAAACTGCTTTATAACAGAGCATGCACTAAACTGAGTCATACTAGCTTTAATGGTGGGTGTAGTCTGAATAATCACCTACTGCTCTGGACAACTAGCTAGCCAACACAACTTGATAATAAACACATCCAAGAGCTGGCTAGTTAACTAGCAATCTGGACAAGTAGTGAACTTATTTAGTCTGCACCTACAGTTAAAACTTAAACGGTCACCTGGACTTTAAGTCTTGCAAGTTGGGTCTGGCGTACAGAGCCACCAACTACATGCTACTGGTGAGAAGCTAGTATTTGGCTTAATAAACATTGGGTTAAATGCCTGGGTCCACAAAAGTGGTATGTCTGTTACCCTAATGCCGTTTCTGTTTTTGAATATTTTGTAAATAGCGTTGGAATATTTAAAAAGTTGGGGCGCTGTGAAAAATGTAAATAAAAACAAAATGCATTGATGTGCAAATCGTTTAAAACCTATATTTCATACAAATGCTTCACAGACAAAATATCAAATGTTGCAACTGAGAAAAGCTTTGGGCCCTAAGACGGCACTGCATTAAAAACACGATTCTGTAGTGGAGTCACTTTTTAAAAATCTCTGTCTGTGAAAAGAGTTCATCACTGCATCCACAAATGCTAATTAACTCTTAAACCCAAAGAATAAAGCACATATAAACAGGATTCAGAAACACTGCCACCTTCTCTGGGCCTGAGTTAATTGAAATTGGACTGAGGAGAAGTGGAAAAGTGCTCTGTGTTCTGACAAATCAACATTTGAAATTTGGAAATCATGGACACTGTGTCCTCCGGGCTAAAGACCACTCAGGTTGTTATCAGTGCACAGTTCAAAAGCCAGTATTCGTGATGATATAGAGGTACATTAGTACACATGGTGTGGGTGCCTGGCACATTTATGAAGGCAGCATTAATGCAGAATTATGTATACATGTTTTGGCAACATAAGCTGCCATTCAGATGACATCTTTTTCAAGGAAGGCCTTGATTATTTCAGCAAGACAAAGTCAAACCACATTCTGCATTTATTACAACAGCATTGCACTCCTCAGTCACCCACTGATAACATTTGTCACATTATAAAATGAAAACTACGACAAAGGAAACTCTGAACTGATGACAGCTGAAATCCTATGTTAGGAATATAGGGTTTAAATGATTTGCACATCATTGAATTTTTTTTACTTGCATTTTCCAAAAAAGTTGAGAATGCAAATTGGGTTGGATTTAAACATATCTTTATTAACAGCATGTCACAAAACACACTAAACTGAAGAAAAAAGCCAAAAGCATGGTCGGTGTAAGCTAAAGAGTTCAAATTAGCATTGTGTTAGCGGCTGTGTCATCATACAAAAGATATCAGGGCATGATACTGGCTGAAGGGTCCCAAATAGAGCTGTGCAGAAAGAACTGATTGCTGAAATAATTCATGAAGAAATGTGCAGGGCAACAGCCTAAAGCTCAGTGCAGGTTCTCCTCTCCTGTGCTCTGGGAACAGGTCAGTGGAAATAAATGTAATCAGTGCACTTTGTTCTCCCCTGCGATATCACTCCTCCTTATCACATCCCAACCCCGCTGCCTCTCCATCCGAGATCCGAATCTCATTTTGCCGCATTTACATACGTTTCTCACCAGGGTCCATTCCATGCAAAGGGCCAATTGCGCCTCTAAGCTGCTGCGTTAAAAGCAAAATAAGAAATTGACTATAACAGTCCAAGTCGACTACAGTGCAGATGAAAGTAGTGCAAATAACGATTTTGCCTGGAGTCGTCCCATCAGACAGCTTTATGCTAACACAAGTTCAGATCTTCGGTTTTTATTGTAATGGTCGGTTTGGTTTTGGCTAAAAGTGGTTTTGTGGTCAAATACTGCAAATAGCCATTAGTTACATGAAATAGCCATTTAATCTTTTTCACAACAGCGGCAAAAAGACACAGAACTTCATTTCAACTTCAAAAAGTTCAGAGAAAACCAAAGACAAATTACAGAATCTGGCTCTGGACTGGTTCTAAGCTGCCACCTCTACCACAAGCGCCCGTAACACCCATGCTGACATTTATGCCTCTGTGTTTTTTCCCTTTACATCCGCAATAACTGTAGCAGGTTTGGTCTCATCAAAGGGGAGCAGTGATGATGACAAAGGTGGCCTTTAAGAAAGGCCTTTGACTGAAGACAACCCAAGGAAAGTAACATTTATCAAAGTCTGATACCAGGGCTGCAGCCGCAGTCGGAAAATGTCATTTATCAAATTATTCTACAACTCCAGACATCAAAAGGACAGCAAGTATTAATCTAGATTTTTTTTTTCTTTACATCTAAGACACGGAACCGGATGTTCTAAAGAAAAAGTCACGTCATGCTCCGCTCTCTTGCTTTTGAATTGAACAAAGTGAATATATTCCAGGAATTCAGTCCATGAACGGGGGGCCACTGCTTCGTTTCCGATTAATACTCAAGTGTGAAAGCACCTTTTCGCTCATAAATTTAAGCCGCATAAACACAACTTGCAATATCAGCTTCCCCACCAGTCTTGCCATATTGTTAAAATGATTGTGAGAGTAAAGCATGACTCAATCATTCCTGTACTCTTTTCACTGTTGCTCTCTAAAGTAGACAATTTAATACTATAACACTGTTTGATTAAAAGCAAAGGCTTAAGCAATTGATGATCGAATTGATTCAGTGGGCTGATCAATTACAGCTGTGGGAAAAAAAAAAGTTCCTGAATAATCCGGACTCCTGCAAGAATTCCTCTCCAAATCTGTGACCTTAAAATATAATTAATCGAATGATATCAGAACATTAAAGACATAAAATTACTAAATATATTTGGTAAACAACGAATGGTTTAAAGAAGCCCATGAGACCCTCTTAAGAAAAATGTAATAATAGTCAGGTGATCCAGTCTGGTTATCTGCTCCCCAAGCAAAATCTGGCCCAATCAAGAGATTTTTAAGGACTTTAGAAGAAAAGCTGCTGTTGAAGCTCCCAACACTGGAAAGGTTTACAAATAAATGTCTCAGCACTCGAGCCTTCATCAGTCTACGGTTATGTAGACGGAACACTGTAGCAGGTCTGATTGTAAAGGACCTGGGGTGAAGAGTTTAGATGTAAACTAACATTTCTATGAAAAACATGCATTCAAATGCAGTCTGTTCAGTCCATAAAGCTATTTCAGCAGGGGCTCTTATGAAGTTTCAGGCTGGTTACATCACACACAACAGCTACTTAATACATGTGCCAATGCTGACCATAAAAACAAGAAAATAATACTGTTTTTTAGCAACTCCAGATGAAGCAGTATGTTTACTTTTAATGATAACAGACAAGAATGTGTTCTCTGCTTCTTTCTATGGTCAGCTTCAGAATTCTTCTGACAAACCAACGCTCGAAATGCAGTCAGTTTGTAGAATAGTAAGTTAATAAATAATCATGTAATGTTTGCACACATTCTAGTGACGTAAGCTGCTAGTTTACCTGTTTGGCTGAACAGTGCTGCACACCCAGCCACGCACTGTTTTACTTGACTTTAACTCTGACTTTTACTGGCCTTTATGGAAAAGACATTCTCAAAAAAAAAAAGAAGTAAAAATAAGCTTATGTTCTTTTTTTAAACAATTGTCTTACCATGCACTTTTCTGATGCTCAATATTATGAACAATCGCATAATATTAAAAAGGTGTTTATTGCAGTTATGCTATGTTCTTGTCAGTGTTTTCAAAAATTTTATATACTTTTATACTTGAAGAGCAAACAAGTGGAAAATACATCTGTAACTTCTAAGCCCTTTTGACAGCCCTAATCAGAAGGAGTGCATGAGTACCTCTCTTTTTTCTTGATTCTTCTTAATGTACTCGATCCCCCAACCATGGGTCAACAGGAGAAATTCAGAGCTGCTCTTCCTGTCCACAGGCATGCAAAGAACAGTGCAAGGACACCACAAAATCCTCAAAGAGCACACAACTGCTCTCTAAAAGAACACTGCTACCTGTTTCGGAAAACACACCCGTGTTTTCCACAGCACTGCTGGTCTTTTGCAGACGGATAAGACAAAACTTAAACTTTCTGGTACATGTACACAGTGTTGTGTTTGGGGTAAACAAAACACTGCACACCAAAACCAAACTTAAAGCCAACACTGAAGCACGGAGAAGCAAGTGCTGTGGTGTGAAGCAAGTTTACTGCCTCAAGACCTGAACAGAAGACTTGCAAAACATCGTACTCCATATTTTGAAATGTCCATGTAAGAGATCTGAACTGACTCTCTCTGGAATGCCATAGCGTTCAAGCAAGGCATCCCAACAATACAAATGAACTGAAACTTTTGTGTACAGGAAAAATACAAAACTCCACCAAGTTGATATAAAAGATTAATCAGTACCTACAGAAAGAACTGGATACAAACAATGAAGGTAAAATAATGACTTAATAATAAAATAAGGACTTCTTGTATTAGTTATATTGTTTATTAAGAAAGACATGCTATCAGATCACATTTCATGATGGCTGTATTCAACATATGGATTATGATGATATTCGTATCGATAAAACAATGGCTGTATCTATATTTCTGAACTTAGGCTGTGGTGTACAAGCAAGTGGAACAGACAGAGTATTCAAGTCCCAGTCCTGTCCATGTGTTTGTGTTGTGTCTTGGTCTGGTCCACGTGCTTTTTGTTTTGATCCCCTGTCCAGCCCCTTGTTTTGTGTCTCCGCCCCTGATTATTCCCAGCTGTTTTCACCAGAGTCCTGTTATCCCTTGTTAGCTTTCTTGTATTTAGCCCTGTGTTTTCCCCTGTGTTGTTGCTGGTCTTTGTTTGGGATGTTGTTTGATGTATGTGCTGTTGGATTTGTTTGGTGTTTCTCATTATGTCTGTTCCCTGATCTCTTTTTCTTGGCTATTTGAACCTGGACCATTCTGACCATTTTTTGTGTTACAAATATTAATATCAAGTTACACTCACCAGCCACTTTATTAGGTACATTATTGTTCAGTTGCTTGTTAACACAAATAGCTGATCACCCAATCACACGGCTGCAGCTCACTGCATTTAGGCATGTAGAAGTGGTCAAGACAACTTGCTGAAGTGCAGACCGAGCATCAGAATGGGGAAGAAAGGGGATTTAAGGTGCTTTGAATGTGGCGTGGTTGTTGGTTCCAGACAGGCTGGTCTGAGTATTTCAGAAACTGCTGATCTACTGGGATTTTCACGCACAACCATCCCTAGGGTTTACATAGAACGGTCAGAAAAAGAGGAAATATCCAGTGAGCGGTCAGTTGTGTGGAAGAAAATGCCTTGTTGATGTGAGAGGGAGGTCAGAGGAGAATGGGCAGACTGGTTCCAGATGATAGAAAGGCAACAGAAACTCAAATAACCAACCAAAATCTCTGAATAACGTTTCCAACACGTTGTTGAAAGTATGCCACGAAGAATTAAGGCAGTTCTGAAGGCAAAGGGGTCCAACATTTTACTACCTGTGGCTGTATCTTGATCTTGATCCCTGGTGATACTCCAGCCGTCTGTGGCCAGGAACTCTATAAAGCACAATTGGTCTCGCGCTCTGAGTGGGTAGGATGGCCCCCCCATCACTCAACGTGATGCAGTATTAGCTGACGGTTGGCTGTCCAATGACGTTGCGTGAGCAGCAGTTCGAAAACATGCAGTGGCACTTCACTGGTCTTGGAGGAAGCCTGTGCTAGCCTTCACCCGCCTAGCGTTGGTAGTATCATGTGATTGGGATAGTCGTAACTAGTGGGTGGATGTGGAAATGACTAAATTGGAAAGAAAATTGATGAATTTTCCATTCTGACATTCACCGATGTCCTCTTATTTGGGATTTGATCTCAGGTAAGAAATGAATGAATACACACTTTCAAGAGCACAAAGTTGAGAAGAACCCTGTGGTTTAAAAACGTGATTAATCTGATGTAGACTTTTTCTTAGGACCTTTCTCAAAAACAAAGTTAAGAAATAAATGATATTATTGGTGAATTAATCCCAATGTTCCTAAAACAGACTACAGCTAAATTAAGAAAAAAGCAGCACAGCATTCAAAACCGTATTATTTCCACCAGGCACTCTCCAACTCTTCTGTAAAAGCAAAGTGAATGTTGCCATTTCATTTTTCCTTCTGCATCAGATATGTGCAAAAACCAAGAGTTCACAAACTTTGTCACAACTGTACCTTACCTTGCATTTGATCAGACCTAACAGCACAGAGCTATCCTCTACAGCTTAGACAAGAGAGACAGACAAGCAGGCAGGCAGACTCACTATTTTCTTATGCAGAGCAGGCCTTGTTAAATTATCTGAGATTAGCATAGTGTTAAGCACATAGTCGATGCAATTAGTTTTGGGCCAGTGTTCGTCAAGGTCTGCACATTAATTTAATGATTTTCTTACATGAAGCATCAGGACCCATCAGGACCGACAGATAGATCCTGCTGCCTGGAAATAAGCTGCGTATAATGACAATGATAATCTGGAACCACACATGGGTGCAGGTGATTGAAAATGATATGCATACCTTCCTGCTTGAACCATCTACTTACCTGTAACTTATTTAAAAAGTTACCTGGAATTAAGTCTGTTGTAATTAATGCTATCAAATTGCTGTCAATCATCTCGCAAAACAGCCAAGTCGAGCTTTCAGAAGTCTTTGTTTAAATTGGAATACCAATATTTATTCATGAGGTCACATGAAGGGCAAAGATGAAGCTCAGACAATGTGTCTCGGTATATATTTCAGGCAGCAGGAGAAGCTGAGCTAGACGCAGAGTCAAAATAAGCTGGCACCAAAAGAGCTGGGTGACATATTTATTTCATTTAGATCCTCCCGCTGTGTTTCAGCATCAGTAATACTTGCAATGGAACTTAATCACCAGCCAGCAGAGCATGGCTAATTTCTTCTCTGCTACCTACACCTACATCTCCTACTGAGAGCAGAAGATAACTTTAATTGGTGGTCCAAAGGTGAACGCAATCAAGCTGAGAAATGGTGTAGAGCTCTTATAGATAAACAAAACCAGAATTTAATGACTTGTAATCTCGCAAATTTCCAAGCTTACCGCAAAGAAGACTCAAAACAGCTGGCAAAGTCATAAATACAATTGCCAGACAATCTAGTCCCTGATTCCAGGCCAAGCTTGCAAACAACGTGGTTTACAACAAGATATTATTAATATCAGCCATACTTCAATGTGAGTGAATGATTGTAATACTAAACCTGCCTGTAGTGAATATTTCATATTGCTCTTCCTGTTATTTTTTTGCTCGTCAGTGTCAACCAGAAGAGGATGGGTTCCCCTTCTGAGTCTTGGTTCCTCTCAAGGTTTCTTCCTCTTGATCCTAGGAAGTTTTTCTTTGTCACTGATACCCTCGGCTCATGTGAGCACTGGACCTAGATTTTCTGTAAAATTGCTTTGTGACAACATCCGTTAAAAAAAGCATTTTTTTAATTCTGGGTTGTTTCTTTTGGTCCATTTGTAATGAAATTTACAAACAACATATAGGACCACTGGTACCTTCACGTTATGTCAAAAACGACACCAGCGAAATACTGATTTGAGTTTTACCAGACAATCCCTATCAGTTAGCAAACAATACACTGATTTACACTTTGTCTTTCACTGCTTGTGCATAGATGCATATTTTCCATGTAAGAAATTTACCAGTTGCTTATCATCACTCAAAACACAAACAACTGGTAGTTCTGATATGGTGACTCAACAGTTGTCTGATGTTATGAGCTGACAAGAATGACTAAATGTACCATTAGAGTCTTGTAGTGGGTGTTCATAAGTTCATGATGTTACATAAAGGAAAAAGATACAACAACTCACTTGAAGTGTGCTGAATCTAAACAAATGTACTACGCCAGAAGATAACATGGTGATGAATAACAAATTAAATTTCAGCTTCTTTGTCCTGTCTCTACCCAATCTCACCTGGTCAACTCCCCAGTCCCGCCTTGACATTAGTGTCCTCACCTGTGAGCAATCATTTCCTGCAGCTGTGTCTTGTTCTGTTCCCCTTGTATTTCCTATTTCATTGTGTTTTAGATTGGTCTCTTGCCTCTCTGTATGGGCTTGTGTTCACGTATTGTCAGTACTTCCAACAAACCTAAGGGGGGAGGACAAGCTTATTCATCAACTTTAACACGAGCACAACTTAATCATGTAAGCCTACGTTTATATTTCACGAGGGAAGACATCCAGCGCGTTCAAGGCTGCAGCCCAGCTTATCTGTTAAACAAGCACGACTGCAGTAAAGAAAAAAGTAGTGACTCGCGTGGCTAATAAAGTGTTTTATATCCAGATATGAGACATTGTTTGGAAAACAATATCAAAGAAAGATTATGGTACAAACATGACTTACTTTTGTGCCTCTTATAGATGAGAACAGCACCTTTTCTGAAATCTATACTGTTTAACTTGATGGCCATCGTGATGGATACCGTTGTTGATCAGCTCAAGTCTTGATTTTGTGACACGTTCAGTTGACTGCAATAAAGCAAGACGCTGTGTATTTATAGATCAGAAGAGCTCATTTCAAATCCAAAAGGTTCAGTCACATCTCCTCAAAGATCCTGTCTGACACTTCCTAGAGTCTGTGAAGAAAAAGATGACATTTTAAAAGGTGGAAGGGTATATTTAGTGGGAATCAATTAGCAACGCTGTATGTCAATCCACTACCCTGGATTAAAGAAAGACACTGTATAATAGTTGGACCTTTGAGTGTCTCAGTGCTATTTTACTGTCTCTGTGAGCTATGTTTACATACACATTAGAGGTGGGCAATAAAACAATACTCATTATCTATCTTATGGGTCGCTGGAGCCTATCCCAGTTCCCAGGCAGGAAACATCCTGGACAGGTCGCCAGTTCATCACAGTGCAGACACACAATGGAAAAACATGCAAACTCCACACAGAAAGGATCCTGGCTGGGGAATTGAACTCAGGCCCTTCATGGTATGTGCTACCCACCATAACACGCAATACACAATTCAGTGACTAACTACATTTAAGGTTAAGTAATGCTTATTAGTCCCACAACGGGGAAATTTCACCTCCGCATTTAACCCATCCATGAAGTGAAACACCACATACACATTAGTGAGCACACACACTAGGGGGCAGTGAGCATACTTGCCCGGAGCGGTGGGCAGCCCTATCCACGGCGCCCAGGGAGCAGTTGGGGGTTATGTGTCTTGCTCAAGGACACCTCAGTCATGTGCTGTCAGCGGTAGGGATCGAACCGGCAACCTTCCAGTCACAGGGCCAGTTCCCTGCCCATCTACATGTTTCCTTTCTGAATTATGCTGGCCAAAACTCCATGTTATGTAACTCTAAGTCCACTTAACCCCAAGCCTGGACAGGCATACAGACATTTGTTGTTGATGCACATGCATACAGGAATGTCACAAACCACTACACGCCAAGAACATGTATGTCAAAGCATTGTTAGCTGGACAATGCCATGAAATACTCATTGAAAGGACTGTTGAGAAAACAGGATGTGTTAGTTTTTTTTTTTTCTGACCAGGAAACGCATAACTACAAAAGAGATCATGGTCCAGAAAGCCCCGATTTGCTCTGCCCAAGAAAATGGGCTCCTGTGACCTTTACTATTCTAATCAGAGTCCTCTGCGGTTGTACATCAGCAGCCGCGAACATAACGACTCTGACTGTGCTCAGTATCAATCTCCTGTTCCTTTATCGCTACAAAACAAGCTCTCAGATTAATGGTTCCCTTTTAATATTTAATAGCTGGACTGCAGTTTACATTTCTGCCTGACTGCTTTCAATGAAGTGCTTACTCTAGGTGGCATAAATATTTCAAAGTACCCCATTAATTATTTGAACCCTGAATGCGCAATCAATGTGTTTCCATTAATTATGCTTTATTCAAAATTCAGATTTGCCTGCCCACTCATTGAGATATTTACACAAACAAATGATACTGTTAAATAACCATGCCTGCATTATTGATGCAAAGGCTCACGTGTGGTTAATAAAATGGCACAGCAATTAGAAACACCATTTAGGCCAATGCTTGGTCTGAGCTAACAAAGTGACGCCTGTCTGGCGAACATCTTGTAATTTGAAGCTAAACTTTAACCGACTCCAAAGACTGCGTAAAGCCACAGGCGTAGGCCACCAAGTGGCATTAGCTTTTGTTGTGCTGGAGCTTGCCCCTGGACTGAAGGCAGCTTTTATTACTCAGTAAGCTATTGGATCATGCATACAGACAAGGAGCAGGTTGAGCATGCACTACGCTAGCATCAGATAGATGACCCGTCTTTGTACGTGGCCTTCCTGTTTGCATGCCATTAAATCACTGCGATCGCGAAGAGCAACATGAAGGACACAGAACACATGTGCAGTCGGCGTAGGCATCCGCCAGACCCTTGATATATGATTCACTAATAAACTGAAAAATGTTATTATTATTGTGCTAATACTCTAATTACAGATGATAATTACAACCAATAGCTTGCTGTGCCAATTATCCTCATGTGCACTAATTGTCTGTCACGGAATGAAAAATTAATCAATGATCCATCTTTAGAGTTTTAACCTTACGGTCAACACGTTTTACATATCAATTATAGCGCCAACCTATTTTTAAATGCAATAAATGGTCAGTTATTGGCACCGCACTGGCCATGACTAGGTAATTCCATACGGGTGCATCCCCAATTACGACTTGAATGTTGGTTTCCTTTCATATTTCTGCACATAATGCCCCCTCCATTCCAGCTAGACGTATCTAGTCCCGGAAAATGACTGCAGTCCTGCTTTCCTTTTGTCCTCTTCCAGTTTTCTGACTCCTAAATGCCGCTTCAAAAGCTTAGGAATTAGCACGACCTGCGGAGTAGGTGTGGGTTAAATCAACAAAGCTGCGCCTCAGCATCCGCCGAGACGGTACGAGTGGGGTGTGATGTCAGTGAGAGGCGGGCCCAGCCTACTGTAAGCCACGTTCACGGCACCTTTGACCCCACTACAAAACAAAAGGGTGGCGAAGATCGAAACTTGGAAACAACAGAAACGAAGAGAAAATACCTCGAGGCTAAACGAAAAGAAAAAAAGAAGAAAAAAAAAACGCGAAAGGCGAGAATTTCGATCCCCCAAGCAAATCGGAGATGGGTAGGGTATGTAAAACAGACGAGTTGTAGGAGATACAGGAGGTCATAGGCACCACTCAGGGGGCTTCCAGAAAGAAGGAAAATCAAACAAACAACACTGAAAAAAGACCAAAAAAAAAAATCAATGAATGCCATCATGATCAAAGTTTTACACCCCCCACACACTTAACGCCTCTTTTGATCTGCTGTTATCCAACCCTACACAATCCCACAGGAGCGTTGCGGTACAGTAAGCACACTAGCCAGAAAAGGCATGATTCAGTCTTGAGTAAACAGACATAACTACACAGAAAAGGCAGATTTAATAAAGTACGCCAGGATCTATACTGTACAAATATGTTTGGATTAGGTGGACTTTAATAATTACAGACTCACTGCATGTTTCTGACACTCTCTCTCTCATTCACACTTCCTTGCCTTGCTTTTCGTTCTCTCTCTCTCTCTCTGTAGAAGCTTGCAAACACAGCTTATCATCCATATGCTGAACACAGACAGAGAGATTGAGCAGGTGACGGAGGGCTTGATGCAGTCTGTTCAGATTCTTGCTGAAGCTTATGCAACACTCCTCGTCCTTGTCCTTCAGTGCTTTTCCAGCTGAATACAGGTAACAGTGTGGTTCCAGCATGCATGCAATTCATTATTTAAAAACACCAGAGCTGTCAGTGTTGATCTTTGTTATTCAAGTAATTTCCCAATTATTTTAACAGTTAATCACATTTGAAAAATGGCAAACAACAAAAATAAGCTTAGATTAACAAATACAAACCATACAAAGCCTTTCAAAGATTAATTTCCATTATGTGTAAAAGTCCACCCTTCATTTATTTAATCTTCTCAAAACAGCCAGTAATTACATTTTTTGAATTTATTTTTCCATGTCAGGACCAAAAGCATAACATTTCAACCAATAAATCGCATTTTTTTCAGTATTTAGAGTGTCCATCATGCCTTTATTACAGCTTCCATTCATTTCTGGAGGCCAGCTTACAGTTTTCCAAAGAAACCTTCAGCCACACCTCCAAAGTTCAGTCTTAAGGCCTGAGCATACTTCTTGTAAAACCAAATTCTCGATGGCTGTGTGAAGCCAACAGCGCCATCGCGAGCTTACAAGCTCGCATACTTTCTGTTGTGCCTGTTGCAGATGCTCCACGTGACGTTACGACATTTTATGGTAAGTTTCATTACTGCTGGAAAACGATTCTCTCACTGTTCTAACTATGGTGACGTTTTAGTTTAGAATACTGCCACAATTTAAGGTGGAAGGGCGAAATTCAAACAAGGAGCTGATAAATAAAAAGCCAACTTCAGCCTCGTCCTCTTGCGAGCCCGTGCTTTAAACTAGTTCGTTACTATTACTGAAAAACAGACTTACATTTAGAAGATATTCATTGTTTGTTTAACACGCTTTACAGTGAAGTATTAGTGTGTCTGCCGAAGCCAAAGCTCCTCAAAGTTGTCTACCACACCACAGCCGTGAATCGTCTTCTCACAGTGGAAGGATGTCTGTGGATGTTTTCAGATCTGAAGCAGCTTGATTTACTCCTCTCTCTCAACGATGAAAGCTTTAAGTTATGTTTATCCGATAGGGGCAGATTTGTTGGTCTACCAGGCGTTGCAGGTGGTTGTTAGGAATCATTCACTTTCCTTTGACTTTCTCCTTCCTTATCCAGGTGGATTTTCTTATATTTTTAGCGTGATGGCCGTTTGATTGGAAATTAAATAAACAAAGGCTGGACTTACTTTTGCACATTACTGTAAATCAAAATGCCCATCAGGTTCGGTTTCTCGTTTTAAGAGCGAACATTAAGAGATTGAAAATTACATAATTCTCATGCAAATGACCAACCAATCACTGCCAACTCATTTTTATTGATTTTTTAAATGGAGAAATCATATTTAATCGAATAAAAAAAAATTTTAGCCTGATTTTTCAGCCTGAAAAAGTAAACACAAAGCACTCTGAACGATTGACCTGAAAGCGTTCTAAAACAAGAAATACAGTTTAGGACTCGACTCAATGAGAGTAAATGTTGCGGCACATTAAATTATATATTAAGCCTTTTTGTCCTTTTTTCTGATGTGACTGCAAAAGCCTGAAATGTAGTAAAGATACGGAACAAAGAAATATGTCAACGTAAATAAGAAGAAAACCCCTCAGGCTGTTTCCCCTGTTCACTTTTATGATGCGTGTATAAACCAAGTTACGGGAGGACGGCAAGTTTTCACAGAGCCGTAAATAACACAGCAGGACACGAGCGAGTAAATCTGAGATGCTCCGCGCCCGTCTGACTAAACAGGAGGCAGTTGTAAAGCAGCCTTATAAAAAGCTCATCTGCTGGACACCATCTGATATGGTGAAAGTTACCTGGTGCAAACGTGTCGAGAGCCTGAGTTTTCACTGCGGACTTTGCTGTGGACACAACTGGGTTGAGTCGATCGCCGGTGCCTCAGTTGTTGAGTCAGCAGGTTGAGCCCAAATTCAGACTTGGCTGTACAGGCAGAATAGGTGTTTCTCAAGGGCTTTGCTGAGAGGTACTAATAAAATTTAACACTGTAATATTTTCCAAATGTATCAAATGATATTTAAGCTATAAAAATGTACTGAACTTCCACTTGGGACGTAGCTGGCTTCAGTTGGACTGTTTTCTTGTCTTATAATTACAACAAATTAATTAATTTACTAATAAATGTAACTAGTCAGTATCATGAGGCAGGATTTGTTGCTTAGCCAGCTCACTTTAAATTTAACCAAACCTAAGCCTTGATTTTCCGTCTCACAGCAGTAGATCCCTTTTTGCCGGGATATGCTGCTATGGAAAGTTATGCTGAGGGCAGGTTAGGTTCAAGATTACTGGACCAATCAGGGCATTATCCACATTTGTAGCCGAGGCAGAACCCTCTTTGGTTAAAGGCGATAAAGCAAACACATCCCATCATGATACGTAAACAGATATTCACTATACATAATACTGTGTGTGCCATACGGACTAACACATCCAGTGCCCTAGTACTGCCACATTAAAAATAACCATCAAAAACTCTGGGGGCAATAATCTGTATTCAATATTTCACACTCTGTAATGCCCTGAACTGATTAAACAGGACTAATTACCCATTTTTTTATGAAACATGCAGTTGGTCAGTGTTCATTAAGTGCTGACAATGTCCAACATACACACAACAAAGCATATTGTGTATCACAGTGGTAACATTTATCACGATAGTGATAAAATATTGCCATATTTCTCAGCTTGTAATATGTTTAAAAGAACGGCAGAGCGACCTTGCACTGTTTGACCACTGCATCGCTTGAAAAACAGAGGAACAAAAAAACTACACCACATGAAATATTAAAATAATAAAGCTATTACAGCAGCAAAATGCAACACACTAGCAGTGGCGACTGTGCTGCTCGTTTCCACTACACTTGCTTTATATTCTTCAAGTTTATTTCAAATAATTTCTTGTTCTTCTGTGCTGAAAAATAAGCTACTTGACAAGTCCTTATGTTTCACGCGACTGAGTAAAAATCAATATAGTTGTGTACCAACACTAATATAGACAATTTATCACCATGCACTGGTGAAGGCCAGATAAATTAGGCAGGCAAACTAATGCAGACAGACTCACAAAACATGACAGACAAAAATGAGAAAGAACAGGGGGAGCGGGGGTGGGTGTGTGGAGGGGGGGGAGCACTCGCTGCTGATTTGATCACAACAAATCATCTTACAGTAGAACATTTTACCAAGGACAAAAACAACGCTGCTAAGCATGAGACAATGAAACGCCTCCCCTAGGGCTGTAATATCTAAATGAGGTGGTTTCCAGCGACGCTGCTGTAAATCAAACTCGTGTGGAGTGAAGGTTGCAGTCATTCTCCATCAATCTGTCTGTCTGTCTTTCTCTCCCACTCTCTGCCGGAGAAAAAGGACGCCACGGCGTGACGGCTGCCTCTCTATATCGTCTCCTCATATTTCATAATCTGGATGAGAGAAGCAGCACTGGACAAGCCGGACCGCTGACCTTTTCCTCTTACGGGTCAGTTTCAGGATTTGCTAAAATACACAGATAAATGGGTGGGTAGATAAGTGGGTAGGTAGGCGGGTAAATGGACACCAATGATAAAGATGAGAAGAAAAATGACTGTGGTTTCTCAGCTTGAGCTCAATTAACAGCCATAGATACATTTATGAACATATGATTATCTGGATCCCTAAAAATCCTTTTAAAATGGTCAAAAACACTTATTTTTGTAGACATAAAATCAGACGATGGCTATTCCACCTGAAAATGTCCATTTCCAATAATTACACAGTTTCAAACAACCAGAGTTGGGACAAACTTGCCTGGAAGACAATGCATGAGCACAGGAGAGAGTAGCGATGGGATCATTACGATTTTACCGCTTATACCGGTACCAATGCTGCTCATTGATACTCTTATTAGTACTGCTAGTCCATAATTTAGAATATGTGAGAATATTAATAACCATACACAATACAAAATTAGTTACCCCTGGTTACCAGAACAGCTCATAGTAAGCGCAAACTTTGTCTACCTAGCATTAAGGATTTATGCTATGTTAGCTATTGTTTAACAAATTATAATTCAGTGCAGACACATCTTACTATCCCTACTTCTCCTGGATAAGCTGATTTAGGCTATCAGAACATCATAATTACTGGTAAGGACATGTAGACTATCAACCTATCCCACCTGCAGTTTAGGCTCAAGTTGGCTTCCTTTCCACCATCTTTTTGTTTGAATTTTCCCGCGCCACCTTAAATGACGCAGAAGGTCGACTACGTCTGAGGCACCAGTATGTAAGCGCTGCCCCATTTAAAGCGGACGAGAACATTCAAACAATAACCTGGCGGATAATAAACCAACTTCAGTGTCGTCGTTTTAATTCTAGTAGCATTTTTGGTGACTTAAGTGATCAAAATATCACATACAGCGTTTCATGCAGGAAACTACCTATAAATACACAAAACGATCGGGGCTTTTGACAAGGAAGCACCGGGAGACTCTACTGAAGACGTAGGTGCAGCTGCTGCTTTGCTAAAGCGAACACTGTTTCTGGTTTACAGAGCGATGTATCTGTAAGCGTTTCACGAGATTGCTCGAATCTCCAAAATGGTAAGTTTACAGGAGAGGCAAAAAACATACTTTACTTTTAACGTAAGTCAGTGGAACCGGAATGTTTTACAATTCATTTTAGGCTGTTGCATTTGGTCCATTCTTCATGAAATTTACACACAATGAAAGGCAGAACCTGGAATTTTCAAATCAAGTCAAAAACTGAAAAACGTCAAAAATGGAGATACAAGGTTTTCTCGTGACAGCAGCAATATATACCGTTGATCTGCATTATTGTTAGATTTAATAAAGGTGAGCCCTCGCTTTTGAACGTCTGACCCTTTCAGCCTGCCGGAGAGCACAGAATGACATTCGGCCTTCAAAATGGTAAAGGCAGTCGGAGGCATGCGAACGCTTTCGTCACACAGAGCAGAGCCTCCCTCCCGCTGATTCAATCAAAAGCACCAAGCGTGTGAAAATGCCCGCTGTGTGGAATGAATTAAGGTTACATAAATACAGATAGCAGCACTGTTGGTCCAGGAGCTGATATTTCAGTACTGACCCGTCAGAAACCAGTACCAATTTAGTACCGGTTATCGTTACTCATCCCTGAGAGAGCATGAAGAGGCAAAACGCTATCCACAGTTGGAAGTTGAACGCGTCGCTCCCACCCTTAGGCACCACTTCCATGCCAGCAAAGTACTTCTGAGGGAAAAAAAGGCTTTTCTGTCACAAGATCACAAACTTAAGTGTATAAAGTGCAAAGAGAAACTGTATTATGTCTTTAAGAACACGTTTTTTAGGGTATTCTTTTTCATCGCATAACTGTTCCTCACATGAAGGCTCTAAGAGCAGACGGCAGCGTGGATGGAAGGATGGACAGATAGAAAGAAAAGGACACAGCTTGTGAGTAACAGTGTTTTGCTTCAGTGGTAACAGTCTGAGGTTGGAACAATTCAACTATAGTACACAAAGTCTGGTTCTTATGTATTCTTATGTAACAGACAGACAGACAGACAGAGAGACATGTTGTAGCTGTGAGCCATTAAGAATTCTACATCTACTGTCAACATAATACAGACAGTGGCGCCCTCTAAATGAATGTTATTGCTGTAATTCAACCTGTGTTTCTGCACCTTATAAAAAGATTTTCCCTTTGAATGGCATGGTCACCTACAGCAAGTAATTCTGTACCGCCTTTAATTAGTCCCCTGTGTAAGCATACTTCGCTTCCCTCTGAGAACACACACACACACACTCAGAGCGTCCTCTACTGTGCAGCGTTCCTCATATTTTCCTTATCGATTTTCACACTCAATTAGATTTTTTTCCTCTTCCAGTGGGTTGTAATCATCTTCAATAGCCTTGGGAAGGGCAGGGGAAAGACTGAGGCCAACAGCCGAAGGGCAGAGCGAAAGGGAAGAGACAAAGGCGGGTGAACCGATGAGGTCTGTCACAGTTCCATCAAACCCTGCCGCATCTCTGCTGCACTCAAGAGACGGCGAATGTCAATCACAACTGAGACTCAAAGTGCTAGTGATAGGCCTGCACCATGAGGATGACATTCCATCTTACAACTACATTTCTACATATGAATTCTAATATATATTACACAGTGAACCCTTGATGTGGCGTGGTGGAAAATTGGCCTACATTATTTACACCTGCTGGCTCATGTAAATGCCCTGATTCGTCAAAACCCATGTTGAGTGTCAGGATGGTTATGGTGCATTATAAAAACATTCAGGGATCAGCAAAGACCAATACGGAGATAACCATTAACAAACGATACATTCCCTCTCAGCTCATGAGAATATATGTTGATGTATATGTATATTGTTTTCCACAATAGCTGTAGAGCTCTTCCATTTGGAATTTGGCCAATCCATGTTGCAGTTTTTATGTGAATTTTACTGCCAGACCTACAAAAGGTCTTAGGCACCCAAGCACATAATTGTAAACCATTTACTGGGGACAAAAATGTGTTTTTGTTTGTAAAAACATCACGTCATTTGGATAAAAGCAAATATATATACAAATCTAGAAAAAAGTAACAAGGATTTTCTTTTTTCCAGAAAGCAGTTATTATCTTGATGCCCCCAGGCACTGCATGGGTTTGTTAATGCCCATCAAGCGCACATTGGGTTTAATGTAAATGAAGGACGGATTCGACAAACGAGGTGTTGAATGATAACTAGAGGTGTCCTCCAAATCCAGTTCAGACCTCGATTTCGGAGCCATGGTTTGGCTCATACCTCAGTTTTTGTTTCGTCTTTCTTTGGAAGGGTCGGGGATGAATAAGAAAAAAAATTCTATTAAAATTTAGAACATGTATAGTTTCGTGTAGTGTTGACTGTGAAATGAAAAAAGTGTGGTTACATTACTAACATAACGAGAGCTCAAAAGGAAAGGCTGCCATGGCAGCGGGTTGGGGTAGGGGGTTGTGGTTCCCTCATCTAGAACCTCAACACAAGAACATGGACCTTTTGTAATGAGGTTCCAGTCTCGGTTTCTGAATCATTACACCCCTTTCGCTACAACAGGCTGTAATGAGTGGAGGATTGGAAATGGTTAATCAACACAAGTACATAACCACTACTTATTAGATTTTGTTGTATTTGTTCTAATATTAGCCAGATCTAATATTTGCTCTAATATAATACCAGATAAATATGATTTAAGCGTAATTTTCTCAGATGTCTACACCTTTTGACAGTACTGTATATCAAAATGGGTAGTATACCTGTGCATGACTCATTGTGCTGAATGCGCCTGACTTTCAATGTAGCACTTCATCTAATTAGTTTTCACATTTCCAGAACTTTCTGTGAGCTGCAATATACGCAGATCAGGCATAACATTATGACCAAGAATGATCTTTGTTTCTAGGCTCATTGTCCATTTTATCAGCTCCACTTACTGTATAGCTGCACTTTGTAGTTCTACAGTTACAGACTGTAGTCCATCTGTTTCTCTGATACTCTGTTAGCCCCCTTTTACCCTGTTCTTCAGTGCTCAGGACCCCCCCTGGGCCCTTACAGAGCAGGTACTATTTGGGCGGTGGATCATTCTCAGCACTGCAGTAACACTGACGTGGTGGTGGTGTGTTTGTGTGTGTTGTGCTGGTACTAGTGGATCAGACACAGCAGTGCTGCTGGAGTGTTTAAAACACTGTGTCCACTCACCGTCCACTCTGTTAGACACTCCTACCTTGTCAGTCCAACTTGTAGATGTAAAGTCAGAGGGACAGCTCATCTGCTGCTGCAGTTTGTGTTGGTCATCCTCTAATCCTTCATCAGTGGTCACAGGATGCTTCCCACAGGACGCTGTTTGCCGGATATTTTTGGTTGGTGGACTGTCCTCCAGCAACACACGCTAACACACCACCACCACCACCACCACATCAGTGTTACTGCAGTGCTGAGAACGATCCACCACCCAAACAGTCCCCGCTCTGTGAGGGTCCATGGGGGGTCCTGACCACTACAGTCTGTAACTGTAGAACTACAAAGTGCATCTATATGGTAAGTGGAGCTGATAAAACGGATAATGAGCGTAGAAACAAAGACCATTCTTGGTCATAATGTTATGCCTGATCGATGTATATTGCAGCTCACAGAAAGTTCTGGAAATGTGTTCCACTTCAGGTTTTTTAAAAAACAGCTAAGCCAAAGAAATCCGTTGATTTTGCTGTAACTCAGAACCAGACTCCATGCTTGGTGCATGCCTAGCTTTTAAGACGATCTAGAGCATCTGTGTGTGTTTAAGCTAGAGTGAGTGTGAACGACTACACAGATGGAGATGAATGGGAGTTGGCTCTCCCCGCTGCACATGATGGAGTGCTGGGACTGGGAGATGCCACCCTCCGCTCTAATGACTTCTGTGAACTAAAACTTATTTAACCACAGACAACACTAATGGCTTCACTCTCACGGCTTCAGTTAATGAAATGTAAACCAATGGCGTCTTTATCTCTCCTAAACCAACTGATAAGACGATGACCTGCGGCCAGGCTCTGCAACACGCTTTTATGCAAATGCTTCCGCGCTGTAAAAATATGGCTATTTGTACCAAGCCGTGGACAAAGAGGTCCGACGCCGAATGGGGGTCATTCAAAAGAGCGCTATACTATTCTTAGTTCATCCACGGGAGCAGAGATGACTAATCGTCCGGTTACAACACCCATATCCATCATCATCATTCGCCAGCAAGGCGGCGATAAGACCTGTAAACCCACTTGTAGGTCATGTGTCCGTGTCCGGATTTATTCCTCCATTCGTACAGCAGGGCTCTGCATAAATGAAAGTCATTGTTACGCAGGGAAAACAGCCTAACATGTATATTACCTGCCATTAGGGGCTAAATGACAGTGATTCCAGGTAGAACGCTCCTCCAAGAAACAAGGAGGTGGTGCTTTTATTACCAGCACCGTTACAGTATTTCATCTGTGAATGTTTAGTCGTTTGGTTTCATTTAAATGTAAATTTGAGCAGAGAGCCTGGCGCATGGCCGCTGCGCTCGCAGACCAGAGCAGATGATGGATTCTCTTACGGGTCTGGAAACAACGCAGCTTCCTTGCTGAAAGCACCCGGGTTGACCTTCACCAGCTCCTTCTCCCCAATATCACCATCTTCAATATTGACAGAAGTGGAAACTACACAATTTCCCTGCTTAAATTTGCCCATCATTTTTCAGTCAGGGAAAAAAAAAAACATCATAAAGCTACACCTACACTGCAGTGATGGGGAGATGTCCTTGAGAAAGAGATGTTTTCTTTTTTAGTCTCAAGTATATGAAACTATCTATAGAAAGTGAAGTAAAAACCTCGTTAAAAACAGTCAGAAAATCATGCAAAGTAAAGAATGTTACTTAAATGTCCTAAAAGCCTCATATGTCTGTGATTTATGGTAGACCTAGATAAGATGCACTGGAAATTGAATGCTTAGCGTGTGGAAATCACTTCGAATATGATCCAGAAGTGCTTGTATAGGTTAGCATTATTTCAGAGGTGGTAACTTGAAGTTTCTGTAAGAAACAATGACAAACATGCAAAAATAATAATAATTAAATCACTGTAACCTATACGATGGGTGGCTGTCCTCATTCAGCGATCCATGGCTGCTTGTCGACGATATCGTACTCTAACCTAACCACACGCCTTGGCGTAAAGATTGTTTCCTGTGATTTCCATTCGTTATAATTTGAATTCCTTACGGAAAACCTGTGCGTCATGATCCGGTAAGCTGTTGCTGCCTTTTGACTGGCTTATTGTTTTAATAAGGGACATGTAAAGTGAGGGAAAACAGGACAACACGCTAATCAGAAGTGCTGGACAGAGCTACAATTAGTCGTCTTCCCTGATTTAGCCACACAAACACAGGCTTGTTAGGCTAAAAAACCACCAGACCAGTGGAGCATGTAGTCTTAGGCAGAGCAGGTCAAAGTCAGAGTTTAGGCCTAATATACTTGTATGTCTGTAATACAGCAAGTCAAGAAACTTATATTACCATCTCCTGGAAACATTCGTGGCTACACGCAAGTAGGCCTAGCTGCCCACTATTGATTTTTCTGTCCAGGCAACCTGTCCTCACTATCAAATGCACTACTGCACAACTCACAGATTCACCTACAGCAGTATAAAGGCTATCTATTGCGTGCCAAAAGGAGGTGAAGTGGGGGGTCTGGGATTGTGAAGAAGCCTTTTAAAGTTCCCCCAGGACCCCTCCTGGGCTCATGGCTCGCTAAAAGCAGCGTGTCCGTGGAGCGGACGTCTCATTGCGTGAGCCCTCGCGTGAGCTGCATGCCGGGCGAACAGGCCATGCTGAAACAGTGGCGTCCGGAGGGTACAGCACAGCAACGGAGCGGCCAGCATTGCTGCTCTGGACCGGAGCAGAGCTTTGATAATGATGCTTCAGATGTTTTACTCCAAGTGGCAGCGTGTGGCGCATGCTGAGTGAAAAGGAAACCGCTGTAGTGGAACAGCTGCAACGGCTGCAATCCACCCAGTGCATGCAGGCGGTGACTGATGTGTTCACATACATCGCCAAATATCAAAGACAGAAGGACCGGGTCGACGTCCGTGGTAATTGTGCACCGTCCAGTAGTGCTAATAAAAATAAATAAATAAATAAATAAAGCCTTTGCACACTGAGTGAGGACCTCCAGGAGGAGACTTACCATGAGGAACACTCCAGCTCAGGTTTGCTTTGCAGCAAAAGCTGCAGGCAGAACTTTATTTCTAGGAGCATCATTGGGAAAAAGAGGCCAGCTGGAGCTCTGGGACCAGTGGTCCCGAGACCATGAGGAGGGCAGGACGCTGATTCATCATACACTGAAGCCCCTTTACGCATTGCTGTGGACGGAGCAAACCTGGTGGGAGTGATTCCACCGCATTGGGCGCCTGTTGCATCTTGCTATGGGGATTTGAGAGGCTTCTAACGGCGGCGGTGTTCGGGTGGGAGCTTAATCATCACCCTTGCTTTTACACAGACGCCTGGGAGGCGTTTCTAGAGGGTAAGACTGGATATTCAGTCCTTTTAGTCTATTCTCGAAGTGACTAGTTAACGGACGACGATTCGAATTTTTCCGTTCCACCTTAAACGGCGCAGCAGTTACGTTCCGGCGAATGTACAAGCAGAATGGAACAGACTCGTTATTTAAGGTGGACCGGAAAAAACTGAACTAGAAGCCGGCGAACAGAAGCAAAAGCTGAACTTCAGTCTTGTTGGTGGACCAAAACTAACCACACAGACTCCATTATCAACAAACTAGAGAGCGAACTCGTCTCGCTTCTCACTTTTCTGTGGCGAACCGGAGCTGAAACCCGTCCAGAACTACGGCTCAGCTGACAAACCCTGACAGTCGTGGCCACTTCTGTTAGTAAATGTTGTTAAAATGCGTCTTTTTACCGTTAAAACTCTGTTCTTACCTCGGCCGCGGGCACATTCGGCGCTGAGGAGGAGAAGCAGGACGAGGTCCAAACAGAAGCAGCGGCGTCCGTTACTCGGAGTTAACCTCAGCATTTTGGCACTCTGAGCCTCACGCGCGTTCGCCGGGAATCATTCCTGTTTATTTATCTTCTTCGGGCGGTTAAGAAACGGTTTCCAACAGTCTCTCTTCTGCCGTCCGGCCTCGCGGACTGAAGCGGCGACTGTCGCCGGCATCTCTCCACTTCGCAACTTCAGTCTCCTCAGAAGTACGTTAGAAGCTGCGCTCTCGTCCCGGTTAGACCGCCTCGCTTCACAGCCCTCCGTTACTTTCAAATGTCAGGCGTTCGCGAGCCCAGCTCAGCCAATCATGGGACGAGGAGGGCGGGGCGTGGGGGAGGCTGCGGCTGAGGCAGCCAATGGCACGCCGCGGTGGACGGGGCGGTGGGCGACCGTTACAGCTGACTCGTGTGTGTGGCGTGCCTCAGAGACGGGAAGTTCGATTCGGTTTGCCGAACCGACTCTTTCAAACAGTCCGATAAACGATTCAGCTTTGGGCTCTGACCTGTCCTGCTTAAAGCGACATTCCAGCGACTTTTCCCAAATTCTACATAATGAAACGGTTGCGATGAAAGCAGAGTCGTCAGGGTGGTTTGGCGTGAAACGCTCTGTTTCTAGAGAAGCTTGCAGAGTCAGAGTTGTTCTCAGTGGTGGTGATGGGAACCAGACGTCCACCTCTAAAAGCGCCCTCACAGACAGTTATTCCATAAATCCCAAATGCGCGGACTGATGTCAGGCACATGTTTTTTGGTAGTTTTATGATCAAGTTTCGGGTTAAAACGTGTCGAAATCTATTTATTTCAATCGATTCACGGTGGAGGAGCGCATACAGGGGTTTTTGTAAAGTAAAATAGTCCAATAAATTATTTGTAAGTTATTTTTAAGTTGTTTGATTATTTCACCATCATAAACATTACATATAAAAACTCAGAAGACACATGTAGGTGAAAAAAACTGGCCATATTATATATATATATATATATATATATATATATATATATATATATATATATATATATATATATGGAATTGGTGGAATTCCCCCTGAACCCCCCCTTGAACAAACTAAAAGCTAAAGTTAGCAAGGTGGCTACCTGTTTATATACCTTACCATTTGCGGCTAGGCTAGCAGTCAGAATTGGTCGGCACCACAGGGATTCCCAACGCTTGTATGATGTATTTGTCTAATCTTTAAAAGATTCATTCATGATTCAGACATCTCATCCGTTGATGATTCTGAGGTAAAATTTTGTGGTAACAGACACATAATGTGGTTTTCTGAGCTAAACATTAAACCATCATTAGAAAAGTCTTAGTAGGTGACGCTCACTTGGTCCTAGAACAAACATGCTAGTTTTAGCAGAAGAAACATTTGTGAAGTGATACCGGTTGGATAAAAGGCTAATGTCAATGACGATGCATTCTGTGGTAAAGTAGTTGTGTAACACTGGTGAGATAAATGTAAAAATGAGCAGTAAATGTAGCGGACACAATCAGTTATGTGGGCACAAACTGGAACACGTGTTATGACTGCGCTAGCCTATGCTAACAGCTCAGAATGGTGAGCTGTTTTGTCAGCTCTACCGCTACATGAATAAGAAGGTATTTATTTTCATTGTATGTGGTTCATGAAGGCTAACAAAGATTGTATATGTAAAGCAAACTCTCTGATCTCAACCCATTTTGTCCTGTATCCATTTTCCCCACGGTATTGCTGTATCCTCTGAAATGCAGGACTGTTTAGCACTCAAAAAAACAAATGCTACATGTATGATGCTAACAAGCTATCACTATTGTGCACAGAGATGACATTGCATGAAAGTAAGTCTACTATTTAACTTAAATACTAGTATATATCTATTATATAGCTACTCTAAATTTAGCCTACAATGACAAAGCAACTACCACATAGGATGACGCTTGGTGGTTAGCGTGGGGTTTTTTGTTCAGGTTGCCAGTTCAGTGCTCAGCAGTGTTAGCTTGCATGTAATAGTGGTGGTTGGTTAGTGTAACATCTCTGCCTTCTTTGCTGTAGACTTGGGTTCAATCCCCACCTTGGCAAAGACCCTACACTATATATACACCAATAAGGGTCCTTGGGCAAGACTCCTAACACCGCCTTCGCCTACCTGTGTAAAAATAATCAAACTATAAGTCACTCTGGCTAAGAGCATCTGCCAAATGCCGTAAATGAACTTGTAATTCAAAGGTTCAGGTGATATGATATTTGGGGGGGTCAACCTAACGCAAAGTGATTTTTTTTCAAAACACCATTTTCCCTCCTATAGCAAAACTGCCAGACCTGGTCCCAGTCCTTTGATATGGCCATGATGGTGACTACAAAATGAGGTCATTCTACAGAAATGTCCACTTTTCTAACTGTCCATAAAAGTCACTGGTGTTACGGATCGTCATTGGTGTTACACATAAGAAAGGTAACACCAGTGACATTTATAATGAATAAGGCATTTTACAAACTGGCTGCTACAGAACACCAAACCGCATGTTATCAGTCATGGAATCTCCACTAAAATATGCAAATTTCATCCATTTGCATTCTATTTTTTCCGGTTCCCTCAGAATAAAGTCGGTCACACCAGTGACGTCAGCTAAAAGCTTCATATGAAATCATGAGCTAAATGAGGAAATGTCTGGTAACTGAAAGACACAGTGGACTCACCATGAGCTTTTCCTCATAGATCCTCAGAAAACAGGTCAAAGGAAGTCAAATTAGGTCATCAGTGTGACTTTCATTTCAAAATAAGAGATTCTTTGTTACGCAGTAACACCAGTGACACGACACCTGGGGAACTTTCATTATATAGTTCATAACATTTATTTAGCATTTGTTTTCTTTGTCAGATTAGTGCAGTTAAAATGGCAGAAAAACATGTTTTTACCTCAAAATACGGCCTCAGCCTTCACACATGACTGTGAGGACGAGCACTTCTGTGGTGCTTGGAATTCTATATGATTGATTTAAAAACCAGTATTGTTGAATTGATGGATCAATACGGTGTAGTTGTTAAAATATCTTAGTTTTATTTTAAAATATAAATAAATTGTAACCCCAGCATGTTTTTCTATTGACCAAGTGTAATATTTCTGTAAACGCTAGGGACACAAAAATGGACATTTGCATGTTGAATAAAAGTCCCTGTCCAAAACTTTCATCCATGGACAGTGTGTGCACACATCTAACGCTTGCTGGCTTTTTGCAGTTGAAAATGTTTCATACAGTGTTTTCTCCCTTTATTTTCCATACAATACATCAGCAGGGCATACAGACGTGTAATATCCTGCAGTCCTATGATCTGTACTAAAGTAACATTTACCATAAGGTAATCATATCTCCCTTCAGCTCAGACAGAGGCACTCAACAAAAGAAAAGAACAACAAAAAAAAAACAAAAACAATTTCCACTGCATATTCAGCACACAATAAGGTGTGCCTGAGGAGGCAATATTACATTTTGGGAAAGCAATTCCAATAGTTAACATGACTAACCTTTCATAGAGGATGGCATTTAGGAACATAAGATTTCGCCGCAAACTCAATTATGCAAAGAAGAAATTTTGAGCATTGCTTTTTGTTTTGCTTTCATAGAGACTATAAAACAATTACTGGTCACAGAAAACCCATTCAGCGGCGGGAAAACAGGATTTTAAGCCTGATAAAGGAGGACGAGTGTAATTCCTTACATTTGATTATCAGCAAATCTTCCGTGCTTGACAGAGTCGGCAATTTATCTGATTTTACCTGGAACTTTCAGTGCAAGTTGGAAAAGCTCAGAAGCAGATGAAGTACATATTCCAGTGGGGGACCCTCAGCGCATTCTAGGCCTTCAGAGAAGGCTTAATGATAACGTATGTCTGCAACGTTTAGTTCATTTTTTTATTCAATAGAGTCATGTTTGCTTTTAAGTTCTACTCGTTTCATTGCTCAGTTTCAGAAGGAAACAAAATGGTTAAAATGATTGAAAAAGAGCTGAAAATTGGCCAAACAGGAACTTTTTTCTGTGTGGTATCTGGGTAGATATAGTTAAGCAAGCTCTCCTATTGGTTAGGACATCAGGAGCTGAATAGAAGGCCTAACATATTAGATTAACCATCAGCTGAATGATGAAGTGACCGATCATATTTTGGTTACCAGTAGTGAGAAACCAATTGAATGAGCAAATATGTCTTGAAGTTCTAGATACGTCATTCAGTCGACAGCGAAAAATGGAAAACAGTGGTGGCAGCACCACACCAGCCTATCTACTGTAAGAGTCATTGGCTACGTTTACACACAGCCTGATAATCTGTTAATAATCCAAATAATAGCTCAATCGGAATAGAATACGTCCATGTAAACACCTCAGTCGGAATAAACTAGTCCAATTACGGCCATTTGGAATACAATTCCTATCTGACTGAATGAGGTAGTGAGTCTTATAAATAAACAGTTAAATAGAATAATAATAATATAATAATAATAATAATAATAATAATAATAATAACAACAACAACAACAACAACAACAACAACAATATCAGTGTAAACACCTATATCCAATTACATTCCCAATCAGAAAGTTTAAGTGTGTTCTGAGCATGTGTGTCATATCATAGCAAAAGTTTATAACCTTCAACACGGCGTCTTCAACACCTTCAACACCCCGTAGAAACGGGTCTGCAGAGGAGCCAAAGTTTATGCTCTGATGTTTAAAAGGCGGACGTCCAGCTTATGTCTCTCAGAACACGACGTCTTCCCCTCACCCTTCTTTAATAAGTACATGTGAAGTATGTTTTCTTGAGTCGGACATCATTTTAGAGCAATTAAAAACACAAGCGAAACCAACTGGAAACTCGGATGAGTGCGTTTACATTCCCTTAATAATCCAATCATAATTGGGTTTCTGCAGTTATCCGATTAGTCAAATGGCCATGTAAGCAGCACTCTCTGTTTTCTTAGATCAGAGTAAGGTCTAGAAATCTGATTAAGAAATCCGATAAAGAGAGGCTGGATTTTAACTCGGTAATCAGATTTCTCAGTGCCTGTGAGCTCTTACTCTGATTTCTTTCGGATTTCTCAGTCTGCGCACGTGTGAAAACAGACAGCGGTAACAGAAATAAGCGAGCAGCGCCACCGTGAGACGCAGCCAAACACTTTTGGAGCGAAGTTGAAACTACTACATACTAAACGAAACTAAGGATTTAAATATTCTTCATCTTCTACATGATGTATGTTCATATTTTCCGGTGGCGCAATGTTGAAAAAAGCCACAGCATGACGTTTGAGTTTTACATTACATTTAATTCACGTCTTCTTCTGTGAGTTTATTGGCTGGTTGCAATACAGAAATCTGATTGCTGACTCATGTAGACCTTAAGTTTCCCATTATCTGATTACTCAAGTGCATGTAAATGTGTTGATTGGATTATTGACAAAATCTGATTTTCTGCAGGTATCACTCTGACTGGACACATACGCTTAATTGTGGATTGGGTTACATGTAGTGAGCAAGTAAATGGAGATTTTCCATCAGATTGTCGAGTAGATGGAGTGTATAAACACCTCAGTCTTGATCTGTGATTGGAACGTGTTCCAATGCATTGGCAAAAATCTACATGTAAACACAGCCAAAGTGAAACAGCTACAAGGTAAAATATATGATATTATTGTTATCACAAGCTTCACTAAAATTTGGAACGTCCTTTAGGAGCTTCAAATGTGTTTAATCTAGAACTGCCTTTTTCCAGTTTTCTGTCCGACCTTAAAACACTGCTGCACTTACAATCAAGTGACAAACTTTCCGTTCCACCTTAAATACTGCACTTACTACAGGCCAAAGTTGGCATCATCCCTGAGGTGGGTTTTAACATTTCTGGCCCAAAGAGGCTCTAACAGTCAGGTGTTCTCCACTGATATATATGCAAGCAAAGCCTGAGAATCTAATATGAGGTCCTGGTATTATCTAATATGAAGCTCCATACTTTCAAGGCATTCTTCATTCCCCAGAACTAAACAATGAAAGGCTGACGAAGCTCGTGTCACATGATATGAACAAGCGTCCAATAAGCAAACCTCCCACTGAGACACAGGCCCAAGGCCTCTTCCCTCCATCACACTTTAATGGGTGTCTAAAACATGCTTGTCAAGAGACACTCCACTTCATTCATGGCCAAAGTTAGTAACATAGTAGAGGAATAGCAGTGTGTTTGATCATTAGCTTGGTTGCCAGTTGAACAAGTATCTAACAGAGCCTTGAAGTTGTGTTCTGTATTTGGCAACTTGCCTAAAAGGGCTGCATCATTAATCTTATTTTTATCATCATTGTAATATGAGTTTCTGCAGTAGATGCGTCGGTCAGGGCTGCAGTGATAGAACTGATTAGATTACATATCAGCGTAGCTCAAGACTGATGTACTTAGACTGATAGGGATTGTGGTAATAGAAGCAGTGTTAAATATTAATGTGCTTTTTTTAAGCTGGTTTGATTCTGATTTGAAGGGAAGTTGTCAAAATTTCTCCATAATTCAGCTGTTGAGGTGTAAACAAAGCCATTCATAGTGGATTGATGGGGCTAATTATGGAGAAACATATCAACTCAGGTGGTTTTATTAATACAAATATAGACGTTTTATTTACTACTCAAAACTACCAGTGAACCTACGCATGTCTTCTTTTTGTTGTGTGTGTAATTGATGGTACAGTAGTGAAAAATCTGAAAACAACTATTTAGCTTCACAATGCCCCATGAATCCTTCCAACCCCCAATAAAAGGATGAAAATGTGGTTATAAAATGTAAAGCTCCTTTCAAAACAATTATAAAATATCTCAGGCAATTGCAGTCATTTCATGCAACTTTTTCAGAAGCTTTAAACTCTTCAGACGTCTGGTTCCTATCACTACCACTATGAATAATTTGGACTAGAAAGAAGATTGTTGAGCAGGACTTTTTTGACATACCCCAAAGCTCTTGAAGACTATGGTAAAACAGTGTCTCAGACATCATACAGTGTATTCATAATCATTTCTTGTAATAAATTCCTGTGAGGGAGCTTTTGGAGGTGGACATCTGGTTCCCATCACCACTACTGTGACTCTAGAACAGAATATTTTGCACCAAGTCCCTCAGAATGACCCAATAATTTAATTACATAGAAATTATGTAGACTGACAGGCTGTTCAGGGTGTATCCTGCCTTCCACCCTATGACCGCTGAGATAGGCTTCAATGGAATTCCTATAAACAAACTGATTATTCTTACTCACAGTGTTGTGGATGAAATGTATGTAATGTAAAGTAATGGCTGTTGTCACAACAAATGTGCATCACCATAAGGAGCTTTTCAAGAGAAATGCATTAGGAACTCAGCTAAGCTGCTTTTCTTTATAAGAAACTTTAATAACATTCTCAAAAATCATATTTGTATTAAATCAATGTGTTCCGAAGCTGATATTTTTCACTCTGTTTACATTTTTTAATTACATTTTTGCTAGATGCAAGCCAACACTGCTGTACATTGAACTGACTATGGAAAGCTGGCATTCTCACCAAAATGCCCCACATAAAACAGCAAGCTTTGTTAATTGTGGTAGATAAGAGGCTTTGGCAGTAGCAGCCCACAGTTTGAGTGGCTGGTAGTGTTGAAGTTTAGTCGTATACCAGTTGTAGTGTCACTGTGGTACTGAGAATGATCCACCACCCAAATAATACCTGCTCTGTAGAGGTCCTGACTATTGAAGACATGGGTAACAAAGCATGCAGGGAAACAGATGGTCTACATTCTGCAGTTGTAGAACTACAAAGTGCTCATATTTGTTCAGTGGAGTTGATAAAATGGACAATGAGTGTAGAAACAAGGAGGTGGTTTTAATGACATGTTCTCCTGGTGCAATGAACCCAACAAAAAGAACTGAAGGGGACTTATAAACTGAAAATATTGTAATGGTTGAGGCATGGATGAGGGATGCAAATGCAAGTTGCTTATTTTGAATTTGGTGTCCAAAGTAATGGAGGCTTGAACAAAAGACATGTCCATGACAAAAACAAATTATAATATGCAAGAAACCACAAGACAAGGTAACATCCACAATGCAAGACAAAGACTGAACAAAGGGGTATAAATACACTGAGGAAAAATAAGAAACACCTGGGACTAATGAGGGGTGGAGCACAGACAGGTGGAGCAGATAACAAGGGGGCAGGACCTGACTATTTAATTTAGCACAAATGTGTGTCATAATTACAACAACAATCCTCTGCTATATTATACAGCATCCTCGCTTCTATCAACAAAAAAAAAATACTATGAAAATTACAAATGCTCTTTTGTACCCCATGCAGGACATAGAGTTTCAGGGGAAACATCCCAGATCCGAGAGGGAAAGGATCAAAAGAAGGGTCATTACTTATTCGAGACAGTCCACACTGTAGGAAAATTGTTTATAGCATCATCCAGCAAAAAGGGATTTGGTGGCCCTGAAGGCTGGACTACAAACGAATGACCTTGAAGGGCCAACAGATTGAGTAGTGCAGCTGTCTGCATTAGACAGAAGGGTTTGGATATTTTGAGTCTGTTTTTGGTCAGTTTTAGCATCGGTTTGAGAAAATTCATACTTCAAATACATAGAAATACACATTGTTGAGAGACTTTAACATGACCATAAAACATATATCTGGCAATAACAATGAACAGTAACAGTTTAAACAGTAAATAGTGCTCGAAACATTAAAAGTCCTTTAAACCACAGAATGTTTACACATTTTTAACTTCCAGGTGCTTTTATATACAGCTCATCAGACAGTAATTTGACAGAAAATGAGCTACTTTTAAATAACAATGCATATTGAAAGACACTTTTCCACCAACTGAGCTGTGAAAGATCTAGACCTCTGCAGTAGGCCTGCCTCAGCTGAGTGCAGTGGTCTGGGTGGGCTAGGCTTTAAAGGCTTTAAATGTCATAAGCAAGGCCTTGTGGTCAATGGAGAACTCAGAGTGGAGCAATACGCCAAGGCTTGCTTCTCCTGGGCTGCCGCAGTCTTGAAGTATTGTAGCGTTTTCCATCCATTGAATCGACGCGAAGAGGACATCGCTCAAACAGCCATTATCACGCGTCTCTGATTGATTGGTTGTCGGCTCTAAATGGCAGCTTGAAGTGACCGCTTCATATGTTTCAAAGTCAGCGTCGACTGTGACTAAAAAGAGAGAGAGGAAACAATCCATTGTGCCTCTATCGAGCTGACTCTCGGAGAGATAACCGCAGAGAGGGTGACACACAGCCT
Organism: Pygocentrus nattereri; assembly: GCF_015220715.1. Lineage (NCBI taxonomy): Eukaryota > Metazoa > Chordata > Actinopteri > Characiformes > Serrasalmidae > Pygocentrus > Pygocentrus nattereri. Next base: position 30,940,975 of record NC_051230.1, read on the forward strand.
CTTAAAAAATAAGAATATTAAAGGAATAAATGTTTAAAGAAAGCACGATTGTCTTCCAGGGCAGGGTGGATGGGAAAAGACCTCGAAGATGTCAAAGTTATGTAGAAAAGGGGCTGATATGTGCAAAGTGCATGCCGTGATAATTAATCTCATGAGGAGAAATTCTCTTGTCAAGAGATACTTACATTTGTTAAGGTATCATTTTTTTTGCAGAGTGGGTGTTAATTATGAAAGGTGGTTCAAAAGTCTACTGTTTAAGGCTTAGTCCAAATTGCTATGCAGACACTTGCTGTGCTTGATTATAGGTGGCTGTGAGGTTATGCATTATGCCAGTAAAATGTGCAATTATTCTGGTTTTGGTTGATCCATCAGGAATTATACGTTCTGTGTGGGTAGTAGATTATTTTTAAACTTTTGTATTTGCCTCCGTCATTTAGTATATTACAGAATTGAACAGCTAGCTTAGTGTTAATGGAAGATTTGGGAAATCAAAATGTCCCAGTCCCAGAAACTTTGGTACTAGAAAACTTGAGCTACGCTATTTTCCAGTGGCTTTCAGTGAAAGTACCAAAGGTTCCAGTTTCATGGTTTTTGGTACCTGCTTAAGGCTGGTACCAACAAGCATGGGTGTAAAACCAAAATATGGGTCCCAAGAAAAATAATGTGCTCATGCCTTCCCTCCCCTCTTCTAAGAAAATAAAGAAAAGGAAAAACTGTTTTTACAGTGTATTGATGGTCAATGTGTTGTACATGGTTCTGTGCAGAACTTTGTTGAAATTGGTTCTGTATAGTGGAAAAAAGGGTTCTTATATCATTGCGATGTCAAGCTTGGTGCTATATAAGAACATTCTCCATTCTACCTGAATAGAACTTTCCAGATATAACTTGTGTTTCTAAATAGAGCAATTCTCTTTGCTAAATAACCATTGAAGAACCATCATTTTACTACGAGTGTACATTTACATTTTGTGGAGGTAATTTAAACATTAGAAAGTTTTTTTAGACCCTCATATCTCATTTACAAAAAAGTTATCTAATGAACCACCTTTTCAAAGGTTCTATAGGGGACCAGGAGTGTTTTCTATAGCGCAAAGGACCATTTTAGCAGTACTTTATATAATATACAGGTTCTTTACCAGTTTAAGAGCTCTTTCTACACTCTTAAAAAGGACAGTTCTTCAAGGGTTCTCAGGTAAAAGGAAGGGTTCTATTTAGAACCATTTTTCTATATCGAACCATTTCATGCTTCAGATGGAGAATGTGTTCTGTATGGTTCATCTTTTCTGAAAATGGTTCTATATAGCATCTAAAATCTTTAAAAAGATGGTTCTTCAAGGATTCTCTGGTATAGGGAATGTTTCTATTTAGAACCATGAGTTCTACATAGAACCATTTGAATGCTTAAATGTTTTTTTTGCATGGTGAAATTGTTCCTCAAACTGATGGAGTATATGTTGTGTATGGCTCTGTATAGAACCTTGTTGAAAAAAACACAACATAACACCAAAATGGTTCTTCTATGATTATGATGTCAGGCTTGCAACAACAGAAGAACTCGTTTTGGTGATTTATAGAACCCTACACAACACATCAATCTATAGAACTTTCTATATAGAACTTGTGGTTCTAAATAGAGCCATTTTCTTTGCTGAAGAACCCTTGAAGAACTATCTTTTTAACAGTGTAGGTCGTTAACATTTTGTGGGGATCCCTACATTTTAGAAACATTGCTTGCATATGTCCTTTACAAAAACATTTTTTGTAAGGAACTGTCAATTGAATGGTGAACCCAAAGTGTTGTTTCAACAGCTTTGTGCAAAAGAACTCACCAATGTCAATAAAGCTAAGAGCACGGTTCTCGGCTCAGCCTGTGAGTTCATTACTGAGTTGTTTATGGAGACCTGAATGCTTCTCTGAGTTTGACAGACTCCGTTTGACCTAGTTTGTTTCCGTGTTTTAGGAGCACTAACTCCACTAGAACTTGGGGAAACTTCACTGAGAATCCACAATGGAAGGAAATCAAATAAGTCATGCTGGAGGTATTCACAAAGGCAGAATTTTTAATGAACGAGAGGGCATCGGTTTTCTGACAGTTACCTTATTCATTAGAGACACAGAAAAATGACAAAATAGGGAAAAAAACAGATTGTACAACCTTCAAAACCGTTTTATGTGTTTATTGCTGAGGTGGAACAATTCGGCAAAGGTATTCATCAATTTCAAGCTAAAATGGATTCGGAGAAAAAAGCATTCCGACGGCAAAAACAGCGACAGGCACACTCCGACTAATAAGTTTGTCGCCTCGGGTAAAACAAAAGATGGTATAACTTTGCCTTGTTGCCTGTGTAGGCAGAAGACCTAGCAGAGGACACTTCTTCCAGGACGATGTTGCGAGCTTCTCTGAAGGCGGACAACTTCATCATGAATATTCGTCTCAAGCCACTCGTTTTCATGGCACCATCTGGTAAACAGCTAGGAGGCAGCTTATATTAAATTACTGACACAAGGGGAACATTGGGAATGGACAGCGCAGTGGGGTCGGGCCCAGCGCCGTGTGGCCAGGTGCTCCATATGGCACATTTAGAGTGCGTTTTTAATGGCCAAGCCTTCGCTGTCAGAGAGGTCCTGCAGTGAAGAGCCTCGAGCAACCCTCAACTTGATCTGGCTCACCTTCTCACGGTAAGCAAAGGAGGAAATCAACTTGGAGTCAGCAGACCGAAGGATCTGGAAACCCAGCCAAGCCTCGGAGCCAAACTTGCAAACGGATAGTCAGCACTTAGCGGTAATCCAAGAAAATGTCGATCCCATCTCTCAAAGCCCACTGGGTTATCCAGTTAGCCTTGTTTCTCCTTTTTCCAGTTCAGACATAAAAATTGATTATTTACAGTACTGTGGAAAGGTCAGAGACCACCCTTGAGTCATTTAGATTCCAGTCAAAACAGCCATTAAGTACAAGTTATTCGTTTTTGCAGGAGATGTTTATGAGGAGAGCAGAGGATACAGAGAAAACTGGGTTCCTAGCAACCATCTGGAAGACCTGGTAGACCACCAAAACTTTTCCTATCAGATAAATCTGACATTTTCAATTCCAATTTGAGGTGCTTTCATATGTGGTACTGATATCTGACGCGAATCCGATATGCAATTTTTACGTCAATCCGACTCCAAATTCGTCATAAATTTGCGCTGCCGAGAACTCATAAACCTTTGGGCTGATTTTTCTGTACAAAAAATTAGAAGAGACTCATCCAAAACACCTCTGTGTCCGAAGAGATTTTGAAGCGAGTACGGTTAAAAGTCTGAAAGCAAGTGTCCAAGGACACCAACCAAAGAAGTGACCATGGCTGAATAACGTGCCCTTTTACAGAACGCTTGAACACATTCTAGGTGGTGAGCCCAGCTGTCAGTCAGCGAAGCTTCATGAAGGCTCCTGTGTGGCTGGTGAAGATGAAACCAAACTCTCCCGGAGCGACTGCCGTTCGTTGGCGGTCGTGATTGTTTACTTCAGGATGAGCCACATGAAGCAACGTGAAGCGTTGTTCTTTTGCGCATGCGGGTCAGTTTAGATCGCATATAGTCGCATATAGACCACCTTTAATCTAGCCAAACAAAAAAAAAAAACATCAGATTTGGTGAGAAAACCACTTTTACCTGCTGTGTGAATGAAGCTGGTGGATCTGAAAGGATGTGTAGCTATCAAGAAGGTATCTGAGCATCTTAAATGTAGGCAGTAAATATAATATTTCTTGTTGTGAGACTTTTAGGAGATTATTCAGCCTATTTCTATTCATTTTTACTTGTTTCAAGAAATTCCTTCTTCCACTGGCAGATCATCTTATATGCTTCAAGAAATAATGCATGAAATTTGCTTATTTGAATAAACAATGCTTGAAACAAGTGCAATATCTGCCAATGGAATGGGACAATTTCATAGGTTAAAATGACTTGAAACAAGTAAAAATGCCTAGAAATAACATAAATAATCTTTGAATATCATGGCTGTGCAAAGAGAAACAGGTGCCTCCAAAACAGTAACAGGAGAAGGCATGAACATCCTTAACTTTAAGGCAAGTTTATTTAAATTTGAAGTGATTTTGGAACATTTCTATTGGTATATTCATGAAATTTGACATTTCACACAATGTAAAGGATGTCATATTCAAATGATGCAGGTGTTCTTAGAACAACGGACTGACCACCCAACAGTCCAGACCTCAACATCACTGAATGTGTTAGGATTACTTGGATTGCGAGAAGCAGAAAGTTCAACCAACTTCTAAAATTGAACTTTGGAGGTGGAGAAAGGTTGAAAAACTGACTCCTGGAAAGAAAAGAAGCAGTAATAAAAGCAGAGAGTGGAGATTTTCCACATTATATTTAACCGTAGACGTGTAAGCTGGTAAATATGTCCTTTCCCGATGTTGAAAAATGAATCATTTGTACTTAATGACCATTCTGACTGGACATTAGGTCAATGAAAGTGCACACAGTCCTTCAGGTGGTGCGCATTATAGTGTGCCTGCACAGTGTGACCTCCAGTGGAGCAGGAGGTGGTGTTGGAGACAATATATTCAATGCTCGCACTTACGTCTCCGCTTTATGTGGATGGACATGCTGAGTGCACAACGCACTGCAGCTCAATGTTTGAAGAAATGGGTTTTACATACAATACACTTTAAATCAGTCAAGCAACCAAAATAGCTGTGGTACTTATAAGAAAGGCCTTACAGAAATGGAAAGCACTGCGAAATGTTTTCAGTGTATCCCAAAAAATGTCAGGAGGGCCGTATTTAAATGTTGTATGAATGTTCATGAGCTTTGGGACAGATTGTTGGAGAGGAGAGAGCAGGAGAGGGAGGTGCGCAACAGAGACTTCGATGCAAACTGGCAAAAGATTTTTAGGTTACAGAACTGTGTAATAAATCTGTGGGCCAGTTAAGGCATCAGTACAGTTTGATAATAGATAAATGCCCCAAGAACTATGTTGGTATGTCAGAACTTATGATTGACAGTGGCGTCTCCCTGGCAACATAAACAACAAGCCGTCAGTGGCACTGGAACCAAAGTGAACGGTGAGTGAAAAGTGTAAATCTACAAAAAGGTTTACAGCTAACGTTCACGAATGCAGGCTTTCATCCTCTGACAGGTAGATCACAGGTATCTTATGTCCGATATTTGTAGTTCATTACATAATTTCTGATAGCTGAAGCCAGCTAGCTAACCACGGGACTGCGCTCTGGTCACACCAGCTCTTATTATATTGGACAGTGTAGAGGAAAGTGACTTAGAACAATCGGCCAATGGTATAGGACACTGTAATGAAGTAAAATGACGTAAAACAAGTAAAAATGTCTGGATAGAAGGTAAATAATCTTAGAACATTTCAAACGATGGAACCCATGTTGAGGGGCCCTTAATAAAAGCAGTCTTTCTTGCTCTTTCTTTTGTCCACTTGCTTGACTGATTTACAGTGTATTGTATGTAAAACCCGTTTCTTCAATCGTTGAGTTGCAATGCATGTCCGTTATTTGAATATATCAGCTCCAACATTTTCCCACACCTCCAAATTTCAAGGTTAGAAGTGGGTTAAACTTTCTCACCGTTTAAGTAATCCAAGCACATTTGGTGATGTTGAGGTCTGGGCTCTTGGGTGGTCAGTCCATTGTTCTGAGAACGCCAGCAGTTTTTCCTCCTCTGTTTTGGTCTATTTCTATTTCTCACACTGCAAAAACTATATCTCAAGTGCAAACATTGTATATGTAATCAATATGTATTTAATATATCATAATTCCACATTCTGGGATTGTTCAAAGTTGTTGTAAGCAAGTATGTAAGCACTCAACGTTGGGGTGGCTAATGTAACGCTAAGCTAGCATATGATTTTACTCCCACAGTTAAGGTGGACTGCTAGCTATCATGCTCTCGTAACAAGAAGTTAATTGCTTAGTGTGGGATCCTACAACAGGTGGCTAATGCAAGTAGGAAGCAGCATCCTACAACCACCCTACAAACACTGCTGAGATCAACCTGCAGTTTACCAGTGGCAGAGCGGTCACTTTATGTGAGGGAGAGGGTGATGGTTGGTTCTTTGGCAGATGTGATGTCACCTGCACCAAATTGATCATCTTCTATTGTAACAAGCTGAATATCATAACAATAGAAGGAACCTTTTTGATGCTTTGTAGAACCCTTTCAAAGGGAATACTGCATATTCTAATGCACCATCACTAATTTATTTGTTGAAAGTAACATATTTGAAAAACCAGAACATAAAATGTGGCCTGTGCAAAAGTTATGGCACATTCTGTATACATATACATTCACCTGCCACTTTATTAGGTACACCTTGCTAGTAAAAGGTTGGACCCACTTTTGCCTTCCGGACTGCCTTAATTCTTCGTAGCAGACTTTCAACAAGGTGTTGGAAACGTTCCTCAGAGATTTTGGTTGGTTATTTGAGTTCCTGTTGCCTTTCTATCATCTGGAACCAGTCTGCCCATTCTCCTCTGACCTCTCACATCAACAAGGCATTTTCATCCACACAATGTTAAGTGAGCAGGTAAATTGGAACTGCGCACTAAAACTGTACTTTATGACTGTACTTTTTACTATTATTTTACTATTGTTTTTAGTGTTATTCTTATATTTTCTATTTTTTTTTGTTATTGTTTTGTTATTGCTAAGATTATATTAAGATTATATTTGGTGAATGGAGGAACAGCAAAGTAAGAATTTGATTCTACAGTGTAACTGCCTGTTTCTGCTGTGCACATGACAGTAAAACTCTTGAATTTTGAATCTTAAAATTAGCAGAAAATGCCATAGTTAAGTTCCAGAGGACGAGTAGAGGATGTGTTCACTTAAATCACTGGTCCAGAGGTCAGCAACATGTGGCTCTGGAGCCGCCATCAGCTCTGTTACTGCCCTGTCCACAGCTGAATTAGATTTGTAGGTAAAAGTAAAATAATCCTCCTTTACAGTGAAATAAAGCTCTGCTGATTGTTCAACAGCGTTTAGCAGTAAATGGTCTTAAATGCTGGAGTTAATGTAGAACTGCTGATTCACCCTTTAACCCTGAAGGTTGATGTGCAGAGTGCTGGCCACCAATGCAGACAGCAATCTCCCCCTAGCTAGTAGCTAACAAAATGGCAAAGAGAAAGATTTAAGACCAATGAGACGAATGGATTTATTTGCATTTATAATCACGCCAGCTGGTTTCCTGATACATTTAATCTGCAATGAGAAACTGGCAAACACTAAAAAGTCGCGAAGCTGAAGTCGCATCTCATTCGCCAGCTTCTTGTTTGAATTCCCGTTCCTTAAATGGTGCCGCAGTTACATTCGGTCGCCTCGGGTACCATTTAAGGTGGAACGGGAAAACGAGAAGCTGGTGAATGAGAAGTGACGTCAGCCTTGTAAAATAGACGAATGTTGACACTTTACAAGAAACTGTTCTACTTTTGAGGAAAGGTTTCCTGCCAGAGATGCAAGAAAAGTGGCTATAGCTGAGCTAAAGCTTAAAGTAGTTCAAAGAAAGTCAAAGTCAGTTTTTGTTTATATTACAATTTTTATCCTATACTAGGACATTAGCACACAGTGAGACATATTTACAGCCAAGATGGTAAAACAGACACAAAATGTGGCTTCCAAGGTGGTTTGAATTTTGTTGAAAGGACGAAAAAGCTCTTCTTAACATTTGGATTTGCTAAACCCTGGCTTAGAATAAGAAAACTACTAAAACCTTGGCCCAGGGCTGCATATAAAGCATGTTACTCCTCTACAAAGTTCTAAAAATGTGTTTTCTTTGGGCCTCGCTCTGCTGTCTCCTTCTGACCTTTTCAATTTCTCAGCTCTGTAACAATCTGTGCTCTTTAGATGCTGCTTTGGTTTTGCGGGTTTGTGCAATTTGCATCTTTGGAATAACAGATCAATATGTTCGTCACGCCGTGTGCATGTGCATGTGTAAGGGCAAAAAAGAGAAAGAGAGAGAGAGAGAAACACATTATAAGCACTGTAGCCGTATCAAAATGTGGCCTATTGCTGAGCAAAGCAGGTTTACTTCATAAAAATACTACACCTGATAATAGATCTCTATGCTTGCGCCACAAAACAACCCCTAAAGAACAGTCTGACTAGATGTGTTATAAATGGAACAGACTGGGTGGGAGAAGAAGGGATGCTCAGTCCGTCTCCACTGTTTTAGAAACCAGAGCCGATTATTATCGATCCCGTTCTCTCGCACTTCTCAATTTCATTTTTCATGGTGTCCTCGGTGTGGCTCTGTGATCAAAAAATCAGTGGAAAGAAAGAAAGACAGAAAGACAGAAAGAAAGAGGCAAAGAAAGAAACGGGCTGCATAAAAATGAAAAATAAGTGAGGATGGCGGACAGGAAAGGGGGAATAAATCATAAGTAATCCCTTTTGGACACATCATTCTCCGCACTGGGCTAATGCACACACGAACGCAGTCCTGCGGAGGTTATTCTGGGGCCGTATTAATTGCAAGTCTAATATGTGTGAGGAACATGCCTGCGAATGAGACAGTGCGGATATCAGCGCGCCCAGCTTAGAGCATCAAAGAGAATTAGCTTGTATGATGACGCACCAGGGCCACACCTCGGATTTGCAGATGTTTCTCAGCTCTGGCTAGACTTTTCCAGCCTCGGACCAGCTGTCCATTCCCAAATATGAACGTTGCAGCTCAGCCAAATTATGCAAAAGTGGGTATGAGTAAAAGTTAGTTTCACCAGTTAGCAGGGCATCTTTGGGGGGTTGGGAATGGGGCTGATTTCAAGGGCCCCAGACAGAAGTTACTGAAAGATTCCTCAAATGAAATCAACCCCTTAATAATCCAGGCTTATTACATACAAAGCTTTATTATTCAGTAACTAGCTATACTAGCTTTTCTTAGGTTATAGGAGTGTATAATACCTTGGGCCCGACAGCAGGACCGCTGGCTTGTTAAAGGGTTAAATTAGATTAGATTAAAATGATTAGATTAGTAATGTAGCCAGGCTTGTTGGTCTTCTATGTTTGGCAAAAAGCTGTGCTTTACGTTGTTGTTGTGCTTTAGATTAGAATGATATTTTCAGTCGATGATGAAACTACCATTTGAATGGATTTAGAACATATCAAGAGTTGACAGCAACACAAAACAATCAGATTGTTTACTTTATTTCTTGATTCTCTGGCACTTAATAAGCAATTTGTTGGTTGATTACAGAAGCCGATCAAAGTTGACTGAAATGTACAGTGTTATATACAGTGGAATAAAAGTGCTGTGTTGGTACATTTTTGATTTGCCAAGGTGCAAGCAATGTGAATGTTCTCTCAAAGGCAGTGGTTTTAAGGTCCAATTGTGTGTTTTAAGTATGTTTTTCCAGGTGAAAAGTACATAACAGAAAAAACAAGAATAAAATAAAAAGTCTGGAGAAGAGACGGGGTGTCTGGAGTCAACACAACTTAGAAAATGTAACTTCAATGGATTATGGTGCAATTATGTCCCCTGACTAAACATACTGAGATATACCCCTGAGGGTACCACCCCAGAGACAAGACAGGCACTGCCCCATTGACATACACAATTTGTTAGAAAAAAATTGTGGTTTGTGTTGTTATTGTGCTTTAAATTAGAATTCCTTTTCAATTAATGGTGACACTACCATTTCAATTGATTGAGAGCATATAAAGAGTCAACAGTAGTGCAAAACAATCAGATTATTTTCTTTATTTTTTTATTTTCTGGTAGTTTCTAAGCACTTTGTTGGTGAATTACAGAAACCAATAAAAGCTGACTAAAATATACTTTGAATCACAAAAGCCTGCTATTCAAGTTTTGCATCCCCATATTGAAGTTTGAGCTTCAAGCCCCCTTTGTAGTTAAGATGGAGAATAGCAAGGAAAGCGAAGCTGCAACTGGAGTAAAATGATGCCATTTATTGGAAGTAAAGGTGGAGAGTGCACAGAGAAGTGAAAGCAGCCTACCTACCAAAGCTGAACCTATTCTGACAGGTTCAGTGGTGGTCCCGTCCCCTTATGCAATGTGGGAGTTGCTGAACCCAAGTCGGTGCCCTTTCATAGTACAGCAACTTTCTGCTTTAGGACTGCACCACTGACCTCACATCTGTCCAACAGTGCAAGCTCCGCTCATTTCTCTTCCCCACCCGCTCTGCGTCAACAGATTTTTCATCGTCCTGCCTGGGCAAGCCGCAAAACCACAGCCACTTTGTCCTGGCAGACAACTGCCCCCCATCCTTGGAAGGACTTGGCAGAGAGATCATGTTTCACGTTAGCGGAGACCCTGCTCAGATAATCATCTGATTAAAACGAGATTCTCCAGGAATATGAGAGAGTCCTCGTAATCGAATCACTTCCAAAGTTTCATCTGCAATTTAAATGTGTATCTGAAAAGGGCTCGGAAGAAATCTCTCACATTTAAGACTTAAATGAATAAATGAGGATGGACCTGTCGAGGAGGACGTGCAATTTCACTGAGGAAAAGTATAATTTTATTCATAGCCTTTTGGACCAAAAGACGTCGCTTCTTTTTCAAGCTCTAAGGACATAATAACTTTGCACCCTTCCTGAAAAGGTCACTTGATACAAGATGGGCCTCTGTCTACTATGTTTCAGGTCTGTGACACAAAGCCTTAATAGAGGCACATAGAGAACGTGAGGCGGGTCAAATGGCATTATGCATCAAATAAGACACTCCAATTTTCTAAGCTAGCCAGGCTTCCTACTTATCTAGCCTCAAAACCACTCAGCCACTTACCGCTGGTTGGATCTGTGATACAAGCAATGGGACTCTTGTAGTATCCTGCTGTGCCAAGTGCCGTCCCCGAGAACTTAATGGGCCTCATTCTAATTGGGAATGAAATATGGCAGAGACCCTCTCTCCGGAGCTAAGCAACATACCAGATAATAATTGGGGGACTGCGTGATTGTGTCAGCCTCCAGTTCTCCTAGGAGCCTATTGAGAGTCTCCACAAAAGACCACGGCCGATACTTTGCAAACTTGTAGAGGCAAAACTCGTAGCATCCTAGACAAAGGGTATTGTTGTATTCTGGGAAGAGATCGGCTTCATTGTGAATTGGCTATAACTAATTTGGAAGTGAACAAAATCAATAAGTAAAGGGTTCATTTAGTGTCCCCATGCCTTATGAATGCAGTTGTTTATTCAGTGTTTCTGGGGCAGCAGTCCATGAAAGAAGCCAAGGCCCTGGCAGTGATTTCCTTTGGTTCAAAGCATGGCCCTGCAGAGAGATGCCAGACCACTAGCTGTGAACTTCATAGCAGGCCCCAAACTGCCGTTCTTGTTATCACTAACAAAATCCCTTCTGTGGTAGCAATAGTACAAACAATGGGCTAACTTTGCTGCAGACCACGCTCACCCATATCAGCTTCTGTTTTAATCAGTTTCACGGCCATCAGGAATGATGGTTATTGACAGTTCGTAGGTATCAGTGGCGTGAAGAGAAATGATGGAGCGTGATAGTGGCATAGCGTCTGTTGGACCAGCTGCCACAGGGACTCGTGTAGACCCCCAGTCAATTATTTACCACACAGCATGCTCACAAAGAGTTTAGCATGGTGCCGGGGACGGTTGCCTCTCCGTGGGAGAAGCACCGAAGCGCATTGAGAAAAATTAAACTCACCAGAAAAGAAAACTGCAGGGTGGGAAGTCGGGGTGAAACTAAAGTTTCGAGTCTGATTTGTTTCTCTACTAGATAAGTATGATAGCGAGGTGTACAGGGAGGGAGGCCTGTTGTAACACTTTACTTACTGTGCTCCATAACACTGACATAATTGTGCCATAAACATGATTACGGTGGCATGAGATGTCATGACAGTTTATGTTCAGTAATCACAACAGTGTGATGTTACCATTAATGACAATTGTCATGATAGATGTCATAATGTTTGATATCACTACAGATTTTGTAACATGCTCAATTTTGCTAGAGCTACAGTCAAATTGCAGAGAATATCCTACAAACAAATCTGTGTCTGAACCTCAGGGAGTCACATTTGTGACACATTTTGCGCAGCGGATATGGAGCGGTAAGGTTTACCACCATATCACACTTAATAGCAAATGTATAGACTGAATAAATTAGCACTATTTTTGGATGGTGAGAAAAGAGTCCAAAAGGTTTCCTACTCAGCCAATGTGAACATTAGCAATGCTAACTCTTGTGCAGAACCATATACGGTAATAATTTCCCATAATGAAATATCAATCAATGAAATTGGGTAGCAGGCATGTTCAAATTAGGTCAAAAACTAAAAAACGTCAAAAATGGAGGTAGAAGGTTTTATTCTGACAACAGTGATATATTATGAGTTTAGACATGTATTACACCATATGTGTCGGGCTCCAGTCCTTGCAGGCCAAAACACTGCAGACTTCAGCACACTGCCTCATTAAACACACCTGATTCAGCTCATTGGCTAATTAGCAAGGCCTTTGTGGACTGAATTCATAGCATTAAATGACAGTAAGCGTTCATTTCTGCGGCATTTTTGCCCTGGGAGGTCCCCAGTTGGACTTACGTGTATTACTGTCCCATCTGCTGCCGACCATTCCCCTCCCCGCCACTGGAGGCCGCTGTCAGCAGAATATCAGATGATCTCTTGACCCTTTGATCTTTTTCAGTCAGCCATCTTGTATATATATACCCTGCACATGTTCATTGCGAAATCTTGTTTTCTTGGTATTTTGACCTTTTACTTTCTTTGTTCTTGACTACTTTTTTGGATTTACTTGCTATGTGTGGTCTTCTTTTCTGGATTTCTGACCTTCTGCTTGTTGTTATCTACTCTGAACCTGGTATTAAGCTTGCACTTGACTCCTTACCATTGTGTGAAGCACTTCATGACAATGATATTATTGGGTATTTATTACATTCTTGGATTTTATGACATTTTTGGCCAAGATAAGTACAAACTTCTGTTACATCTATGGGTGATATTATACTATTGGGGAAATACTACACACTTGCCTTGAACTCCAAAACTAGCTAGCAAAGTGACAGAACGCTGTATTTCCACATTAAAGTAAACTACTCACTAAGCTTTGGTGGGGCTACTCGACTAGTTCTCAAGGTCTTGTGAAAACGTTTTTTCAAACTAAAGACCAGAATTTATCACAGCATATGGCGTCTTCCATGGTTGTGGATTGATCATTGTTATGTAGAATGGATCATTTTTTTTTTTTTATCAGATCTGTCTATATTTTTATCCATTTTTGTTTTTCTGTCCCATTTCAACCTGGCAGCTGTCTTTTACATTGTGTAAGCATTTAATGGTGAATGGACCGATGCTTTTTAACATTAACTTACATTAAAAGTCAAGACTATTTTTGCCTTCTATAATGTTGCTATTTTGGAGATTGTTTCTCTTTGGACAGCAATGATTTGCTTAATGTTACACTTTTAGGAAATTGTACTGTACTGTAGCACAGTCTAAACAACAAGGCAGTAGAACAGACAGCTTGTCTTTTATAGTAGCATTACAGGATTATCTAGTTAACTGAAACACAAAACGACTTTCTGCAAAATCAAAACATACCAAAATGTTTTTTGACATTATGGCAAAATCTCACAAAAAAGGCACCTGTGTATAAGAGCTGAAAGCTAATTAGCATAAACCTACAAGACCACAAGTAATACTTGGCTCTTCCTCATATACCAATGCGTAGTTGATTCAACACACCCACTCTTCCTCAGCAAACCAATTTATTTCCTTATTTTTTTTGTTCAAAGGTTGATAAAACACAGGCATGCTCATTCACTGACTATGCCGTTTACTATTTTCATATATAATGTTGCACATTTATTTTATTGGACATTGTTGATTAGGTAAGCTCCTGGGATTAACACACATTAACAAAGTTGTGAAGCACCAGCCATCCCTGGCAAGAATCTCCAAGAAATATTTTTAAATTGAACTTAGACAACAAACAAAAGTGCATTCCTGCTAGAGGCATTTGTTTTGCTAAAACTCAATGATGAACAGTTGCATTAGTAGTGGACGCACTCGCGAGTGTTAAACGTTGCATCAGTGTCGGACTCTACATACATGCCCTTCCATTATTTTCACGGCTATAAAATTAAAAAAAAAACTAAAAAAATTAGCGATTTTTTTCAGTGAAATTCACCTGAATTTATGTCAGTGAAGTATTGGCCATACTATTAAAGTTTCTTTTTCCTCATAATGTTAACATATTTACAGATAAACCTATTTAACACATGAACAATGTGTGGGATTAACCAAAATAGATGCTGTATCCAATCTAGCATTTGCCAGAAATTGATACGGCATGTTTTGAGTCCTGGGCATCATCTATATGAGTGTAAGGTCCAAAGTAGCCGGGCATCTAACTATTTGCCCAAATTTTTTTAAATTCAGACCACTATAACTTCTCAAGCCAACGCTTCTCTGATATCTCACAGTCCTTCTGGAGCAATTGACGGTGAACACGGCAGAGTTCCCACATGACCTATGAGTCGAGCTGCAGGCCAAGCCTCATAGGTGCCTCTGATAGCTGCCCAGTTAGGATCCTTCTCAGGTTAGTTTTTAACTGTCATCAATCATGGACTCAATATTAGTCCGGGCAAAGCAGGGTGTTCCACAGCTCGGTCTGCACAGGAGACCCAGGGTCAGAGCAGCCGCTGAGAGTTATTGCCCTCTAGATATTAATTTGTCTAAATCAAGGACAAGGCTATCCAGAGGAGCCATAGACCTTCACTCATCCCTGCCGTCAATCAGGCCTCCCTTTTCTCGCTAGTAAATCAATCATTAAATCAATGGGGCTGCAATAGAGTTGCAGTGGCAAGAGCAGAAAATACCCACATTCGCTGTCAGCCAGCGCGCCATATGTTGGCCTCAATCTGGGGGAAAGATATTGATGAAGCACGCTGGAGGACTGTGAGGTAATACCAAGCCCAACAGTGAAGAGGACTCTGAAAATCAAGTGGACAACTAGCATTATTGAAGTGCCTCTTTCAGAAGCACTGGAGTGCTCTCCTTAATTCTGATGTGGTGTATGATTAATTATTGTACAAACCTTCCTAGACAAGTAGGTCAAACCAATGACTTTGGGCACTTTAGCCAAACCTGCTTGAACACATTTGCGACCTCTGCAACATTTGATCATTCCCCAAGTGTGGCAGAAAGAAAAGAAGGATGTGGATGTGCTAATGTTTCAGTTTTGCTCAGCATATTTCAATGAAAATTAAATTCCAGAAGCTGTTCCTCGGTAACGGCTAAAGCCGAAGATTAATAAAAGTCCCGACGCAGCAAGGGCAGCCTCTGTTTACAAGAGCAAGATCGGTCCGTCTCGCAAAAGCCACTGGGCGAGGGCCGCATTTATGCAGGGAATATAAAGTGGTCATTCAGGGTCCGCTAAGAAAACAGCAGCAGGAGCCATGCTAATAACTCTCGCATACCATTTAGCATCTGCATGGCCTTCAGCCGCACTTCAACATCGCACTACATGGCTTTAAAAACAGTTTACAGGCTTTCTTTCTCATTAGACAGTGTCTGCCAATGCAGTTGGCTGATGTTTTTCTTTTTTGTTGCGGGGACATTTATGCGCTCTTCATTGGCTGGTGAGGCAATGTTTGTGAATTAGCGCTTGCTAACAGTGACCAGCAGCTGTGCTCTGAGCTAATGGAGTCTGCCACAGATTGTCTGGATAATGAACCCGAGAGGAGTGGAGCCAAAGAGTTCTAGGGGTGGGGGAAAAAACACTCTGTAAAAGCTCTGGCGGCTTAGCAACCGTGATAGGTACCCAAAGCGAAGAGGGGAAAAAAACCAAACCTAATGGGTTGGTTGTCTTGCTGATTTTTCATTGAGACAACAGCCGCAGAAAAGCATGGCAGACGTTCACCCCGCCGTAGAACAATGAGAACATTTGGAGAGGTTAGTTCCGGCTCAGTTTCCGAGCAGATAGCAGAACTTGTTCTGAAGACTTTTGTGGAGAAAACGGAGAGTGCTCGAGGGGTGGTCAGGTCGAAATAGAGGGTGAAAAAGCCCCAAAGACAAAATCTATCTTTGGCGAGGTTGTTGGGGACTGGGTTGGGAAGCGGTCGAGAGAGAAAGACACCCACACAGGGAGAGAGCAAGAGAGAGAGAAGGAGGAGGGACAGAGGAGAGACTCGGCACCAGGCCCAGAGATGCAGTCAGCACGTTTTATCAGCACGACTGCTCCATGAATCAGGCATTGTGCGGCCTCTTAGGTGATAAATACCCGAGCGAGGGGTCTAACATACAAGATAGACCTCATTGTTGGAGGAGCCTGGCCTGTATTTCACAGGCTTGGCTTCATGGGTGATGGATGGGGTGAACCCCAGCCATATTTCTCCCCGACGCTCATCCTACGCATGTTGTTAAAGATGGGAGGTGGAAGCTGGGTCGGGGATAAAGTAAATACGGGGGAGTGGATTGGAGCAATTCCGGTGCAGGATGTCAAAGCTATCAATGCTAATTGAAGCTATTGTTGTGCGGTAGTTGTGAAGAGAACATTGTACTAACCTTGGCAGCGATTCTAGTGAATCTGTCTGTGATCGATTCCTCTGTCGACTATTTTTTTCAACAAATCTAATGACAAATCAATCTAAATAATGACCAAAGAAACCTGAGTTTGAAAATTCACCATTAAAAAAGTAAACTATTGCTGCTGTAGGGACAAACCTTTGCGTCTCGATATTTGTTGTTTCATTATTTCAAAAGGCTTATTGCCTTTTACATTGTACATTTCACAATGAATGGACCAAAAGAAATGACCCAAAATGACTTGGAAAGACGTCGGATTCCATTACCTTACATTAAAAGTAAAGCCGGTTTTTCCTTCTCCTGTAAAGTTAGCATTTTAGAGATTACAGGTTTTGTTCCGACAGCAGTGATATACTGTACTTGTTTGCATTTCTGTTGATCAAACGTATGGTTGAAAACAATAAAGAAATTTGAAAATCTTTAACATTTATTTTTCATGTTGTGGCTGTTGTTGTTACTAGTATCTCACCTTTACCATTTTCTTGATTCTAGCACACATTTAATCGCTAATCTATTGGCACTTTTCATGACTATCATTATGTGACCAGTCAGAAAACTGGCTGGTGTAACTGGCGAGGAGCCTAAACCTTTGAAGGAGGCCTTCAAGATGCTTGAAGAGAAACAACTGATACCATGTGTGCTGCCCCACACTTTTAACTAAGTTTGCATGGGTTTCTCTTGTTAGGGAAAGTACCTTAGTTTGATATTTTACCTAGATGCTTTTAGACTTTAAGATTGATGGATTATTTATACCACCTGGGGTTTAAAACAGGTAAGAGGGGTGTGTCTATACATTTGCACCATGTAGGAGTCTACTGTCTAGTTCCCCAGGTCATAGGGCACTACCACATGTACTTTTGATTATTGACCAAGAAGCGGAGAGTAATTAGCTTTTGTTTACTTTTTCTTTTAGGTTAGCTAAGTACTTTAGTTTCAGCGTAGGCAAGTGTGGGTAGGTTTTTTGTTCTTTTCTTGGGCGCCGTCCACAGTTTGATTCCTCCAGTGTGGTACTAGGTATCATAGCACACCATTTTGATGTGGCTGGTTTTGATAAAATGGTCTCAAAAGCTCTATTGGTTGCCAGTTCAAGGCAGTAATTCCACATGCACTGATCCCGAAACGAGGGCTTGTAACACCATTTGTGATTGTATAGGATGTAAAGGTTCCTGCATTAAACATCACTGTATTTGACATTAATGAATGGCTGACGTTTGCAATTTTATAACTGTACATTTCACAGATTTCAACATTTTAACACATGTTTAAGCAACACTTTTTAATCCCACAAATGGAGAAATTTCACCTCCACTTTTAGCCCACCTGTGAAGTGAAACACCACATACACACTAGTGAATACACACATTAGGGGGCAGTGAGCACACTTGCCCGGAATGGTGGGCAACCCTGTCCACGGCACCCAGGGAGCAATTGGGGATTAGGTGTCTTGATCAAGGACACCTCAGTCATGGACTGTCAGTGCTGGGGATTGAACCAGCAACCATCTGGTCACAGGGCCAGTTCCCTAACCTCCAGCCCACAACTCCCCCATGCTCCTTCATCAAGCATTCTGAAACATATTTAGCATGCTGTACACTGTTTTCTCCTCTCAAGGATGACTACTCTTTAAAAATATGGTTATTTAAAGGGTCTTTAGTAAGGAAAATGGCTCTATATAGACCTCTGAACTCCCAAAGAACCATCTGCCTGATTAAGCGGTTCTTCGCATGGTGAAAAGGGTCTGTAGAATGTACTGTAGATGGTACTATATAGCACCTTTTTGAAATATGCAGCAACAAATAAGAGTTATAGTATGATGTCAAGCTTCTTATAGCGGAATAACCATTTTTCGGTGTGATATAAAACCACTTTCAAAAATTTGCTATAGAACCATGTACAGCAAATTTTTTTTAACAATTTGAAAAGCCATTTCACCATGAAAAGGGTACTTGGTGTTCGTGGGTTTATATAGAACCATTTTCTTTACTAAAGAGCCCTTAACGAGCCATCTTGAAGAGTGTAGGCAGTGGTATTACTGAAAGATACCTAAGTGAACTCTGCTAGACACTAATACTGCTTATAACATTGTACATGGTACAGCAACCGGGGTGTTGAAGCATATATATCAGTATAAAAAGTTCTTTTTATTACAATGTCAAGGTTTACCAATAGAAGAATCTTTTTAGTGCTATATAGAACCATTTTCAAAGAAATTCTACGAAGAACCATAGGCAACACATTCTCAATCAACCCAAAGAACCATTTAAGCATGAAATTCAGAATTTTGTATTCAGTTTTTTTTTTCCGTGATATCAGAATACTTACATGGAAAAAAAACTGCTAAACAATAACATTGAATTAAACTGAAACTATTTTTTTCTCATAGACTTTATCATTCTACATATATATCAGAATGTGGCTTTGCATTGTCTTCCTGAAATGTTGATTTGTTGGACCACAGGACACTTTTCCACTTCCCCTCAGTCAATTTTAAATGAGCTCAGGCCCAGAGAAGGTGGCAGCATTTCTGGATCCTATGTATATATGGTTTCTTCTTTGACTTTTAGAGTTTGAAATTGAATTTGTGGATGCAGTGACAGACTGTTTTCACAGACAGCAGTTTTCAGAGGTGTTTCTGAGCCCATCCAGTGATATACACTACAAAATCATGCCTGTTTTTAATGCAGTGCTGCCTGACGGCCCAAAGATCACAGTCAGCAAATACTGTTTTTTAGCCTTGTCCCTTGCATACAGAAATTCAGAACCTTTTAACAATATTATGTACCGTAGATGATGAAAAACAGAAGTTATTTGCTGTTTCACACAAACATCATTCTTACATTTCCCCCGACAGTCTTTCAGTGGTGAACCCCTCATCATCCTTACTCCTGAAAGACTCAGCCTCTCTGGGATGCTTTTTTATACACAGTCATGTTACTGTTGCAGACCTGTTGCCAATCAACCACTAGGTGTTATTTTAGTATTGCACAACTTCACCAGCCTTTTGTTGCTCCGTCCCAACTTTTTTGGAACGTGTTGTTGGGATCAAACTCAAAATGAGCAAATATTAAAAAAAAAAAAAATAGATAAAATTTCTCAGTTTCAACATTTGATATGTTGTCTTTGTACTATTTTGAGGACCTCCATGGATCTACTCAGACCAGCGCAACACACACTAACACACCACCACTGAGAATGATCCATCACCTAAATAGTACCTGCTCTGTGAGGGTCCATGGGGGTCCTGATCACTGAAGGACAGTAACAGAGTATCAGAGAAACAGATGGAATACAGGCTGTAACTGTAGAACTACAAAGTGCAGCTGTACAGTAAGTGGAGCTGATAAAATGGACAATGAGCGTAGAAACAAGGAGGCGGTCAGAATGTTATGCTGATCGGTGTATAAGGTATGTCACGTAATGTTAGAGTAAGTAGTTATGTGTTGTATTCTACATACAGTGGACAGTCCGTTGTATGAAAAGCATGTAGGCTCTTCAGTGCTTTTGCCTAATTAGGATGGAAATGCAAATAGTCTAGATGATATTTAACCACCACCATTTATATAACATTGTATTTATGTGTACTAAAGTTTGTCTTGGGCCCCTTTTCACAGATGTACGAAACAGACCACAGCCAGAAAGCCCTGACAGTGGCTAAACACTGATAGCTCAAACATAAGAACAGATCATTTGGACAGTACTCACGCCTAGCTGTAAACTATGGTGGGGTTTTTTTTATGAAGAATCCCCCCACAGACAGGACAATGCAGCTCTGGACGGGCTGTAATCTATACTCAGAAACTCAGCCCATTGTGTTAATCATTGGACTAGTCGTCTGAAGGCCTGCATTGGCATATTGATGGTGTAGGTTCGATAATTAGTCTGAGGTATGTAGGCAGTGTGAATTAAATCCGGCCTGTAGAGACGCCCAGTCTTGTTATCCAGACCCAAGGATGCTAACGAGACCATAATAATGATGATCTACTGAGAACGGAAAGAGGCATTATGGGTCAATTCAACATGAAATCCAATTTGGTATATCAACTGTATATATTTCAGTCTGTGAGCTCTCTTTATATTGATGGCCCATTTATATGAAGTTATAGAGATAAACTCCTGCTTTCTGCTGGTCTCAGAACCAAACTTTGGTCCGGTTAAGAAGCTCAAGTGTTGGGTTGTGATCAATACTCTCTCTCTCTCTCTCTCTCTCTCACTCTCTCACTCTCACTCTCTCTCTCTCACTCACTCTCACTCTCTCTCTCTCTCTCTCTCTCTCTCTCTCTCTCTCTCTCTCTCTCTCAGTTCAATTCTGTTCAATACAGCTTCACTTGTGTTAAATATACTTGGTTGAGTACACTGTTGCAAAGCTTAGCTCAGCACTGTTTAGCTGCTAATAGAGGCATTTCGCTGCTGTCAGAACAAAATCTTGCTTTTCCGTTTTTTTACATAATTTGAAAATACTTAAACTTTCATGATGAACTGGCCAAAAGAAATGGCCCAAAGTTGCTTAGAAAAATGCCTGGTTCCTTTGACTCAGTGTATGGACATACATTGTTTGGCAAATATAATTCTGATGAGCTAATATGACTCATTTTAATGAACTGAATTGGCGTGTTTAATATATAGCTGCTGTTAGAACACAATGGTAACTTAACAGGAGAAACGAAAAACCTACTTTACTTTTAATGTAAGGCAATGGAACCAGGCCTTTTTCTAAGCAATTTTGGGCTGTTCATCATGAAAGTTTGACAATAAGAAGGACAAAAGGTATTTTCGAATTATGTATAAAACTAGAAAATTACAAAAATGGAGAGGATGCAGTTTTGTTCTGACAGCAGTGAAATTCGTCTATTAGCAGTTAAACTGTGCTGTGCTAAGCTTTGCAACAGTGTATTCAACCAAGTATATTTAACACAAGTGAAGCTGTTTTGAACAGATTTTAACTGAGAGAGAGAGAGAGAGAGAGAAAGAAAGAGAGAGAGAGAGAGAGAGAGAAAGAAAGAGAGAGAGAGTATTGATCACAACCCAACACTTGAAATTCTTAACTGGACCAAAGTTTGGTTCTGGAATTAAATATATTTCCATATACTACCATATAATACACACAATAATATTATTAAGACTCGAGCTTGTTTATATATATATATATATATATATATATATATATATATATATATATATATATATATATATATATATATATTTATATACAAACACACACTAACGTGTGTAACACGCTTGAATAAAAATACTAATAATAATAATTCTTTTTTTACATTTACAAGCTGCTGAGAAGGTTGACTGAGGTAATAATGGGAAGTGTGTTACTCGGCGTCTCTCAGGTGGTGCCATAACTTTATTTCGAAGAGAATTCAGAGCTCTTCAGCTTCAGTCAGTCTTCTGAATCTTTCATTAAGCTTGTCAGGTCTGTTGTTACATTTTTATGTTGGTTTGAATTTTTCAGTTGTTGTTCATGATGTTTTACAGACGAAAGCGCATCTCCATCAGCCTCACAATCATCTTTATACTCACTTCAGTGTCTAACCAGCAACTGATGAGTCTCTCTCTCTCTCTCTCTCTCTCTCTCTCTCTCTCTCTCTCTCTCTCTCTCTCTCTCTCTCTCTCTCTCTCTCTCTCGGGTCCAACAGGCCGTGCGAGTCCGTGTCTATTGTGGCTGAGCGCTGAACCGGAGCAAATGAAATTAGGTAACCGCCACAGCTCCTGCTCTTATGGAAGCCTTCAAAGAGGACAAAGGCAGAATGTTCATTGAGCTTAATGGAACAAGGGTGCCATTAAATGTGTTTCTATAGCTGCATCACACGCTCAGAGGAGTGTATAACACACACACACACACACACACACACACACACACACACACACCCATGAGCCTGTGTGTTGGGGGGATTGGTGGGGAGTTAGTCCCACAGCTGCTGTAAGTAGACGCTGCAGTTTTTCTTACTTTCTCTTTTTTCATTTGCTGAGACCGACATGAATGGAATTAAAAGACGCAATTAAAGCCATCGCTGCCTGCTGTCATCACGAGAGCAGACAAAGGAGGACGAATATATTTCAGATCTATTCGAGCATTTAGCAGCCGCAAAAGAACAAATTCCGCTTTGCCTCCTTTTATGTCAGTACCTGGTTTGCTAAGCCTGAAATCCACGTAGCCGCGACTCATTGAATTGTATGTTTCAATGCTGAAGAGAAATTCCACTGTTTAAAATTAGGGTGTAATAAAATGGTTAAGATTATATCGAACGTCACTCAGTGGTTTGATGTCAAACAATGCGTTCTAGACATACTTGGGCCCTGTCCCATTTCACCCCTCGCCCCTACCACATAGCCCTTAGCCCTCTGTCTTGCATGTTTACATCTAGGGGTAAGGTGTCCTGATTGTTGTTGAGATAGGGGGGGGCGAAGTGTTAGGGCCACATGACCTTCCAAATGGAGGCTTTTCAGAGTCCAAATGGAGTGTTATGAGAAAAAAAAAGAAAAACTGGTAAGATGACTGAACAAGTGACCAAAGAAACCCACAAGCGTGAGACATTAAAAATGACCATAACCACTGTATCATCTCAGTTTAGTGTCATTTCATGTGGTGTACTATGGTCCTTTTCTTCATGACAAGCATTAAAAAATCACTAATAGCATGCTAATGTCTCGTTAGCTAGCTAGCTAACTTCCCCGTTCCACCTTAAATAACTCACCGGTTCTGATGCCTGAAGCGCCAGAATGTAACTGCTGCACCATTTAAGGCGGAACAGGAAGATTCAAACGAGAAGCTGGTGAATATCTGACTTCAGCTTCATATGACTGAAAAATTCCAGGTGGCCCATAAATAATTATCGTATCCCCCTCTTTGAAGGCGAACGATGCCCTAAATGTAACTAAAGCCCAGCAGTGAGGAGCTGAACTTCACGCTGTCGCTGGAGACGGGCAGGGTCGCCTACAGAGCAGCGCTAGTAACCTGATAATGAAGTGATGTCCCATTTCATCGAGGAAGATTTCAACCACTACCCCTTGTAAGTCAGTCCCGAGGGTTAAGGATGAGTCTTGAAAACAAGGAAAACAATGGAATTGGGCCTTGGAGTCTAAGTAGTTCTCAGTGGTGGTGACTGGAGCCAGACATCTGAAGACTTTAATGAGCCCATATTATGTAAACCTGAGTTTGATGATGTATGTAAATACTGTTTATATGTCAAAACATTTGGTTCACTCTTCAGCTCATACAGTCTATATGTTCACTGTTTTCACATTTACATATATATATATACATCTATTCAGGCAACAGCAGTTTAGCCCCGCCCACTCACACTGAAGTTATAGCTTGGACTGCTTTTGTTGTTTTTGGTTTTTTTTGCTGTTTTTATTGCATTTGATTGATGTAAAAAATGCATGTTGAAAATTTGCTGTCTTACCTGGATTCATGGTGGTTTGCTCTGGTGGTCGCATTGGCCTTTGGCCTTTACACCTGTGAGGGCAGCCAATCAGAACAGAGGTCATTTACATATATCAGTGCTAACGACATTTTGAAGTGATAAGAGATTGAATAATGGTTATGTAAACATGCATTATGAGTTATGAATATTCAAATGTGGCAAGTGAATAAGGTTGTGAGTGGACCATCATTAATGATAGGTTTGAGAAGGTTTGGGCCTAAAACATAGTTTTTCAAGCTCCTTAGCAGTGGAGTGGCAAATGCAGGGTGTTTTAAGGCAAAAAAGAATGTTTTTTTTTTTTTTTACCTATTTCCTCTTTTACAATCAACAATCAACATTCCATATAAAAACTTAAGCAACTCATGTTGGTTGACTGGTGGTTTTGGATAGTAAATAAAATGCCTACATTAGTGTTGTAGTCATGGTGACACCTGGTTCCTCTGTTTTCATCTCAGTCCCTGAATTACCACCACATGTGTTTTCAAGAACAATGTGTTCAGGTTTCTAAGCAGTGGATCTCTGAAGCTTGGTTATTATTCTTGCATTACACATGCATTACATAGTAACTCGACTGTAATTACACAATCGCGCAATTACCTCCACAGTTAGTAATGTGATCGTGTTAAATTTAGCTTACATTGCATTTCTGTCAATACCAATAAAATATAAGCTTGGAAATCTGTAAGAAAGCACTTTCTTTCCACCAAGCAATACAATATCTTTTCATATCATATCTAAATGAGAATAAAATAGCTCCCTTTGTTCTTACAAACACAAATGTGGTCTCATTTGAGAGTTTAGCATCTGCATTTTCCACACAGTTCCTCCTCACGTTTCTATGAGCTACGAGCGAGAAATAATTCATCAAAGAGTAAGAAGAGGCATTGTGTTTCGTGTACACCATAGGGACCCTATGTCGTTGAGGATTAACAACAATGATCCAGTTGGACTGATCCTCTCCATGATATCTCTGTAAATGTTCAAGGTTGCCTGGAATGAATGGACTGTCATTTCCAGTGGACTGCTGTACCTTTTCCCTGTCCTTGGAGGAGGCCGCTCTCTATTTAATTATCAGAATGGTAGAAGAACCTTAACCCCTCCAGTAGTAGCCGCAGCATGATATGCTGATAAACCTGGGCCGAGGCAATTCCACCCTATTATTAACTGTCTCTCCACATATTTGGGAGAGTTCATTTCCAAACAGTAAGAGCTGTTAGCTAAGTGGAGTCTATTGGGACTGTACGGACCCCCTCCCCTCCCCTCAGAGCGTTTTGATTGGCAATTGTGATGAATTCTTTTAATTATCATAAGCCCAAGGGAAGGCTTAGTTCCCCACTTTGGCACCCACACCACCACGTTCAGTGCGCTTTAAAAAGAAAAATAGCGTCGTCCTACTGTCCTGCGGAGGCTGTTACCATGGGTAGCACAGCTGGCGGAGAGGCGGGTGAAGAATGACTCTGGGACCCCACCATCCATCACAATCTGCCCCCTTTTTTTCCTCCATCCATCCCCGCTCTCTCTCTTTTCCCCTCCTCTTTCATAAGAGAATTCATCAGGCGGCGTTGGCCCTAAGCCGCTCCCCGGCGCAGGTAATCTGGGTGCGGGCTGGCAGCCTGCGCTGCTGGGTCAGGACTTACACGCCGGCTTTAGTCCGCTCTGCTGACCTGGATGGAGGGGGGCCGGGGAGGACGGTGGAGGTGGAGGTGGGGGTTGTGAAAGGAAAAAAGGAGAGTTGATGCAGGGGTTTATTTCTTCGGTTCAAAACACAGGGAAGCGGTTTCTGCTTGCATCACCGCAGCGGTCAGATTGTTTTTTTTAGCCACTGGAGATTGTTTTCTTTCTGCAGCGGCAAAATAAATGTGCTTTAACCCTTGGAGGGCCACAGTTACCACTGTCGTTTTGGTGTACTATGAATGCAATTGTGTAGTTACATAATTGACTGTGTCATGACTTACAGTACGGTCAAAAGTCAGAGACCACCCTTCCATTCCTTTTGGTACAGGGATATCTTTACACATCTCCAAAGTTCAGTCTTAGAGGTTGGTTGCATTTCCTGCTTTTCACAATCCAAGGAACCACATTCAGTGGTGTTGGGATCTGAACTCTGGGGTGGCCAGTCCATTGTTCTGAGACCAGCAGCAGCTTTGTTGTTTGATTTGGTTAAGAATGGTTAAGAACGTCTTTCAGAGTGGTTTGATCTTAAGGGGTATATTTATGCAGTGCAAAAGAGTGGTAGTGATAGATACCACATTACATTACATTTATTACATTTAATATTTATTAATACAATATCTGAGACATTCTTTGATGATGGTTTGGCCTAAAACTTCCATTTTTTGCAAGGTAATTGCAAGGCATTTAATGGCAAAATAGTCTCAGAAGAAAACTTTATTTTGCAGATTTTCCGCATTTTTTACCATCAAAATCTCATATGTAAAACTCAGAAGACAGATATAGGTTAAGGGGTGGTTTTGGGTAGCTAATAAATGGGTATTTTTGTGTTGCAGTTGCTCTACAACACAAAGTCTCTACAATGTGCCAAATCACTCTGAATGACCTCTGAATTATACAGAAATTTGGAAAAATCTCGCATAGCTAGATTTTGGCACAAGCATCCCATCATGTATGGTGATAAGACCAACTACTTGACATTGAATGGTAGGAAAGTTGGTAGAATTGAGGTAATTTAGGTTTAGTTCAGTGCTTCTGGTCTTTTATCCATTTGTTTTATAGCCAGCAACAACAGAAACATGGTAAAACATGCGAGAATGTTCTTCTTTTTGAAAAACATGTAACAATAACTTCATCAAATTCAGTTCATAACAAACCTCTTCTACACTCTTAAACAAGGTGGTTCTTTCAGGGTACACTGTAAAAAACAACCTATAGAATCTACTCAATAAATGTGAGGTAACAATTTGCACTCAGTTTGTTTGGGTAGATTTCACCCCATATATTGAATAAATATTACTTAAATGTATCAGTTATGACACACTAAAAATAGTAAGGTAAAACCTACCCAACATTTCTCAATACCGTTTACTTAAAAAAATGGAGTAACATTAACATAATTGTTACTTTTTTTATCTACTTCATTTATTAGTTATATATTATACATTATATTCTAATATGACTAGCTAACCACTACTTGTTCAGAGAAGGTTAAATTTACTCTTTAAAAAAATGTCAGACAATTTTGAGGCCAACTTTTTTTTATTAAGTGTGCCTTCAAAAACACAAAGATACAAAAGTATTTTTTTCACTATGCACACAGTTAAAACCAAAGTTTCTTGAACATGTACATCCTCTCAAACAGTCTTATGCTTCAACACGTTTGAACTGCATCACAAAATGTTATAACACTATCAACTCATGAGTCTATTTTTCAACTTATACAGAGACCAGCCACTTCATTAACACCATTAACAGCTTCAACACATTTCTTGAACAACTGCATTACAAAACAGTAGAATACTTAGGTCTGGGGTATTTCAGATTGCTGAAATTAAAGGAACATAAACTATCACTTTTTTCAACTCATGCCTATTTGCAATTTTTTTACAGAGACCAGCCACTTCTTTTACTACACCCATTGTCTATTTGTCAGCTCCACCAAACACTTTGAAGTTCTATAATTAAAGAATGTAATCACTTATTATGAGGGTGGTGGGTCATTCAGTGACACTGCGATGGTGTGTTAGTGTTCACAGATGCGTTGGTCATCCTCTAGTCCTTCATCAGTGGTCACAGGATGCTGCTGTGCTGAGAATGACCCACCACCCACATAATCCCTGCTGATCACTGGAGGTGAAAAAGTGGATGAGTGTAGAAAAAAGAGATGATGTGAATAAGTTGCAGATGGTGTAAAGTGCTTATGCTATATCTGATTTAAAGAGTACACATATACTTCAACAAAGACAATGAGGTGCATTTCAAAAAAGTAAGGTAACCAGAAAATCAAACACTGCTTTGTCAGTCAGTTCAGTTACATCAGTTGGTACACTCCAGACCAAGCAAAATCAAAACATGTAAGCAACCCCAATAACAGGTAATAATCTCAGATACCAACTTGAATAGAGTATAAAAGAGTATAAAAAACAAGTATAAAAACAAGAAAAAAAGTCTGTGAACAAATGTGTGTAAAACAGTTCATTCCATTAGCTTACTTTTGAGGCTGTGGACCCTCTTGAGAAGTTTTGCTCCATCAAGCTCCAAAAATATTTTCTGGAATACTTCGAAAGTGTACTTGAGCTTCTTTGGATATTCAAGGTTGAGGGCATAGATTAAACCCATCAACAGCACACATGCCTTTGTCTTGTTTCCACACCCCTTCAGCACTTGGATGCCCTCTATCACAACAAAAACATCTGCTGGATCATCTTCGGACATGGCATCATGGATCACAATCACCTTCATGGTTTGGTCTGTGTGGTCTTCATGTTCGCTCTCCATGTTAAAAGAAAAAACAAACCATATGCATTTAATTTACAACACGGCATTTACGATGACAAATGACTAATTACAAACCTTTTTGTATTATTCAGCAGGCCAATACAAGCAGGTGACAAATAAAAGGCAAAATCTGAATGGTCGACCCACAGTATCCCATTAGGAAATTTACCAACCTAATCCACTGCTGAAGATTGAAAAATAGCTGGACAAGCCACTCCCTTCAGGGCAAAAATGTGTAAACATAAAATGAATTCATAACAGACCACAAAAATTTAAGGGTGAACCATTCAGATTTTTATAATTAATGTGTGCCTATCTGTATATTTTACAGATAGCACCTCATATAATGTTAAGCATAATTACTGATCGCATGCCATTCTTAAAGGAGAACTCCTGTGTGAGATGAACTTGGGGTGTAGTGAAACATTTTCAGATCAGGTTTAAGACCACTGCTTTAAAATGTAAGACCCAACAATGTGTTTAACATCTTATAATGATAAAAAAACTGTAAAAGGCAGGGAATGTGTACAGTAATACACTGAAGGTCAGGTAACTAACTGGCTGATTTACTAAATCACAGTTCTGTGATGGGCATCAAAATTGAAAATGATATCAGCGCAACCCTGTGTGTAATCCTTTGAATACCTCATGTTGATCGATCGCTTAATAACATACCTGGCAGTCTTGGAAGAGGTCTTCTTGGTGTTCCCCAAGGTACTCCATGAGGCAGCAGACAACAGCATCCCTTTTTTTCTCAACACTTTGAGACTGAAAAGAAACACAAATCAGTTTTTGAACTTTTGTGAAAAAAGTAAAGTAAACCAAACAAAACCATACACACCTCATTTACATCATTCAGGAGTGGATGCATCCTAGCACCAGCAGCTCCCCCTTTGGCACGAAACAGCTGTATAAGACGTGGTGTGTACCAGTCAAGCTTCAGCATGAACGTCTCTTCCAGGGCAACTGTTGTAATACGTCGGAACTCCGCTGTAATCTAGAGAATGGGTAAAGAGACAAAAAGAATACAACTATCAGAGATAGCCATCAATACCTAGAACAATTTTAATGTGTTTAGTTATTAAGAAAGTAAGGCACCATGTACATCAAAGCTTTACAACTCCATGCCTGGTGGGCCAATTTTCAGTACAGCTTAGTGGTTTCTCTACTAAATAATCTTCTAAATAGATCAACTAAACTAGCCAGCAGCAGTATGTGCAAGCAGGAGTATTTGAGTAGGTAAATAATCATTGCTGAACTACTAGACCAAAGTTGTGCACACCTGAAATAGAGTTTTAAACACAAATGTTTTAAAACCAGAGGTAGATTACAGCTTATTGTCATCTGCAGCAATTTCAGTAGGTCAAATTAAAAATGTACAGCAACACAATATACAATAAAAGAAAAAATCTTACTTGAGCCTCACTAAATAATGCTGGCCACCTCTCCTTGAAGACACTGACAGCTGGGCTGAGGGTAACCACCTCCACTCTTCGACTTGAAAATGTTTTGGACATTTTTTCCATGATTATTTTTGCATTGTTCTTCTTCGTAATTTCTTCGACTAACTCAAGCCTCTCCTTGCTACACTAGCTAGTTGGCCTAGGTTAGCTAGCTAAATAGTTTATCCAGCCTCCACCCTCTTCCACATACCGACTTAGTGTGCTAGCCATCTGCTTTAGCTAGTTAGTTAGTTTACCTGTGTAATCTAGCTAATTTATCAAGCAAAGCAACCACCTTCGTCCACAGACGGAGTTAGCGCGCTAGCCAAATGCGTCAGCTAGCTAGTTAGCTTACCTAGGCTAACTAGCTAATTTATCCAGTGACCACCCTCGTCCACATACAGTTTGTGCGCTATTAAAATGCATTAGCTAACGTTAGTTAACCTATGTTAGGAACTAATTTAACCAACTACTCTTGTTCATATACAGAGATAACTCGCTAGCAAAATGCCTTACCAGACCAGCTAAATGTGCTAGTGGGCACCATATTCGGCTGTAAGTACTGTGAAGCCCGCGCGAGGGAAATAATCACAAACGTGCCTCCTGAGTCCAGTCCAGTGGCGTTCAGACAGTCACAGCCTGCCACTACACTGCTTGTGTTCCTATCAGTGTTCACCTCATACTAATTAGGGGAAACACTGAAATCTGCAGGGGAATGGCAGCTAATCCAGGTCCGGGAGTCAGAATCACTGGTCTAATCAAAATACACCAAACAGTGCCCAAGTTGAATTGCCCTACAAAGCCTCAGCAATGTTCACTTGTACACAACACAGACTACAAATCTTGTTCAAAGGGTTTACACTTACATTAAATTTAGCGCTCAAACACAGCAACATCTTACCTTCAAAACAGCAGCGCAGCAGCTCAACTCCCTCGAGGACAAAGGCACGCGGGTCCAGTAATTTTTGAGTATGTGTTACACTATTTTTTTAAGTTGCAGTTGTTACTGTTTACAAATAGGTAGTGTAGGTAGAATTTACCCATTATATATGTTTTCACCTGCTGACTAATATATTTGAGTATTTTTTAAACAATGTGCAAGGGTTATATATACTACCCTCCAAAATATTTTTTTACAGTGTACTTTCATAAAGGAATCCATGAGTTCTATGTAGAACCAGCTGCATGGTCAAATGGTTCTATATCAGTGGTTCTTCAGATTGGAGAACTGATGTTGTATTGTTGTATTGGTGCTGTATATGGTTCTTTTTGAAATGGTTCTATGTAGTGCTACAAAAGCTGCTTCTATCTTTGTAATGCATAGTAACAACAGAAGAACCCTTTTGGTGCCCTACAGAACCCTTTTTAAAAATATTAGATATAGAACCATTTACAGCACATTCTCCATCAATGAAGAACCATTTCACCATGCAAAGAACCGTTAAAGCATGTAAATGTTACATAAGGCTATAGTCTTACCTTCATGTGCGTTTTTTAACCATTCATAAATTCCTGCAAATTTCACTCCAAGGCATCAAACTTTGTTGGAAAATGCTGTCACATGATGTATTTTGTCTACATTTGTTCTGGATAGAGTTCATAGTTTCCTTTTAGAGTCACTCCCTTTACTAAAGGACCCTTGAAGAACTATCATGGAGATTATACTTGCAAACATAAATGTAGTAAAGAGTGAAAGTTAAGAATCTGCATTTTCCATGCAATTTCATGGAGCTCCAAGCGAGAAATAATTGAACAAAATGTTTGAAGTGCATGATGCGCTATATAGTACACATTCAGAGTTTAGGTTATTTGAATTTCTTTTAATTAGATGCATTTTTGATGTATTAGATTGGTTTTCCTTGCTGATATCATTCCAATGTCTCTCTTCTGCAAGAAAGACTCTTCCTCTCCATTGATTTGCTTTTATCATCCCACACCTAATTCATGAAGCTCCTGACTTCTCCCATCCTACTCTGCTCTCTCTTCAACACACCGAAGATTGCCAATCACAGGAGAGGCAGCTACACTAAAGCTCTTCAGTGTCAATGTCAGAGCTGAATGTGTTGCACAGTCTTCAGTGCTGTTGCTCAACAAGGATTCTGTAACTTGATAAGTTTCAGACTTCAGCTAGTGTCAAGGTATTAGAGAGATGTTACCTTAATCTCTAAGAACGTGTTCTATAACCTGATGTGATGACAGAGAAGACAAGCTAACTAGAGGAGTCTTTCAGAAGCAGTTTTAAAAGCCCCTTTGAGCTGCAGGCCTCGAATCAGATTGTACAGAGTTGCTTGGGTTACGACAGCTCAGTCTTCAACATCACGACGCTAATGCTGTATTTATAAATTGGTGGTAGACGAATGGCAGCAAACTGGATATTCCAGAAAGTTCTGACAGCACTAGCAGCGGCTTTCCATCGCCCACAGTGGTAAGTGGAATGTTCTGTCACGAGCAAGCCCAGGACATCAGGTTATCGGTATGTGAACATACCTTCAAACGTACAACAGTGGTTTTAAGGCACAACAGTGTACCACACAAGTTTTAATGCCACCTAAAAAAAATATAATTACAATGGATTATGTTATAATTATGTTCCTGAAAACAAACCTTTAGGGTGTCATGTGGAATACCCAGTGACATGAGGAATACCACCCCAGTTACAGTTTAGTATTTTTAAAAATAAAAATGTATAAACCACCTGTCCACAAGAGTAACAGTTACCCGAATGAGAAAAAGCAAAAAGAAAGCAATCTTTAAATCCCCAACCGTCAAACTAAGCTAAAACATACTGCCATAGCTGGCATTTTTCAGATTTATATCGTACTTCTTATAATGCGTGGAAGTAGACAGTTTGCAGATCACTTAGGACAAGTCAGCTAACTCAGACAGTTGACATTTTAAATTTTGAAATGGGCATCATCTGCTCTGTCGAAGTATCAGGTGTCACTTTTACAGATCTCCCAGGCATATTTGGAGAGCGTGGGGTTTCAAATTCAAATCTCATCAGATCTCATTACTAAAAAAAAATCCTAAAAGCTTGACTGAGGTCATTTTGTAGATCAAAACAGTTGCTATGCATTTATTGGAGGAGAAAATGATGTGGACTTTTAGGATTACGATCATCCTTGAGTTCTTTTTCACTGTTCTGCAGTTCCCACCACGGTCAAAACAGCTGTTTCTCATAATTGCTCATATGGACTCATACTGGGTACACACCAAAAGATAAAAAAAACATGATATGTTCCAGGCCTGGGGTCAGCTTCCAGAAGTGTGTCTTAAATGTGTGTTTTTTCTTTCTTTATCCTTAAGAAAAAAGTTATGAAAACTTGCTATTCTTCAAACAACTTTTTAAGAATTCTCGTATTTTTTCCAGAACGATTTCCCTAAGGCTAATTCTAAGAATGAGTGGTGTTCTTGAAAATATTATGCTCCTAAATATTTTCTTAACCTTACAACAGCCTCACACTCATCTCAGGCCTTGAAAGTTGACAAGGTGAGCCTCTAAATTTATTCAAAAACTTGGACGCTGCCTCTGCTACTCTTGCCCGTCCTCATCTCTTGCTTTTCGCCATCTCCCCACAGTTATCATATTTTTCAAGGAGGCCTTTTTTGTACTGTCTGGTTCTCCTTTCTCCATCACTTCTAGTTCTTGTTTGCTATTTTTTTTTAAAACACTTGGTTCCTCCATTTTGCCTCTCTGAGTGGATTATATAATAGAAATCACAGTTAATACACATGAAAAATGGTTCGTGCATCATTTATGGTGGTATGCTATAAAATACACCATAGAAGACAAAAGAAAATAAAGAAGATTTTCTTAAGGAAATCTTTAGGAACTCGTTCAGTTTTCCAAACTTTGGTGGCAGGGGAAGAAACCAGTTGTTGATTATTTAGGAAACGTTTGCTCTCAGTGTACATGTACGTCTCCTGACCATCAACAAAAAGATAATATTGGAAACATAAGCATGTGTTCAAAACACTTTTGTTTGGTTTGTGCATTGGGCAGAAATTCCATTAATGCTCACCATGGCAACATTTAAACGGTTTCATGCAATTATCATCATTCACACTGTTGTAGAACTGGAGAAAATCTGTCTTGACAACTCTTGACAACAAAAGGGCATCTGTCACAGCATGTATAACGTACATAACCACATAAAATATTACTGTTATTGATAACGTTCATGACAGATGCCATAATGGTTGACATGCTAATGTGCAGTGTGCTTGAAACATTATTACATCTGTCAGGACAATTATGGGTGATGGCAACATTATTATATCACTGAACAACTCATGGCAGCTTATGGCATCTGCTATGACATGTTTACAGCATGGTTATGTCAATGTCATGCAGCAGCATGTAAAACTCTCTATGTTACATACAGTACTGTGCAAAAGTGTTAGGCATCTATGCAAAATGTTGAAGTTGATTTATCTGCACAAGAACTGTTTTTTGCTTGTACAAACATATAAGATGCAACATAAATGCAGACAGCTGTTATGGCTGTGAAAGCAACAAGAAAAAAACAGTTGTTGTCTCGTAAGCTGGTTAAAAGAACAGTTTCTAGAGCTATTCTTAATTCAAGGAAGTCTGGTAATATTTGTTATATCTAATCAATACTTCATTAAATGAACTCAGGTGTGTGTGTTGCTGAGGGAAACTGCTTTCATTTGTCATTGTATGTATGAGTTGGAGTGAAATTGGTGATCCAGAACTATCATCCAACATCAGTACCTGACTTTGCTACTGTTCATGTGGCTGAATGCAAGCAAATCCTCACAGCAATGTTCCAATATCAAGCATAAAGCCTTCACAGAAGAGCAGAGGCTGTTACTGCAGCAGGTGGTTGAAATACTGCACGTCAATAACAACTAAGTTTTAACGGGATAAACAGCTCTTTCCCGTAATTTTACGGATTTTAAGGAAACCCATGTATCATAAACTCATGTCGCATTTTCAGCAGCTTTTTATAGAGTAGATGTTTACCAAAGTCTGTTACTAATCTCAGAACTCAGAACAGGCTGCAACACGAACACGCTTCTGTGTGGTCAGTGGAGCTGATGAAATGGACAGTAAGTGTAGAAACAAGGAGGTGGTTTTAATGTTATGGCTGATCCGTGTATAAGTCTATGAATCTCTGGGGAAAGTCAGCCTTGAAGGTTTAATAACAGGCATGCGCGCTGTCCATGGTCCTGAAGTGACATGACATTTTCCAGGCCTAATGGTTCACCATTAAAAATGGATATAACTTTTGATAACAGACACTTTCTACAGCAGTTCCAATGTTTTAAGGCCAATAAGAAACAGTGCAATTGTTCACTGAAAAAAGAACTATGATAGATGGGCCTTTCAGACAGAAAGACCAATCACACGGTCTCCGCGAACACAGACGAGAAGATTCCAGCATCGGTAAACACACACTGTTTGTTATTCCTCTGACACGACAATGGTTATTGTCAATATTTCCAGCATTCACAGCAAAGATGAAAAAGGATAAACAAGCCAGTCTTATAAAGTTTGGACGCAGCAGCGTTGGCCAGTCATATGAGGTATTTGAGTGATGGTGATGCATGGAGGCAAACTGCTTGGACATATTTCACCCTCACCGCTGTCCAGCGCAAGAGCAGGACACCTACATCCATCAAAGCCATTGATATTCCCTCACACAAATAACCTCCCACTGCTGTGTGGGAGCCCACCGCAGATAAACACAGAAGCTCTACGATCACCATAAAATGTGTTGCATTTGCATGATGTGGGATGTATGATAGAATTTTTATGTAGCGTCATGAAATTTAAATGAGTGAATCAGATCCGTCCATCCTGACCAGAGGACTGCTGATGACCAGATATTATTTGGATTATGGACCATTCCGGACATCGGCGACACCGCCACATTGAGATTGGTCCACTACCCAAACTCATGCTCCAGCCAGGAGCATCTCTGTGGTCAGAAACTCACCACTGATGAAGGGCTAGAGGACGCTGGGCTACTATGGAAGACTGAAAGGCCCAAGCTTGAAAAAAGGGGGGTTAAAATAGTGAAGTGAATAATTTGTTGTTGTTAATGTGTTATTAACATGTCATTAATTATTATAATGCATTTTGTGTGCTAGCCCTAATATTTGCATTATAATTAAAATGTAATTAAACATTTACATGTTGAATAATTAGAACTGTGTGCAATGTTATAAGATGTCAATGAAAAAATCTGCCCGACTGAACCCTCTTCATCATCAGACCACAGGACTACTCATGGCCAGCAAAGAGAAGCTCTTTGGCCAGAAACTGACCATTAATGAAAGACTAGAGGATGCTGGGCTCTAGCCTCGACTGCTGTGGACGATCACAAATGCCAAACTTGAAAAAAGAGGGTAGTAAATTTGTGGCATTTATAATGTATCGCATTAATTCCCTGTTAACGTGTTATTAATGAGTTATTAATATGTTATTACTTGCTTTGAGCACAATAAATAGCAAAAACATGGCAAAACATGAAGGATTGTTCTTTATGTCCAGAAAACAAGATGATACAGACAATAATAACTTTTCAAACTCAATCAGAGTTCAAATATAATTAAAAGAAAATGTTTTTTTCTATTTTCCATACAATGGATTGGTCATTTGAATCTATACTTTCTACATAATTGCTCCACTTGTTTCAAAGAACTACAGGGGAATTTTAATGTAACACCATAACACTTCAGTGAATGAATCAACCCTCCTCTTCCCCAGTCATGATTGGTCAGTTTCTGACCACAGGACTGCTGATGACCAGACATTATTTGGGTGCTGGTGGTCATCAGTGAGCCACCATGCAAAGAAGGGCTCTGTGGTCAGACACAGTTTCTAACTGTGGAACACCGGAAAGGTGGAGATATAACAGAAGCCTTTCCAATAAACCAACAACCATAAATATCAAATAAGGCAAGGCAAAAATCCTCACGGCAACATGTTTTACTCAAATCTTATCAAGCAGAAAGTTCCTGTTGTTAAGAAAGTGCTATAAAAAATGTTATCTTTTATCATCAGTTTCTTCCTTTGTCTTAGACTCGCAGACATGAAGCCCATCTTAAAAATCTAAAGGTGTCATAAAGCAAGATCAAGCCCAAGGACTTAAATTTATGAAGTGTAAACTCATCATCACAGATACAACTACAGGCAAGCCATGCAGCAAAACCTCAAGGTTTTTCATTAACTCCAACCCAGAGCCGATATCGCGGCACAGCGGCCGCAAAAGTCATGTCCGCAGCAGCAGGCAAGTTCCTTCAAACGTAATAATCTATTAGACGTGTAGAGTTATTACTGACATTACACTGTATATCCAATTTATATCGAAAGGGACTGTCAAATGGTTCAAATAGAGTAGCATGATTTGTCATTTTGGCTTATTTACTCAAATCTGTCTCCAAAGAAAGATCTTCTCAATTTTCTCAAGCTTGGACGTTTTAATGTAGGGGTGGCAAACTGGTGATTTTCCTGCTCATAATAAACAAAATGTACAAAATGTTGCTTTTTAGTTCATGGATGTAGAAAAGTCCCAAAATTGTGCAGGAGTCTGACCATCCAGGACTTGCTTGTCGCAGGGTGAAACCTGGAAAATACACAAAAAAACATCAATTTATTGCATTAATCCATTGTTACCATGTTACTAACATGTTATTAATGTGTCACTAATGCGTTATTAATGCATTACGTTTGAGAGCTGTGATATTTTCAGATTTAAAATAGACGTAGTGGCTTTACGCTTCAGTTTCGTGGTCTTTTATTGATTTTAATCTGTAAACCAAGATATGCAACAATACAACCATATCTTATGCAAATCATAAAATATCTGCTTTTCTACATACAAACAGAGAAATTATTGTTATAAATTTACAATGGCTTCGACTATCGGCGGTGATAAGTGCAACCTCTGCGAAATGTCTTGCTATTAAAACATACAAATGATTCAAGAACGTTGAACTTCCAGAGGGGCTGAGCGTCGTCGACTGCTGATTGACCGATGTTGACATGACCTGTCCTGGCGCTGTCATAACCTGAGCGCTCAACCGATGCTTATTTTAGGAGTGCGCCGGTCAGGCCGGAGCGCCGGCGAAGCGTGGGCGAGACGAGTAGGAGACGTTGACAAATAGGAGTAATCTACCCCCAGGACTATTATTTACATAGCCGTGACTCGGCTCTATCCTGCTTTTCCTTTTGGATTAAATGAGCCTCCATTATCAACTGCGCTCTCACTAGGGAGATTAATAAAATAAAGCCCCCGCTGTGACTCTGGAATAATATCCGCTCTGTGTGCAAACCCATTATTTATCTACTGCCGCTTCTGTTAAGTACAAATTTCCCACAAAACCTTGAGGATAAACACGGCAACGGAGCAGGTAGGTTTCAGGTCTGGGCATCAATTCCTCAACATTCATCTCCCAATTCTTTCCCTGCCAAGGTTAACTAAAATAGACTTGGGCCCAAATAAGCTCTTTCATGTTGTGCTTGTCCACATCTGAGCACTTGTGAAATCGTTTGATATTGTGCTCTTGTTCCCCCGTGTTTCACGCCGGCCACACCTCTGGGTAAAAAAGGAGAAGGAAAGCTTTCTTCTCAGCATGTTAGGAAAAGCACAAAGCTTTGAAAGCAAGGCTGAGCTTGCATCATACATGGCTGTAATCTGCTGATGGAGGCTTTGGAGTCTCAGTGACTTCATATGCTTTGACATATAGAGTATGGCTAGCAAGTCTGGAGCTGTTACCATCAGTTTGATACACCAAACACGCATTACATCATGACCACCTCTTTGTTTCTATGCTCATTGTCCATTTTATCAGCTCCACTTACTGTATAGCTGCACTCTGTAGTTCTACAGTTACAGACTGTAGTCCATCTGTTTCTCTGATACTCTGTTACCCTGTTCTTCAGTGGTCAGGACCACCACAAAGCAGGTATTATATGGGTGGTGGGTCATTCTCAGAACTGCAGTAACTCTTGCAGTAACTGTTGTGGTGGTGGTGTGTTAGTGTGTGTTGCGCTGGTCTGAGTGGATCAGAGTTTTTAAACACCTCATTGTCACTGCTGGACTGGGCAGCATCCTGTGACCTCTGATGAAGGACTAGAGGGTGACCAACACAAACTGTGCAGCAGCAGATGAGCTATCATCTCTGACTTTACATCCACAAGGTGGACCAACAAGGTAGTCACTCTAATAGAGTGGATACAGTGTTTAAAAACTCCAGCAGGACTCCACGAGGGGGTCCTGACCACTGAAGAACAGGGTAAAAGGGGGCTAACTAAGTATCAGAGAAACAGATGGACTACAGTCTGTAACTGTAGAACTACAAAGTGCGCCTATAGAGTAAGTGGAGCTGATAAGATGAACAACGAGTGTAGAAACAAGGAGGTGGTCATGATGTTATGCCTGATGGTGCATTGAACAATAAGCCTGGGATTTTAAGGGTTCAACTCAAAAAAGATGCCATGTAGTAATTTGACCTATAATTTAAAGCTGAGCGGCCACTTTTGTTTGTGTAAGCTGGGAAAAAGGTTACGGGGATTTAAAAACGTAGAACCTTTGGCTTCAACCTGTTTCATGAGTGGAGGACAACTTACTTTTTGTAACATTTGTCTTGGAATTGAAGAGATTTAGGTGCTAAGTGAGGGTGCCTAGGCCCCGCAGGCATTGCTGCTACACCCCTGGTTGACATACTACTTAAAGCTCTAATTATTAATAAAAGAAGTGGGGAAAGTTTATTTTGGCATAATATCGTTCTTTTCAGCAGCTCAGGCTCGGTTTAAAATCCATTATGAGATATTTTGTAGGGAAGCTGCTCCAGAGAGCCAGCGCTAAACATCACGAACACATTTCATACACGTGTCACGTTTACAACTTTTTGCCGTAGTTTTTGATTAACTTTTTTTTCCTGTGCTGAACTTGATCTGAGTTCATCCCTGCGATATAAACCAGTGATGGCACAGGAGAGCGCTCTTAACAGGGCCGAGGTCTTGATGGTTAATAAATCACTGAGCATTTTATTAGAAGATCTAAGATGGGTGGATGAATTTTACAAGAGCGCTGCTGTAGATTTTTAATGGAGAGGCACAGGTCTCCCTGCTTCTCCTCGCTAACAGAAAAAGCCTTTTCCCGGCAGAGCGATTTAAGCCTGTTCTTCTGGCATGATGGTCGTAGGTGAAGGTCATCAGAAGAGGGATCATGAATTTTACATGTAAGACGATGGTGAAAGGCTAACGTTTGACCTCTGTAACATCGGTAGTGGCTCAAAACGGACTGTTGTATTTCCCTCATCATCTGTTTGAATGCACTATAATCAAATAACATTTCTAAACATTAGTCCTCAGAAGTCACAGTGATTGCTGGTGGTTAGAAACTTTGAGATGAATTACTTCTCAGAGGTCAAAACAAGTGGAGAAATTGAGTGGATCCTAAATTTTTTGTTCAATTTTTTCTTACTTATAGTACGTGTTGTCATTGAAATGGCAAACATTTACTTAGTGACATGCAAATAATAAAGGCAACTTCAATACCTTTATTTAACATATTATGTTTTAGTGCAAAGAGTTTCAGTGTATTGTATATAACTACACACATTATTTGCATTAAAGCAGTAAAGTTTGGTGGAGGAAGGATCATCGTCCAGGGCTGTTTTTCAGGGTTTGAGCCACTCAATTCCAATGAAGGGTAATGTTAATGCTACAACATACCAAGACAGTGGCAGCTGCACTGATGGAATTACTTCAATACTACATAGTATTAAAAATCCATGTCATTCAGTAAAACTAAGAACACAGTCTTAGTATCTGTGAGCCAGTAAGCATGCTTGGTCATGACTGCTGATTAGTTGTCTTATATAACATCACAGCTTCTTGATCAAACTGCAGTCTGCTCTGGTCAGTCAATAAACCCACATACAGCACCTATCTCATAACCCGTTAAATGGCCAGGGACCACTGCCAGGCCTGAAGTTTTCTTATATACTTCTATACCCTAAGAATAGCTCAGCC
This sequence comes from Pygocentrus nattereri, assembly GCF_015220715.1. Classification (NCBI taxonomy): domain Eukaryota; kingdom Metazoa; phylum Chordata; class Actinopteri; order Characiformes; family Serrasalmidae; genus Pygocentrus; species Pygocentrus nattereri. The sequence goes on from NC_051230.1 coordinate 30,981,877, forward strand.
CGTTTGCACTGTAGTGCATGTAGTTACTGAATTATAAGCTTTAGTGTGTAAAAAGTCTGGGATCTTTTGAGGAGTTGCATTTTTTTTAAAGGTCAGCATTTTTTAAGGTTCTATGAGTCCTGAGCATCAAATGACATAGCTTACATAACCCTACATAAATATTTATAAACGTCAAATTAATAAACTATACATTTTGGTAGGTGTCATTTGCCATAAAGGTTGCCAGCCTTGATGTCACATTATTGACACTGATTTCTTTCTGACATTAGGTCATCATGACAATGTCTTTGGTTTCAGTTTGTAAGTGGGAATCTTTATCAAAGGCAAGGTTTCAAGAGCTGTATATTATAGCATAATACAATAGAATATAGCATGGCACTATTTAGTATAGGGTTAGTATTTAGTATGGTATAGTATAGTATAATGCAATATAATATAGAATTATAGTATAGTATAGCATAGTATAGTACTGTGTAGTTTTGTACACTACAGTAAAGTATGGTATAGTATATTATATTACAATATAATATAGAATTTTAGTGTAGTATAGTACTGTACTGTGTAGTACATAGTATATATAGTATAAAACATTATAATATAGAAATTTTGTATAGTATAGTATAGCAAGGTATAGTATAGTACAGTGTTACATAAAATGGTATAGTATAATATGGTAATGCAGTATGATATAATAAAGTATGGATTGTTTGACATAGTATAGTACAGTATAGCACAGTGTAGTATAGTATCCTATGTGATACAAATAGTATAGTATAGTATAGTATAGTATAGTATAGTATAGTATAGTATAGTATAGTATAGTCCCTCACAAAAAACATGGGCAAGTGATCTTAATAACAAATCATTAGTCAGTAAATTAGCAACATCTAAACAAGTCAGTATAGGAGAGCTTTTCCCTTTGATTTCCTTAAACGTTAAAGTCTTGTGGGTAAATATCCAGACAGCCTTTTACAGAAAGAAAAGTCAATATTGATCCACTCTGCATTTTTCCAAGCAAGTTTGTGTTCAAGGTGAGAATAAACATTCTTTAAAGAGTTTAAATGTGGACTGAGGCCAAAACCCTCTGGCAAAAACATAAAAATTTTGCGCTTGGCCCATATTTTTTACATGAGTATAGTACAGTAGTGTGTGTGATATAGTATAGAAAAGAGTCTTAGAAAGAAAATTGTTTACACTTTCAATGAATAATATGTCTGGACGAATCTGTGGAAACATTCATTACAGATTGTAATGCATGTTCTTTTGTGCTATCCTAACCTTTTGACAGCCTCTCTCTCTTGTTTTTTGAGAATTGCACATACGAACATTCTTATGAACTTCTTCGTGCTTGTCTTAATTTTTTTCCTAACAAAGCTTTTGTGTATCCAGCCCCAGAGTTACTGACCATATTTCTCATGTACTGTTATAACCACCCCACACCCCTGTTTCCTTTCATTTGGGTGCTGGACTGTTTCAAAAAACAGCCCCTCCGCAATCGATAAATAAATCTAAAAAAAGCTAAAGAAGTCATCATCCTCATCACGTCACAGCCCATTCATCAGTTGGAGCTGTCAGTGTCGATCCATCAGCTGCTGTCCGCTTCCTGTAAAGTAATCCAGCCTGGCAGGGAGCGCCAAACACTGGCCGCCATCAGGGCTGGGAGGGTTAGAAGGGAGGGAAAGAGGGAGGAGGGTGAGCTGGAGAGTAATTTGTTTTTCTGCCACATAAGCTTTAAGCTGAAAATGATATTATAAATGTTTCCAGGGTGTTGGCAAACTCTCCTGGATGACTTGTCCTCAATGTTAAACTTTGTAAAGTGGCGAGTTGCCCAAAAGCGCGGTGGCATAAAATATATTGTAAAACTATAGAAAAGTGTGATGGAGTATCACTTTGAATGTCCCCTCTGATAGTTCTTAGATCTGAATGCTGCCAAGCCTTTTGGGAAACAAGGCCTGGATCACATTTCTGTGTGTCAATGCAAACAAGTCTGTAAGCCCTTTCTAACAGCTCCATTCATGGAGAGTTTGATAGTGTTGTGGTAGGTTGTACCAAGTCTGTTAGAGCAGGAAAACCCTAAAACACTGGCTTGCTTCCTCTGGTACCTCGTCATGCTCATTGGATGTTTCTCATTGGTTCTATTCCACACTCTTAGGGAGTTTCTCCTTTTGAGTCTTGGTTCCTCTAATTGGTTGTTCTTAAACTTCTTAGGGATTGTCTCTTTCTGAGTGCTGGTTCCTGTCAGTGGGCTTTACACATGGTCCTACACCTTTTCTCCATTTGAATCTGGATTCTTGTAAGTGTTTGTTCTTCATGCTCTCATAGATCAACCATTTCCTGGTTGGTCTCATTGACCTTAGAGAGTTTTTCCTTTTGAATCTTAGTTTCTTTCAGTGGTTCTTCTCCAACTTCTTAGGGAATTTTTGTCTTGGTTTACCTAAGCGGTTGTAGCTCATATTTGAGTAATGATTGCTCTTGTTGGTTGTTCCGCACACTCTGTGGGAGCTACTCCTTTTGAATATTGATTCTTCTCAGTGGTTCTTCCTCATTCTCTTGGAGAGTTTTCCTTTTTAGTCTTGGTTCCTCTAAGTGGCTCTTCCTTATGCTTTTAGAGAGCCTCTCCTTTTGAATATTGGTTCTTCTCAGTAGCTCTTCCTTATGCCCTTAGGGACCTTCTCCTTTTGGATATTGGTTCTTCTCTGTGGTTCTTCCTCATACTCTTATAAGCTTCTACTTTTGAGTACTGGTTCTTCTCAGTTCTCCCCATGCTCTTAGGATTGTCTCTTTTTGAGTGTTCCTCTCACTTGTTTTTACTCATGATCCTTGATTTCTCTCAGTGGTTCTTCTTCCTCTTAGGGAGTTTATCTATTCAGTCTTGGTTCATCTAAGTGGGAGTAAGTCATGGTCCTAGAGTTTTTTTTTTTTTGAGTATTGATTGCTCTCCAAGGTCCTTTCTCAAGCTCTTAGGGAGCTTCTGTTTCTGAGCATGGGTTCTTCTCAATGGTTCTCATTCGTGCTCTTAAGGAGCTTCTCCTTTTGAGCATGGGTTCTTCTCAATGGTTCTTCCTCATGCTCTTAGAGCTTCTCCTTTTCAGTCTTGGTTCTTCGTGCTCTTAGGGAATGTCTCCCTTTGAGTCAAGGTTCTTCTTAGTGGTTCTTCTTTATCCTCTTAGAGAGTTTTCATTTTAACTCTTGGTTCCTCTAAGTGGTTCTTCCTAATACTCCTAGGGAGTTTCTCCTTTTTAGTTGTGGTTCCTCTCAGTGGTTCTTCTTCATTTTGGGGCGGGGCAATTGCCTACATCTGGTTACACAAGTGGAATGTTTCTATAAAAAAAGATGCTGACGATTCAATGATTCCTACATTCCATTGTATTGTCACTCACAGCTGTCACTTCCCCACCTTAGCATTTTATTTTTTACCCAAAAACAGAAAAACAATGCTTAACAGCCTTCAGTTCCTTTATCGATTGATGCTGGATGTACAGCGAAGTTCCACAGCAGTTCAACTGCAGTTCTATATGGAACTGAAAACCTGAGGAACATGATACTTTTTTACTTTAGTTGTTTTTCAGGAGCTACTTCTACTCCCAATCAAGCCTTTATTTTATTGATATAACAACACTTTTAGGTTCCTTCACCTACCTCAAGAAATGGTCCACCAAACTCCAAACTCATAATGAGCCTTTGAGGAGTAGCTTTTAATGGCATCTTCTCAAGCTGCCTATGGTGAGGGAGTTAGCCACGCCAGTCTTTCTTTTCAAAGTCAGCAATAAAAAGAGGGGAAAAAGGTGCCGCAGGGAAAACTGACAAGCAGAATGAACAAATAAATAAATAACTCACCTCATCCCTTCTGTTTTAATTTGCCCCTGAGCTACCGAGTCAAGCAGCCCACCATTGAAAAACAAAGAAAAAAAAACCCTGCATGTTTTATCCTCTAATTGTCTAAGGAGAGCGGCGAGCAGTAATGTCTTAATTACGCAACTCAGAGATATCTTAAAGCTCATTATGTGCTACTGTATGGGTCTTAATTAGGCATTTAAACAAACAAATTATATGCACAATGTTAAAGCAAGGTGAAACCATTTGGCGGAGAATGTTCTAGCTCAAGAACCGTGCAGATTTCTTGCAGTTGTTGTAACTTTGAAATATAGAGTCTATTATAAGTGTCACGATTGGCCCCTCCCTGTCCTGTCCCTGTGCTTGTGTTGTGTTTACGTTCCAGTCCTATCCATGTGCTTCTTTGTTTTGTTTTTTAGTCCGGCCCCTTGTTTTGTGACTCCGCCCCTGAACTTTTTTGGTTTTTCACCTGTTTTCCGCCTGTCCCTGCGTTTGCCCCTTGTGTTTGTTGGTCTTTGTTCGATGTTAGATGTGATGTTTGTTGGATATATGTATTGTATTCTCGTGTTTGGTTTGAGGTTCTGTGTTGTTTATCATGTCTGCACCCCGATCTGTTCGCTTTGGCTTGATGACCCATAATAAATCTCGCTTGTCTCTGCACATGCGTCCGCCTCAACATCACTCCACATTACAATAAGGGCTGAATTTTTCCATTCTATCATGAAAGTCTCTATATGGATTTATATACAACATCTGTGAAAAAAAGGTTGAGTATGCTTTTTGGTCAATTTTCCAAGAAATGTCTGATTTTCACTGTTTCTTTGGAATTAAGTACACTGTAAAATCTGATATGTTAAGTCGTTTGAGGAAATTTACTACATCAAGTGTTGAAAGTTCTCACTTACACAAATAAATTGAGTAGATTTGTTTTTGTTGATATTAAAGTGATTGAGTATTTGGGACTTTTGTGTAAGCTGTACTAACTCAACATAATTAAGTAAATGAAAATGAAACTCACTGTAAGGATAAACTAGGCTGTAGTTTTAACAAATTCCTATTGCATTGCAGAGATATGATTGTAGATATTTGTAATGATGGCTTGCCCACCTTAACGTCAATACTGATCACCTCACTACACTCTGACAGTTCCGTCTGGAATGCAGATGCAGTGTCTGAAGCATTTAGCCACAACAAATCCACAGTCATCACAAAAAAGCTTAGTTACCCAGCTCTCAACATTGATTTTTGATCACAAAAGTATATAAATCAAGACAAGTGAAGGTAGTCTGGGGAGAATGACAACACATAGAGGTGGAGAGACATAACCAATATATAAATATATGGTAACAAGAGCCGATAGGAATGATGTTTTACTCAAGAAGTTTGCATTGACCAAATATTTATCAAGTAAATCTGAAAGTCTAAACTAAATTGTAATAAGTTTATTCATCTGGAAGATCCTGTTTGATGGGATCTTTGAGTTTGAAATTGTCAAAGTAAAGTTATAAAAGAAGCAAACCCTTGAAGAACCATGTTTTAAAGTTTGTATTGTTGAAGCACATGTTAAAACACCAATAGGTGTTGGGTGTAGACACAAAACAAAGAAGCAAAGAAACTCTTGGCTAAAGTTTGCTAGTGGAACAGTGGCTGACCGCCTGCCAGCCGACATCTTGGAAGAACATCAAGTTCTAGTTTAGCAAGGTAACGTTAGCAGCAAGACATGTTCATTTAGTTCTTTTCCCAGAGTATGGTAGGTTCAGCTGGTTTTATTGTTTGTTCATGCCTTTACTCTGTCAAGTTGTACTCTAAGAAGCTGCCTGAAAAGTGGTGGGGCATCACCCCTAATAGTGCAGGGTCAAATGCCTGCTTTCTCCTATGGGCTCAAAGGTGGTTCAAAAACCTGAAAGTCCTGAATTGTGATAAGTGCTGCCATCACAACAAGGGGATCAAAAGCATGGGCTTTGATGGGTTTTCAGTCGCACTTTCAGTTTTGGAGTTTTCACAGTGAAAACTCGCCAAGCCTAAACAGCTTTCTACTTAATCTGTTTAAACACAGTAATTTCTATTAAAACACTTTGAAAAGCTACAGTGGTGTAATGATGTATTGGTGTATAATGATGTATATTGAAAGCTGTGAATGAAATCCCAACATTTTGATTTAAAGGAAGCAAACAATGATAGCAGATATCTAATAAGGCCTTGAAACAGTCAACAACAACAACAGCTATAGCAGGTAAATGTATCGCTGTTGTCGGATCAAAACCTCATATATCCAAAATGGTAACTTTCCAGGAAACCTACTCTACTTTTAATGTAAGTCAGTGGAACCAGATTTTTTGCGACATCATTTTCGGTCATTTCTTTTGGTCCATTCTTCATGAAATTTACATACAATGTAAAGGAGAACAGGTATTTTCAAATTACGGCAAAAACTAAAAAATGTCCAAAATGGAGATACAAGATTTTCTTCTCACAAGAGGGATATGTATTACTCATCAAATTTCCACTTTATCTTTCACTTCCTATTAACACACCTGGACAAATAACATGGAGCAGTATTGTAGATTGCTCTCCAAAAGGTGGCGCTCATGAGCTTGTGGCTCTAGCACCTGTTTTATTGAGGTTATGCATTCATTTGCAAATGGGTTACCTTAATATGCAACTTTCAGTAAGTTGAAAATACAATAAAAAAGGATTTTGATCCACATTATTGCATTTTAAATACAAATTTGAAATACACATCATAAATACTGACCGATAAAATACACTGATCAGACAAAATATCATGACCACCTCCTCGTTTCTGCGCTCACTGTCCATCTTATCAGCTCCACTTACTGTATAGCTGCACTCTGTAGTTCTACAGTTACAGACTGTAGTCCATCTGTTTCTCTGATACTCTGTTACCCTGTTCTTCAGTGGTCAGAACCCCCATGGACCCTCACAGAGCAGGTACTATTTGGGTGGTGGATCATTCTCAGAACTGCAGTAACACTGACGTGGTGGTGGTGTGATAGTGTGTCTTGTTCTGATCTAAGTGGATCAGACCCAGCAGTGCTGCTAGAGTTTTAAAAACCTCAGTTTATAAACACTGCTGGACTGAGAACAGTCCACCAACCAAAAATATCCAGCCAACTGCGTCCTGCAACCACTGATGAAGGACTAGAGGATGACCAGCATAAACTGTGTAGCAGCAGATGAGCTGTCGTCTCTGACTTTACATCTAGAAGGTGGACAGACAAGGTAGGAGTGTCTAATAGAGTGGACAATGAGTGGACACAGTGTTTAAATACTCCAGCAGCACTGCTGTGTCTGATCCACTCAGTGTTACTGCAGTGCTGACAATGATCCACCACCCAAATAGTACCTGCTCTGTGAGGGTCCATGGGGGTCCTGACCACTGAAGAACAGGGTAACAAAGTATCAGAGAAACAGATGGACTACAGTCTGTAACTGTGGAACAACAAAGTGCAGCTATACAGTAAATGGAGCTGATAAAATGGCCAGTGAGCCCAGAAACAAGAAGGTCATAATGTTTTGCCTGATTGGTGTATATTGGTGTTGTATATCTTTCTATCTTTTCTTAGTTTCCATCTCTATTCCTGACATAGCAGTATGTTCTAATTTGCATTATAGAGCACTATAACCGCCCACAGACTTTCTGTTTTATGTCACGTTTCAACCACATCAGTGTTGTGTCAATATTACGACACACGAGTCCATTGCAGGAAGAGTGAGAGTTGGTCAGGAATGTATTGGCTGAGGCTGAAAGCAGTAGAGCAGCTGCAGGTTTACTGTTATGACGGAGCCACTGTTCAGCCTGTAAATTAAACAACGCGGCTGTGGGAGACTCTATATGATTGACTCAATGATCGTGAAAGTTAACGGAGCAGGAGAGTGGCTAGAGATGAAGGGAGTGCAGTGTGGAAGCATCGCTTTGTTTTTATTCCCCTCTTCTGCACTCCAGTGGATTTCTTGCTTATTCTAGATTGGAACATGCTGAAGGAATTGGCCCTCATGTTACTTCATTAGAGACTTTACAGGAGGGGTGTTTAATGGCAGTCTGTGAACATCAAATCAATGCAAGTACAACTTAATTATGATATGGACACTCAGTATCAAATGATGCACGGTCCAAAAGCATCTATGCCAAAGTTTTTACAATACTGCTACTTTTTCTTGGTGGCCACTTTATTGGAAACACCCCCTTTGTATGTCTCCTTACTGGCCACTTCAGAAACATCAGACTTTTCTTTCCACTAACTGGCCACTTTCGTAGAAACATCTACCTTGATCCTCCTATTGCTGGCCACTTTATTAGAAATCTCTACCTTGCACTTTATTAGAAACACCCACCTTATGGGAACCACTATACAGGTTTACAGACTGTAGCCCATCTGTTGCTGCACAGCTGATCACCCCTCCTCTACCCCAGTACCTCATTAGTCAGTTTCTCATTGGTCAGGATCGCTGTGATATCATTTGGGTGGTGGGCCATGCTAAGTTGAGAATGGTCCACCACCCAAACACATCCAGCCAATAGCACTTCTGTGGTCAGACAATGACCATTGATGAAGGACTAGAGGATGGCCAAGATAAACCCTGCATGAACTGTACACTAGCAAGTTGGAGCTACAAGAGAGACGTTTCTAAACCAGTGTCCAATGTAAGGATTCACCAGTGCCAAAGTTCAAGCCATTCTAAAGTATTTGTCTGCTTTCAGAGATTAAGATGTATGTGAACACAGTACATGTTACATTTTCCAAGCAAAACAATGGTCTCCCTACACCGATATTTACTGGTTTAAATGCACAGCTATTAAGGATACTTCATATGAAGTGCTCTCGGCCCACGTGGAAGTGTTGCTCGCTCTAAGTGGTTAGCACTCTGACTCAAATATAAGCTATTTCAAGTGCTTCCCTCATTGTATGTTGCTACGATTTCACATTTATGATTTCCATTTAAATGAGAATATTTGTTTGTTGATGTCGCGCTTGCATATTAATGCTTCAAGCCCTCTGCATCCTCGAATCTGTCTGACATCTGCTATATTGAAAAAGCTGCCTGGGGAATGAATGAGTGAGACGAAGGCTGTGTGTCCCTTCCCTCAACGTCTTCCTGAGCACCCGTGCTCTGAGCATCATCCGCTTTTTAAAAGAGGCTGCGCGAGTTCAAGTGAATGTCAAAAGCGTTTTGCGTTTTCAATTTTTCCACAGACGTCCAGGCACATAATGAAAACAAATCTGCCACACGTCCACGTTCGCGGCGCTGGCCTGGATAATAAAAGTCACATTCCATCCAGTCCGAATGGAGCATGACAATGAATGCTAAGTGTCCCTCAGCTGATTTTACTTCATTTGAATCAGGCTCTACTTGACTGGGCCAATTCATCAAACCACCTATACTTAAAACGAAGGTTTTACATTGTACACACTGTAAGGTTCGCTATATCGGCCCCCTATACAGTTTTAGCCCACCACTGTCCTTCAAAGTTGGCTTGGTATCTCTGTGCAGAAGAAGAACTCAATGCCACTCAATGGTTTTTGTGCTCATGAGAGTCACTGACTGACCGATTGACTGACTGATTGACTGACTGATTGATCAAATGTGTTTTGATGGCAGTCAATTACTGTAACATGTCATTTTGTTCCACATAACCCAAAAGTGGTTCTTCTGTGCCATCATGCAAAGAACCCTTTTTTGGCACCTTCATTTTTAAGAATGTAGATGTTTTATTGTTGAATAGATTCAGATTTTCTTTAATTCTATGTATATAATATACTTTTACCCTTTTTGATGATACACAGAAGCATTGCTTAAAAAGTTCTTTAAGCTCTTCAACTCTTTGAGACCGCCAGTGGTTCCAAAATGCATTTTGTCATATTCTTCATAACTTTCCTATTTCACAAGCGACATTCAGAAGGTGGGCGTCGTATGAGGCCGTAACTCTTCTTTCCAGTCAAATAGATGGTGATATAATTTTAAACCCTAAATAATAAAGGAAGCTGAACTCGACCCATTTTTCACAAATCTGGACTATAAACTATAAACAGATGGCGTCTCTTCAGTGATCTGCTCTGTAAAGATAATTTTTATAAAATAACACAAAGACCATCTGAGATGTTTGGCTTTCAACAGGAAATTGTAAGCATATAGCGATGTGTGTGATCATACAACACAGAGGAACTTTTACAATATAGAAATAAATGTAATAATATAAAAATTTGTGTTTATTTCATGCAGTTACTGAATAATTCACCTTATGATTTGGTCACGTAAAGTCAGATGGACCAACCAAAATATACCCAGGAGAATAAGAGGTGAAAGAACCAGCTGTCATAACTAAACCTCCTATTCCCATTTTTTAATGTAATTCAAAAAATCATGTTGCCCTTTATGTTGTGTGTAAATTTCATGTTGAACGGATCAAAAGAAAAGGCCCAAAATGACTTGAAAAATGTCCGGTTCCATTGAAGCATGTTTTTTTCCTTCTCCTGAAACTTGGCATGTTGGAGATGTAAGGTTTTGTTCCCAAAGCAGCAAAATACAAGAGGTTTTCCATCACAGAGAACAATAACCACACAAAGGAATTCAGTCGGAATGGTTCTTTGAGTGTTCACGGTCCTAAATAAACCTAAAAAGGGCTCTCTGAGTGATGCCATAGAAGAATCACTTAGTTTGCTGCAATGTAGATGTATGAGTGTGATGAACTTTCAAAACGGTATGAAAAGGTAACGGGTTCTTCCAAGAACATTTACTTTATGTGGAGATTTTTTAATATTTAAAAAGGTTCGTAATGCTCACATATCTCATTTTACCATTCTACCATTCTACCATGAACTCTACCTACCTTACAGCTCTACTAAGAGCTCCCCCTACCTTACAGTTCTACTAAGAGCTCCTCCTACCTTATAGCTCTTCTAAGAGCTCCATCCACCTTTTAGCTCTACTAAGAGCAGTACCTACCTTATAGCTCCACCTACCCTATACTTCCACCGTGAGCTCTACCTATGTCATAGCTCATAGCTTCACCTACTTTATAGCTGTACTGTTAATTACATGGGGCAGTCGTGGGCTGGAGGTTAGGGGACAAGCCTTGTGATTGGAAGGTCACTGGCTCGATCCCCTTTTGTGACTGAAGTACACTTGAGCAAGGCACCTAACCCCCAACTGCTCCCTGGGTGCTGTGGATAGGGCTGCCCACTTCTCTGGGGCAAATGTGCTCACTGCCCCCTAGTGTGTGTGTTCACTAGTGTGCATGTTTTACTGCATGGATGGGTTAAATGTGGAGGTCTAAGTCCTCTGTGTGCAAACACAGCTGGCTAATGGTTCTGAGTTCAATTCAATAACTGAATTGAAGGTAAACCCCACTTACCTCCAGTTACACATATGAAAACTGAACACAAAACATGATCACATGGTAAGAACTCCTCAGAAGGAGACTTACCTTATCAAAGCTGTGATTATTCCATTAAAAAGCCCATGCTAGCATTACTGCTACATAAAAAGTTAGATCGGCCAAACAGCATTCCTTCTGTTTTAGCACATCTGAAGTTTTAAATGAGCTAAATCACTTTAAGTAGGTGTTTTACGGTCATTCAGCTTGGGAGAACTCATTTAAAGGATTTACAGGTCACACGTTTTAAGTTGACACTTTTTACAGTTTGGTCTTTTTATAGCTTTTTATCGCTGCAGCAGAAGTGGAATAAAGGTGAGAGAGAAGTGTGTTGAAGTATTGGAGTGACAAAAGACAGACCACGGGAGTGTTTCCGCGCTTCTGATATTATTTCCTTTCCAACAATATCAATCCTGACTACACTGCTGACCTGCAGCCAACAATGAATAAAGCCTAAACACAGCAAATCCCATTCGCTCTAGAGATTAGCGAAATCGTGGACAGCCAAATTCAAAGCCCTCCGCTTAACAAGGTGCCCCGTCGGCCTGCAGGCTCAGAGATTAAATTTTCCCCATGAGGAACTTTCCAGACGTTGAGGAACGCCAGAGAGGAAGCAGTGAAAACAAACACTTCAGATAATTTGTGGAATTGCTGTACAGTCTCTCAAATAAGAAAATAAACTGCACAAAAAAGTCAGATGAAAATGAGCTTCTATGTTTGGTTAATGGTGACAAGAAGATGAGAAAACTCGTCAGTGAGAGTCGCATTTGCAGAAGAAAAGGCCGCCGCTTATGAAGTTTGTTTTCTCTCACATTCTGGGTGGTAACATCACGCTAGTGACACTCAAAGCACGTACGTGTTACCACTGAATATGTAATAGGATTAATTACATTCGAAAGTGCTCCAGGAGATGCAACAAATGGCAGAATTTCGTAGCTGTCTATCTCGGTTCCTCACAGTTCGTAATGATTTGCCCAATGTAATTGCTGCTTTCAGAGGATTCCTGTGATATTCTGGGTGTTATGCATGTTTTCAATAAACAAATGCTCCAAAAGAAGCCTTCAGGGGTCAATTATGGAGCTCCTCTTGTGAGACAACAATGAGGTGGTCTCACAGGGTGACGTCAACTTCTTTGGGTAACTTTAGTTCACTGTGTCAAGGCGGTTTCCAGTGGATGCTGGTTATTATAGAGCTGTTCTCTGATAACTCCAATAGCCACAAGAACCTATTGGAATGTGATGTAATGGACATTTGTTTTTCAACTAAACTTAAAGCCACAATTTGGTGAACATTCAAATCAACCAAAACATGCTTGGTGTCTTAAATTTGCTTCTCTACATTTGCATTTGAGCTCCAAGGCTAATGTAGCCAACAGGTAATGAAAGCTTACATCCCACCAATTAGCATCATGCAAGCTGCATGCCTAAATTATCGACATGGTTGGAACATCCAGTTTTTAAGCTGTTTTGCCCACTTTTTTAAAGATAATACAATATTGTAAAGTGCCTGGAAACAGAAAAGCAAGTCTGTTTGAGATTGCTCAACAGCCACCACTGTAACCTAGAGTACATAGCAAGGAAATGGCTAATGTATAAATTATATAACTTTAACACCAAAATAAAGTACATGCAAAGTTTTAGGTAGAACCGGTTTAGATTCCCATAACAAAATGACACAGTGTGCTGCTTATGCTTATACTAGCTTTCCTGTAGCAAGCAAAAAAATCTTAAGTTAGTGGTCCTCCATTCTGCTGTTGGGGTCAGTGCACATTCTATTCCAGTTCTGTTGTTTCACCTTAATAACACAAGAGGAACCAAGACTTGAAAGGAGAAACAACCCCTGAGAGGAGCCAAGACTCAAAAAAGTAACTCTCTAAGACCATGAGGAAGAACCACTAGAAGGAACCATGACTTGAAATGAGAAACTCCCCAAAAAACCATGAGGAAGAACCAACTGAGAAGAACCAAGACTCAAAATGAGAAACTCCCCAAAAAAGCATGAGGAAGAACCAACTGAGAAGAACCAAGACTCGAAATGAGAAACTCCCCAAAAAATATGAGGAAGAACCACTGAGAGGAACCAAGACACAAATTGATAAGCTACCCCAAAAACATGAAGACGAACCACTGAGAGGAACCAAGATTATATACATACATTTCATGGCAAGCCTATTGTAGGTATCATGTTTCCTGTATCATGACTTCTAAAGTCACATCAGTGTTCTTCATTAAGCAGGAAGCAGCTTAATGAATTACTTCAGTAGGGCCACTGTGGTGGCCACCTTACGCTTCTTCAGAGAAAACCACACACAGTTTTCAATCACTTCTTTCATGTCATCTGGAGCCACAAGAGGGCCATCAATTTAATGAGATCAACTGTATCTGTCATTGCTAATTAAAGTCCCTCACCGAGGCTGCAGAGTCAAGGGAAACACTCTTACTGGTGTAAAATCAAACAGAAAACAGGTGTTTTGCTAATTAATATTCCGAATCCAACGAATGACCTGCGCTGTTTGTTAATGAATCGATATAGCCCAGGCATCTACCGCCCCACGAGAGTTCAGAAGTGGGAAAAGACGCTTCACGCCTGCAGTAAAAATGCTTCTCAGATGTGATCGTTAAAGGTGAGGTTCACAGTTTTCCAACCTAGACCTTATTAAAATTGCTTATAATCATGGAACCTCGTCGATAGTCCCAGCACTGAGAAACATCCCACTCTGCAGCTTCTCAATGAGTTTAAATACAGCCCAGATGGGTATTTGTTAAAAGCCTGGAAAAAAGCTTTGGAAAATCTTCTTTTTTCGATACTGGAAAACTCATACAGTACTCTGCAAAAGTCAGAGACCATCCTGAAGTTATGACATTTCCCATCAAAACATCCATTCATTGTGCAGGAGACATTCCGAGGAGATTAAGTATAAGATAATTCACTTGCAGAGGTGAAAAAAAACAGGAAATTCTGGAGTTTCAGCAAAAATTCTAAGACATTAAGACAACATGGGACTCCTAAGACACTTGCTTTGATTTAACTGTATGAGTTATAACTATTAACACAGTAGGAACTGTGTTAAGTTGCTTTTAAGATGTTCAGCTGAGTAATATGTGCTTTATGAATTACAGTGTAATAACAGTTGATGGCTACCTACATAGGGACTGAATCACTCATGCACCAGCACTGACCAACATCTTTATGAAGCAATATTTGAGTATTTATGACCAGCTTAGGCTACTAAATGCAAGATGACAGAAGATATGCTATGAAGTAAATGACATTGCACTGACACGATTGGCCTTAACTGAAAACGAGGCACATTTGTTTCATTTATAACACTCTTATTAAGCATCATTGCCATGTAATGGAGTTTAGAAAGAAGGTCTGGTTTAGAAGTTTATATCAATTCTCTTTGGTTCTACCTGAGTCAAAATACAAAGCCTTTCTGTAACTTTTATATAATTTACTTCAGCTTATGGTATCTTATGATCACAGGCCTAAGCTGTTCATAAATGCTCACATATTGCTTTATAGGTATGGTATTCAGTGATAATACATGTGATTTGGCAACCTTGTGAACATAGTCTCCAGATAAATTGTTACTGTTAAAGTTCTAATTAATGAACTGATTGTTTTTATGTACCCATAAACAGAAATGTTGGATTTGTTTAGAAATGTTATGTCAAGTGGTCCCATGCAACCGTGTTAAGTACCTTCTTAGGATGCTCCATTGAGTAACGTACTAATTGAAGGTTTACGTTACATCTGTATGATTTGTACATTATTAAGTTTTTTCTGTGTAAAAATGCCTTGCAGTAGGTTAGTGGTAGTTAGGGATTTATGCCAACAACAAAGTGGCTAGGCCATTAATCATAGTTAACCAAGTGTGAAAGTTGTTTTCAAGCCTGGGAAGTTGTTTTCAACTCCTGAGAACTGACCTCTGGTCCTCCTGAAATAGCGGGTCTGGGGTTCACCTCCAGCCAACTTTGGTGTGGTCTGCTGCACAAGTGGAATATCCACTCCCAAGACCACCGTATGGAGTTGCCTGATTGGTTGATTTTGCAAAGTGACTGCTTTAAATTATTGCATCACTTCCCTTTTTAAGATTCATAATGGTGGTGAAAGGATTGACTTGGAAATTGGATGTTTCCAAAAAGGGCTCCACTTGAGTGTTTGTATCCAAGGACAATAACAAAAAGATGAAATGGACCATCCACTACTTTTCAGAGTCTAATATCTGACTTTTTCCTCCTACATTTTGAGAAATCTGTCGTTCCTTTTGGTTTCTGTGTGTATAAAAACGTAACATGTTAAAGTGAAAGAAGCGCAAAGCCAGAGCACCAATCAGGGCCCAGCGGTCACTTTGTTTAGATCTGGTTTTGACCTGTTGGTCATACCGACCCAGTGCAGCA
Organism: Pygocentrus nattereri; assembly: GCF_015220715.1. Lineage (NCBI taxonomy): Eukaryota > Metazoa > Chordata > Actinopteri > Characiformes > Serrasalmidae > Pygocentrus > Pygocentrus nattereri. The sequence continues at coordinate 30,997,510 of NC_051230.1, forward strand.
CGCGGTTCAACGTCAGCGCAGCAGCGTAAAACTTTGGGAGAGTCTGTTCAACATAAATGATGAACTAACCTAACTTTGTGTAAATAGAGCACAATATAGAAATATGTCCACATATGCAGTCGAGACTGACGCGGCTTTTTTCTGAATTTCTACAAACACCATTTCATTTTATAGTAAATGAGTTTGGGCTGGTTTATGTTTATGAACAGACGCTACAGATCAACATAGTAAAGGAGCTCATCTGTGATCCTGAGTTTAAAGCCAGTTTTTATTCAACTTAAACTTGGAACTAAGTTGTAAATAAATCTGAACCTGAAACTTTGCTTGTGTGTAAAAAGTGATTTCAGAGCCACTCGGTTCTCCCTGATGGAAACTGTTTACCTTCAGTGTTTTGTGCTTCTGATCATTTTAATAGACGTCAGCGTCACTAATTAATGACGTTCTATTAAAAGACTGGTTTACTAAGAGAGACGCTGGAGGACTTTCACCTGAAATGAGTTCATGAAGCCAGTCTGGTTATAAAAATGATAACAGGACATCAGAGCCAGAATTACTCTTTTAGTACTTTTACTTTATACTTAAGTACATCTGAAGGTAAATACTTTAGTACTTTTACTCAAGTGGAGGTCTAAAGGGAGGAACTTCTACTTTCACTGGAGGAATATTTTACCTTGAGTATCTCAACTTTAACTCAAGTACATGATTTGTGTACTTCATCCACCTCTGGTAATAAATAATAAGTAATGGGTAAGTAATAAGTAAGCAATACAATATGCAAGTACACGATACTAGGAGCCAATGGGAATGATGTTGAGTTTTACACAACAAGATTACATCATCCAAACAAACACATATGAAGTCAACCTGGTAACTCACTTCATTTCACTGAAACAATAAAACTGACTCAGTTTAATTTTCACACATTTGTTAATAATATCAATGAGAGCAAACTGATTAAATCAACTGAGCGATATCAGTTTGTTAAACTGGTGAACCAACCTTGCTATCACTGCACATGTCCTGAGCCAGGCTGTGAAGAATGTCAGTGCATAAAAAACGTTAACTGAACGCAGCTTTCCAGCAAGACTGTTGTGAATTAGATGCAGTTGCAGCACGTTAAGGACTTTATCGAATCGACATCCAGGATGAAAAACAACATCCTTTACCGTAATAAATAACTGCTCATAAGGGTCTCTGCTGACGCGTGTTGATCGCCGTATATGAGCCGTCTGGGAAGGCGTCGTAAATCCAAGTCAGTGCAGGTATGGGCTACAGCAGTGGAGCAAGGCTCAGTCGATGATTATCTCAAATATATCTGTGATCAGACTGCAGGGCAAAACCCACTGAACACCGACCTCACAGTGAAAGAATTTGGTAGAGAAGCATCAAGTGAAAAAGTCTTCAAGTGTTCAAGTACTGAAGTTCCTTGTCTTCCATCCTGCATCTATCAGCAAATTCAACACGGGGCAACCATGAATGCTATCATCAGGAGGTTGTAAGTTCAATCCCTTGTGATGACTGTCGTCCTTTTCCCATCCAAGAGGGCATAACTGGCCTCTCTTTCTGGGTGGGTAGGATGGTCCTCCATCTCCCCCATCACTCAGAGCAATGTAGGCATCTGCTAGCTGATGTAACGGAATAAGGGGTTCTTCTCTAATCATGTACAGCTAATGATGTTGTGTTAGCAGCAGTTTGTAAAGATGTGTCCCTGAAGAAGCAAGTGCTAGACTTCACCCTCTCAGCTTGGTAGCATCTTGTGACAGAGGACAGCAAGTGAATGACAGATTGGGGAGAAATTGTGTAAAAAAAGCAAAAGGAATTCATAAGTACATGTGAAAAAGTATCCCCTCAGAAAGACGGTTCTTCAAGGGTTCTTGAGTAATAGTTCTTTAGTATAGATGATGGTGAACACTCAAAAAACCCTTTGCCACTCAAAAAACCCAAACTAGCCACATGGTCTTTTCCAAGGGGGGGTTTAAAATAACAACATAAACATTACATTCAACAAATCTTAATCAATGTTTGTTAACAATTCTTCTGACACCCTAAACCACAACTGCTACTACTACTACTAAACATAACAACTGCATTACTACTAATGTACTACTGTTGTTAATAATAATAATTATAATAGAATTACTGTTGTTTTTATTATTACAATTTTATCTTATTACTTATAACAATTACAATGTTACTACTGATGTACTACTAGTCATAACAGTAATAGTATTGTGACCAAATTCTGCTGCTACTACTAGTATACTACTACTGCTACTACTATTAATTATAATAATATAATAATAACAACAACAATAATAACAGTATTACTACCAATATTCTATTACTACCACTACAAGCATTTATACAAATAGTATTGTTGTTATGTTCTACTAGTAGTACTACTAAAATTACTGCTAGTGTACAACTACTACTACTAGTAGTAGCAGCAATAATAAATATAATACACACTTTTAAAAAGCATCTTATCAGCTGTCTACATTGAGCTGCTAGGGTATAAATTAAAGTATAATCTGTATAAATACGTAAAAACTGTATAAATAGAGTTGTTCTATATTATTATTATTATAATGTTTAATAGTATAACTAATATTATTACTTTTACTACTAATAATATAAAAAATAATGATGATCACTCTTAGAAGCATGAGTCAAATTACATTGGAAAAAATATTTTTAGTGGTAGTATTAGCAGTTGTAGTAGTATAAATATATATATATATATATATATTGCTTGATAAATGTTTCAGGCTTCAATTAATTCAAGTAAACTTCCATGGGACTTTTATTGTGATAGCAATAGTGAAGTTTTGGCCACAGTTCAGTGGTTAAATCTGTGTTTTCACTGGATTCATTTAATGATTCCATTCACTTCTCATTTCCAACATCCACAATGAACCCACAATGGACTATACTACCACTTGCACTATATGGACTATACTATACTACTAGCAGGAGTATCTCAGTCTTGGTCTATATTGGAATAATAGCTGAGTTAGTTGTAGACTAAAATAAAACAATCATGTTGTGCAGCATTCATACTGTATCAGGTTTTAGTTGGTTTCCTATAATAAAACATGTATTATTTTTGCATTACACAGCCACAGGTGGGTGAAGCAAATTGTATGTAAATATACAGCCACAGAAAACTGGAAAAATATTCACAGGCCATACCAAAAATGGTAAATATGTAAATAAACCTGACCTGCTGTAGACAGTGAATAATCTACGGTATAGGAATGTAGTGTATAGTGCCCGAATTGGGACTCGACAAGGCTCTGGAAAGCAGCGGCGCCTTTGACTATCGACACTTTTCTTTCTATGTTACGATCTCCATCCACCCCCCCCCCCCCCCCCCCAGCACTTTTATTTTACGACACAAAAGCGGGGGCAGCATGGGTCAATTTACATGGGATCCGGCTCTTAAAAAAACCCCATCGTGATTACACCTTTAATAGCGACTTGTGAAGCGTTAGTGATTTATCCAGCTTCAATGGGCCCACTAATTAAAATCCATACCCTTAATGAGCTTTTGGACCCCTTGTTGGTTAACATGATTACAGAAGATAAGAGCAGTAAATTGAGTTTCTTTTAATTAAGTCCAAGATTTACTCCCCCCCACCCAAACCAAGCCAACCCGCCCACTGTCGCAGAGCAGAGGTGAATGGAGCTCTGCTTTAGGCCTTCGCTCAGATAATCAAAACATGTTAATGTAATAGCACAACACTTAGGTTCTGCTATCCAGTCGGGCCTGAATGGGTTCTTTAAAGATTTAATTACACCTTAGAGTTTCATGTCTATATTATTTCAGTCTAAGTTATTATTATTATTATTATTATTATTACTATTGCATGAAATAATGATTATTAATATAAATGGTTTCAGTCTTTTGGACAGTGGTGGATGACTGATTTTTCCTCTTATCTTCATCTACCTTTGCATAGCGCTTAACTTCTCTGCCAACGCTCTGCAGATTAGTGCCCTCTGACCTCCACTGCCCCCTCCCTTGGACATCCACATTAGTCTGACATTTGCATTGGGTCACTGCTGATCCAGCTGCTTTTTTTCTGCCCGCAGGACGTGAAATTTCACATCATTGTGCCGACATTTCACATGCCTGAGGTAACGGAGCGCGGCTGATTTTAGCGTTTACTGCTCTCAATGCAGAGCCTGAGTGTCATTCTCCACTGCGTTGCTCCTTATTTGCTAGTAGCATGCTGACAGCACAATATGCAGCTTCAAAACCCTCTATAGACAAATATATGGAGAGTATGTCACTTGAAAATATGCAGTTACTGGTCTATAGAGCCATAAAAAGTATTTGTCCTTCTTCTTTTCTACATATTTGTCATAAATCATCCTTTAAAAAAGTAAGACAATACATTTTCAGCAAATCATAATAAAGTATCTCCTTTAATACTTATAAACAATTGTACTTTGTTACTACACCCTTTAGTATTAGTATTATTCACTTTTTAACTTTTAACTCACTCACATTTAGCAGGCTGAACAGTCTCCAAAAGAGGGCGCCATTAGCAGCAACACTGTCAGTCAATTCAAAGTTTATTCATACAGCATCAGTGTATTGTGAGGCAGTTGAAACAATGTCTATGATTTTTGATGAGTCTATGCAGGAACCAGTATCATCAGGATGGTGAGTGCTATGCAGGTGAGGCTTCTGACAGCATCAGACAGCAAGAAGCTCCATGCTGGTCAAATTGGTCCAGAAGGTGGGCGAGTAGGGACACCTGATCAAGGCAGAGGAAGCAACAGCATCAGACCGAACAGGATGGGCAGTTGTCCAGCTCGGCAAACAAACACGCAGACAGTTATTGTGCATTTACACTGCTCTGGCATGTCAGCGGATGTGAATGCATCCCTGCCGTGTGGATGTCACAAGGGAGTTCCCTGTAAAATGCAGGTAATATGTAGTCTTGCTAAGTCTGTATTTATGTAAATAATGCCTTTATCTTTTTGGACAATAAGAAAGTCAGTGTAGTAAGCTTCATAATACCGATATTAAAAAAAAACATACAAGAGTTAAAAGAGGACAGATCAGGATTGAGGTCTTTGATTACCACTTGCAGTCAACATCAATCATTTCAGTTTATTATGATTCTCTGGTTGTTTTCCAGCTTTGATTTCACGTTTTGGAGGTAAACAGTTGGTTTTAAATACATTAGCTTTTGCTGCTGGTCTTCTGTGTCATGCAGGAACATTTGAAAAGTGGAAATAATGTTTCATACCTTCAGTTGCAGTGATGACTCATACAAACGCCAGCTGCCTCCTGATTGTGTAGGTGCCAGATTTTCCCTTGAAAAACTAACGGAATCAGTTGTGGGGCATTGATGTGTCGGTGCTGTGTGAATGCACCATTAGTTCTGTTTGGGGTGACTGAGAACAATGGAAGCAGTGGCTCCAGCAAGCAGAGCTAGTACAGCTTACCAAAAAAGTGAAAGGCAGATGGTAGCAAAGATATAAGGGCTCTCTGAGATGTTAGTGCCCCTCTGCTCCACTGTTAACAAATCTGAGTGAGTGTGTGAGAGCAGCAGGATGACAGCAATGACATTTTCCGTTTAGCATAATTCTTTATGTACATCCATCCATCCATCCATTTTCTAAGCTGCTTCTCCATCAGGGTCGCGGGGGGGATGCTGGAGCCTATCCCAGCAGTCTTCGGGTGGAAGGCAGGATAGACCCTGGACAGGTCGCCAGTCCATCGCAGGGCTCTTTATGTACATGAACCTCCCAAATCTGTCCCTATTGTATAACGGGAAAATTTAATTAGCAAAGGCAAAACTAAACAAGTAGATTTTTAGCCTAAACTTAATTATGTCTAAGCCCTGAACACTGACTGGGACGTTATCCCCAAGCTGGGAGGCTGTGCAAGTTCTTGTTTCATGTAGTCAAGTATTATTTTAGAGGTTTTGTACTTTATTCAGGAATTATTGACATTAAATAACAGCACAATTACATTTCCAAGAGAAAAGGGCTTTCTTTTCGTGTGGATCTTTACAGTGTTCATTACAAATCTCAAAGATCAGGTGAATTATTTATATGCATTATTATAAAATGGCCCACAATTGTATAGCACATGTAAGCTTATTGCACACTATAGAAATGAACAAACTCTCTCCAGTGACTGAATTACCCTACAGGTGTCAAGAGTTGTAACTGAACTGGGAAAATCTGCTTTGAGAAGGTTTTTGCCTTTATATGTTTTGTAGATTCAAAAGAGTCATCAAAGAAAACCCAGCAGTATTTTCATCATTCATTTCATCAACATTCCATGTAAAAACACAGAGGACTCGTGTAGGTTGACTGGTGGTTTTAGATAGTAAATACAATGGCTATATCTGTGTTGTATACACAGTGACCCCTGGTTCCCATCACCACCACTGTAAAGAAATCAGGGAATTCATGTAAAAATCCAACAGGCTTTTGTAACCACCAGCTGTGACTGCTACTTCTAAGGTTTAAAGGCTATTACAGGCTTCTGGATCCTTAAACCAGTGTACTGAATCAGTCTACCAAGATGTGAATTGCAAATGCAAAAAAGCACATTTGAACAAGTCGCGAGTGGTTGTAGCTACCAAGAGAGCCATATGGGCAGTGCAGTGCCACAAACAAGGCCCAGTGAGTCATCTCCATGGATACCCAAAGTGTTTTTATTCCTCCTTTTTTCTTGAAGAATATGAGAGCCTGCAAAACTGCAGGGAGAGAAAAACGGAGAACAATAAAGTGGCCTTAAACAGATTACACCGCAGCGCTGTAATTGGCAGAGTAAATAACATGTTTAAAGCTGCTGAGGAGCAGTTGGCCTGATAATGATCTTTTCTCTCAGGTCATTGTCCTCTGACAATGTTGTGTGGGCAGCCTGGAACACTGATTCAGTGGAACTCATTAAGTAGTGATTGGCTATAATAATAAGATAGTTTGAGAAGAACTTTGATATTTACAGCAGGTTACATAAGAACATATAGGGAAGATATGCTGCCCATCAAAAGTTTGAGGACACCTGGCTTCTCAAGATAGTTGCAATACAAGCTAGTGTGGTTCTTTTGTTGGCCTACAAAAGACTAATGGTTGATTTATACGTCTGTGAAGATGTGCATGGACATATTTGAGTTGGTAAGTGTAACTTGTTTCTCTGGTAGCACTGGGGTGGGATGAGACCCAAACAATACTCAACCCAAACCAGAACTAGCAAAAAATGAAAATGGAACAGTTTGAGGCTTGTCTGGTAGAAGATGTGCAATGATACAAACATTTCTACAGCTCATCAAATATTAGACAAACAGTGAACCAATAATTCTTAGCAAAAGACAGAAAAAAACATGTTAATCTTTATTTATCTGACACAGGAACAAGCACTAAAAACCCTACATAAACTATTTGTGATACTGCTAAACATCTTCTTGTACAAATTGCACCAGGTGTCGGTTAAGAGGTTGCCATCGGTTGCCATTGGTTAAGAGGATTGCAACAAGTAGAACTCATGGTGAAGGTGAAGGAGCTTCATAAAGTTCTCAGGGATAACATGACTAAACATCACTCAACTGAAAAACTCTAAAGAGCCCTTGAACATCCCTGTCAGTACAACAACAGATTTGAGAACTTGCCAGAGGGAAGTTCATGGAACTTCTACTAATCACCCCTGGCCAGGAGTGCAATGCAGGTTTTCCTGTAAACTAACATTAAAGAAGGTAAGAAAACAGCCAGCAGTCACTCTAAAAGTGTTGCAGGATGACCTGGAAGCAGAAGAAACAACAGTTACACAGAGAACACAGAGCAATAACACTGTGCCACAATCATTTCTGTTTCTAAAACTCATCCTTTACTAAAACAAAGCTCAGAGATGCATGTGTAAAATCTGCATACAAGCATTTAGACAATTTCCAACTATTTTGGAACTAAGTCTGATCACACGAAACAAGGGTAAAACTCCTAGGCAGGAATTTAGCTCATCAACAAGGGTTGTACATATGATCCCAGTAACACTCACAGTAAAGTATGATGGTGGGAGCATCATGATACTGCTTCTCTATAAATAGTCCTGGGGCAAACATGAATGAAACCATATACTAGGACATTTTATGCTGATAAAAGAAAGGTATGAAACTGTTAGAGCAATGCCTCTCTTGTCACTTGAGTGGTACCCCTCAAGGGTACATCTCAGTACCTTTAGTCAGGGAACATAATTGTACCATAATCCACTGAAATGAATGAATTTCTCCACACACCCCGTCTCGTCTCCAGGCTTTTTATTTTATTGTTCTGTTTTAAAATTAGTTCATGAAAAGATACAAATGACAGATACAGATACAATGGACTTTTCCATTAGGTAAAATGTTTAAGGTACACAGTTGGACTTTTAAGCCATTGTTGTACCTTTCAGAGTACATTTACATTGTTTGTATCTTGAATGAAAAATGTACCTGTACAGAACCTTTATTTCTAACAGCATAGTAGGGAGTTTAATCTCATCATCCAAGAAATTGAAACTGGGAAGAAGATATTTCAATGAGACAACAATCCCAAACATAGACCAAATAAGACAGGTTTCTAAAGAAGGTGAAGCTGCTTGCATGGCCTAGCCAAACTTCTGTCTTGAAACCCTTCGACAATGTATTGGTTTTGATATTGACAGTCCATCAGAGAGACGTTCTTAACCTTGGGGAATTGAAGTGAGTTTGCCCAGAGGAAGGGGCCAAAATTGAACTATAATGCTGCAAAAAGCCAATTACTGAATATTTTTCCCTCACTGTAATGGACATCGTATTGATACAAAGACCCATAAACTAAAATGATGTTTCCTTCGGTGGGCCTTGGGGCAAACAGTACCTCTACCTATGAGTTCTGGTATGAAAAACTTTTGGAACCCCTGGTGTATATGACTCCCTGTAAACCCAAAAACCTTTAAGAACAGACTGGCCATTATTAAAACATAGTGGCACCTTCTTTCCCTTCACAGTTTAAGTCTTCAACATGCTTGAGCAGCTCTGTCCAGGGGATGGTAGAAAAACATGCACAGATTGTGACCTTGGCAGGCTGGTCAGCATGGTAGGATGCACATTGCTTCCCTTCCACTCCTGCTCTTGGCGTCAGTATGGTCTTCTGGAGGAAAGGGCATCCTGCAGGTCATAGAGCAGTGGCTGCTTCCTCTTCACCTCTCTGCTACAGCTTCCATAATGCATAGCCTGCAGGGCTTTGTTACGCTTCCTTCGTTGCACACCACTCTCGTATTTGCCAAAGCTCCTGATGCTCTAGGGAGGTGAAGGGAAGGTTGGTGCATCATATCAATGTTGCTCCAGATTGTGGTGGTGAGGGAATGGACCACTGTGAGATAAACCAGAGATGGTAGGGAATGTTTGCACAAAATGTTTTGTGCATTGCAAGTGGGTTCCCACAATGGCTATAATTTTTCAGGAATCCAATCACTGAGATGTAAACAAAGCCATTCAGAGTGGTTTGATGTGAAAACGTTTGTTAAAGAGAAACTTACAGACTGAGGTTTCTTTACAGTGGTGGTGATGGGAACCATCCATCCATCCATCCATCCATCCATCCAAAAGCACCAGTGAACCTGCTATGGTAAAATAGTCATAAATCTGAATAAATAAGCTTTCGTGGGGACTTTACAATAAATGGATTTTTAAAAATGCCACAACTCCCAAATCTCACAACTGCTGTAAAACTGAGTCTCAGGTTTCAGGCAACATATCCATACCCATTTTTTTCTAATAACTATTAAGCAGCATGTAGAAGCTTTTCAGAAACTTTCCATATGCTTGATTCCAATCAAGACCACTGAGAGCATTAAAACACCTTCCCATGTCCCTAATATATGGTGTTTCTAATAAAGTGGCCAGTTAGTTAAAGTACACAGTAGGCGTTTCCCATAAAGTGGCCAGTGAGTGGAAGTACACAGTAGGTCTTTCTAATAAAGTGGCCAGTTAGTGGAAGCAAAAGGTAGGTGTTTCTAATAAAGTGGCCAGTAAGTGAAAGCACAAACTATGTGTTTCTCATTAAGTGGCTAGTCAGTGGAAGCACAAGGTAAGTGTTTTGAAAAAAGCACACTTAGAGTGTAGAAATGTCCCATATTTATTAGTATGAATAATAGTAGTACAGTTAGTGATGTACCAGTGTTTGTTCTCAAAGTACCTTGGAAAAGTGTTCTTTTTATTATTTGAGGGAGTGCAAGGGGAGTTCAAATTGAAAGGCTGTTGATTTAAATTGAGACGGAAATTCTTTCATTAGCGCCTCTGCCCTCTCCAATGTAATTCAAACACTAAAGTAATCAAACGGAGCAATCATGAGAGACACATCGCCATGCCGTTCATGTACGGAATGCTGAAGTGTAAGAGTGGGGAACTGCAGAAGAGGGAGGAATCTAAAGGAGGATTTCACAGAGGCTCGGAGGAGTGCAAACAGAGACAGCACTTAAAGTCGGTGGCTCACGAAAGAGAACATTCTCTTTGGATTTACTTTACCTAGCCAGGCATCTGTGGTGAACTGGCAGCCAGAAAGCACGGGATGGCAGGCCTTTTATGTCCACTTGAAGGAGAACCAATACAGACTTCTAAAGACAGCCATCTGTCTGGATCTTTGTGCATCACCTTGTAGCTTTAGATCATCAGACTATCAGCAAGGAACAGAGACAAGCTCTGATTAGCACTTGCACATAATGACCTCCAGGCCAGAAGTTTGGAAGAACAATAACTTTGGCAAAATAAACAACAACTTTACTTTTTCAAGGGACAACAAATGCCAATGCGATTATTAAGGGTTTGACTAAACGAAGACAGCAATAGCACTGAAATAACTCCCAAAGACTTGATACACTCAATCAGGTACATCGTTTCAGGAGTTTGGATAAAATAAACAAAAGGTTGTGAATAAATTTCCCAAAGAACATGCAACAGTAATGCTGTGTTCACATCATGATAGGAAATGGTACACATCAAACTACTGCCAGTGGACATGGAGGGGTACCACAGTGACTAGTGGAAAGTTACTTCAAGAATTCAACTTCGCTAACTTTGGTGGAACAAACCAGAGGCCTCGGATACCAAGCATCTCATTGTTGAAGTCTTCATGCACCCATAGTTATAAGACAACATTTTGAAAAAGTATACAGTTTCCTTCTGTTTTATTACTTATCTTAAATGAACAATGAATGCTTGTAAAATCTCCATGTTGAGAAGTCCAAGAGTGTATAAATGTCCTCTCTTTGGATGGGCAGCATGATCTTCCCTCTCTCCCATCGCTCAGCACATTGTTAGCCAACACTGACTGATGCAACAGAATAGGTTGTTAGTGTGTCCTCCCACTTGTTGACCTGTTCCATCACATTCTATTAGTGGCAGCTTGAAAAGATGTGGTGGAGCTTTATGTGTCTTAGAGGAAGTACATGCAAGCCTTCAAGAGGAGGAGCTCATAATGGAAATTGTTACGTCCCAAACATTGGCTCAGGTCTAGGAAGAGGGAGGGACAGTAACAAGGGGATGTAGGAGCATATGGGGTACAGAGACCGGTACATAGCAGTTTAACTTTTAGCAGATTTATTATACAGACAAAACAAACACAAACAAGTAACAAGTTAAGCTATGAATGACCATTTGCTGTAGTAAAGTTGTTAAGGTTATACTGAGAGACTGGGCAATCTACCAGGAGGGACTACAGACAGTACCAAAGAAAAGAAATAAACAAAGAAAAAAGCTAAATAGCTCTACCTGCCACCCTATGCTAAGCTAAAAATCATGCAGGGAGTGGTCGCTGGTGTAATTGTAGGTGCATGCACAGTCCCCCTGCCCTTCCTCCTGGGAGAAAAGCACCAGTCTGAGAGAATCTAAAGCCAATACACCCAGACAAACATTCGTAGACCAACAATAAAGAATCACTCAGTAACTACACGAGAAGAGACACACATAGCTAAGAAAAACTAGCAAGGGCTAACAAAAACTCACAAGGTAGGACCAAAGCTAGCAGGGGCTAAATTGAGCTAGCAAAGCTAAGAAAGCTAAGCTAAGAGAATGCCAGCAACCAAAAGAAGGAGCCCAGAGCTGAATCATAGGTCACATAATGTCCAGAGCTGACAACAAACTCTGGCATGTTGGTTTTCAAATCCAAGCTCCACTTCCTTGGGCTCAACTCTGTGAGCTGATTGGCCCAGTGACATCTTGAACGTGATTGTTATTGACATTCCAAGCAGCCTATGATGAAAAGAGACAGCCAAACGAGCAAGAGAAGAGCAGCCTAGAGGGGAGAAAAAAACAGGTACTGACATGTAAGAATAAGGTAGAAGGAGATCGTAGAGGAACTATAAGGTTCAGGAGCTCATAAAGAAGCTATAAGGCAACTGGAGAACGCCGTGGAACTATAAAGCAAGTAGAGCTCATAATGGAGCTATAAGGTAGGTAGAGTTCATAGTGGAATTGTAAGGTAGAATGAGATCATGATGGAGCTATAAGGCAGCTGGAGATTAAAATGGAGCTATAGAGTAGTTGGAGCTCATAGTGGAACTTTAAGGTAAGCAGAGCTTGTAAAGCTTGTATTCCTCAAAGCTGAACTTCTCTCGATGTTGATTATGCTCTTCTGCTCTTCTGTAGGGAATGTGCACCATCTACTCTGTATTATACATGGAAAAGTAAAGCCAAAAGTGGTGCTAGTCCGAAAAAGTGTCTGGCTCAACTCAACTAAGCAGTTTGCACAGTAGAAATGAGGAGAAGGAAACTGTCCATATGAGCCATGAAAGATTTATGGCATGGGTACTACATAAAGTGAAATAGTTTATCTCGGGATTTACACCGTGAAACCTCTAAATGCGATGGCCATTTTTCTTTCCCTGAAGTCCCCCAGCAGCTTCATTTTGCATCCACTTAGCTCAGACATTAGACATTCAAGGTTCGAAGTCAATTTGAAGGAAATTTCCTCCCCTCTGCTCTGTAGGGGATTTGTCCTCTCCATAGGTGACTTTGCTGGAGTTGTTTCCGAGTGGATCGTGCTGTTAGCTTGAAAGCTCGGGCAGCAGAATCGCACATGAGGGATGACTAGCAACTATCACACACACACATACACACACATATATAGGGCATATTGGGACACTGTATGTGATGGCAAGACTTTCAAGGTCCATCTTTCAGGCACTGGGAAAAGCAAAAAAACAAAAATCAATTCCCCTTCATTGCCTTAATCAGCTGAAAAACTGCACCCTCCTCGATCTGCCGCAGAGCCTTTATTCTGATTTACACTAAAAGGATTTTTCTTCTTCTTTCTGGAAAGATGTTTTTGGCTGAGAGGGTGTTAGCAAGGTGCTATGTAAGAAATTGCTACGCAAGAAAAAGAACTATAAATAGTACAAGTCATCAGTTGTAGCATCAACTAACAGCGCTTTTACACCTTGTTTGGTGTGGACCAATCAAATGCTTCAGCTCAGTTTATTTTGAAAGGTGTACAAATTCCACCTGTGCTTGCCAAACAACTAAACTATAGTTTCCACCAAAAAAAAACATCAGATCTTCATCCACTTCCAGATGAACCCTGGTTCAGTTCGCTGCTGTTAGGAATTACTTTTATGTCTGCACCAAATAAAAGAATTCAAAAGCCAGAGTATGCTGTCCTCTTGTTCTAGCAGCACAACCTGAACTGCACTTTCAGCACTGCATTGCCTATTTTAGCATTTAACATTCTTTAGTATCGTTCCTGCAGATCAAGCTGCTGCTAATAATGGCAGATAATCTGTAGCAAAGCATTTGATTTTGACAAATGGACCACAGCACATATTTTTGCTAGGTTGGGCCAGACATCTGTGACCTTACTTGTTGAATTCAAACTGATGCATACTTAGTAGCGATCAAGTATGATTTGTTTTTGTCACTTTTATTGTGATGCGTCTACAATGAATCATCCATTTTTATCCAAACTGATCATACTATTTAAGTGGAATGGTGATTTGTTCAAGAGACTATCAATCGTGGTTGGAGGTGTACCCTTCAGGAGTGTTGATCTCCAGGAACCAGGTTGGTGATCATTGCTATGGGCTTTGGCTTAAATAAAAGAAGCAAGCATGAAAGTAGTTCTGGAACAGCAAAGGAGCAAGAGTCATCATTGTTGATGTATGCTAGATAATTGAAAAAGCAAAGGAATTCAAGAAGAAACTCAGTATTTGCTTCTTTGACTGAAGAAAAGCCTGTGCCAACAATTGGAAATGATGGAGAGTATCGTGTTCCAGTGAGGAACTTATACACTCGGGGTGTTCAATCTTATCCCAAAATGCTGGTGTGGCTGCAGGTTTTCATTCCAAACAAACACTTCAGCTTGCTTGGAATGGAAAGATTGAACACCCCTGCTTTAAACTGATCAACATGCCACAGCCATGAGAGAAAATGGGCAAAGAGATTGGATCCACATCAGCAAAGGAGTAAGACAAGGCTGCCCACTGTTACCACACCTATTCAACTTGTATACTAAGTATATAATGAGAGAAGGACTGGAAGAAGACAATCAAGGATTCAACACTGTTTTGATGGACCCTCCGTTTCTGAACTTGATGTGTCAAGTTGCCATTCCACCTCAGATTGGTTTTTCAATGGTTTTTCAAGTCTATCCTGGATTTTTACAAACCCTCCAGTGAATGCGGAACCTTCCAGTAAATGACTGTGTTGCCAGATTGCTGGAAGTTAAAGTGAATACTGTTTGTTTTGTGTTACTGATTGATAAGGATAATTAGGTGGTCAGCTAAGTAGACATTGCAGATACAAGTTAACAGATACATCAAGTTGCCCTACACCAGTGTGTTACAATGCTTTTTATGTTGTTTAGACTACTGGTGTTAAATACAGGGATAACACAGTTCTACACTCTATTAAATCAATGTCCCAAAGATGCAGATGGACAGCCCTGTTAGTAAAGCAGATATTTTATGAGAGGTTCATGGGTTAGTTACATTCTGGCTTGATATGCATGCTTGACATTTCTAGTGTAGACATAATGAAGGCTTTAGGATGCAATGTGATACCACATTTGAATGCTCACTTGTTGTAAGGACATGGTGTCAATCAAAGCCCAGGAACAGTCCAAGAAGATAGCAGACCTCCAATAACTGGATGGATGGATCAAGTCAGAGGAATCATGAATGATATTGTTGAATCAGTCACCAATTTGATGGCACTTAATAGTTTATTTACAATAAATTTTTACACATCAAACGACTCTGGATGATTAATCTCAACTTTTGACTTATACAGGAATCCTTGGACCGCTCAAATGACTAGAAGGCTTCATACTCGGGAGCGATGGCCAAACATTTCAGTTCATGTGCTCATTTGTGTTGTTATCATTTGCCCAGAGGAACATTTTCT
Source organism: Pygocentrus nattereri (assembly GCF_015220715.1). NCBI lineage: Eukaryota > Metazoa > Chordata > Actinopteri > Characiformes > Serrasalmidae > Pygocentrus > Pygocentrus nattereri. The sequence goes on from NC_051230.1 coordinate 31,012,890, forward strand.
GCAAGAGCTCTTCTAATCAAAACCCTGGTGCTCCTTTTCCCTGCACCTGGAAATAGCCTAGGCTGATGCCTCTGAGTGATAACCTCCTGTGAGACGCCCTACCAGGCACACGTGTGCATTAGAACAATCAGGCTGCTCAGGAAGAGAGAAAGAGAGAGCAAGAGTGAGAGAGATACAGTGAAAGGAATAGAGGACAGTGAATGAGAGTAGGGCCCGTGGCCATCACTTCTGCCCTTTTAATCAGTCCTATTGTGTCAAAGAAAGAAATGGGCACTGGAGACCTGGAGCACAGAGCAAAGCCAAAGAGAGCAGCCAAAACGAAAATACAGAACTAGCAGAGAGCAAAGTAGACTGGATGGGGGTTGGAAAGAGGAACAAAAAAGAGAGAAAAACAAAATCCTAGGGCTGCTGATGAAGGCTAATGCTTTCTGCTAGCATATTTTAGTCATTAGCATTCCATGCAATCGTGGTCTGTGAGTTTGGCCTTGGCCATTTTTTCTGCTTTTGGCCCTCTTGTGCTTGGACAGGCGAACCAAGCCTCACAGTACCAGAGTGTTAAGTCTCTGCCAATCACATCAGAATTCAGCTCACGCTCTCAGCAAGTCACCTGCAGAGCTGGCGAGCGAGACCATGCGGGCCCAGAAACAGCTGCAGTCCATCACAAGACGTCATACGGCTAGAGAGTGGACACGGACAGTTAGCTACAACTGTACTTCAAAGTTCCCATGAAATTAAAAGTATTTGAAAAGGCCCAAGTCCTACAGTACAATGCAAAAGTCAGAGAACACCCTTCATTTATTTCATTTCCAGCCCAAACAGCCATCAAGTACAAGTTACTCTTTTTAGTATTTGGAAAATAACAGAAAATTACACAGAGGCCTCAAGAACATTTGTCCATACTTTACCTTTATCACAACTTCCACTACTTACAGAGAACACTGTCCAGTTACACCACTCTGAGACTCATTTTAAGTGTTTTAAAGAAATCTTTTTCAAAGCAAAAGTTTGCTCCGAAGTTGTTGCATTTTCTACTTGTCACTATCCAAGTAGTCCCCTACACATTTAGTGATGTTGAGGTCTGGACTTTGGGGTGGTCAATGCATTGTCCTGAGAACACCAGCAGCTTCTTTGATATGCAATTATTTTTCTTGTTTGTCTATTTCTGTTCAGCATTGAGTCTTCTCACCCATTTGGAATCCCTGTGGTGTCAACCAATCCTGACTGCTGACCTAGCCAATAATATATAGGCTAAAAACACAACCAACTATCACAGTGTAACATTTTTCTCAGTTGACCAAAAAAATCAGAAACAAAACAGTGATTCTATTTTTATTTATCATAAAATTGAGACAGAGGTGAGGTTTTTTTGCTTTCAGCCCAAAAACTGAAACCAAAGCTGAGGTAAAGTATGCAGATACTCAGGCAGTTACCCTGCTAACAAGGCATTTTGGTGTTTGAGTAATATGTTCTATCCACTGTAATGATGATTTAAAGAAAGTTCCTGCAGTTATATGGCTGCAGTAAGATATTTGGCCTCCTAGCAGTCACATTAGCTTTCTGGCTTCCTCCCACGTCCACCAGCTAAAGAAAAAAAATATCATTCCTCTAAAAAAATCACTCCAAAGCAATAGTAGTTCTTTGAAGGTTTCTCCTATGTTCTAGATACATCATCAGAGGGGGGGATTTCAATCTTTAAATGGGGAAAATTTGCTCTAGACTCATCATTTTGAACATCAGTGCATATAACATGAAACTGAAATGGAAAAGCTGTGAAACACTAGACGCTAAATAGGCACTAATGTTAAATTAAATGGCCTTTTTCTGTATTGTTTCATGTAGATTTCTAGATTAGAAGACTTAACAAACATTAAGAAGATCCAATGAATTTACTGTAATCAATTCAAATATTTCCTGAAGGTCCCAGCCCCTTAGGGCACTTACTGAAATACCCTCAGGCAAACTCTAATGGCTTCAGTGGCATCTTTTATTAACCCAACCAATAGAATTTACTAATTACGAGGAATGGATGCTTGTGTATTGGTCCATCTTGGGGGCTAAGGTCTTTGGCCAGGTGATCCATGCCTTTAAGCAGTGCTGGAGAATTCCCTCTAAGATATATGTTCTGACTCCAGTGGTTCACACTAGCCCAATTACACACCAGGTGAAAGCCAGGCCTATAGTGTGGTTCCTCAGTTTCCAGTCAATACTATCACCAGGGCTAAATTACCACCAAGCTGACAAATAAGCTTCTTCAGTCTCCTTCTATCAAAGACAAGAGAATTCCAGACTACTTACAGGTTAATGCAGGAATCCCATAACTACTATTGAAAGCAAGAAGGCAATGGTCTTTGGGACTATACTACTAAAATGGTATATGTTTTCCAACAAACTACTGAAGAGAACTACTGAAAAAGGCCTTGGCAGACTACACTGAGAAGGATGAAAATGGTGTTTTTTGCACGTGCCAGTGCAAATCAATGACATTTCTGTTGTGGCCAAAATCTCTCTTTTATTACTGGTCTTTCTCTCTCTGAGCCCAATTCATATCTTCTTTATCTCACTCAGACTGCTCTGCTGAGTGAGTGAAAAGCTCTCAGCTTTGCCCTCGAGAACCAGGCACGGCAAAATCACTTGCAGCTTTTATAGCTGCTGCATGCCGTGGAGGCTGATGCAAACGCAATGTAGAGTTGTATGAAAATTGTGAACACCTTTATTATTTTTAACATATTCACAGTTTAACATATGGGAACAGATAAAACAGAACAAAATAAGATGTGCCATTACTTCTGCATATTCAAATTGAGCAAATATACAGTAATTGTGCATTCAGTCGCGCAGAGGATGTGCATTTTCACTAAGACAACAAACAAACATCATTTTACTACAGGTGCCCAAACTTTAGCATGGCTGTGTAAAGCGGAGAATGGTATGCACCACAGAATATACACTGCAGGATGGTATAGCTACAAGATATACACTAAAAGCTGGTGTAGCCACAATGTACACACTGGATACTGGCACTATAAGCTGGTGTAACCATGGATCATACAGTGGATAGTGGTGTAACTACAGACTGTACATGTAGCATGGCCTGTGCTACAACAGGCTCAGGAAGGATGCTGGAGGCAGAAATCTTCAACTTTATTTCCCCACCAAACAGACAAAGCAACTCTCAAAGTTGGTGCTAGATTTTTCAATCCTTCAGTTCTCAAATCCAATTTTTTTCTGCTTCAGCTGCTGCTCACCGTTCTTTCTGTTCCCTCTGCAATCTTTTAAAGGCTGCCACCGGCAGATCACCATCAGCTTGCTCTTATTAAGAGCAGCATGAGTGCTGAGTGTTTCCAACTCAGCCGCCTGGGTTGAACGCGTGAGGTGTAGTCTAGCTGCGTCACTGTGGAACAGAGGCAACACCCACAAGGCGAGGCTCGTCCGCTACTCCCTCACCATTCTCCTTCTCTCCCCTCCATCCTCATGGGGTTTTGTCCTCACTCAGGTCCTCACTCCCGCAGCCGCTATCAGGGCCTGGGAGATGGGTGTACGGCATAGTGCATTAAAGACTGGTGTAACCATGGAGTATATACTGCAGAGTGTTGTAACTGGACAGTGTTCACTGGAGAAGGGTGTAATGACAGGATTAACTCTTCAGACTGGTGCAACCTTATACGCTGGTGTAATCAAAAATATACATGAAAAACTTGGTGCAAAATACTAAAAATCAGTGTAACTACACAATATTACCAACCTTCAGGAACTAGAAGAGGTCAGGTCAGCTGCATTCTCCCTTGTTTTCCTTATAAACATGATAAATTCACTTGAATGCCATGCACATTAGTATTCACAGTCAAGGTGTTGTTTGGAGGCAAGGCTGATATGCTTTACTTTTTGAACAATACTGCATTTCTATCATTTCAAAAAGCTGGATTCACACATCCTACAAGACAGGTTTTCTGAGGAAAGCTGTGAAAGAGAAGAAGAATCAAGGTATCACCTTGAAATGAAGAAGTCAGTAGCTAAATAGAAGTAGACCACGCTTGCTCATTAGAGGCCTTGTTGTTCCAACTTAGCAACATCATCAAACCAACAGGGCAAAATGAAAAATGCAAGGCTTGTATAAACTCTGAGGTTCATGTCATATAATAAAGGCAGTTTTATTGAGGCTATACGTACACGCAGTAAAACTGCCTGCATTAAATGATATCCTTCATTCTCATGCAGACCATTTCATTAGGTTCCGTCCTTATTCCACCCTGGATGTTTTTTTCCGTTTAGATTATTCACTGATGGATTCAAGCCTCGAGGTTCCTTTGGGACCAACTGTATTTAAAAAAAAAGAGGCTCACAAATAAGGCAAATCAAGCAAGTGGTTCAGCTTGGGATGTCTGGTTTAGCCGGGCGACCTGAAAACTGCTCTCAAACCTTTTGTGTCGTCTGCGCTAAGCGAAAGCTTAGTCTCTTTCTGCTTCTCGCAAACAGCCAGCCTCACTGTGTTTAATGGCAGGACAGATGGCAACTAATGAAAGTTTACTTCCTGCGGCAAGACAAGCTTTCCTCAGCAACCTGAGATGAATCGAAGGAAAAGTGTCTTAAACAAGCACAAAGAAAATAGCATTTCAGTGGATGGAAGTGGACGTGCTGTTCTGTATAGATGGCAACAGTTACATTACTAAATGTTCAATTAGTGACATGTCAATGTAGAGCAGCGATAAACAAGCAACTTTGCTATTGACTTAATCTACTTTTTATGTTTATTTAAGCATTATATACACAAACTTTGAGCTACACTCTTTTGAGTTGACGGATAGGGAAGGATAAAGGAACTATGTCGCACAATTTTCTTCTATTTCCTTTACCTGAAGACCACTCATTTGTGCACTTATGTGTACCAAGACCAGTGTGTGCAAGTGCCTCTATGGGGTTTCTAGTACTTTGTTAGCACTAAGCTACGATTAATACAGTTTTGAAGCTTCTCAAAAACATTCCATGCTATTAGAGTCAGACTTTAAGTTTATGTTTTCTTCTCTTCAGTGTGGAAAATGATGCATTAGCTTCTTTCTTGCAGGCAAACTTAGCTTAACTCCTAGTAGTGCTTACATGAAATAATAGAGTGTGATTTTCTAGATCACAAACACACAGAAATGTCTACCATTTAATTTACATCATCCAGAGCAACTTACAGTTTGATCAGTTTACACAGGTTGGCGAAAGTGGTGTTCAGAGTCTTGCCCAAGGACTCATTGGTGTAGTGTAGGGTGTTTACCCAGGTGGGGATTGACCCTCAGTCTACAGCATAGAAGGCAGAGGTGTTACCCACTACACTAACCAACCACTTCAACCTTTTCACAGAATCATGTATTAATTCTAACAAAACTAATATTCTCAAGTCTGAAAATCTAGGGAAAACCTACTCTGTGGAGGCTAGCTTACGTTCTAATAGAGATGTGGATTTGGTCTAACAGATTTGGGGTAGGGGGCAACTTTGGGAGGTTAAAGCCAACATGCAGCAATTCAAATGTAACATTAACCTGAAGTTAGAGTTACCATATTGTCATAGATCTAAAGGCTTATCAATCAATATTAAAAAGAAAATCAGGAAAAGAATATCACATTTTTTCTACTGATTCAATATATTTGTTTCTTGACCTTCACTGTTGCAGAATCATTATTGAAATGCATTGCAATACACTCATTAATGTTTTGTGTACAACAAACGTCTTTCAGAAAAGTGCAGTAAAAGGTAAGAATAGGTAGAGAAGCATTTGCATGTGAGGTAACTGACTGCTTTACTTCAGATGATTTCTTACTCCAAATGGGGAGTTTTGTAGATAGATAGTAATTGCATAGACCCCCCCCCCACCCCCAAACTGATTTAGCATTATTTCCAAAAGCAGGGCTGATGTGTCCCCCAGTGCCTCCCCTGTCTCACAACAATGACTGTTAATACCATTAATGATAGCTTCCTAACAATGTTAGGTCACCTTAGTGAACTTTTACAAAGTATTAATTCTAAAAATAGCAATCAACACATCAACCTACCATCCTAGTTTGTGTCGTTGTGCACATATTTGCCATGCAATAGCACTTGGTAACTTTAACCTCCCCAGAAAAACGGAACCTTTGGTACTGTCGAAAAAATTGTAGTCCAAGTTTTCTGGTGCCGATGGTTCCGGGACGTTTTGCAGCGAAAAAGCACCCCTAGTGTCCGTATATGGACTCCGCAGACTGGCAAGTGTGTTTTGAAACTAAACAAGTGAACCAACAAGTTTCCACCCAGTTCCTGACATCACACTGCCGTGTCACAGCTGGTGAGTTTCAGCACCCTCGCATCTCTCAAATGCTGCAAAGCACAGCTTCAGAATGACACAAGCTGTTCTCCCTCATCAAGCGCACTACCTGCAAGTCGACGTGGGGGAGCAGCCGCACACACCCCCACCGTGGCCCTGCGACATGTGCAAATCTAACAGATCCTTGCGACTTCCAGATCCCGCGGAAGGAGAAGTGGGAAAAAAAATGAACCAGTAAATAATGTGAGTGCACTTTACTCAGAGGTTACTTATTCACAAACAACACATGGCACCATATGCTCGGCAGCCAGCGCAACAGATCTATTTCAGAGATGGGGTGAGAGAGATATAGCACAGATGAGAATACAGCTCCATGAGTTGTATACAAGAAGCCGGAAGCCAAGAAGTGCAGAAGGAGCTGTAGACCAGGCATTTAAAGTGCTCCTTTAAAGAATTCTATCAGTTTTATGCAGTACTTTGCAAATGTATTCAAACTCTTTTGAATATAACTTTGCATAGTTTTCCAAATCAGTCATCACAAATTCATGTGCTCCAGTGGGAGTCTTATAACCTGGGGTTATTTCTACTGTTTGTCTTACAGCTCATAATGAATATAACCTATAATTTGTATTATAGCATAGGATTAATATAATCTGGGATTATTTCTATGATTTCTTTCATAACATGGGATTAATACAGTCTGGTATTACTTCTATTATTTGTTTTACAGCACAGGATAACTATAACCTGGGTTTATTTAAATGTTTTTTATAGTATGTGATTAATATAATCTTGGATCATTTCTATGATTTGTTTTATAGCTTGGAATCAATATAACCTCTGATTATTTCAGTGATTTTTTAAAATGGGATTAACATAATCTGGCATGATTTCTGTGGTCCATTTTATAGCATGGGATTAAATTAGGTTGGGATTATTTCTATGATTTGTTTTATAGCACAGGAATAACACAACCTGGGATTATTTCTATGATTTGTTTTGCAGCACATGATTAATACATTCAAGGGTTATTTCTGTGGTTTGTTTTATAGCACATACTAATTTAAACTGGAGTTATGTCTATGGTTTGTCCTATTGCATGGGATTAATATAACCTAAGATTATTTCTATTGATATAACCTGGTGTTATTTCAATTGGGGTTAGTTCGATGGTTAAATTTATGCATCAGATTGATGTAACGTGGTAATTTCTAGGGTTTGTTTCCAAGCATGGGATTACTATAACCTGGGATTATTTCTATGGTTTGCTCTGTAGCATCGGATTAACATATGTTTATGGCATTTGGCTGATGCTCTTATCCAGAGCAATTTACAATTTGAACATTTTATGCAGGAAGGCCACGGTGGTTTTAGGAGTCTTGCCCAAGGACTCTTATTGGTATAATGTAGGGGGCTTGTCCAGGCAGGAGATTGAACACCAGCCTGCAGCATAGAAAGCATAGAAAGTTACCCACTACACTAACCAACCAAATGTCAACTGGGGTTATTTCTACCATTTGATATGTAGCATAAAATTAATATTATTCAGGAAATGTACACTCAATGGTTACAACAGCTACCATTTTAAGGTCCAATTGTGTATCTTAAATAAGTTTTTTTTTTACGTATGTATTTATCTCTTTTCATAACAATGTTTTAAGACAGGTCAGAATATGTGGAGTCAATAAATCTTGAAAAATACAGTTGTAATGGGACATTGAATAATTGTGTTCCTTGACTGAATAAGGAAGATGTACCCTTCAGGGTACCACCCCAGTGACAAGAAGGGTACTACCTCAGGGACAGTTAAGTACTTTTGTCCAAAACCATGGCATGGGACTAATTTAATCTGGTTTATTCTTCATGATTTATTTTATAGCACATGATTAACATAACCCAGGGTTATGTTTTCAGTTTGTTTCATTGTGGATAAATGAATCAAATCTGAGAAATGCCAATAATAACTGCATTACACCACCCCCTCATGTGAAATCCCATCCCAGTGCGATTGTTCAATGCAAAAGGACCAAATGACAGTAAATGTAATATGGAACTTTACATTTCTACAACAATAGGATACTGTTTATTTCATAGTAGCTTCCTGGCATCCAGTGTTTCACCTTTTTTACAGTGAGCTCTCAGAGGTCTTGTTTGGAGATGCATATCTCAGATGCTTTATGAAAGTGGATGCTGATGTCTCAAGTGATTGGCTGACAGGTTTGAAACTGCTCTACCTTCTGGAGTCAAGAATGAAATATGTTAAATAGGCAGATGTATGAAGGCGCCCTGGAGCAGAAAGAATTCCACTGAGATTTTGAATAAGAACCGTTTGCTCCAAGTTGGGTTTGAACCTGCAGCCTGACGCAACAGCCGAAACTCAACAGTGCCCCCAAGGCAGACTGTGGTTACATTCTTAATCTTAATCTTCAGGAAGGAGTCTTCCGGAACGGCCTTAGTAGCAGGTTTGCTCTGTTATACGCTATTAATTTAAGCTCATATTCAGCCAACCATCCCCCTGGCCCATCTGATGCAACTCTCTGTCATTTCCACATTTACATTGAGTAGCATTTCCAGTGGTTAGCCAAGGCGTCAATCAGCGGTATCGCTAGCTCACTGAAATCTGCAGTAATGGATCTGAAAGATGGCTCGTGCCTGGACTGTACAAATTCAATCACACAGCGTGCCTCCCTACAGCGTGGGCAGTGTGGTTATAAAATCTAATGTGTACTCCTTCAGGCTTTGGCCTCAGTCTGTGGATGGCTAGTTTCTGGACCAGGTGCTGTCACATTACTGCCGAAACTAAAGAATGTAGACACTTAATGTTTTCTTTTATGACTGTAAGGCCACTAAACTCTACAAAGTTCACAGCAAAGTAGTGTACCAAGAGGGTCTGGGGGGTCAAGGCAGGGTGGGCTATCTAAAGGCAGTCATGTCCAACGGTATCCAATGGTACTCAGCCTTGTCCAAAAGGAAACTTTGGTCACATTGTAGTTTTTAGGTGCCGACACACCTGGGTAACCTGGAAACCTCCGCTAACTGAAGGTCTTACACAGACTTTCACTGATTTTATTGCTGCTGTTGGAATAAAACCTCCTAAAATCTCCAAAAAGATAACTTTACAGCAGGAGGAAAAAAAACTACTTTACTTTTAATGTAACTCAATGAAACCAGATGTTTTTCCAAATCATTTTTGGCCATTTTCTTTAGTCTATTCATCATAAAACGTACACACAATGGTAAGAGCAACAGACATGTTAGGAAAATGATAAAGAGCCAGGAAAAAGAATAGCAATAATCACTGTTTTCAGCCCAGATTCAGTATATCTGTGGAAACAAAAAAACAGTGAAAAGTCCTGTTAATTAACAGTAAAAGTCTCAGCAATGGTAAAAACCTGTAAAAACACAGTACACAAATAAAGATGGATTTTAAAAAGGGAGCACTAAATTGAAGAAAAACATGAGCATGAGTAGAAATTGGCTGTTGGGGTAGCGCACATATCCTAGATATGGTCCTGATGGCAGGTATGTTTGTCTTCTTCAAAACATTATCCTTGATGATGCCAAGAAACAGCCCCAACAGAAAGGATATGGGTGGTTTTAAATTTCTAATACAAATGCTCTGTGGAGAACTGGAATAATGGCTCAACAGGGGCATCCTCATTTGTCTGCTTACTGCATATAGTAGATAACGATATTAGAATACGACTTACCTGCATGTTATTTGAAAGCACCGCATGAACCTCTGCAAAGTAATAATCCGCAACTGTGCATAAATGCTCACGTTTATAAAGGAAATATGGTGAGAGTAATGTTTTCGTGGAGTGGGAATCTGCTTGACAGGCACTTCAGAATTGCCGTGGAGCGGCGGGGGTCATGAAGACTGGTGTTGATGAGGAAACGGGGGGGAGGATTTGACTCCCCAGCTCAACGGTGGGGCTAGATGCCTGCAATTACTGCATGTAAACCACTTATGCCCCCGTTTCTAATTACACCTCCTGGTAAATAATCACAGCTCTCGGCAATTAATTGCACTTCAACTCGTCTAGAAAACGGCTGCATAAAGCACGGCTAGGCTGGTTGTTCTGGGCTCATGCTGAAAAATTCAGGTGTTTCATCTGGACTGGAGCTGGGACATGGCTGTTCTATGAATGTTGAAAAGCGTCTGTGAACCTCTAGAAGTCAGCAAATCCAACAGCTGGGTCATAAATACTAATACTATAAATGTGCTCCAATGAGCCAAAATATTATGACCATAGATATACTATAGATGATGCCATACTCCTAGATGATGCTAGGAATGTTGCTTATCTCATAACAATGGCACATGTCAAGGTCTGGAAGGAAGCTGTCGGTTCTTGTAGACCACGTGTTGGATGTAGGAGAAATGGGCGGGCATGAAGGACCAAATCAGTATGGCCAGATGACCTTAACTCCAAGAACTTGTGAGGTACTCTTGCTCATCAGTGTTGTGTACTGCAGGCCGGACAGAGTGCCCATGCTAGCTCCTGTCTACCCACGAAAGATTCTACAATGGGCAGTCCTGAGCAATTCAGAATCGTTCGTTAGAATATTTTCTTCAAACAGCTCAATATATTTTATATAAAATGTGGAAAAGCAAATAAAAACAATAATAAATAATAATAATAAATAATAAAAACAACACAGGCGCTGTTTATCACTCGCAAATGCGCCACTACTGCTACCACTGCACGCTAAAAGGTTGGCCATGTAAAAGGTTCATAATAACTCTATAGCTCATTAAAACAATTGGAGAAACAACAATGTAACAACAATGTAACTACTAATGATTTAGTCACTGTTACAGATACTGTTTACCCCATGTATTTACACATATGTATCAACTTCAGTCTTGTCTCATGTAATTGCATAAGTGTATATTAATAGTTGTAACAGCCTATTCTCTCTCATGTAATTACACAAGGCTAATCACATTAATGTAATTACATTTGTAATCAGACTAGAACAGCTGTTTTTTTTTCAAGGCTTTTTTTTCAGCAGTGAAAGGAAATATGTAAAAACTAACATTTAGACTTACAATATTTCTGCCAGCTGTTCTAACATAAACACATCCAGTATTTATGGTGCTAGTGCTGTGACACTGTAACCAGTTTCAGCTTTAAAGCATTCTGTAATGTGACAGGACGGCAGACGTCCCCTCATCTTAACACTTAAAAAATATAAGACTTTTAAAAAATGTTATGCCATCAATTAAATGTGTTGCATTATATTACCACCCCATTATTACACAGTGCCTACATACTATCTACACAGGAAGTGTAGAAGATACACTTATGTAATTACATGAGGCAAAACTGAAGTTGATACACATGTGTGATTACATATGTTGTATATCGGTAATCCATCTGTAACATTCACTAAATCATCAGTAGTTACAGTGTTGTTGCATATGTTATTCATGTGCAACTACTTAGTTATTAGAGACTCTCAATATAAAGTGGGGCCTAAAAGTGTATTGTTGTGAGTACAGTCTTGGTTCTGGGAAAAAAAAAGACTTCACTGAACCAAAACATGTTTTTTAGCATAGGAAAAAAAATTCTAATGTAATGAATATGTAATAATTATGTAATTACATGATTTTTGTACAACACCAAGCAGTTGAAAAGTGTTAATGTATTGGATAACAGCATATTTTTGCCATCCTTCAGCTGACCATTAGTTGCTAAATAACACATTACCCAAAACTGCTGGAATTAGGGCCAGTCGTGGGCTGGAGGTTAGGGAACTGGCCCTGTGACCGGAAGGCTGCCGGTTCGGTCCCCAGGGCCGACAGTCCATGACTGAGGTGTCCTTGAGCAAGACACCTAACACCCAATTGCTCCCCAGGCACCGTGCTTAGGGCTGCCCACCGCTCCGGGCAAGTGTGCTCACTGCCCCCTAGTCTGTGTGTTTACTAGTGTGTATGTGGTGGACGGATGGGTTAAATGCGGAGGTGGAATTTTCCCGTTTGTGGGATTAAAAAAGTATCTCCATCCATCCATCCATCCATTATCTTCCGCTTGTCCGGGGTTCGGGTCACGGGGGCAGCATCCTAAGCAATGAAGCCCAGACCTTCCTTTCCCCAGCCACTTCCACCAGCTCTCCAAGGGGGATTCCGAGGCGCTCCCAGGCCAGCTGGACGATATAGTCGCGCCAGCGTGTCCTGGGTCTTCCCCGGGGTCTCCTCCCAGGTGGACTCGCCTGTGACACCTCCCGAGGGAGGCGTCCAGGAGGCATCCTAACCAGATGCCCGAACCACCTCAGCTGGCTCCTCTCGACGTGGAGAAGCAGCGGCTCTACTCCGAGTCCCTCCCGGATGACTGAACTTCTCACCCTATCTCTAAGGGAGAGTCCAGCCACCCTGCGGAGGAAACTCATTTCAGCCGCTTGTATTCGCGATCTCGTTCTTTCGGTCATTACCCAAAGCTCATGACCACAGGTGAGGGTGGGAACGTAGATCAACCGGTAAATCGAGAGCCTTGCCTTATGGCTCAGCTCTTTCTTTACCACAACAGACCGGTAAAGAGCCCGCATCACTGCTGACCCAGCACCAATCCGCCTGTCAATCTCCCGCTCCCTTGTACCATCACTCGTGAACAAGACCCCGAGATATTTGAACTCCTCCACTTGAGGCAAGAGCCTATCCCCGACCCAGAGAGGGCTCTCCACCCTTTCCGCCTGAGAACCATGGTCTCGGATTTAGAGGTATTGATTCTCATCCCAGCCGCTCATCTCATCCCAAAAAGTATCTCTTGATCTAAATTACGTTTTGGTGAAATAATTTGTTTATAAGCCTTGTTTAGCCATCCTTTGTTTTTTTTCACATGTGATCACTGAAACATATGGAAAAATGAACTTTTTGATGCAGAATATATACTGAATCTTCTTCTTCTTTCGGCTGCTCCCTTCAGGGGTCGCCACAGCGGATCATCTGCCTCCATCTTGCCCTATCCACTGCCTCCTCTACTTTCACACCAACCATCTCCATGTCCACATTCACTACATCCATAAACCTGAATGTATAGAATGTATACTGAATGTGAAATTCTGTAAATGGCATGTAATTACATAAAAATTTGACAATTACATTCCAAACCTATTATAACTAATATTGGCTCTTTTTCAGACTTCTAGGGGTTAAAAAGTGTTAATTAACACACAACAGCTTTTGTGAAATTGACCACTTTAGCCAGCCTGACACCTGATCTGGAAGACACAAAGCAAACATTGACTTCATAAATTTTTGCTGCTTCAATCTTGGAAGGCCTTCACCGCTGTGTCCACCAAAATTGGTTGTGGGGGGTTGATACACTGAGCTGGTACAGGGCAGTACTCCATATTTCATGCCTCTATGGCAGTGGGAATTAATTACAATTACCCCACAGGAGAAATAGTCAATGCAAAATGCATTACACATCGGGTCATATTGGACCCCGATATGTTTTCATCACATGTTGGGAGAAACTTCATAGCAGAGCTGCAGCCCAAGCCAGTCAGGGGACAGCAGAGGTGTGACCTTTAACCTCTCGAGCTCATTAGGAGTGCTGCTTCCAGTGATGTGGATATTACTGCCTGAAACCACAGTTAATATCCCACGAGTCTTGGGAAAAGGAGGCCACACATGCCTCGCTGGGTATGGATGTACTGCCAGTCATCAACATAGGCTGTTTGTTTTGAGACCAAAGTTTGGAACAACTTGTGTTATTATTAATAATTGCAATTCATGAACTATTTATTCAGTGTAGTGTGTTATAAACTAGGCACCAACATTTTGGGAGCAACATGACTTTATGTAATGATAAAAACATAGTAAATGTCATCAAATAATAACTGCACTTACCTAAGAGTGTAGGTATTTCTAGTGCAGTACTACACAAGTAATTCATTTATTTCATTTTCAGCCAAAACAGCTAAGACAAAGCATGTTTGAAAATCAATCAAATTGTTCTCAGAGCATTGCACAAGAGCGTAGACCTCAATGTCCTAAATTGTGTTTGGGATCACCGAAAAAGAAAAAAATCACTGGAATCAGGAAGTGTAAAACCAACTTATAAAACCGAACTTTGGAGGTTTGGAAATGACATTTCCACATTAAATTAAATTAAATGACATTTTATTTCCATTAAAAAATTACATTTTTTTGAAAAACTGAAAGCAAGTCTTCTGGAAAAAAATGCAAGGCAAAGAGTGGACTCACGAAATTCTGCAATATTTAGTCGAGACCAAACGTCTCTCAACGTTAGATTTTTTTGCATCTTCTCTTTTGCAGCTTTTTAGTCTAATTTCCACGTTAAAGGTGGAACGGGAAAATTTGAACTAGAAGTTGGAGAACAAGAAACTGACTTCCGCTTTGTGAGTTTGACAGTTTCATGTTGCAGATTAAACATGTCAGGAAAACAGCTGAAATGCTTTAAAATGCAAATAAGTCAGCTTGTTCTCAAAATTACCGATGTTTGTCTTAAATCTTTCTCTTTGCCTTTTCCTTACTAGCTAGGCGAGATTATTGTCTGTGTTGCTATGGTGACCAGCAGTTTGCACACCAATCTTGATCATTAAAGAGTGAATTAACAGATATACATTAACTCTAGCTTTTCAGACTGTTTACTGTTAAAACTGTAAGAACAATTAGCAGAGCTTTATTTTATTGCAACAAAAGATTATTTAATTTTACCTAAAAATCGAATTCTGCTGTGGAGCCGCAACAGAGCAGTAAAAAAAGCTGGATCCTAATTTAGTACATAATTATTTTCTGTAATGAAATTACTTTAGTATCAATTTAGAATTCTTTTATACCTGTCTCAATTGGTGTTATATTTTTTAAAATAGTAAATCCCCACCTTTAAACGGTAGTGCAGCTTGCAGGGAAAATCTGTGAGCATGATTCACATATGAAGAGAAAGGCTGGCATGTGTTTCTCCAGTCAGGTTCCAGCATGTTACCTTCCCTCCAGCCTTCTGTGCTGCAAGATTGGCATATTCAACAGATTGGACATTCACACCTCTCACACTGATAGTGGGTCAACCTCAAGCTCCAAAATCCAACAAATATGTGAGATAAGAGAAAACAATCATGGCAGTGCCGGGCAAACAAATACGTTGTAGCATAGATTAACTGTTCCAGCCAATGTAGGTTAATCACAATTTCACTTCATTGACTACAATGAAGTCTTTAAATCACAACTTTAAATTACATTCCAGACATTGGTGGTGGTAGTAAAAGCAGACTTCTGTCGTTCTATACTGACCACTTAGGACTTCATTTGTGCCCGAACAAGCTGGATCCAGATTCAGCCCCTCCCAAATTGGATCTGGTATCTACTTCAATAAACCCGGCACTTCACTTACATAATAATTCTTTAAGATTAATGCCGAAATGTGGCTATATGTGCAATTTAATCTGCTATTCTCTAATTTCTCAATGCTTGTTTTTGATATGTGAAGAACATGAGATGCCGAAAATGTGTATATTTTTATCCATACATCACACATCCTTCACACTTTCCAGTCTCATGCATCTTTTATGCAGTGATAGAAAACAATGTAAGCTGTTCATTGTTACTAAATGTAGCCCTCTCATCTGTGGAGGTGCTATCCTCAAGGATATGTCTTCGGTAGCTTAACTGTATCATATTTCATTTTACATCAGTTTTATAGGCTCTCTTTTGACTCCTGGCTTTTTACTTTGTGTTTTGGATTTAAAACATTTAATGAAAAAGGTCATGAAAAGATGCTAATATGCCCCTTTTCCCTTGAGAAAGTGAAGACTGTGCACCTTTAAAAGTATATTTAAGGTACAGAATTTGCAGCACTGCTGACGTACATTTGAGGCTTTGTAGTTTTGACAATGCATGCTCAATTTGATGAACCATTACCAATGGCGATGTGACCGCAGCATACCTCCCATGGCTGTGGTGTTATTTGGTTCATTTTGTAGCATTTTCTCTATTTACACACTATAAGAGGGCTACTCACCTAAGATTTTCACTCACCTTCACACCTGTGCAAATGTGATGTGACAATCAAAATGATTTCATTAGATTTGTGTAGGAACGAGGTGGGTCTGGGTACATGGCACCTACTTTAGCGGAACCAGCACCTCATTCACATAGTAAACCCATCCAAACGACCAGAGACGTGTCAAGAATCATAACTGTATTTTCTACAAACAACTCAGAATGTACGACGAAAGTAAACGGCATGTATCACAAATTAGAAATGGTAGGAAAAACAAGACAAGCGCTGTTTATCACTTGCAATCACGCCACTGCCGTTACCACTGCGCACTGAAAAACATTTGGGGTTAATCTTTTTGCTTTGAACAAGGGATGAAACTGTGTGGAAAGTCCATAAGCTTCCGATCCATACCTCATTTGGGATATTTCATTATCTTTGGAATGTGAGTATTGTTTGTATAATCGTAATTTGCAGAAAGGAGAACATCCTTTGCATCTTTATCAATGATTGAGATCAAAATAAATGGAAATAAAGGTCAAAAGTGCAGTCTAGAACCTGTCAAAGCAAAGGTAACTGTAATTACTATGTAATGATCTATGTCATTGATTAGGTAATTACAACTTCAAGACTTTCAAAAGCAGCAGTAATAACTCTTGACTTCTAAACTAAGTTAAAACAATTATATTATTATTAATTGGAGCTCTGCGAGTGATTCTGTAATTGTGCAGCAGTTCAGAACCACATGCTGGCTCCTCCATTAGCTGTTTTTTTCCGTCACCTTGCCAACTCTTTCTCTCTGTTGGTTTTTCCCATTGCGTTCATTATCCTGCAGCTCTCTGAATAACCTTCTCACCACCTCGTCCATGGTGCATGTATTGCACCCATCAAAAAGTTAACACACCTACTCATAGATGTTTTTCCTTTAATTTTCCTGTTTTCCAGTGAAGCACAGAAGCTATGCAACAACACATATAGCATTGTATAAAGGGCAAAGAAACAAATCCAGTCTTCTATTTCAGACTCTTCAGTAGCCTCTCTGTTCTGTGTTGCTGCTTTACCACTCGTGCCATTCTCACTTCATTTATTTCATTTCTAGGTGTTAAATATAAGTGCGTTGCTTAGAAAAAGAGCAGAACATGTGACAAAGAAGCTTGAGCAGCTAAATATAACAGAAGAGATTCAAGTATTTAGTGTGTCCACTCTTTACCTTTATTTACAGCTTTCCTTCTTTTCACTCACTTTCGGTTTCTTAAAGAAATCTGCAGACGCGCCTCCAAAGTTCAGTCTTAGAAATTGGTTCAACTTTCCGCTTCTGACGATCCAAGTACTCTAAACCCATTTAGTGGTGTTGAGGTCTGGATGGTCAGTCCATTGTTCAGCTTCTTCGTTTGGTGCGTCCGTCTCTTTTTCTCAGAGGTTCTTCTTGAACAGCTACACATCCTTTCAGACCCACAGCGCTGAGTGGTCTTCTCACAGTGGAAGGATGGACAGAAACATCTGTGGATGTTTTCAGATCTGAAGCAGCTTGATCTTCTCCACTCTCGCAAAGATGTGCTGTTTATCTGATGGGGGCAGTTTTGGGGTCTCGCAGGTGTTCCATGTGGTTGTTAGGAGTCATATTTTCTTGGTAACTTTTAATCATTTTCTGAATTCCAGTTTTTTTTTTCTTTGACTTTCTCCTTCCTTAAGCAAGTGGATTATCTCATATCTAATCTCATCAGAATTATCTTTTTAATGTTGGGATATATTACAGCATATACAGTAATGTTGCGGAATATAGAGTTCTAGAGAAATAGCAGAGCCTTCTTGTGATCTTACTATAAAGGCTAAGCTCCTTCCACACTTGGCAATTTTTATATATATATATATATATATATATATATATATATATATATATATATATATATATATATATATATATATATATCTTATCAGGACAAAGACAAATTTTTAATGGAAGTAAATATTTTTTCCAATGAACTTGGACCATTTCTCATTAAATTTTGACACATATTCAAGGGCAAGTAGCTTTTTCAAACTATATCAAAAATACAAGGTCCTGACAGTGGTGAAATAAATAAGCTTTTCTCCTCATTCAGAACCAAATATCAGCTTCTAGAAAATATTCATAAAATTTTACATTTAGATTCATAAGCATATTTAGACGGATTCCCCAGTAAATCACCCATAGCTGGATGTTCCTTGGGTTTGGACCAAACATTTACATGAAAAACATTTTATGATAATGTCATGTATTTTCTTGACTAAAAAACAAAGTGACTTGTAATCAACCGTTCGGCAGAAACATTTCTCTATAGTTCATCTACAAAACTGAATAATGATTTGAATGCTAACATCTTCCAAAGGGTAGATTGTTTTTATGTGTAAAAGTGTGCATTTTCAAGTATATAACATCTCATTTGCATATACAAATGTCATTTTTATTGCAAAGCCTCCGGTACAAAGAATACTTATTAGCATGTCAGGAATCAACTGCCACAAATTCACTGCAATACATACTATTTAAAAGCAATTACCCACTGATCACTTGCAGCATCGTACCCTAAGATAATGAAAAGCATACAGTCAGACCATTACTGGACAATCTCATTAGGCTAAAAACAGCAGTCCCCTCCTGCCCACACACAATGACCGGCAGGTTCAGTGCTGTGAAAACTGGCCAATGCCTCTAACACCACAACGGATGCATAGTAGGTTAGTGAAGAAACCATTATGTAGATGTAGAAAGTTGGACTTTCAAACTTGAGCTGAAAACTAAGTGGGGGACGTCTAGTAATTATCGACCCAAGCTGTTGCTACAACAGAGCTGCTTATTGTTTCGGCTCTGGGTTATTCTCTGGGAGACCCGTACCGAAGGTAAATGAGTTGTAGCAGGCAAGAAGCTACAGTGAGCTGTCTTGGGTTTGAAATTAGAAAGAAACAGCACCAGCTTGAATTGCAAAACCATCTTATTAAAATACCAGGATGAGGCGAAGCCTCAAAAAAGTGTATTTCTAATGGACTGCCTCAATAATACTGGGGCAGAACTGTATGTTTGCCTGTGTTAAAACTCAGAGGTCTTCAGTCCATGTTCACTTCATTATTATCTACCACTTATAATAGTTTATAATGGATTTAAAATTAGTTTATTAATGGTTAATAATTAGGTCAATTAGTAAGCAGCTATAATACATTAACATGGATGGAGAATATAAGTAACCAGCAAGCTCCAACGTTTAACAGTATGAAAGTGGGCTCACTGTTTGGCAGGCAGTATGTCAGAAATGCCCTCTTTATTCATGTGTTATAACTGCTTATTAATTATTTTTAGGTGTTTATGATCTACTTAACTACCATGAATACACCAATCGTATACTAATTATTAACAATTTCTGGATAGTTTTATTACAAAGTTATATCCTTCTATCTATATCTGTTAATCTCTAACTGGCCACTTTATTAGAAACCCCTACCTTGAATGTGCACTCACTGGCCACTTTATTAAAAACCCTTACATTGTACTTCCACTCGCTGGCCACTTTATTAGAAACCCCTATGTTGTACTTCCACTCACTGACCACTTTATCAGAAACCTTTAACTTGTACTTCCACTTGCTGGCCACTTTATTAGAAACCCCTATGTTGTACATCCCCTCACTGCCTACTTTATCAGAAACCCTTATCTTACATTCCACCTACTGGCCACTTTATTAGAAACACTCACCTTGTACTTCCACTCACTGGCCACAGAAACACCAAACTTGCACTTACATTAAGTATCTACTTCTTAGAAACACCTACTTTGGACTTCCACACTGGACACCCTTACCTTGTACGTCCACTCACTGGCAACTCCTACGTTATACTTCCACTCCCTGAATACTTTATCAGAAACCTTTAACTTACTGGCCACATTATGAGAAACACTGACCTTGCACCTGGGGTGATCTCTGACTTTTACACAATATTGTACAAAGGAAGGGTTTCTAATAAAGTGGACAAGTACATATTATCAAAAATAAATCAGTGAATCAGGCATTTATAAGACTAATTAACCTGATATTAGTTGCTGCTAACATATGTTTTTGTTGCTACTGCAGTTTTTACTTTTGCTTGCGTTCACACCTCTGTGAATGTGTGGACCTGCCCTGCGGCGATGATTCGTCCACATTTGAAGGCCAGTGCTTTGAAAGAGAGCGCTGGAAATGCACCATCAAAATCTTTTCTACACTCAGCAAAGTTGAGATCAGCAAAGTGTTATTTGCTGTCAACCTAGTTCACTTCTGATAAAAGAATCTCAGAAGCAGCAGCGCTGACGGCCTTCAGCATGTTAGGCTCTTGTGTAGTAAAAAATGTACCTTCAGCATGATGTTAGAAGCAAGTGAAGAGTGAAAGGAGACTGAAAGGCAGCTTAGCAACAGAAACTTTGCCTTTTTACAATAGAAAAGCACTGTAGACTCATCAACGATTCATGCCAGTTGGTCGCATGTTGACTGACTTCGTGGCAGAACTTTGATTCAAGATTGAAGACTTGAGAAATTTTAGCCTTAGTAAAAAATTAAACGAAAGGCACGTTATTCAAAGCTATTGAACATATTTTTGGTAGGGTTCGCTTTTGAACAGTGTGTTCCCTACAGTTAACCACAAGACTAAACTAAATTATTTTATTAAAGTCTTGAGACTTGACTCTGATTCGATCCTCAGGGCCTTGAGACTTGACTCAGACTTGCACAGCAAAGACTTATGACTGAACTATGACTTGCACCTCAGTAATTTGAGAATTGACTTTTACTTACTCATAAGAAATTCGACTTTATTTAAATTTGCACTTCAGAGACTCGAGATTTGACTCGACTCAAACTTTGAATCACAACTCAGAGATTGAGACACAACTCGTACCCACACCTGAGACTTAACTTAGACTCCTAAGTCCCTGAAAGACTCAACCTGGGTTTGCAACCTGGAAACTCAGATTTGCATCTCAGGGACTCAAGGCTTGACTCAGACTCACACCTCAAATATCTGAGACTTTCCTCAGACTCCTACCTCAGACACTCAAAACTCAACTCAGACTCAAACGATTTGATCCCTCAACTCAGGTGAGTTGAGACTTGACTCTTACCCCAGCAACTAAAGACTCAACTCTGACTCTTACCTTATATTCTTGAAACCTGACTCACCTCAGTGTCTTGAAACCTGACTCACACTCTTACATCAGAGACTTAAGATTTAGACTTACACTCAACTCAGACACGCACCTCAGAGACTCAAGAATCCACTCAGACTTGCACCTCAGAGGCTCGAGATTCAACTCAGACTCACATCTCAGAGACTTGACATTCAACTCAGATTCACACGTCAGAGACTTAAGACGTGACTCAAACTCGCAACCTCAGAGATTTGAGACTTACATCACACTCACACCTCAGAGACTCAAGACTCATTAAGACATGTACCTGAGAGACTCGAGACACAACTCAAACTCTTACCTCACAGACTTAACTTGGATTTACACTTCAGAGATTCATGACTCAAACTTGAACCTCAGAAACTTGAGACTTAACTCAGACTTGCACTTCAGAGACTCAAAGACAGGATTCAAACTCGCACCTCAGAGACTTGAGATTCAACTCAGACTCGCATCTAAAAGACTAAAGACAGGACTGAAACTCACACCTCAGAGACTCGAGACTTAAAACTAACTCACACTTCACAGACTCGAGACACAACTCAAACTCACACTTCAGACACTCAAGACTCAACTCAGACTGATACCTCAGATACTTGAGACACAACCAGAACTTGTGCCTCAGAGACTCAGTACTCAGTACTCAGAGTCGCACCACAGAGATTTGAAACTACTCAGACTCACACCTCAGAGACTCTAGACTCAGACCTACATATCAGTGACTAGAGGCTTGACTCAGGTCTCTGAGACTCAAGACTGAAATCTGACTCTTGATTTTTTTCAACTCGTGGACCACTATCAACCCAGCAGTAAATGATATGTATATGTAAATGTACACTTATATAGTGGACCTGCATGATAGGTGTCACTAGTAAAGTAGCCAGTAAGTAGAATGAGGAGGTTTCTGTGAGGCGGTTTCTGCGATGGAATGGTAACCTGTCCAGGATGTATCCTGCCTTCCAACCAATAAAGGCTCCAGCTTCCCCCATGACGCAGAAGGATAAGCAGCTTAGTAGATGTGTGTGTGTGTGTGTGTGTGTGTGTGTGTGTTTGATAGGAGTCACTAATAAAGGGGTTCTGTTAAAGTGAGAATTTGTTAATTATGCTAAACATACTTCCAACAATATGCTTAAAGAAAAGAAGAAAAGAAGTCTAGCTGAAGGTTTGGCATGCGCTCATGATATCTTGCTTACCAAATGGTTGGATGATTGCGCTTCGCCTTTGGGTCATATCTCCATGATAATTATACTTTTCTTATTAACTCAAAACCTTTGTTGTTAGTCATCATGGCAGTTGTTTCATAATTGGCCTCCGCAGTGTTGCCTTGGACATGCATTAACGCTAACATTTCCATAAATTACTGGGCTGTGTTGAAGAAAATAATTGTTTCATTAAGGTTTTATTTTAATTATACTTCCACAATAAATCTAATCATGACATTTTAAATTAAGATTAGAAATTGCCCTCTTCGTCCTCCCTCATCAGCGTTACCAATTAATCATATTATTCTCTGAATAAAACCGCATTGCTGGTATATAAGGAACTCGCCGGTTGGCTTTGACATAAATAAAGCCATTGAGTTCTTGTAAAACTCTAAAAGCACATCACCCTTGCTGTCTCCTAAAAACAACCAATATAAATGTATCCTTTAGGTTTGCATAAGTTGTCAGTGACTACAGTACACACAGTTGAATTTAAACTCAGAAAGCTAAGGACCTTCGTTCACCGTTCCTACAATAATATGAGGAATCATCGGATTTGGAAAGTTTTCAAAGCTAGCCTTGAAACTTCTTTTAATTCTCCCTCTCATTCAAAGCCAGTGAAAGCGCCTTTCAGAGGTGTTCAAAAATGCTTCAATAATTGAAAGTCACTGCTTTTATTCATTTCTGAAGCCCACAGGGAGGCTGATTACATTTTCTCAGAACAAATCTCTCCAAATTCTCCACAGGTGTAACATCTTTCTGCTCGGATGAAGCACACAGGCAAAAAAATTCCCATCCGCTTGATTAGAATCCCACTCATTGATCATTTTATTAGACACTGTGACCTTGTACTTCCACTAACTAGCCACTTTACTAAAAACACCCTCCTTGTACTTCCACTCACTGACCACTTCATTAGAAACACCCACCTTGTGCTTCCACTCACTGGCCACTTTATTAGAAACACCCACCTTGTGCTTCCACTAACTGACCACTTTATTAGAAAGACCCACCTTGGGCTTCCACTAACTGGCCACTTTATTAGAAACACCCACCTTGTGCTTCCACTCACTGGCCACTTTATTAGAAACAACTACTTTGTATTTCCACTAACTGGCCACTTTATTAAAAACTCCTACTTACTCAATGAGGACTTCATTAGAAACACCCACCTTGTACTTCCACTCTCAGGCCACCTTATTTGCTTCATGTACATTATAGGTCCACTGTATAGGTGAACAATTATAGCTTAGCCCATCTGATGCTGCGCAATATATCTACCACACTCTATCTCATTACTACTGGCCAGTTTCTGAACACAGGACTTCTGTTGACCAGATGTTATTCAGGTGTTGGACAATTTTCAACACAGGAGTGCTACATTTCTTTTTTCTATTTCCCACACCATAAATGCTCATGAGATGGTGCGACTGCCATTAAGCTTTAGTCTTTTCAGTTGCGGTTTTACTTTTTCCCATCATGCTTTGCATACGGCAGCGGTTGAGCTTGTTTTTCCTGGAGGTGAATCACAAAAAGCTCCCCATATAATCTCAGTTCCAGGAAGAAAGAAGTGTACCCAAGAAGAGTTAATGAATGTATAGTGAATAATAATGTCTGCAGGGATAAACCAGATAATAATCAGATAAAACTGACTTATTACATTGCTTATTTCAATTGTAAATGTCATTTATGCTTCCAACTATGTGGCACACAAGGTTTTAGTGCCTCATTATTCATGCTAAGGCAAGCTAGCTTTTGCAGAAACAATGGTGTGTTGCTGTTGGTACATGTATGGTCTCATCTGTGCTCCAGGCTACACACTGTATGCTAGGGTTTAGGGCCAATTTTATCAAAGGTATGCTTCAGAAACACTGGTGTATTTCTGTCAAACCCTTTGTCAGTGAATAATCAGGCTTAATTATTTATCTTCATAAAGGCATTTTTGGTCCTATGTATCCTACAAGCTACTGCTTATGTGCTATATGGGGCAATCATGGCTGGAGGTTAGGGAACCATCCCTGTGACTGGAAGGTCGCTGGTTCGATCCCCTAAGCCAACAGTATGTGACTGAGGTGCCCTTGAGCAAGACACCTAACCCCTAACTGCTCCCCGGGTGCTGTGGATAGGGCTGCCGACCACTCCGGGCAAGTGTGACAGGCACCATTGGGTATTCAGTTATAGAGGTTTGTATATTTACACTGGCATTTAATTTTAAAAGTTTTACCACGATAAAAGAACATGGAGTTTCATTCTGGCTTGGACTGCTTGATCACATTCAAATATGCCATTCAAATCATCAAGTATTCTGGGTTTTAGGGACTACTCACAATCTAATGTGCCCAAATAGGGACACTAACAGTTTCTGCAGAGCCTGAAAAGCCCATAAAGATTCTCATAATGTCCTGGATACCTTTTCCCAGAAGCATCATAGCCCAAATGTCAATGTGAGTTGGTAGAGCAACTATCACTTGAAATACTCTATTGGGTAAGATGATAGGACAGTGCTGTGCTTGAGAAATAGAATGTAACTTAACTAAATGCATACATATCTCAAAGAGGCCACAATGAAAGGTTTTACATTTTTTATGAATGTGAGTGTCCAACCTGGTCTTCTATGTCCCATCTTGCTCTAAGGGATGCTCTTAGTGTTTCTACCTCATGTTCTTGGAGATATTCTCATTTTGATTGTTGGGTTCTCTCAGTGTTTCCTCCTCATGCACTTAAGATGCCTTTCCTTTAGAGTCTTGGCTCTTCTCAGTGGTTCTTCCTCATGCAATGTTTTCTTCTAAGTCTTGTTTCATCTAAGTGTAATTTCACACCTACATTGTTTGGTCCCAACATCCTGACTTTTCAGTTTGGTCCAAGTTTGGTGTGAAAGGTGCCCCAGACCATGATCTGGACCACAGCACCAAACATTTGTCTGACCAAAAGAGGTGGTCTTCGTCCGGATCAAATGGAACAATGGCTTTGTTCGGTTGCAGTGTGAAAACACTTTTTTGGGTGGTTCAGACCTTACACAACAGAAGAATAAAAAGAACCGGAAGAGAAGTAAAAATTAGGACAGAAGCGGAGAGGAGGAAGCAAAATATTTACCTGTAATTTGGTCAGACAAATAGGCCAAAATAAAATTGAAAATCTGCATGAATTCCAAAACCTATACCAGATATTTACTGAGAAGACATTCATTTTTCTCCATTCAAATGGAAAAAGCTACCCTTCGGAATGACAACACTCTGATTTCAGACTCACATTCCACTACAAACCAATCCATTTTAAATACAGGGATGCAGCTGACATAGGTACTGAGGAAAGGATGGAAAGGTAACGACAGGACATAGGTGTGTCATGCAAATTTCTTTAGTACGTTCACTAAATTTCAAAACATGAACTTTGTTTCAGAACTTTTTCCAGGTTTTCATGTATGAAAACACAAGTCACAGTTTCCCTGTACATTTTTGTGTTTCCCTGCTCTAACGCTCCCACTTTTGTTGGGAGCAGGGAAACACTAAAATGAGCAGGGCAGAGATACTACAGGAACTGGTTCGACCTCATACTCTTACAGAGTTTTTCCTCTCGAATCTTGATTCATTTTATAGTTCTTCCTCAAGCTCTTAGGCAGTTTCTCTTTTTGAGTCTTGGTTCCTCTCAAAATTTCTTCTTCACAATCTTTTTCCTTTGGAGTCTTGGTTTCTCTTGGTGGATCTTTCTCTGGCTCTAAGAGAGTATTTCTGTTTGAGTTGTGGTTCCTTGAACTGGTTGTTCCTCTTGCTCTTGGCAAATTAAACTTCTGAGTCTGGGTTCCTTTCAGTGGTTCATTTTTATACTTTTAGGAAGTTTTGCCATCCACTTTCTCACCTGGCTCGATCATTAGATGCCTAGACACAAAATGTCTGGAAAGCTCTTTTAGGACATGTCTGTAAAAAGCACAATTTAAAGTAAATCAAATTCAGTTTATGTTTCCCGAATGCCAAATTAAAGATTCACCAAACAGCCCATTATTAAAACCCAATGTTAAGAAAAGTGTATCCCAGGCCTCCTTCCTAACAGGCTGCATGTCTATCCCCATGACTAGAGATATAGATGCAGCTTGTGAGCTGAATGCAAAAGACAAATCCTTAAACTTGCTCGTTCTGAAATAATGATCAGAAATGGAACGAGTGTGGAGCTCAGTAAAAAAAGAAAAAACAAGCACATCCATCTGAGGCCATCAGCCCAGCAAGGAGTAAGCAATAATGCATGCTTTTGTTCCAATTTCCTCGGTCTACGGAGGGAATAGCAAATGTCAAGCTGCATTCCATTCAGGCAGGCCAATAATTACAGAGGCAGCGGAAGCGGTGAGGATTGGGGGGGCACTGGCCTCTCCCCCCCCGCTGAAAAACAAAACGAGGAGTGTGGAGATCACCTTCTACTGGAGAAAACTCGGGAGTTCATGGGGTGAACAGAACAGGCAGATATTGACTTCTTTCATTCGTCAAAGCAGAACTACTTTCAGAACTTTATTTGTTGAGGGGTTTAAGGGACTCTTTCTGGTAATCCTGAAGTATGTAACCGAGTAATGCAGATGAATCATGGCATTAAACGGGATCATATTCTCAGACATAAGACAAACCTGCACACGTACCAAACGTCTAGATAAACATCCCGGCCGATGTGGTGAAGCCGATGGGGAGTCAGATCTACAGCAGATCACTTTAAGCTGTGTTGTGGATATATAAAGTGAAGGAAAGTAGCAGGGATTAGCATTGTTCATTTGAAGTCACTCACGCGTGAGACGTGAATCTACTGTGAAGATGGATTTCCCCGTAATGGCTTTGGGCAGGTATTTAAGAAGCATCTCAGAGGAGGAGCAGTGATCTAAGATCTTGGGTTTTTGTGGATAAAACAAGAGTGGAATTTTTGCACGTGTAAGAACTTAAAAAAAAGTAACTAATCTAGGATTCCTTTTTGCTGTTTTTTTATCATTTCTTGGGCATGACTAGAGCAGAGTAGATGCTTTATACATATTGAACCTGACAAGCTACACTGTAAAAAGTGAAAGAGGAAAGTGTTTTTGAGGTTCAGATTAATGTAACATTTTGCTTTTGTTCATCTAAAGTGAATTTTTGCTTTGCGTTGTTTCATCCAAAGTATTGATTTGACTTCAATAAAATGAGTTAGAGGAGGGGCAGCATGGTGGTGCGGTGGGTAGCACTGTTGCCTCACAGCAAGAAAGGCCTGGGTTCGATTCCCTGGCTGGGCGACCAGGGTCCATTCTGTGTGGAGTTTGCATGTTCTCCCCATGGGTTTCCTCCTACAGTCCAAAAACATGCAGTCAGGCCAATTGGACATGCTAAATTACCCCTAGTGTGAATGAATGTGTCTGTCTACCCAGCAATGAACTGGCGACCTGTCCAGGGTATATCCTGCCTTCTGCCCGATGACAGCTGGGATAGACTCCAGTACCCTGATGGAGAATTGGCTTAGAAGATGTGTGTGTGTGTGAGTTAGAGGAGGAGTCCCAAGAAGACTCCAAAAAGCATAGGATCTTGGAGGATCTGGAGAGGAGTGGTCTTATATTGCTTGCTTTGTGTTTTTGTCATGTATTATAGACATGTTTCAGTTTGGATCTGTTGATAGCCAATGACCTCATCAAAAAAAACACTACATTCAGATAAGAAGTAGGCACTGAACACACTTCCACTGCTTTTGGAATTCTAATCCGCCTTTTTGATTGCCTGGATCCATAATCTTCTGTGGTGTTTGGCAGAGGGACACGATCCCCTCGGGATTTTAAACATTCTCCAAGCATCTTCTCTGCAGCTGGTACAGTTTACAGCACAACAGTGCTGCTTTCTGCCATAAAGAGTGCTGCTTTCTGTTGCTTTGTGCACCCTAGTTGTGTGCACATCTCTGTGATGACATTGCACAGAAATCTATCTATAGAAGACTTATAGACCTTATGTTGGCAAAGGGAAGTTTCTCAAAGTACTTATGCAGGGGTGTTGATAACTGACATGGTTTTGATTAAATAATAATAATAATAATAATAATAATAATAATAATTATTATTATTATTATTATTATTATTATTATTATTATTATTATTATTATTATTTTGATATATGTTAAGCTAAATTTACTTCAACTAAAAGTTAGATTTTTCTCATATTTTCAGTGAGAGATTGAGGCAATTTACCACAAAGACATTTTAAATGATGTTATTTCTCATGTTAATCTAGGGTGCCAATAATTATGGAGCTGACTGTTTACAGTGGACCTATAAGGAAGGTAGTGTCTAAAAAGTGGCCATGAGTGGAAGTACAAGGTAGGTATTTCTAAGAAAGTGGCCAGATAGTGGAAGTACAAAACAAGAAATGTAGCACTCCTGTGTTGAAAATTGTCCAACACCCGAATAACATCTGGTCAACAGAAGTCCTGTGGTCAGAAACTGGCCAGTAGTAATGAGGTAGAGTGTGGTAGATAAATTGCGCAGCATCAGATGGGCTAAGCTATAATTGTTCACCTATACAGTGGACCTATAATGTACATGAAGCAAATAAGGTGGTCTGAGAGTGGAAGTACAAGGTAAGAGTTTCTGATAAAGTGGTCAGTGAGTGGAAGTACAAGGTAGGTGTTTCTAATAATGTGTCCAGTAGGTGGAATATAAGGGTTTCTAATAGTGTGGGCAGAGAGTTGATGTGCACCTAAAGCATCTTAAAATTGAATAGTTTAAACTTCACCATCCACTATTTGAAGTTTTGCATGGAAGTGAACTTGCTTCTGACACTTGCTTCTAAAATACCGCATGCTTGTATCATCAAGATCTACTCCACAATTCAAGAGAGTGTTTGCATTTCCATTTTGGGGAATCCAGGCTCTTTTTCCTTGGGGCAAAGGAGGAAGTGGGGAGGGCACACAAGCCTACAACCCATGCTCCCCTCAGCTTGCCGCTGCCACTGATCCGGCAAATCACGGCAGCCTTGTCTCCCCCGCATCTTATCTGCCCGGCAGTTCAATCTCAGAACTCCGTTTGAAGTGCATTGTGCAACACTAATGGCAAAGTAATTCCGCTCGCCCAAAGCCAAGAGTTGCCTTGAAAGCAGGCAATTTTTTTTCTTTGTATCCTTTCATCACAGCTGAAGCAGAGAGAGAGTGCTGGAGGAGTCGGATTTGGTCTCGGAGTCACTCTGGCGAGATAGGCATCAAACATTTAATCGGCAGGGCCTTGATTTTGGAACGAGAGATAAAACTAGGCAGATAGGTAGAGGCTGATGTTTAAGGCCCAGTTCACAGTTACCCAATATGTTGGTTTTATAATATTCTAACAGGCAGTTTGATAAGTACAAACTCGCTAGTTTTATGGCTTTTGATGCTACCCGGATAGCAAATTTGATATGGCCTGAAATTGAGCCATGTCCGGTAATTTCCCGCATGGAATGACAGCACAGGAGTCAGCCAGTTGCAGCTGCCTCAACCCAGCCTGTTTACAACGCCGAGAGGGTTGCATCTCAGCTACCTTTAAACCACCTCTCTCAGAACTGACCCAATACTCAACCACATACAGAACAAACAGATCTTTGACGTGTCATATGTGGCCCAAAAAAACTGAATTGATTTGAGCCATGTGCAACTTTTGTTGGGTCAGTTCTGAGAGTGGTGGTTTAAATATAGCTAACATTGATGTGATCCTCCCATCGCTGTAAACAGGCTTGGTTCCATCAGCCACATTGGGCCAACTCCTACGCCACTATTCCATGCTGTATGTGGGCCACGGTAAATGCCAGTTTGGGCCATATCAAATTTGGTGTCTTGGTAGTTCTCGCAGTTTGAAAGTTCATCATGTTCACTTTTAGTTGCTTCGCTTAACCAAACAACACACATTTGAAAAAACGGGACACTTTTGGACACAAAGACTCAAGATCCTCTAAATGTTAGAAGATTATCCATTATTATATGACTGCATACATAAAATGTATAGTAATAAACAAATGTGAATGCCTTACAGAAAATTGCAGAAGAAATTGGATTGTGAAAATTGACTGTGTTGAACAACCCAGGCTGACTCCAAACTTCTCATTTTTGTTTATACCTTTGTGTTTTTAAGTTGATAACCCAGGAAAGAAGCGTGGGCGTTAAAATCAGCACTTTTAACGCCCACTGTTACGTCTAGACGGACAATTTTGGCCTCAAAACATTTGTTCAGCAAAAAATCTTATTCAGCATTTTCCTGTCTATTCCAGATGTAGCTGATCGGCCGAGGCATGTCTGGGGTCCTAAGTTAACTTCTTTAGTTTGCACTGAAGCTACAAGGTTAATGTTGCTATCAAGCAATGGAAGCTACTAGCATGATGCCAACTGCTTTCGTAAATCATTGTATACTTGCCTCAGAGTCAAGTTGTTAAGTAACCTCAAGTAGACTTGCTTTGTCTGTACTTCTGTCCATGTTTATACATCACAGAAATGACGGTATGTCATATCGTGTCAAAAAACATCTAAGCAAATTTATTTGAGATTACTTAACACATGGCCACTGGCAGTACAGGGGCAAGTAAGCACTAACATCCTGGGGCGATACCGCACCAATTTTCTGATTACACTTAGGCCACTTATTTTGAAAAAGAAACAAACAAACCTACAACATTCTCCCTAACCTTCCTAATTGACCTATAGGTTGATGGTCAGGCAGAGTGTTAAATGCAGCAAAATCCTCCACTTCAGCTTGGAGGTGGGGCATTCCCCAGAGAGTGAAACCTGTGAGGGTTAGTGAAGTAGCAGCTCACTAATCCAGTTAATGGTTTTACTGCAATGTACAAACAAATATTTATGCAGAGTTTATTACGCTGTTATGTTATGAACTTCTTGCTAAGCTGGGATTAGATGTTCTTCACTGTTGTTATCTAAAAAGTGAGCTGTGTAACTGAATATAAACTGTGTAAATTTTAAGACAAGCACAACAGACTGGAAAACTCAGCACTTCTGTAAGCAGATGGAAAGAAAAGACATCTGGCAGATACGCAATCAGGACTTTAAATCTGATGAGAAAAGCTTCCTTTGCAGAAAAAGACCAAAAGTGTTTACTTACAGTCTTGCATTACAGTGTGGAACATAAAGATTTTATGAAGCTGCATTTCTGCTGCTAAGTTAACTGTATATTGGCGATAAAAAAAAACAATAGTGTACCTTTCATCTGCTCAGATAGTGATATCTTCCTTGCTGTTTGACTGAACTTGCTGCCGACACGCAAGGATGAACCTGGTGTTGTTTGAACGCAGCTTTCAGAAGAGAAAAAGGACCATACGTCAATACACTCAGCTACACAGACATCAAAGACACCCCAGAAAATGACCCCGATTGTGCCTTTCCAATATTTATCGGCCGAGGTAATAGAACGCCCTGTGTTATTTACGATTGACTCGTCATTGTTATGATTTTGTAGTCCTGCAGTAAAACGACCCAAACATTGACAATCTAATAAACCAGAGAAATTGTGAAGGGTTGTGAATTACTTCTGAAGGGGAACGGGAATCTTTGAGCAATGCACTTCGGTGACCTCAGGTTTGGTCAATAAAACCATAAACAGCTGCCGCAGCCTGGTACCTTACGCTGGGTCTGTCTTTGGAAATCATAGCCAGAGGAGTAATATCACAAGCGTATCATCATAATCTGAGGTATATGCACTCTCCTGGCCACTTTATTAGAAACCCCTTTGAAGTCCACCTGACTACAGTCTGTAATTGTTCACCTATGCACTAGACCTATAAGGTTTTTGATAAAGTGCCCATTGAGTAGAAGTACAAGGTGGGCATTTCTAAATAGAGTGGCCAGTAAGTTGACATACAAGGTAGAAGTTTCTAATAAAATGGTCAGTGAGTGAACATACAAAGTAGAAGTTTCTAATAAAGTGACCATAAAGTAGATGTTTCCATTAAAGTGGCCAGCGAGTGGAAAATCTACTAAAAGTGAATGAGTATATGACATACATAATGCAAGAAATTAAAGAACAAGAGTTTTCATTTTTCATATCTTTTGAGCCTTAATATCTTTTGGTGTTTTGGTCTTTTGACCAAAATATCTTTTTCAAATTTTAGCCAATTTTTGGTCTTTTCATATTAGATAATTCCTTTTATTTTAGCTTCCTTTTCTTTCAGCTTCTTAAAGAAATCGGCAGCCACACCTCCAAAGTTCAGTCTTAGAAGTAGGTTGCATTTTAAGCTTTTCACAAGCCAAGCCAACACGTTTGATGATGTTGAGGTTTGGACTCAACTCAGTGGTGGTCAGTCCATTGATCTGAGAACATCAGCAGCTTCTTTGTTCTTCTTAGGTCTATTTTTGGGTCTATTTCCTGTTGAACGATTGACTAAATGGACTAAATCTGTTTTATACATGCATCAGATGTGGACTGCATACTCTAAATCCCTTTTAACTAACCAGCACCACATGCATATGCATCCAAAATGCTGAGACAGTATTTTTTGGGTTTCATCAACTGTGGGTCAAGGCTCAACATGGGGCCTGAATAAAAAGTAGAATGCAAGTGGTGCAAATATATCCATACAAACGTGCTATATCTTCATAATGTGGGTCACAAAAGAATGATTTAGGTCAAGGAAGGATGTGTAATTTTTCATTCAGGTGTTACACCAAAAAAAAGTTTAAGAAGGCCAAAATGCAAAGAAAGAGGGTGAATAACTGAGATAAATGCATTACTCCACACATCAGAGTACCAACATTTACAATGTATGGCACAGTGAGCTTCAGAATAAGCTTGATTTCCTTTTTACAGTATCTCCAACAGAATCAATGCTAACAAACTGACAAGCCTAATTCTAATTGGCTATCTCTCACTTCCTTCAAATAGGTGGTTAAATTTAAAAAGAATTCAAAGGAGACGGTCCTTTTAAATGACTAGGGGAGCAAGACGACTGGGCAAGAACAAAGAATAAGCTCTTTGTAACTGTATAGTCATTAAACTTTTAGATTTTTATAAGAATTCATAAGGGCACAGATTTCCCTAATTCATGTTACATAGTGCATTGGGGTAACCAGTGGTACAGTTCACTTCGCACTTATCACAGGTTCAAATTGTGTTGTAGTTTACTGTCCAGTGGAAAACACCATAAAATTTTGTTTGTGTGTCCATACTTCACTCTTATAATATCATAATTTATACTATACTGGTGGCACAATAATAGAGGGGAACTCTCAGGGCTTACTGAGAGGTCTAAAGATGATGCCTGTCATTTTTGGCTTATTTTTATTACTATATTTAAGTTCTTAAAGTGTACTCATTCAATTTTTCCAGTTTTGGCTAGAAACAACAGAGTAAAATTCTTGGACAGTTGTCCAATCAGGACTTTTTTCTCTGTGGTATCTAGGTAGATACAGCCAAGCAAGCTCTCCCATTGGTTAGGGCTTCAGGAGCTAAACTGAAGGACTCACATGTTTAATCAACCAACGGAATAAGGACGAACTAGAGGAATCAACCAATTGCGTTTTGATTTACAATGAGCAGGAATAATTTGTGAAAAATCGGCCTCCTGGATGGAGTAACGTTTTTCTGGGAAAAGGCTGCCCACTTGATGTCCGCCGTGGCAACACACCTGGGCAGTTATTTCCTCTCACATTATTGAAATCATTGGTAAAATCTGACCAATTTGCTTGTTCATGTTTTTTCTCAGGTTGAACTTTCAGGTCTTAAGGCTTGAGATTTAGCTGAGTCGAGATTTGTTTTATTTTGTGTTTTGTTCGCATTTCGACTGAAATCTTGCACGTCTTAAATCTTGGGTCGTATTTTTTAAATCTTTTTTTTTCATGTATTGTTTTGTTCAGGTTTGCATTTTTTCTCCAACTTTTACAAGCTTAGATCTTGAGGCCCAGTTCAGTCTGTTTTTGTTTCATTCAATTTTTTTTTTTTTTTTCATATTTTGCTTATTTTGTTTGCCTTTTTATTTGAAGCCTAATGATTTGTGAATATGGAGTCGAGTGATGTCTTGTTTATAATGTAGTTTTGCCCAGTTTTATTTGTGGCTTTTCATGGATGAAATTCTAGTCCCCACCTGCGTCTCACCACTGAAGTAGCAGTAGTCAGCTGAAAAGATGCATTAGCAGATCTCTTAACTATACATCAGCATGGTGGAGCTACAGGGGATTCTAAGTGGTGAGCATGAAAAGCGTGGGGATTTCATATGCATGTTGTTGTTGTTATAACGATCACCAAGGAACTCAGGAGTGTTGGACTGAAGCCCAGCCTAAATGAGGTATTACCCGATGTATAATGCATGCGCACAATCAGGTGCCTCACCAGCCTACAATGAAGTATTGGAACTGTATTTTCTCCAGTCATTTTTATGCAAATGCCAATTTTGCAATTAAACTCCCTGCTTTCACCTTGGCATCTTGACATTTTGCTTTTATTCAAATCACGATTTGTCATTTATAGCAGGTACATATGATCATTTAATTGGCCTGTGCTCAATAATTATATTAATCCAACACAATTTTTTAGTGTTTACAGTGACTCTATTAATATATTCCTATATGAGCCACTGGAATTACTTCAAACGCTTGCGTTATATTAAGTGTGCTCTCTATATTAAGACGAGCCTCAGAGGCGGCGAATTAAAAGTCATTTAATGTTTCCACTCTGCGCTCTCGGCAGACCTCTTTTAGCTCTGTGATTTGGAATGGGCTTTTTGTGTGCGATTAGTGGATGATTAACAATAGCATTTCACTAGACCTCGATTAAAAACAGTAGCATGTTTGCTTTAATTGTGCTGTGTGGATTTTTTTTAAAGTGAGTCTGTTTGTGAGATGAGGCAATTAAGAGTCAGTTCATTGAGAGCTCGCCTTCCTCATATGTCATTTATATCATGCCTGAGCTCAATAATGGGCAAAGCCACACTACATAGTCGAACGGTTCACAAAGCGTGTCAGATGTGTTTAAAGCTTTCCCACTTTTTCCGCGTTCTGAAGTGACTTCTCGAGAACATACTGCCCTGGACGCAAGCTACACGTTGCAAATCTCATTAAAATCGTTTAATATAAAGGAAATTACAGCCCGTTCAATTAAAGGCTTTGAATTACTTTGGACTTCTTTCCTCTCCATTATTCTCTCAAAGCCACTTTCAATCGCCTCTGTAAAGTTCTCCGAATGTGAGGATTAGTCATTACAATCCGGTTTTCAATTTCCGATGCCGCTGAATATGGATGGGGGAGATTCTGTGGAACTGTGCGCCTTTCAAAACTCTCCTCAGCCTCAAAATGATTTGGAGGATTCATTTTGAAGGCCCAGAGAGAGCCTGCAAGAATTTATTTCGAGCACTGAGCTAATCTCAGCAAAAGTGTTACATGGCCGGTCGCCCTGCTCAACCTCAAATGAGAAGGCTGTTCGTTTCTGGGCCGCCAGATATGCCAGTCGGCCAAAACCTGAAACAAAAGCGCCTGATTGACGATTGTGCACACCTGCTTGACTAACTAGAGATGAGTGCGGGGTTGCTCACGAGCCTATCATAGCATGGTTTTCCTGAGAGAAAATTAGAGCCAGAAGTGTAAAAAGAAAGGATGAAAGAATAGAGACCTTCTCAGGCGACACAGCAGTGTTGAGAATGCATCATTAGAGGCTGTTGTGTGGTGCAATTCAGGACACATCCAAAAAAAGTTCTGCTATGGGCAAAAGTAGTAGGAGGACAAGCTGCCTTCTTTCCGGACTCAGTGTTCCACATAGTCTACATTTATGAAACATGAGTTTGTAATTTGTATTGAATTCTAAATGCTCACCAGGGAAGTAGCCAATTAAATGAAGACAATGATTTGATTTGTTTTCTGTGAGTGCTTTTATTATATTATGGCCAGTCAAATCATTACGCTTTCTGACAAGCTCTGCCTTATCTTTCTCAGCCCTCCAATCACTGTCCATCATTGCCTCAAGCCTTCAGTTCATTAGCAGTGAATCAGTGTCTGATTTGTGGTTAAATTATGCAAATGGAAAAGGTTAGATATAAGTATGCCATTTTGTACCTATTTCCGAAGCCAATAACAAATTTAAAGCAATTGCCATCATCATTCTTCTGTGAATTTGGTACTTAGAAAGCTCTTTTACTACAAAAGCTAAACTGGGCCATGGCAAAATGTCAAAGCAAATGTCTACTTTAATGATTACCCTTACAGGTAAGACCTAACTGATGTTTGCTACTATTCAGAAGTATAAGCGGAAGCAGAGTGGACTTTAGTCATTGACTCAGACTCCAGTTGTGCCTTGCCTGCCAATTTCGCAGCACTTTTGTGCTCTCTATGGCCTCAAATAATAAGTGTTTTAATATAATCTTTTATCTGATGGACGTAACCAAAGAGCTAACTTGGACTCGCACCTCAGAGACTCAAGATTTAACTCAGACTCACACCTAAAAGACTCAATTAGATTCCATCGCAGGGACTCAACATTTAGCTTGGACTAGCACCTCAGTGACTCGAGACGACTCAAACTTCAGACACTCAATACTCAACATCTCAGAGGCTTGAGCAGGATTTTACTCAGATTTGCATCAGAGACTTGAGACATAACTTGGACTTGCACCTCAGAGACTGGACTAGGGCTCACAGTTTAGAGACTTGATACTCAACTTGGACTTACACCTTGAAGACTTGAGACTTTCACCACAGAGACTTGAGCCTAAACTCAGACTCTCACCTCAGATATTCAAGATTTGTCTTGGGCTGACATCTCAGAGACTTGAGACACAACTCAGACTCTTACCTCAGAGACTCAAGATTTAACTCAACCTTACACATCAGAGACTCGAGACTCAACTTGGACTTACACCAAAAAGACTTGAGCCTTAACTTAGACTCTCACCTCAATATTTGTCTTGGACTGACACGTCAGAGATATGAGATATGACTCAGACTCGCACCTCAAAGGTTTGAGATTTTACTCACATTCACACCTCAGACATTGAAACTTGAGGCTTGACACAGACTCGCACGTTTTGTCAGCCCTGCATTAGATTTCACTGTCGCAGACAAATTTCCAATGTCTCTAGAGTTTTGCTAGAGTTGTGATGTGCTCCTGTCATCTCAATCATTTAATGTAAGGTGGTCAGGATAGCTTGTCTTTTTCTCATCTTGACATTCCAGAATCAACCATGTTTAATATTATCACAGGTTTATAGTCTTGGCCTATGCAAATAGTAACGTGGACAGGGGTGTCGCCTGGCCTGGGGTTATTGAATATTTTCACCCAGACCTGACCCTTTACATCATCTACGATTTCATTAAAGGTTGTGTTCGCCCGCATCTCAGACTCTGCCTATGAGAGTGAGCAAGCATACAAGCACGAGGTGTGATAGAGGTAGAGAAAGGTAAAGTTGCACAATAGGGAGAGGAAGAGAGCAAAAGGATGAGAGAGAGAGAGAGAGAGAGAGAGAGAGAGAGAGAGAGCAGGGAGAAAAAGCCAGAGTGACTGGAATCTCTAGCAGATCACATCAACTGTAAAACTACAATGATATTAACTTATAAACGTAAACTGCCTGTTTCAAGTTGATATTTTGCTGAACCTGTAACAGTACGCTAACAGAATAATGTGTATTAACTATTCGTAGTACAATTAAATTATAAATGAAGGCAGGCAGGTTGGTGATTTTTTTTAAGCTTAGTTTGGTAAAGTTTAAAATTTTAAAGCTTATTTTTTACAGTGCGCATGAAAAAATCACCAGTTTGAAACCAGCCTCACTGGATGTCGTATGTGAAATTGTTAAATGTAATATTCTGTCGGCGTATCAGGCTGTGGAACTCTAACAATGTTTGTCAGGACACAAGTTTACCCAAATGGAATTGTCTGCTTTATCGTGCTCTTTTGCATTTGAAATTTTGTTTCTTGTTCGGTTTAGGCAAGAATAGCTTCACTGAATGTTTAGCTTTCGTAATATACACTGGTCAGGCATAACATTATGACCACCTCCTTGTTTCTATGCTCATTGTTCATCTTATCAGCTCCACTTACTCTATAGGTGCTCTTTGTAGTTCTACAGTTACAGACTGTAGTCCATCTGTTTCTCTGATACTCTGTTACCCTGTTCTTCAGTGGTCAAAACAAAGTATCAGAGAAACAAATAAGATGGACAATGAGCGTAGAAACAAGGAGGTGGTCATAATGTTATGCCTGATCGGTGATATAGACTACAGGTAAAATGTTCCTCTGTCAGCAGGACATTAGAAAGTAAACACAAAGAAGACATAGATGTGGAGAGAGAGTTCTACAATTCTACAATAAATTGAGCTGAGCCCCGAATCTTTACATGCCCAGCCAATGCCCAGTTTCTGCATTGCAAATTGTGACCTGGCAAGATCCCCAGTGTTTGCAAAGTCATCGTCTGTGACTACAAACTCTGTGACTATTGACACATTGCCTTTAGTTGCAAGAGAATGTCAGACTTTAGTCTATAAAAGACTTTTCAGAGTCTTTTCAATGTCTTCTATCGTATGCTTAGCATTAGAGACTAAGGATTCAATGCAAACTTGAACCTCAGAGAGTCGAGACTGTTACACATTTTAGATCAATGATTGCCGTCTCCACAGGACTGACAATTAAACGTTTTTGTCACCCAGCCCTATAATTAATATGACTACGAATGACACAGTGTATATTTTAAAGAGGTTTCTTTACAATGGTGTACCAGGTGACTCATATTCCGGCACTCTTCCACAGAGTGACTGCTGTAGTGATGGTGATTGCGCTGTGAAGAAGGGCCAAGAATTACACATTACACTGATTAGAGTTGAAGCAGACGTATCTCGAATACCTGCTGATTACCTGAAGGGTTTGCCCTATTCAGTCAATGAGTCTCAAAATAGAAAGAGAAGTTTGATCTTAAATTAAAAGGACAGGACGGCTGTTTTTGTCAATATGCTTCAGCAATGCTGAGCAGCGCAGAATGCCCTGGGCCAGTCCTTCCACTCACTGTATGCAAACCATGAACAAAAACACCTAAATCTTAGTGCACCATCTTATGAAAGTTAAATGTACAAATACAATGGAATGAACTTTAAAATCACAAGTCTTGGAGCTCCCAAGGGGTGCAAACATCTAAGCTAGGGGTGTCCAATCTTATCTGCAAAGGGCCAGTGTGGCTGCAAGTTCCAAACAAGCAGGAGCACACCTGGTTCCACTTGTTTAATCAGTTGGTCAGGCTACAAACAACTGATCAAGTGAGCTCCTTTTTATTGTAATGAAAACCAGCAACCATTCTGGCTTTCTGTGGAAAAGAATGGACAACCAGTAGTCTAAGCTTTGGCCATGACCTTGTTGTATCTGGACTTAGCAAGATGCTTGCCAATGTGGGCATGTGTTAACAAATTAGGGTTCTCCTCCAAGCGTGTTGAGCTGTACAGTGACATTTGAAAACGTGCATCGGACAAAGCACCTTCACTGTTCTAGCTCGGTAGCCATATGTAATGGGCGGCCTAGCAAGCAGTCAGTCGAGGTAGAGTGTATTTAGATCTTAGTAACCCAGTAAAATCCAGTAAAGGCATGAACATTGCTGCTCTTAAAATGTCTTCATAATGTCACAAAATCTGCTTTTTTCCTCAAATAAATGGCAGTTTTTAGAGCGTTTATTAGAACTAAATACAAGAGGCGAAAGTCTGGTTTTGGTTTCTAAGGTTAATGTTACGAGCGAACAACGTGAGCACGTCCCCCCACCTCCTCACGCCCCAGTGTAAGTGCGTGTTCCTGGCAAAATGCAATTGAAATATAGCCATGCTATATCAATAGTTTTGTATTTAATACTCATGGTTGATTTTTTTTTTTGGGGAATCAGAACGTCAATGTGGTATTTGTTAATAAACTAATATTTTCCAAAATCTTGACTGGGTTAAAATCAAGAGATCTGGATTTGGGGTGGAGAGGCTTTTGATTATCCCTGGCAGTCATTAGTGATTTCAGTACATTAACATCCTGCCAGTTTTCTCACATTCATTTTGAAGATGTCTATTAATACATGAGCTTTTGCCACTGATTTGGATGTTGCACAGGAACGTTTCATA
Organism: Pygocentrus nattereri; assembly: GCF_015220715.1. NCBI lineage: Eukaryota > Metazoa > Chordata > Actinopteri > Characiformes > Serrasalmidae > Pygocentrus > Pygocentrus nattereri. The sequence continues at coordinate 31,053,550 of NC_051230.1, forward strand.
AGTGGAATGTTTCAAATATAGAGCTGTAGACACAAATCAAAGTACATACAAATACAAAGTAATTTCACTCTAAAAGTACTGAAAAATGTAATGGTCAATACCGATTTAAAGGTTAAATGAATGTAAATGAAGCACACCTACTGTATTTTAACCCTGCTGGTTTTCCAAAATGTACATAAATAGAATATAAATACACAAATGCAAATACACACTCATGTTACAGGTTGTTAATAAGTGTAAATGGTAGCATTTTACTGTAAATTTACTGATTTTTAGCATCATTAAGAAAACTTTTACTGGTAATTAAAGGGTTTTCTGGCACCTCTGCTGCCTGACTTTTTAGCATTTTTGTTCAGCATACCTACCTTCTGGTTCATCCTCCAAATTTGACATACCGGTCCCATCATGCACTGAGCACCTGCTCATGATGGACTTGATACTTGCCATAGAAAATGAACTGTGTCTGTTGTGGTATGTTGCTGCTTGACTACTCTAAATTATACACAAGGAAATTTTGCACACAGGTGTTAGAGCTTAAAAATTTGTCTGACCAAAGGACCTGACAAATTCATGGGGGTTTAATATTAGATTCATCATCACCTCTTTGTCAGCTTCATGTGTGCCATGAAACCCATCTCCCAACTTTAATGCTTTTAGCCTGCTTTAACTTTTCTCCCCCCTTTAATCTTCCTCTCTACTTTTAGTACCTTAAACAGTTTTTAATCCTACCACCAAGGTCCATCCACAAGGTCAGGAGAGTCTTATATAAAGTTTATCCATGCTTTTGGGATGCTGAAGGCAATGAGAGTCATAGGATATCACCTTTCCCATAAGTCAGTCTGTGAAATGTCTGTCCTGATCAACTGTAATGTGCTATAGTTGTGAAATGGAAGCAACAACAATTCACAGAGTGGCGCCTCCACGTGCTGAAGTGTGTAGCACCTATTTGCTTTTGCATCATTCACTACAGAGCTCTAAATTGCATCTGGAAGCAAAATCTTGGGCATAGGAAGCTTCATGAAACAAGATTCCATGGCTGTGCAGCTGCACACAAGCCTAAGAACACTATGTGCAATGCCAAGTGTCGACTGGAGGGGTGTAAAGCACACTACCACTGGACTCAGTGGAAGCATGTTCTCTAGAGTGATGTTCTCACTTCACTATCTGGCAGTCTGACGGATGAATCTGGGTTTGGCAGATGCCAGAACACTTCCTACCAGGATTTAAAGTACAAACAGTAGAGTTTGGTAGAGGGATGATGGGCTGGTGCTGTTATAAATAATTGCCATGGTTTTGAAATGAGATGTCCAACAAGCTCAAATGGGTACAATATATTGGTGTCCTCATACTTTTAACTATGTATATATATATATATATATATAATATATTTTACATATTTCATATATTTTTTACTACATTATAGCATTACATATATGTGCCCTTGTGTGTTAGTGAATTAGTGGTGTTATTTACTGTGTTAATAAATTATAACATGATCAATTATTAACAGTACTAATAATTTAACACCACAGTAGCAACTTATGGTTTGGCTACCATCTGTAGTTCCACCCTGAAGCCCAGCTGCTTGTGCACTGTTGCTGTGACTCCGTAGCCATATTGTTTAAATGTAGCATTTAAACAACAAGGTCTATTGACGACTCTCTTGATAAGTTATTTCCAGCTATTACACTGCTATAAGTTTGTGTCACTGAGTCTGAAGCATGTTTTACAAAACTGCAGTGATGATGCAGAAATATCAGTTATATCAGTGACATTAGTAATAGACATATATAATGTATATGATATATATACATATAGCCGATGGCCGTCCGTGATAAAAACCTGAGTTTTTATTTTTATCTTCACCATGTAGCTACATAATATTATGTTCAGTTGTATTATTTATTGCAATACATACATTCTGGTGAAGCTTATGTTCACTTATATGGCTTTCAAATTGAAACAGATGTTTCTTTTGCACCTGGGTTTGTCAGGTAAATAGCATTATGCTCTTGTGTTTCTCTCAGGAGGCTGTTGGAGAATGGAATTATAGACTAAATTAGGCCAAAATTAGGTTGTGCGAGTCCACCCAGGTCGGTGAACATGTGTTAATTTCTGACCACTGACATAGCTATAGGGCACAAACAGAAAAAAATGTGCTTGTGCTCAAACTGCCTGGCTGTAGGTCAGCATTATGTCACTAAACTATGCTTGCACAAAAACACAGCCCCTAGTGTGTCCAAGCACCATAGAACAGGTGGAAGAATAACCTGATCAGACTTCATACTCCCGCTCATTGGCCACTTTATTAGAAACACCCACCTTGTACTTCCACTAACTGGAAAAAAATGCCCCCCCCCCAGTGTGTGTGGGGATATGTGTGTAGCCACTTTGTTAGCACCCCATCATCACCCAGACGAAAGTGCGCCTCCTCACCTGTCAGCCCAGTGTGGAAGGCCAGTAAGCTGCTGAAAGAACCAAAACAAAGGACAACAAAAGCTCAGGAGAGCACTGTCTACAAAAAGCACCACTGACAAAGCACAAAACTGGCAAGAATGGGCAGAAGAATGACCTGATCGGAGCTGGTGCCAGCACTGCAATAGCTCCTGACACTGTGTTAAATCACAGCTGGCACCTCTAACTTCCACAAAGGGAGCGAAGATAAAGGCTGACATTTAACGAAAAAAGGAAAAAACTTTTCCAGTGTAAACTTTTCTTTGTCCACAGTGAGAGAAGCTCTGGAATATGGCTCTCATTTATCAAACAAGGCACCAGACAAAACATGCAGTACGGACTTCATCAACTTCTGCTGCTGCCTGTACTTTTCAGCCCTCTCAGAACAAGCGCGGTGCTGCTGGCTCAGTTCCCCCTAAATATGTGATCATATTAACTAGAACACAAAGGCCAAACCCCATCCTGGCACAGCATTTCTTACCTGGAGGTTGATAGAACTGAGTCAGGATGTTAGAGTATGTGTAAATGGGTCTAATTAGCTATGGACACCAGTGGCACCTCTCCATTTGGAAGCTAATACACATGAGAAGTGACTTTATTATTTACACCTAGTATGTTCTTCCACTTATTGGCCATTTTATTAGAAACACCTACCTTGTACTTATGCTCACTGACCACTTTTTTTAGACACATGTACCTCATAGGGCCTCTACATATGTGTACAATTGCAGATTGCAGGCTAGGTTAGCTGAGAATGGTCCACTGCCTAAAACTGACCATTGATGAAGGTCTAGAGAATGGCTAGGGCAAACTGTGCATTCACAGATGGGCTACAAGGGAAGGGTTAATAAAATGAACACAGCAGACACAAGCCTGACTTTCTATCATGGCTGAGCTGCTCTTTAAATTTCCCGTTCATTTCAGTTTAGCAAGATAGATGTGCACAGAATAGCAGGCCAGAGGATGAAGATTTTAAAATGCTGTGAGGCGAACTGTTCATGGGGCAGCGCATGTTTTATTTATTGGCCATGTTTTGCCTGGTGAAACTCCTGCCGAGATATCGCTTTCCCATATTGCTTTATTCATAATCACACCGTACTCTCACCACCTCGCCTGCTGCTATCTTAAATTTGTTTTATTAATCTTTAGGACTTTAGGGAAATGCTGAGGATCTGATGCTCCACTCTCGTCTTCCAAGTGGTCCAGTTAATTCTTCGCTGGATTGTAGGTGTTTGGTTTGAGGACTCTCCTGCAAATTCACAAAGGCACTTTATTAGAAGCCCTTCTCTAGTACCTTGTAGGTCCACCTTGCTGATGGACAGTTAGAGAATGTAGCTCATACATTGATGCACATGTATGCCACCCAGTAGTCCTTCATAAATGGTCAGCTTCCTGCCACAAAACTCTCGATGGAAAAATGTTGGGTGGTAGACCAATCTCAACCTAGCAGTTAACCTAGCCCACATCTAACCTTAACCTAGTCTGCAACTGTACACCTGTGTTTCCTTTGTTTCCTATACCTCTATGTTGGCTCTATAAGGTAGGTGACAATTTTAAAGTGGACAGTGGGTCAAAGTACAAAGTAAGTTCTAGGCCTGCTAGGCTAAGACCACCATCGCCCAAGATCATGACTACTCGAGGTCAGGTCAACAGTCTAAACCAAGTCTATTAACCTTAGTCCTAATTAAATCAATGAATTTACTTGGCTGTTTTAAGTAACGACCTTCCTACCTAATATAACCAACCAATTTAACTGACTAGTAAAAGATACTAAATTACAAACACCGTTAGCTAAGAAGATGCAAATGTGTGTATTTAGAGTATATTTAGCAAGAGTTGTCTAGTTAAGAAAACAGTAGGCTAAAACTCATAGTTATACAAGGCTGCTAAATTTGGTAAAAAACACTTGGTACAGACCTATCATATGAACAAATTTTAGGTTTAGCTTTCTGAGTCATGACAGCACTATCTGGCTACAAAATCTCAGCCATAAAATATAATTCTAAAAAGAACATCTTGTGGTTAACAGGTCAGAAACAAGATTGGGTATAAAAAGAACATCACAGAGAGACTGAGTCTTTCATAAGTAAAGATAACAACTCTGTGAAAAACTGTGCCAGCAAATAGTACAACAATTCAAGAATAATGTTTCTCAATGTACAATAGCAAAGAGCCTGGGGATTTCATCAACTATGGTACATAAATCATTAAATGATTCAGAGAATCTAGAGAAATCTCTGTGTGCAAGGCACACAGCCAATGGTGGCTATGATCTTTGGGCCCTCAGGAAGCACTGCATTAAAAAGAGACATGATCCTGTAGTGGAAATCACTACATGGGCTCAGGAGCACTTCCAAAAACACTGTCTGAAAACAGTTCATCACTGCATCCATAAATGCTAGTTAAAATTCTAAAATGCAAAGAAGACACCAAATATAATCAGGATTCAGAAACTCTGCCACCTTCTCTGGGCCCAAGCTCATTTAAAATGAATTGAAGGGAAAAGTGTTTTGTGGTCCACTGAATCAAATTTGAAATTCTTTTTGGAAAGCATGGACACTGTGTCCTCTGGGCTACAGACCACATAGCTTATTATCAGCGAACAGTTCAAAAGCCAGTACTCATGATGTGCACATCTGTGAAGGCATCATTAATGCTGAATAATGTACATGTTTTAGCAACATTTGCTGCCATCCAGATGACATCTTTTTTAAGGAAAGCCTTGATTATTTCAGCAAGACAATGTTAAACCACATTCTGCATGTATTACAACAGCATGGCTTTATGGTAAAAGAGTCTGGGTGCTAAACTGATCTGCCTGCAGAACAGATCTGTCACACCCTGATAACATTTGGTGGTATATGAAATGAAATATATGACAAAGAAGACCTCAAGCTGTTGAGCCGCTGAAATCCTATGTCAAGAACGGGAAAACATTTTACTTTCAGAACTACAGCAGCGTCTCCTCCGTTCCCAAATGCTTACAGAGTGTTGTTGAAAGAAGAGGTGATGAAACACAGTGGTAAACAGGCCCCCGTCCCAACTTTTTTGGAACATCTTGTTGGCATCAAATTCAAAATGGGCATATATTTTAAAAAATTCTCAATTTCAACATTTGATATGTCGTCTTTGTGGTATTTTGCTTTAAAAATATGGTTCACACGATTTGCACATCATTGCATCCTATTTATATTTACATTCTGCACCAGGCACGCTTTTTTTGGAAATCGGATTGTAAATCACAGGCCACAAACCTAGGCTACCTGTTGAGCTATGGTGAAATGTATGCAAATCTATTTACCTACATAAGACATACAAAATAGCAGGAATGTACCAACCAATACTTTCACATGATTGTGAAAATCAGTAGAACCAAGTAGTTGGTGTTTCTAGTAAACTAGCCTTTTTGTGGAAGCAGTGAGTCCCATAGCAGGCTTTTCTTACAAAGTGGTCACTGAGTGGACGTACAAAGTAGGTGTTTCTAATAAAATGGACAGAGAGAGTACAGCGAAATGGACAGGGCATAGCAACACAAGCCCTCGTTGTTGTTTTTTTCCCATGTGTAGTGGTCGAGCAAAACAAATCCTGCCGGCTAACAGGAGGAGAAAGCCTCTCCGTGTCCCTGTCACAAGCCGTCGCCTTGCGCTCTAAAATAAGCAGCTCCAGGCACAGCCAGAAGGAATGAAACCTCTCCACTGTTTCTGATCCAATTTGCGGCCTGCAGGTTACAGACTTGTGCATCCATTGAAAAGGACAAGGCTCCGTGATTTGTATTCAGAACGGCGCGTGGACTGAGTGTATGGGGATTGATGGCCCCTTTTTGGAGAGTGGGGTGGAGAATGAGGGCTTTTCACATGCTGAGGCCTATGGAAGAGCTCGGAAGCGCTAATAGTGGGGGTTCCTAATCCCCCTGTCCTGTGGGACTCGCTCCCATGGAGAACTGAGGACTCAACCGCAGATATTAGTGTTGTGTGTCTTCCTAAGATAAGTGGGGTGGAAAGTGCAGGCAGTGGGTGGCTGCGGAGTTCGGTTGGACATGCTAGATGCTAGATGTTCGGCAGTCAGAGAAAGCGGAGGAAGCGCAGCGCTACGTGGTTATATTTGTGGCATTTTGAATGCAAGGATGCAATGTTGAAGAATATCGCATTCTACAATCGAATAACCAAAAGTCCTCAAGACTTTCTGCAAGGTATATTAGAAAAAACTCCAACTGATCTGGCCCAACATCAAAATTCAGCTCACAGTTCAGGTTCTGAATGTGATTATCTTCAAGGACTTAAGACTATAAGTGTGAAATATAATCCTACCATCAAGCGTATCAGGCATGCAGCATTTGTAAGCGGGTCCTGCTGTTTTTCTCTTGAGTGAAAGTGCACCTGTGTGACGCCCCTTTGACGAGCCGTCCGTCACTATTCGGTCTCTTCACTGTGACAAGAGAGAGCGAGAGAGAGAGGGAGGAGGGGATGTCGCCGCCTCTTTCCTCCCCAGAGTGAGCGCTGCCTCGCAGGCTCTCGGCTGATTGATGTTGCCTGTCATGTTCGAAGCAGATCTGTTTTTCTCGAGCCGGGCCATATGTTAAGCAAGCGCAGCAGGTAAAGGGGGGTGTTCAGTTCCCGTGTGCCAACACCGTCACGCCGCCCCATCGCTGCCGCCCGACACCAGGACCCTCGCTGTTTCAAAGTCATGTTTCAAATGAACACCAAGGCTGCTCTGAGAAGATGGACGAGGGATGACTTTAAAACAGTCAATCGGCAAAGAAACACGGACAGTTCTACCTCTTAACTCAAATGTAGCTGATCAGCCAAGACATGTTTGCTGCTTTAGGCTTGCGCTGGAGCTACAAAGCAAACGTAGCTGACAAGTAATGGAAGCTTATGTACACCATTTAGCATTGTGCCAAAATGATCAGTCGAGTAATTGAATAATCTCTAATTTAATCATTTCTTTTTGTAGGAAGGTTCAGAACAAACAAGAAACGCATGATGCTAATTGGTGAAGTAAACACTTCCCATACTTTTTAGTGCTTTACACCAGTGCAACATTAAATAAGTCTCGACTATTTGATGAATTCTTCACCAAACTATCACTGTGAATGAGGAACACCCACCTTGTCCTTCCAATCACTGGCCATTTTGTTAGAAACACCCATCTTGTGCTGCCACTCACTGGCCTCTTTATTGGAAACACCCACCTTGTCCTTCCACTCACTGGCCATTTTGTTAGAAACTCCCATCTTGTGCTGCCACTCGCTGGCCACTTTATTGGAAACATCCACCTTGTACTCCCACCAAATGGCTGCTTTATTAGAAGCACCCACCTTGTGCTTCCACTCACTGGCCACTTCATAGGAAACCTTCTCTCACCTATCTGTTGCTGCACAGTATCTTTATTGGTCAGTTTCTGACCACACAATCCCTGTTTTCCAGATATTATTTGGATGTGGGCTCATTCTCAGAACAGCAGTGACACTGATAGGGTAGTGTGCATGGCGCTGGTGAATATCAGGCACTGGGATGTTTCAGCTTCTGTGTACCAGCAATGGGGACGTACAAGGTAGATGTTTCTAATAAATTAGACTCTTCACAGTGAGCAGATGTGCTTTTGCTTCTGATTGTCATGGTTTGTTACAGAGCTACATTCGCAGGGTTATCAGTAACCTTGGCCTTAATAAAATAATGGCCAGAGCTTCTCCGCCTCCGAAAACATAAAACCGCGGCCTCAAACCATTTGTTCAACTGTGAAATTATGTTCTTACCTCAGTCTGCAGGGCGCCTGAACATGCAGAGAACCGAAACATAAATATTTATTCTATGGTCTGATTCTCTCTCATCATGATAAGAAATATGTACAAAATAGAGCTGAGATTCAACTTTGGGATTTGATACACACAACTCCTCAACTCCTGTCTTCTTTTGAATAATCGTGAAAACAGCGAGCCGCATAGCCGATTTCAGAGCAGTAGAAGGTGTAGATAAGTGATAACTTTCCTATAACACCATGTGCAGACTTGAAAGCCTTAAAGGAGAGCAGATGAAAACAGTGGGATGTGAGCAAACAGCAGTTTAAAATGCCACAGAGATCACAACATGCTATTCACGGCAGGGAGAGAAATATTCCACTAAACAAAATACCCTCATTGGCAGCATAATGTTGGGGCAATGTTGAATGGCATCTATTTGTAGCCTAGCAATGACTGCAAGTCCAAATAGTGCTGCCGGAAAACCATAGTGGTTTGTGCAGTACAGCAAATTGGCTAAATTGATATGCACTGTATTTCAGACCCTCTTCGTTCTCTTAAATCCTTTTCTTGGCATTGGAACCATTCATTTCAGGCATTTTAAGCAGGGTTCAGTTCTAGCTAGATATTTTTACCATAAACATTACCATGCTTCATTTTGTGGTTGAAATTGGAAAACAAGTCAGATTTGTGTTCATAAATGATCTGTTCATAAAGGTCAGAAGTAATCTACGGTTAATTTAAAAAGTAATTACACCTGAAAACCTTTATTTTTTCATTAAAAATTAAAACATTTTACTTTGTACAACAAATTACATCAGTTTCATACAAATAAAATGATTATTACTAATAGGAATATTAATAATAAACTTTATTTTGGGGCAGTTTAAAGTGCTTTACAAACAAGTGCTAAAGCTCAGTAACAATACCTGAAGAAAAAAAAGTTGAAGAAATTAAAGTTAAAATACCAAAATACTGTTTTCACATTTGGGGGTACAAGCTCCAAATCTAAAATCACATGCCGGTTCTGTATTTCTGGTTTGGTATACAAAGCAAAGGCACAAAAATTCTCAAAACGCAGCTATCTCTGGATTTTAGTACCAAGAGTCAGGATTTTTAATTTATTTGTAGAAATTTATGAAACACTGAGAAATATCTAACACAACTGGTACACGTGCCAAGAGGCTTGATTTTAAAAAGGAAAGATATAATTGTGTATTATCAGCATAACTATGAAAACTGATGTCATAGTTACTTAGAGATGGCATGTCCATGAGAAAAGCAAAGGCCCTAAAATTTAACCTTGTGGGACTCCACAAAGATTTTCTTCTGATGAATGATTCTCTAATAAAAACTGTGTAACTGTATGTTCATTAAATATGGTTTAAGGAAGTAATCTTAAATCTTAGGATTTTATTTAAAAATGTCTAAATAACATAATGCGATTCTTTTGGCTTCCCCTCTTCTACTGATATGCATTACTGTAAATCAATCACACAATGTTAATGTCCTCTGATGATGACGTTCCTTTGGGATTGTAAGCTAACACTGGTACATTTACATTTATGGCATTTGGCTGACCTTATCCAGTCTTATCCAGAGCGACTTACAATTTGATCATTTTACACTGGTAGGCGAAGGTGGTGTTAGGAGTCTTGTCCAAGGACCCTTACTGGTATAGTGTAGGGTGTTTGCCCTGGTCAGGGATTGAACCCCAGTCTACAGCGTAGAAGGCAAAGGTGTTAACCCCTACACTAACCAACCACTAACCAATACTTACTGGCTTTATTCTAAACCACAAGACCGATTCAGAGCCAGTAGGAGGGAGTGGGGGCAGTTGCCCTGGGCCTCACCCTTGAGGGGATCTACAGATGTGACTAAAGGTGTTATTCAAGCATCGCAACAGAATTCCTGATTTTTTTTCTGTCATCTTCACATAAGTGAGGTGCATTGCTCAATAATTTATTTATTTTATTTTGAATACTGAAATATTTACTTTTATTATTTTCCTGTCGTACTTTGTGGGTCCAACCATAATCCTGCACAGAATCAATGAATATCCAAAACGTGCTCTTCTTTACGTGGACACCTTTTGAGGTGCTCCTCATTGGCTGTGACATTTCACAAGCAATCTTCTTCAAAGTCTTGGGATCAGTAATAACACGTTGCCCTCATGAGGAAAGATTGGGTGACAATTAGCAGAAAATGTCATCTATCCTTGTGATATATGGCGAGTGCATTTATCTAGAGATGTTCCATGAGGGGTTAAGTTCCAGAGGTTCCAATAAATGGCAAGGCACGTCCTGAGTAAACTGACAGCTTCATGTGAAAGCTGGAGCTCAGAAGAATCTGAATTGCCTCATTGATTGATTTGAGAGAAGACATGATTTTTTTGTTTTTGCTTACTACAATACTTGGTATGCATTATGCAAATACAGCCATTAGTAATCCCTGTGGTGTCAACCAATTCTGACTGCTAGCCATTGATGTAAAGGCTAATAAGTACAACAAAGCTAGCACAGCTTACCACAGCTGTGAAATAAATTTATTAAGAAAACAACAGTTATATCTTTTTTTCAGCACAAAATGGACACAAAATTACTTTTTCAGTCAAGGAAAAGTGAGGTAAAGTGTCTAGATAGCCAGTACTTTCCACAGATTTTAAATGATGTACAAGTCAAGGGTGATTCCGAAAGCTCCAGTGTTTCTTTAAGTAGTTCATGGTGGATTGTTAAAGATGCTTTGGACCATTTGGGCCTCATTCACCAACTGTTCGTAGATAAAAACTGAATCTACTCAATTCTACAGTTTAAGAACACGTCATTAATCTGGCATAGACTTTTTCTTAAGAACATTCTCAAGAAGATCTCAAGTTCTCTCAAGTTTAAGAAAAAACTTAGGACAATATTAGTCAATGAGGCCCAATGTCCTGTTGAAGAAGGCATTTTCTTTTCAGTTTCAGTGTTTTGACTGAATGTGTCACATTTGCTTTCAGAACTTGCTGATATATAGTGGAATACTTCCTTCCATCTACCTGTGAAGTGTGTTCTGTGCCACTGACTGCCACACAGCCCAAAAGCATAATAGATCAAACCCCACAGTTGGCAAGGTGTTTTTTGCCTATGCTGTTGTTAGATTCTTAATGGCTTGTTTATCATTTCTTTGATTGCATCTGTCCATCTCATTGTTGGCTGTCCTCTTCTTTGTTTACCCTCAACTATTCCAAACACAATTGTCTCTTCCAGGAATTGGTTCTTCTCATGATATGTCCAAAATATGAGTTTTGGTTTGGTTTTCTGGCCTTTAATTGAAGGCTTGATTTGACCAAGGTCCCATTTAAAGAACATACATGCTGAGTTATGGCTCAGTTGAAAAGCAGCCAAAATGTGGTGAACAATTACATCAGCACACCTTCTAAATCATACTGATTCCATGCAAGGACATCCACAGGCATCCAAAACAGTGAAATTCTTCTTAGATCCATATATGCCCATTGTATTCCAACTGTGTGAGGAACGCCTGAAGACTAGATGAAAAAAGCCGTGAAACAAAGCAAAGAGATGTGTGTCTCAGTCATCTCAAATACCTGAGGAGCCATGATTCAGAGTGCAGGAGGCCCAACCAGGACAAAAGCAATCATTCAGTAACTATGCTAGAGTGCATACTAGCAGCAAGGGAGCGCCTGCCTTTTCCCGAATGGACGCGAGAGATGCACGCATTGCATTTCCATAACATTTCGCACCATGTTTAAGGCGCTGTCTACTGGCTCCAGGGCTGACCTTCATGTTTTCTTCTGAATCCATTGTTGTTGTTATTGGTGGTGTTTCCTGGGGGTGGCAATGTAATATATTCCTGTTTGGTTTACTCTCTTTTGGACACAGCAGAGCTTATGCAAGTGGCAGCGCACCTGTGCATCACTTTGCCATTTTGTCAAATGTGCTCTTAGTATTGCAGCGCAGTTTTTTTGTCTCACAGATTGAAAAAGTACAAAAGCTGCATCGCTTTATGATGGAAAATGCCTATGCAGAAGCAGGCAGAGGAAAGAAACAATGTGTTTTGCCCCGGTGGCCTTCATGTTTAACCATTACAGCAGGTTGGTTTGCATGTAAATAAATGCACGGCTGTGCATTCCATTCAAACACCGCACTTTGTTCGTAATCACCCAGCTGTTGCATATAAAACGAGGCATGAACATGCAACCAGCCCCCCCCTTATTCGAGACACTGGGCACTATTCCCTATTGTGCTCTTAGGAGTAATTGCTGCTTTCCAACAGATTAAAACAGTGGAGTTTGTTAACTTGCAGGACCCCCCCCCCCCCCACACACACACACACACACCCCTGATTCTACTCTTCCCCCACACATTTGATTTTGCTGTTTATTCATGAAGAATAGCTTTCGGCTCAGTGTGGCCCTGCATCCCCAGGTAATTCAATGCGTGGAGAGGAAAAGAGAGCCAGTGCTCCCATGGGACACATTACAAAGTGTCGTCCTCCTCCCCCTCACTGGCCACATACATCTTTGACGCCTCAAATGATCCATCAGGTTGGTAAGTACATAAAAAAGGGAAAAGAAAAGACTCTTCAAAAGCACACTTTACATATTCCTGTCTACACTCTTCATCTTTAGTGTTCTCACCGAGATGTTATACAATGGCAGAAAGTGATCCACTGTCTTAATATCTGCCATGTGTGGGTATTTCATGAGTCACAAAACTGTAGCTGGATTTGGAAAGGCAAAAATAAAAATGGTTGCCCCTCAGCGGTGAATCTGCTTAATGACATGCTTCTTCAGTGCTTTCCAGGGACAGCATTTCATCTAGTTAATCTATGAAATCAAAATTTGCTCACAGACACAGTTTGAGCCACCACTTCAGATTTGACTCATGACTTGGCTCAGACCGTTACCTTAGAGACTTGAGATTCGAATCAAACTTAACTTAATGACTTGAGATTTAACTCGGACTCATATCTTAGACTTGAGTCGGGGTCCAGTCTTGAGTCTCTAAGGTGTAAGTCCCAGTTGAATCTTTAAGGTAAAAGTCTGAGTCGAATCTCAAGCTGCGAGTCTGAGTCAAGTCTTGATATTCCACCTCAAATCACACCTCAAAGACTCTAGACTTGAGACTCAGGACTTGGCTCAGACTTGCACCTCCGAGACTCGAGAGGCTCGACTTAGACTTGCTCCCCAAAGACTCAAGACTCGACTAAAACCTGCACATCAGAGACTGTTTAGACTTGACTCAGACTCCCACCTCAGAGATTTAAGACAGGACTTACATTCACACCACAGAGACTTGAGACTAGACTCAGGTTCATACCTCAGAGACTCAAGACTCAACTCAGACTCCCAATTAAGAGATTTAAGACATGACTTGCATTTGCACCACAGAGACTTGAGACTAGACTCAGGCTCATACCTCAGAGACTTCAGAATGAACTCAGACTCCCAATTCAGAGATTTAAACATGACTTACATTTGCGCCACAGAGACTTGAGATTAGACTCAGTCTCATACCTCAGAGGCTCCAGATTTGACTCGGACTCCCACCTCAGAGACTAAAGATTTGACTCAGACTCCCACCTCAGAGACTTGAGACTCAACTCAGGCTCACCACCCAGAAACGTGATACTCTTGCGCAATCCATCTTGGACTTAAAGCCTCGACAGCATTGTCATGTTCTGGAGGATAAAGAGTCTTTAAAAAGACACTTTACACATTTCTGTCCACACTCTTCATCTCACCGAGATGTCATACAATGGCAGAAAGGGATCCACTGTCTTAATATCTGCCAGATGGGGGTATTTCATGCCTGTAACAACTGTTAATGGTGATTTGAAAATGCAAAAATGAAAAGTGTCACCCCTAAACGGCGCATCTGCTCATAATGTACTCTTCTTGTGCTCTCCACAGACTATCTTGAGCTGGTTTGAAATAAAAATCTGCTGACATATACTGATTGAGCCGTCTCTTCAAATTCACTGTTTGCAATTCAACGGAGTGTCATCTAACTTGCACCATTTAATACCCAGAGGCTACTAGCTTAACTGATGTCTTCTTCCAAGTCGTCATTCTCAATGTGCTTTAAATATTTCTGTAGACTACAATGGATTTCAAAAATGAGCAACACTGGAATCTGCAAAATGGAAAGGTGGATAGAACCTGTCAGACCGTTTTAGGGTCCACATCTCATTGAATGTTAGTGAATGAGAGAAGAAATAGCATCACTGTCTGGCAGAGATGGGGGCTCAAGTCTCAACTTGCACTCAAATGTTGATTGACTCACAACTCAGGCTCTACATCTAAGATGAACCTAAGAGTGAGATAAATCAAACCGACAATAAATAAAATAGTACCACTTACCATCTTATAAAAGTTTATGAATGGTTTAGAACTTGTTTATTAATGCTTATTAGGTCACAAACTCCTTTAAAAAAATCATAAGCATTAAATCACTAATTAATAAGTGAAGCAGTGACCTGTTCCTTCCCAAGTAGTGAGGCACCATGTTATAAACACACTAAATCTTTGTCCCTTATGCCCTTATGTCACTTCAATATCATTCACTACTTAAAATGTGGACGTCACTGGGTGCTGCTCCTGCTGATGGTGGGCTGATCAAGGATGAAGAGAACAGAATTGCTCTCCCAAAACCCAAACTTTTTACCTTTTCTTGGGCACCATTTTCATGGTACTTCACATGTCGCCCAAAGGGGGGTGATAGCAAACATGCAGAAACAATTTTGCATATCTGATGCACGCAAACCTGTCAAACTCTTGTTAGACAGTTGTTTGACTTGTGCAAGAAGTAATCGAGGTAAAACTCAGGCTAAACACGATACTTTACCAGCCAACTATCCTTTCCAATGTCTGCAAATAGACTTCACACACATGCCACCTTGTGGTCAACTTAAGTATTTACTTGTCATAGTAAATGGGTCGAGGCTCTTCCTTGTTCTAAGGAAGATACTCGTACAATGGTTAAGATTTTTTCAAAAGAAATCATTCCACACAATGGAATGCCACTGGTAATTGATTCAGACCAAGGTCCTTCATTTATATCCATGGTAACCCAAAAGCTGTGTACATACTTGGGCATTGAGTGGAAGTTCCACATACCATATCATCCTCAGTCCTCAGGTGTTGTAGAGAGGATGAATCACACAGTGAAAGAAAGGCTCGCTAAAGCAATGATGGAGACAGGGAAGAAATGGTTAGATTTACTGCCTGCCATACTATGTGAGATTAGAATGACACCCAGTGCCACCACGAAATTGTCACCATTTGAGGTCATATTTGGTAGACCTATTAGCACCCCATGGGTCAGAGGTAATCCCGTGTTTCTTTTACAGGTGACATGGACACCATTTTGGCAGAACACACCCAACTGTTGATTGAGAAACTGAACAGTGTGCATGGTAATGTCTCTTGTTCTCTCCCTGTTCCCGCAGACAAGCCTACTCACTCCTTTGTTCCAGGTGACACAGTCTTGGTTAAGACACTGAATCTTTGGAAGGTCGGTGAGGCTGCGTATGGTCCACCAACAACTGTGATCGCTGTGACGAGAACGGCGGTGCTGACGACTTCATCACCGCAGTGGATACACACAAGTCGGCTGAAGAAATCACCTATTCCAGAGACGCCAAAGACCAGAGACTAATACTTTACACATACACACATAGAATTACTGTGTATTACTAATTACCTGTGGGACCGCCCCACGGGGACACTATTTAACTACTAAATGGCACCGGTGGTTGGTTTTGGACATCAGTCCTTTCTCCATTTGGTACTGTAGAACAATGGCACATCATAGAAAAATTGCATTATAATTTAGCTAGATTTATTAATCATTCTGTAGAAGCTGTAAATGGCATTAACAGTGAGTTAACTGCTTTAAGCTTGATGGCAGAGCGAAACAGGATTGCTCTGGACTTGTTGTTGGCGAAGGCAGGTTGAGTATGTCGTGTTATAGGCGCAGAGTGTTGTACTTTTGTCCCAGCTAACGATGCTCCAGAAGGTAACATCACTGTGACTTTAAAGAAGATTAAATATGTTGCTGAGTCAATGATTAAGGATGAAGTTATGAATTCTGTGTGGGGCAGTTGGTATGATTTGTTTGGTTCTTTAACTCCTTACTTGTCTTTAATTGCACCTATTGTTGTTGTGGTTTTCATTCTGCTCATTTGTGTTCCTTGTCTACTTTCTTGTTTACGTTCTTTTATCATGCGAATCGTAGATCGTAGCCTTAAGTATTCCTTTGCAGTCAAAACTGATCCCGCTATGTACACTGATGTTGCTCAATCTCTACTTTATCATATGCCCTGACTCTATGATTCCTTAGGAATCAAAGTGGGGACTGTTAGATCCTAATGTCAGTGTATACTGATCAATACACAATCCCGGGTTCATGACTATATCATGACCTATGGGGTTCAGGTCTATAGTACACATAAGGCCTTAGGGCCTGCATCATACAGAGGCCTCAGCTCATGCTTGTGCGTCCATATGGTTAGTTGTAACTCATAGTGACAACGATATCCAACTAGCAATGTTCTAACACTGATCTGTTGTTTAGGCTCCATGTTCCTGGACATCATAAATGTCCTTGGGGGCCCTTGTCCACCTAAAGCTCTATTTCATCCAATCCTCTCTCTCTATTGTCTTGATCATGCAATGGTCATGCCATTTGTGTGTATATAAACTCTGCTATTCTGATTAATAAATGGGGAAAGCCTTCTGAGTACAGACACTGTCTCTGTGGTCATTTGAGTTTTCCCCCCAGCTGGCTAGACTCTCGGGAGGACGGAGGACAGCTTTGATATTGAGGTTTGATATTGAGCTTTGAGTTCACAGCTTTGATATTGAGGTCGAACTCTAGAACCTTAAACATCGTCAAAAGGTTCTAACAGGTAACCTTCAAATAAATTGTTACACACAGTCCCATCACCAAAGTTTAGCAAACTTTGATACCTTTATAATTATCTTGTGTAAAGAATAATCATCTAGGCAGACCAGTTCTTCATGGAATTGACTTTGTGGGATGAGTGTGGGGGTCGCATCTCATTTTAAAAGATCAAAAGTACACGTCCACTTGTGGCAATCGCAATGGAACATCGCATATCAAAGAGAATAGATCTCTGTCCCCCAGGGGAAGCAGTCTATCTTTTCCTTTTGCCTGTTGCGTATAACCTAGCCATCCTATGCTAATCAAAAGGCACAAGTATATCCATATGATTTATAGATTACAGAGAGTCAAGCATGGAACATTTTCAGATTTCCTTTGAGAGAAAGTTCTTGGAACTTTGCGCAAGAATCTTAGAGGCTGTAGCAGGTCTTGAAATGCTGTATGTATAACAGTTTGCAAAAGTGTTTTTTTACCCTTCCAGCACCCCCAGAAATCAAGAAGAAGAAGAAGAGGTACCTGTTTATACCTGGAATTAATGTATATCTTGGGTGATCTGATCATACACCAAGGCCAAATGTATGTGGACACCAATCCTAATTGTTGAGTTCATGTATGAGTTTGCGTGGTATTTGAATCAACTTCACAAAGCTGAAGCACGAAGCAAATTAAAATATTCTGTCTTCTGTCAAATTAACTAAAGGGTTCTAAAATGCCTCTGGAAGCAGCATCAGCACAAGATGCTACATGCTTCAGCACTCTGTCAGTTTGTGTGATGCACTTCTTCATGGCTGAGCTGTTGTTGCTTCTCCTTCACTATAATAGCACTTACAGTTGACTGGGGCGGCTCTAGCAGGGCAAGAATTTCATGAAATGACTTGTGGCAAAGGTGGCATCCTGTGACAGTACCACATTTAAAATCACTGAGATCTTCAATACAACTCATTGTACTGCCAGTGTTTGTTTGTCTATGGAGGCTGCAAGGCTATGTGCTGGATTTTATACACCTCTTAGCAATGGGTGTGGCTGAAACACCTGAACTCAGTTAGTATTTTTGGCCTTACTTTTGGCCATATAATGTATATTTTCTATGGACCTTAAAGATAAGTACTTCTGAAAGCAACCTATGTTATCTTGTGGTTACTGACATAAGCTGTTCAAAAATATTCAAGTATCGCTTCTTGCATTATGAATTTTCTACGTAGATAGCCATCAAATAAACTTTTTCCCGAAATACAACACTAACTGTCTTGAGGACAGATTACTGTACACATTAGACAGCTGACTCAAAGATCAATAGGGGATCATTACTCGTAGAAGGCAGAATGAATCATTCCCAGAGGACGCCTGATTAAGAGAGTCAAATGATCGTCCCAGACCAGAATCTTTATTGATCTTGAAAATGATTTCGGGACATTTGTCTTCATTAAGGGGTCATTCCCCTGTCATCGTCTCAGCGTTTGTGCATCTGCTGCCATTAACACACAGCCGGCGGAACGCATACGAGTAAACACAGCGCAATGAAAGTGACAAAGTGACAGTTTACGAAGTGCGATTCTCCTCACCTCCTTCTCCTGCTTCTCATTTCCAAAAGCATCTGCTGGGTTGCACTGAACAAGGGAAGATAAATCGTCTATCAGCTGTGCTGCAGGGAGGGCCTGCGTTTTTTCTTTTTTTTAGTCTTCTTTCAGAGCTATTCATCTAAGTTCAGTCATGCTAAAGTCGAGTTGAAGTTCAGTCCCTTGGAACCGTAACTAAAAACATGGTGAAAAAAAAAAACAAAAAGTCAACTGGAAGAACAGCAGAAGAAGTCGATCTACTCTCAGATTCAAGACAGTGAAAAAAAATGAACTTAGGTTCAGCTCATCTGAGCATCGGAGATTTTTTAGGCCAGCTGTCCCTTAAAGAGTCGCTGGCTGTAATCATTCTAAAAGACCCAATTATGTATTCTGGGGAAATGGGTCACCTGCCAGCCTGTAACGTGGAGCCACTCAATCTCATCGACTCTGGTCTTTCCAACGGGGCAATTAGTTACAGTCACCCTGAAAATAACCCCGGTGTTAATGACATCCAGAGCTCTCATCATAACTCTGTGCACCGCTTTCGGAGATGTCCTCCAATATGTTGGCACCTTCATTTGCATTTACATGTAGAATGAAGAAGTTGGGAGCTCTGAGGAAAGGAGAGTGGGAAAGGCTGGAAAAGTGGCAAAGAAGTGGTCAGTAAAACCTATTAAAGGGGCCTAAAACTAGAGCGTAATATGTGTTCATACTAAGATCATCACTTCAACACAATTTTAAATTATTTGTATATTTACAGTCATCACTATTCTCCAACTACAATACCCAGCATGCACTACACAAATATACCATACATCTATTGGAAATCCCTGTGGTGGCAACCAACCCTGACTCGTATCTCCATTGATCTAAAGGCTAATAAATATGACCAAGTTACTATTAGTGTACTTCAGTCATCAAAGAAAATCATAAAAAAAACTGTGATTCTGTGTTTATTCCGTGCAAAATTGGTGTCAGGGGCAAGTTTCTACACTTTCAGCCAGAGAAAAGAAGCCAAACTGAGGTTAAGTGTCCGGGTAGCAGCTTTTGATGCCGTCCTCGAAGACGCTGGCACCTTCATTTGCATTTACATGTGGAAAGAACAGGCTGGGAGCTCTGAGGAGAGGAACGAGGATGGGGAGGGTCAGGAAAGCTGAAATAAATGGCAACAAAAATGGTCAGTAAAACCCATTAAAGGGACCTAAAACCAGAAATAAGCTTGTGTTCGGTAATGCACCATTGCATCCCTCAGCCTCACCATTTTGAGAAAGTTATTTCTTACATTTTTACGTTTATCAATGTTCTCTCGCTGCAATACCAAGAATATTGGGAGTCGCTGTGGTGTCAACCAATCACATCTGCTAGCCTATCCGCTGATCTGTACAGTAATAAATACAACAAAACTCATGGTGTAAGTCTTCCTCAGTTGTCAAACACAACCGTAAAGAAAACAGTAGAAAATAGACACCTGAGGTGAGTTTTTTACTCTTTCAGCTGTAGTAAAGCAGTCAAACAAAAAAACGTAGGTTGATGGACACCTCTACATTGATTGGTTCTTAGATCATTCAGCTAGCCTCTAGTGAGTGGAGTCAAGCTATGAGGTAAAGGTGAGGAAAAACAGCTTAGCTGACATCAATTGATATCAAATACCCAGTAAAAAATGGAATCATAACAAGTTAGAAAATCTTGGAAATAAACAGGATTAACTGACTAGGCAGTTAAATATATACAAGATACAAGATAAATCAGCTAGCTTTTAGAAACCTTATTTAGAAATCTTATTTAGATAAAGGAGCTAATTAAACTGAATTCAGGGCACTGAAAAGTTTGGAATCTCTTCACTATGAAAGAAGACATTTTAAAACAAATGTTCAAGAAGTCAAACAACATTACAAAACAGTGCTTTTTAGAAAACAACTGTCTTCATTCATGGTGGAGTGCCTCAAAACTTTTTAAGATTATTAACCTCATGCACACAAATCTAGTCTATTCTGTTAATCTAAAATATACAGGCAAGATCTATTGTCTTGCCTGGGGTCGATTCCCCGGCCGGGTGACCAGGGTCCTCTCTGTGTGGAATTTGTATGTTTTCCCAGTGTCTGCGTGGGTTTCCTCCAGGTTCTCCGGTTTCCTCCCACAGTCCAAAGACATGCAGTCAGGCCAATTGGACGTGCTAAATTGCCCCTAGGTTTTGAGTGAGTGACTGTCTGTGTCTGTCTGTCTGCCCTGCGATGGACTGGCGATCTGTCCAGGGTGTATCCTGCCTTCCCCCGAAGACTGCTGGGATAGGCTCCAGCACCCCCCCCCCCCGCAACCCTGACGGAGAAGCGGCTTAGAAAATGGATGGATGGAAGGATGAATGGACCTATTGTCTTTTTCAAGCTTTTCTGGCTTAAGATTTCAGCACTTCAATTTTTAGTTTCGGTCCAGTATGTCTATATGTTTGAAGATACTAAATTGATCATCATATTGTCATATGTGTAGCCCTTTATAACATTTAGTGCTTTAGAGGTATTTTCCAGAATGTAACTTAGTTTTAAGCAATACAGTGTTGCTTTAAGACAGTTTTAATGACATTTTGGAGCTGTAACACTTTCGCAGTGTACGAGAGGCCAAAGCCGTCTCTTCTTCCTCAGGAGGTTGAGGTCTTTTGGTGTGTATGTTAAGCTCGTTTGGACATTCTACCAGTCTGTTGTAGCTAGTGCTCTATTCTATGCTATTGTGTTCTGGGGCAGCAGCATTAACAAAAGTGCTCTGAACAAAATTAACAAACTTATTAGGAAGGCTGGCTCTGTTGTAGGAGTCAAGCTGGACTCTTTGGAGGTTGTAGCAGAACAGAGGATGCTCAACAAGCTGCTAGCCATCTTGGACAACACCTCACACCCTCTGCAAGCTACACTGGATGAACGGAGAAGCTCATTCAGTGGCCGTCTGTCACAGGTGTGTTAAAGAGCCATGTGAGATCTTTCTTACCTACTGCTATAAGGCTCTACAACGAGTCTCCTTACTGCAGAGATGGTAGTGATCTTCTGCTGTCTGAACTGTGCTGAACCACATCACTGTATCTCCTCTTTGATTAATACACACTGTGCAATATATCACAACTATTACTGTAATGACACTCTTCAATATGCACTTTACTGTACACTACAGTATTGATGCAACTCAGTTAGTCATGTCTATAATATGTGCTGTTAGACCTCATGTCACTCGGTGCCTGCTGTCTGTAAATACAGCGCATCTGTCTCATATGCCATGTAAATATGTAAATAGATATACGTTTATACTTTATTTCTCTTGTACTTTAAATTATCTCTAGATTTTATTTCTCGTTCTATCTATCTATGTATCTATGTATCTATCCATCGTCATTTAAAAGCAAAATGTTGTAGTACTAAGCTTGATGCTTGTTTACACAGTCCCATTTCAATACATTTTGCACCAAATACACTATATTTCCAAAGTATTCACTCACCCATCCAAATTATTGATGTCAGATGTTCCAATCACTTCCATGGCCACAGGTGTATAAAGCCGAGCCCCTAGGCCTGCAGACTGCTTCTACAGACATTAGTGAAAGAATGGGTAGCTCTCAGGAGCTCAGTGAATTCCAGCGTGGTACCATGATCGGACGCCACCTGTGCAGCAAGTCCAGTCGTGAAATTTCCTCACTACTAAATATTCCACAGTCAACTGTCAGTGGGATTATAACAAAGTGGAAGCGATTGGGAACGACAGCAACTCAGCCACGAAGTGGTCACCCACGTAAAATGACAGTGGGGTCAGCGGATGCTGAGGGTCATAGTGTGCAGAGGTCACCGACTTTCTGCAGAGTCAATCACTACAGACCTCCAAACTTCATGTGGCCTTCAGATCAGCTCAAGAACAGTGTAGAGAGCTTCATGGAATGGGTTTTCATGGCTGAGCAGCTGCATCCAAGCCTTACATCACCAAGCACAATGCAAAGTGTTGAATGCAGTGGCATAAACACCACCCTTGGACTCTACAGCAGTGGAGATGTGTTCTCTGAAGTGACCAATCACGCTTCTCCGTCTGGCAATCCAATGGACGAGTCTGGGTCTGGCGGTGGCCAGGAGACGGTACTTGTCTGACTGCATTGTGCCAAGTGTAAAGTTTGGTGGAGGGGGGATCATGGTGTGGGCTTGTTTTTCAGGAGATGGGCTCGGCCCCTTAGTTCCAGTGAAAGAAACTCAATGTTTTAATGGCGCCTGCATTGACTAGCATTGCACTTAGTGATGGGGGGAGATGGAGGGGCCATCCCACCCACGCAGAGAGACCAAGACCAATTGGGCCACGGATGGCTGTAGCATCACTGGAGCTGAACTCACAATCTCCTGATGATGGTTCAAGTTCATTTGCGTGTCCTAGTGTTTATTTGTTACTTATTAAAGCCAAACTAAGCCCTTTGTAATGGTCTTAACAATAAATCATTGCATGAATACATAAAGTAACTGATTGATTGTCCCTTTGTTTCTTTAAATATTGAAGTTTGTGTGCAATGGCTTCATACAGGTTTAAACTCTGACCAGGTCAAAAACCTCAGTAAAAAGCATCACATTCTGGGCTTGGCCTATTTTTTTGCACTAGAGTATAGTAAGAGTGTTGTAATGACTAAAATCCCATCAAATATTAAAGGATGTACATTTAATAAGATTAATACAATCGTTTAGCTTTTGTTTGAAGAATCTGCCACTTATGCTGATAATGAGCTGCTCAAGTTCTTGTGAGATGAATAGGCATAAGAACTGTTAGGAGAGATGTGAAAAGTGGATATAGAGAAATTTAATGACCTTCA
The DNA here is from genome assembly GCF_015220715.1 of Pygocentrus nattereri. Lineage (NCBI taxonomy): Eukaryota > Metazoa > Chordata > Actinopteri > Characiformes > Serrasalmidae > Pygocentrus > Pygocentrus nattereri. Next base: position 31,077,022 of record NC_051230.1, read on the forward strand.
GTGACATGTGGGTTAATGACACTTTTTAAATATTCAAAATCAATTAAGGGAGATTTATTAAATGTAGTTTAAATTCTAAATTGCCAAACATGGTGTTCATTTAAGGAAAATGTCGAGTTAAAGGTATTTATTTTGCCTTACCCAAGAAAGCTCATGACGCTGGTTTTGACAGCTGCTTCTGTTCTTACAGTGCATCAACTTCCACTCACTGGCCACTTTATTAGAAACACCAGCCTTGTATGCCCAAACACTGGCTACTTTACTAGAAACACCTGCCTTGTACATCCAATTACTGGCCACTTTATAAGAAGCACCTACCTTGTTCTTCCTTTAACTGAAGGATTACAGTATCTACCTATGCATCAGTAAGATGGAGCTTCAAGGGAGAGTGGGTTTCTAATAAGCTCAACACAAGCATATTACTTAGTTTACCATGAAAATGCAATATATAGTAGAAAATGAGCAAAATGAGCAACTGAATAAGAACAACATTCTAACGCAAAAATGATTAAGTCTCCTGGCTTTTAAAATGCGATCTAACACGAGCGCTCTGTGTTAATGAAAAAATCTGAATCATTCACTCCTTCGTCAGACATTTTACAGTCATGTGCTTATAAGAACCACATATCACATTAACCACACGTTGACAGCCCCTCATTTACAACATTATGAAAATCAATGTACAGCTGAAACTCTGCCTTCATTTTAATGGGCTGCAAGGAAATGCAAATGGCTGTGCAGTTTCCCCCCATAGGCCTCGAATGCAGAGAAGCTGGCACACAAGATACCACATTCAAAAATAAAACGATGATGACATGCTGGAGAGGTCGCCGTGTGCTCTCGCTGTCCGGGGCCCCACATCGGCCACATGCTCCTGAGCCCTGGTATTGATTCATGCCTGGGGTGAGCGGGTTAATTAAATGTGAATAGCAACCTCGAAAACAAAATATTGAGCACACCGGCCGGAGGAGAGGAGTCACTCCTTTAGATGTTAAAACAGCAATCAATACTGAATAACCAGGGAATATCAGTCAACAGCCAGCAAACGGACAGGATTGAGAGTGATCTGCTGGCAGGATTAAGAAGCTGGCTTCAGACAGCGTGGCTCAATTTGAGGTTTTGTGGAGCATTTGTAATAAGGTACAAAGTGCCTGCAAACTGTTCAGGCCTGCAGCTAGGAGGTCCCTCGAGGTGCATCACCAGGACTCTTTACCAAAGTCAATATTGCAAGGAGTGAGGCAATATGACCAAGCAGGATTACTTACTAGGGCTATTTTGAGTATGGAACGGCATTTTTTACACTGCTTTAATGTTTCAAATAAACAGCAAGTGTATCTTATGAAGACAGTAAGACTGTACTCTGTATGACTGTAGGAGGCAGTCACATTGTCCAGGTTGCTAACTGTTAATACAGGAGTGCCCAATATGTTGATCACGACAAGTCATCGACAAGTCAGTCACACAGTGCATTTTGTGCCTGTGAGCAAGACACCTAACCCCCAACTGCTCCCCAGGTGCTGTGGATAGGGCTTCCCACCGCTCTGGGCAAGTGTGCTCACTTAATGTGTGTGTCTTCACTAAGTGGTGTGTATGTGGTGTTTCACTGCACAGATGGTTTAAATGCAAAGATGAAATTTCCCCATTGTGGGACTAATAAGGATCACTTACATTGGTATTTTGCATCTCATTCAAGCAGGCTATCACATTTCAACACTTTTCTACTGCTTCTGCCGGTGGGCAGGTCAACGTGATTGACTGACATGAAATGTGGCCACTGTCTCATTAATTTACCGCTTGTTATCACAGCTACGCCAAAAGCACTGCTGTGAGTTTGCTTCTCTAGCAATCTAGAAAGTGTTCATTTATCGGAGACCAGTTCATGTAGCAGCATTTACCTTCTGCAACCTACACTGCCTCACTCAAAAGACGAGTGCAAGACCAGCACAAACCGAACAGAAACCGAAAACTTACCTCCTCCATGCAGAGTGGTTTACAGCATCAAACTCCAAATGCATCTGCTTGATTTGCCAAGTAGCCATTGCACTTCCAAAGAAGGGCAGCATTGGAAAGTATTTTCAAACAGAAACTGCAACTATGAATTCCCAGCTAAAAGTGAATAGGAACTGAGTAGAAAAAAGTGGTCCAGATTGCACAAATCTGGCTGACAATAAGGTCAGTGTGATTTTTCAGTTGTTTGCCATGTAATGCTGAATATCAATGTTGGCCACTCAAGTGCACTAAGACAGTTTCAAAGCTTTGAAAAAAGGATGAGGCCTGCCTTTTTTAAAAAGGTAGAACATGATGACCTGTCCACTGAAAAAAATCTCAAGTCACAAAAGTATGGGCACCCCTGTGTTAATACATATTACATTTTGATGCTTAATGGTTCTAAATGGTTCTTCAAGGGTTCTTTATTAAAGGCAGTGGTTATATACAGAAACTGACAACTCAAAGGACCATTTGTCTGGTTAAATAATTCTTCTCTATAATGGAATACCAGGTGTATGTTTCTTAAAGAGTCATCTTAAAGTGGTTCTGTGTAGCACGGAAAAGTGTCCGGCTATTGTTGCAAGTCACAGAATCCATTTTTGCAAAAACTGTTTTTTTACCTGTTTTTGTAACACATGGTAGACCACCGAAACCATCCATATTAAAGCTTTCATCTTTGAGAGAGAGAGAGAGAGAGGAGAAAATCACTACTCTTGCTTCAGATTTGAAAAAATCCACCGCCATCCTTCCACTGTGAGAAGACAACTCGGTGCTATGGGTCTGAAAGGATGAGTCGCGATCAAGAAGAACCTCACTGAGTAAAAGAAACAGAGAAAAAAGGACAAAAGTTTGTACTAGACTGCTGAAACTGGACATCTGAGATGTGGAGTTAGGTTTGCTTACAGAAATTGCAACCAACCTCTAAGTAATTCTGTAGGGAAATCAGAGATCAGTCATAGTGAAAACACTAAAGAAGCAAGGTATGGCAGAAGCAAGGTACATGAGGACAGTTCGCTTTGGTCTAAAACATCTGGCAAATGACAGAAGCTGAAGGTAAAGTCATGGCCACTTTGAAGAAGGGCTGACTCACTTGAATGGGGAAGAATGTGCAAAAGAAAAACGTATTTCGCTTTGCTTCATTAAGGCCAGTGGCTCCCAATCCCAGTCCTGGAGTACCCTCTGCTCAGCACACGTTACTGTTTGCCTTTCTTCCAACACACCTAATCAAACGAATCAGCTCATTACCAAGACCTTCATGACTTAAAGTGAGTGTTTTGGGAGTAAGGAAAATACTTAAATGTGCTGGGAGTGCATACTCCAGGACCAGGGTTGGGGACCTGTGATCTAGGTGGAGTTCAACCATGTGAATTTGAAAACCTCAAAAGCACCAGCCAACAGAAAACAACAGAAGAAGCAGTGGTATCTTCTTAATGGGAAAAATAAATGGATGAGTTCTTCCATAGTAAACATAACCCCTCAACACACATCAGGACTGCCCAAAATTGCTTGATTTTTGATCAAACCCAATAAATAAATTTGAGGCCAGAGTCTAGTTTGACTGTGGGCTAACATTGCAGAATCATACATATGTAGAAATGGATGTGGTGGCCAGGCTTGCCATGAACACGCACTCATCAGCAAGAAAAAAATGCTGCCTGCAATATAATGACCAAACCAGCTCTGATTATTTTTCCCTGCGCACAGCATCCGTCATCCATGAACGATGTTCCGCTGGAAAAAACACGCCTCTAATTCAAGCTGTAGCCATGTGTCACTTTGAAACCTGGCTTCAGCTACACATGTTTACTGAAATTTACTAATCCAGCACCAGGCTTTACAGTGTTCCCTTGAGGACAGAAAACCAATTGCCTGCAGCTTGGCTGAAAAATCGCCCGCCAGTATCATGCATGTAACTTGTGCTAGTGTGGAACATCAGCGGAGAAGGATGACATCAGCATCGGTCATGCTTGCTTGAGACACGTCAAAGCGAGTGGACATCTGTAAGCCAACAGTGGACATCTGTAAGCCAACCAGGAAAAGAAAGGAGAACTTCTGCCAAGGTTTTGACTCCCAGTAAAAGAGCAGGTTCCTGCATCGGTCTACTTCATCAGCTACAGCCATGACATTGCTGCAAGCAGTAATATATCCAGAATTCACCTGAGAAGATTCACTGGCAGACACTATTGATCCATGGCCCAAGCCTGTGCCCAAGAATATCATTTCTGCCATCACACCCCAGCAGGGCCGTTCAGGGGAGGACAAACTGCATTAAAGCAGGAACGTTTTGATTATAAGAGGCGAAAATAACACAACAATGATCCCGTAAGAAGGCAGGGATTTGGACTTGATGGAAAAGCATGCCGCCCTCATACCCAGGACAGGCGCAATGTTTATTATGACATAACACTCCTTGCAGTCTGGCTGCTTGTTGAATAAAATAGTAGGAGCATACAGAGCTGTGTTCCTTTGCGCTGATCTGGGGATGGGCGGCGGATATACAGAAGCAGGCTGCCTTATGAAGTCATATCTCGGTGAATGAATGAGAGAGTAGAAACAAGTAACGTTTCGCAGATAAGGACAATGGCTTTTTCAATAAGGCTCTTGAAAGTGAATAGATGGAAAAAGCACTCCCGGATGGTCCAATTAGCCAAACAGTTTTTACCGAGTTGTAATAACTTTAGAGAGATTTAATGGGAATGGTGTGGAAGACAAAGGCATGATCACACCAGTTCTAAAGCGTGCATATTAGTGCTTTTGTTTAATAGTTTGTTCTACAGACTTTGTGCTCATATGAGACAAAAGGCAGACCTTCAGTGCTGGGAAAAATAGAATTGTGCTGTTTCAATTGGTTGTTGGTCCAATATTGAAGGTTCCACTAACCTTTCATTTTGGACCAAGTTATTAAACTAACCACTATTATATCACTAAGAAGAGCAGCAAAATGTAAACTGGAAAGATACTGTATGTAGATAGATGTAGTTGTAGTCAGTTCTACTAGGATCGTTACATTGCAAAGACTTATGCAAAGGTAATATGACCTGGTTACAGTGCTAATGTTCTTAGCAACCTGCTAGTCACATGAACACACATCACACTTCAGATAGAAAAATACAAGCGTTTATTACTACACATGACATTCTGTCTCGCTGTAGCCATTTATCTTAGTGTATAAGCAAAGAAATGTCCTTTATTACTATACAAATTCATGTCCGCATATCTAATGTTAAGCCATATACTGTAAAAATGGTGTTTTTTTTACCTACTAGGTCATAATGTTGGGTTATTTCCAAAGTGTTGAGTAGATTTTTGTACTTTAGCTGGTTTATGGGTATATTTCCAAAAGTGCAGGGCAGTATTTGGTAGTTTAGTCAAAAGATTGTGTTTGTTGGGTGTGTTTTTTTGGTTACTTTCCATGCTGCATAGTTTTGGCTAATTTTGACCACTAGGACAGTGTGTGGAAGCTAAGTAAGGAAGTCCCTAAGTAAAAGTCCCTAAAATATATACATTTTACTATGTACGTAAAAGTGAAACAAGCTAATTGTCACGAATCAGTGGAGTCCTAGCAAGGATTCAGACTGAATCTCCCAGAAGTCTTCTCACGCATCTATGAGTGCTCTAGATCACCGGAATACTGATGTGTGTCGCGTATGTAGTTGATCATATGACCTTCCTAGTTTAGCTTATAAGCCCAGGCTTTAGCCTTAGAAATTTGCGAGGTATTATTTCTGTTTGCTACTGAGCGTTATACCTGTTGTGTATTTCTGTGAATGACCTGCACTTTTCGTTTGTCTGACTGCCTTTTGCTGTGTCCTCTGGATTGTTTGTCCTAAATCTCTGATTAAGGCTTTTGACCTTTTTGCTTGTTTTTGACTACGCCTTCTGCCTTCTGCCTTCTCCCTTCTCCCTTCTGGATTATCGCTGTTTGTGCTGATGGTTGCTTTATTTATTCACTAGTGAAGCCTATCTTTTGTTTTTTTTAACCATGTGCATCTGAATTCTGTTGAAACATTAAACAAATATATATTTTTCTTTAGTATTTTGAGTAAAATCCTTTTTATGAACTGTACTTTTTGGTTTGTAATGTGGCATTCATGACAAGATTACCATTTGCTCTCTAACATTTGCTAACTTGGATATGTATTTCACCATGTTAATAAGAGCGTAGCTCATTATATATTTTGGGATTAGAGTTGAATGTCAGAAAATTTTTAAGTAGTTGCAGTTGGCTAAAATTGTAACATAGCTAACCCGTCATGTACCTGGGCCAACATGTTCTATGGGATAAATCGTTCCTTTTTACTTCAGCTGACTAATGGGGTGCTTATGCATATGGGGTAATAAGAAATCTACTATTCTTTGCATCATGCTGATTTATAAAGTACATTTTAGACACGTGGAGTCAAATCAAAGTTCTCATAGCTTCCATTATATAACCAAAATATGCAGATGTGAGGGTTGGAGTGCTGATTGAGGATCAGCCTCTGCCTTTCAAGACAGAAATGCAGGAAAGAGGTGGGGTCATCTCAGATCCCAGTCCGAGATGCTTGATGCGCGTGGGCCCTGACCTTTGATTGCAGATCTTCAAATCAAATGGAAGAAATGGCAAGGAAGACAGAAAAGGTCAGTCCAAGGGGTGTATCTCTGCCCGCTGGTTGTGAATTTGTTTCTTAAGCACATCTGCCAACTGTGTCCCCCAAATAGATCCACTCTTAAAGGTTATCAGGTGCTGGAACCAGATACAGGAATTTTATTTCAGAACAATAAAAAAAGTTTGGAAGTTGAGATGGCAATGATCTGAAACGAGGTTTCTGGATGGACGATATCAGAAGAACGGCGTTATAAATTGTTTTATTAAGTGTCTGAGACGGCACAACAGCCTTTACATGCAATTCTACAACTCACTAGAAATAAACTGCAAGGATGAAACACCATTCTTCAAAAGGATATTTCCCTATTTGGAGTTTTGACAATGGTGGTGGAATGTGTGGGCTAACACATCAGCATTAAATCTCCTATAAGAGTCCAATGATCTTGAGATCTGGTGACTGTGAAAGTCACAGCATATCGCTGTTTTTGGAAGAAAACCTTGTATCACCAAAAAGATAACTTCACAGAAAAAGGAAAAAACTTAACTTTTTATGCAAGTCAATGGAACCAGACGTTTTTCCAAGTCATTTTAGGCCATTTCTTTTGGTCCCTTCATCATGAAATTTAAACACAATGTAAAGGGCGGCAGGCATTTTCAAATTATATCAAAAGCTAAAAAAATGACAAAAATGGAGAGGTTTTCTTCCGACAGCAGCGATATGAATGATATAATTTTCATGCTAATTAGACCATTCATTGACCCCTCATGCCCACTGGATGAAGGCACCTTCATCCTGGAAGTGTTTCAGCAATGTTTATACTATAAAATCCCTCTTTATGTAGTTGGAGACAGTCGGTTCTTGCTGAGTCTGATTACACTCTTAAATATTGCACTATTGCATAAGCAACCCTCTTTCAAAGTCACTTAGATCTTTTCCTGTTGATCCAAAACTGAGGTCAGCTGTGCTTGCTCAGCACTTTCTCCATTCATTTAGTCAGGTTTTACTTTTACGTTGTCACCCATTTATAAGTGTTTCTTCCTGTGGTGTAGTAGAGTGTTTGGGTTGTTTGAGCATAATCGCCTCTCAAATTGAAGCTTTTTAGTGTTTACAGAAGCAATATTTGATCTGTATTAGCCTATACTAAAGGTTTGATTATCAATATTGGTAAACAATATTGGTAAACATGGAAAGCCATCTCTATCTTTGTGTATTGAGTTGATTCACCTTCACATATGGACACTTCCAGTAGGTAGAGCCACCAAAGTCCTAGAAAAACACAACTATGTCCAGCAGGTATCCAGCTGCCTCTCCTAGCAAGATCTATTGACTGAGCTTACAGGGAGGGTAGGAGGAGGATTCTTGGAAACAGACTGGACCAGAAGAACCCTGCTGAACTTCTTATAAAGACACCAGGCAAGCAGACGCACACAATCATTTTCAGACATTCAACGGGCGAAATGAAAATGCCAAAGTCTGCAAACATTAAGATTAACAGCCCAGTCTCTGCCTGGCGAAGAACAACTAAAATAACTGAAGAACGGAAAGTTGCGTGCTATTTCTGTCACTCTGCTTTTTTTTTTTTTTTTTTTTGTTCTCGTCTTCTACTTTTCTTTCGATGCCGTTTAAACCTGATGCCGGAGATGAAATCCAGCAAAAGGGCAAGGATATATGAAGGCCTCCATCTATTTACCTTTTTATAACACCCCTAGGGACCAAATGTCAAAGTGTTCAAAGTGAAATCAAAGTCAAACAACTCCTGTTCAAGTTTCCTTTGCTTTCATCCACCCATCCACCACCTAATTCAAAACGTCTGGGTCACCACTGCTGTATCACCTGTTTAAATCTCCCAAAAATGGTTTGTATTCTTCATCTCTTCGAAAGTCTGTCTAACAAAGACATATTCTGGCGACTTAAATACCAAACAGCACATCCACAAAAGCAATTTCTAACAGATTATCATTGGCAGGCCCACAAAAGCACTCGTCTCAAAGAGAAATGGAATTAATCTCCCAATGCAAATAAGATAAAACAGAGAAACTAATTTGCTCTGACACAAATTGCCATTTAATTCTGACCTGAGAGCAAAGACTGACAGTCCTGACATGTTGTCATTGCATTTTAATGTAATGTGGAAATGTTCATAATGGCTTTATCTTAAAAGTGACATCTCAGAACTACTTACATGAGCTTTGAATCTAGAAACAGAATCCGACTGAATGGCTGGGAGTGGAAAATATGGCAAACAATGCATGAAAAAGATGTCACATGTAGCAACTATCTCACCATTACAAAGGTAGCTATATGGCTGAGTCATATTACATTAAATGTCAATTGCCAGTATTGTCAACTGTGAAAGATGTCTGACCCTCAATGCTGCCATTTGGAAGCCATTTGTAAAGAAGGCCAACTCGCAACGTGCACAAGAAGCACAAAGCCTGAAGTCTGAAAAAGTAATTTGGTCTGAGCACATCATTGAAGGCTGTTCCAGTTAGAAGTATCCTTCAAATACAGCTGATAAAATGCTAATTTCGAGAATGCTCACAATCCTGTGTGCACCCAAAGAGAGTTCAAGAGAAACTTTGGCAACCATATCTGCAGGATTCCTGTTCAAAGAGCTTGTAAACGAGTGTAGATTTGTTTGTTATTTTCTAAAATATCTAACAATGGATTATGTTTGCGTTTGTACACAAGTGCTAGCGATAACACTAACAGGCATCAGTGTCTGGGTCTTGCCTCTGTGCAGCCAAAGCATGTTGGTTTATAGCAGCCAAACGTCTTAGTTAGCAAACTTAATTTTGTATTCCTAAAGTTTTGGGGGTGTTTTTTGGAGGGGATTTTTGTTCATTTTCTTCCTAATTTAGACATATCTACACTATATTTCCAATATTATTAAGTCATCCATTCAAATAATTTAATTCAGGTTTTCCAATCACTTCCATGGCCACAGGTGTATAAAGCCGAGCCCCTAGGCCTGCAGACTGCTTCTACAGACATTAGTGAAAGAATGGGACGCTCTCAGGAGCTCAGTGAACTCCAGCGTGGTACCGTGATCGGACGGCACCTGTGGAACAAGTCCAGTCGTGAAATTTCCTCACTACTAAATATTCCACAGTCAACTGTCAGTGGGATTATAACAAAGTGGAAGTGATTGGGAACGACAGCAACTCAGCCAGGAAGTGGTCGTCCACATAAAATGACAGAGCGGTCAGCGGATGCTGAGGGGCATAGTGCGCAGAGGTCACCGACTTTCTGCAGTCAATCACTACAGACCTCCAAACTTCATGTGGCCTTCAGATCAGCTCAAGAACAACGTAGAGAGCTTCATGGAATGGGTTTCCATGGCGGAGCAGCTGCATCCAAGCCTTACATCACCAAGCGCAATGCAAAGTGTGGAATACAGTGGTGTAAAGCGCAGCCACTGAACTCTAGAGCAGTGGAGACGTGTTCTCTGGAGTGACCAATCACACTTCTCCGTCTGGCTATCTGATGGATGAGTCTGGATTTGGTGGTTGCCAGGAGACGGTACTTGTCTGACTGCATTGTGCCAAGCGTAAAGTTTGGTGGAGGGGGGATCATGGTGTGGGGTTGTTTTTCAGGAGTTGGGCTCGAACCCTTAGCTCCAGTGAAAGGAACTCTTAAAGCTTCAGCACCAAGAGATTTTGGACAATTTCATGCTCCCAACTTTGTGGGAACAGTTTGGGGATGGCCCCTTCCTGTTCCAACAGACACATAGCAAGGTCCATAAAGACATGGGTGAGCAAGTTTGGTGTGGAAGAACTTGAAAGGCCTGCACCTCAATCCAACAGAACACCTTTGGGATGAATTAGAGTGGAGACCAGGCCTTATCGTCCAACATCAGTATCTAACCTCACAAATGCGCTTCTGGAAGAACAGTCAAAAATTCCCATAAACACACTCCTAACCTTGTGGAAAGCCTTCCTAGAAGAGTTGGAGCTGTTATAGCTGCAGAGGGTGGGCTGACATCATATTAAACCCTATGGATTAAGAATGGGATGTCACTCAACTTCATATGTGTGAAAGGCCGATGGCCAAATACTTTTGGCAATATAGTGTAGTTCCACCCACTAGCTTGGATGAAAGCAACAATCGCCAGTTCTGTTATGTCAGCTGTATTGACTAGCATTGCACTTAGTGATGGGGGGAGATGGAGGGGCCACCCCAGCCGCGCAGAGAGACCAAGACACGGTCTCTCAAGGCCACGGATGGCTGTAGCATCACTGGGGATCAAATGTCCTCACAATGTCCTGGTGATAGGAGGAGGTGCTGTCCCTACATAACTTCTAATAAATTGAACAAAAATATGAAGTTCATGATTACAAAAACAAAATAAATAGTTAAAAATTGCAGTCTATTCAGCCAAAATTTCTGTTCTTTGTCCACACCTCTTTCCCAAAAATAAACGCCTTTCATTGGGTTAGGACAATGTTTAGCCCAAGATAGCACATATGCTGACAAAAGATTGGTAAAATGTAAAAATGTACAGTAAAATCTATACAATTTCTTGATTTCTTTTCATTTCAATTTAAGAACTGCTGAAGAGTGATTTTTTTCCATTTTATTACAACATGCCAACATGCTATCATTCACATTAACTATATCTTCTCTATTCATTTTCATGCGCCAGCTTCTTTCCAATGACATGATGTTTTGTATTGTGTAAACATCCTTCACAGCACAGCTCTACTGAGGACCCATCTTTCTCGGCTGCCATCCAGCTTTTGGAACCATGGGGGTCATTAATTCTGATGACTGCTCTGCTTAGTCATAACAGCCGCTATGTTCTGTTGGATGCTTTGCACTCTATGGTGCCATCACTGCTACTTCATGAATCTGCCATATTGAAGGATTATAATTCCCTCAGACAAATTTAAGAATGGTTGAATGACCACAGTGACGTTTGTCCATGGCCTCTCCAATCACCAGACTGAAAAAGCATTGACTCTTCAGTGCGGTTTTGGAGCAAATTTTTCCATCCTTCAAGAACTAGGCCTCTTATTTTTGAATGGCCATGTACACCTAGTTTTGGATGGGTTCACCAAGGTGTTCTGTAGGAAACAACATCTTAGATCCTCCCCTGTGGTTGTATGTGCCAAAAACAGGTGGTCATTACATATTTTTTTAAAGGGCTGTGCCTTTAAGACTGGCATGTAAATGACTGTTCTGATTGGTTGCCCTATATTGTGCCTCTGCATTAAAACACTGCATATAACTTCAGCATGAGTGGGCGGGGCCAAACTGCTGTAGGCTGTGGTTCTTTTAGACTAGGGGTGGTATGTTTTACATTTTTTATAGTGTTTAATGCTACTGTAGTTCTAAAATAAAGAGGAAATTTTGTTTTTCCATGATATGGTACTAACCTAATGCCCCTTTTCACTTCACTCGGTGATCAGTGTTTGGCTTTCCAAGATATGGAACTCACCAACTGTTCCCCTTCACTCCCTGTGATCAGTAGCTTCTATGCTAAGCACACTGCTGGCTATAGTATTATCCATCACACAGCAGCGGTCTGATGTCCTTTCCATGGCTTTCATGTTGCTAAATAAGCTGTCACTGAGGTTTTGCTCTGAGCTCCACAGAATCGGCAGTGCGTTGCTCGGAATGCTAACGGTACAAACTGTGTTCGCTTTCATAGAGAGAGAGAGAGAGAGAGAGACAGAGAGAGAGAGAGAGAGAGAGGGGAGGGGAAAAGTGACAATTTATCCAAGGCTGCGAGAAGATGTATGATGACTATAAGATGGCAGTATTAAACTATCAGAGTCACTGTGCCAAATCCAACACATTTTTGCTTATCAGTCTAATTAACCTATCTTCAGCTAGGCACCGTCGTTAAATCACCCCCATCTGTTAGCTGGAGGAAAGTGCCATCTCTGCTCCTCCACCCCCATCTGCGGTGACACGTCAGCTATCAGTCTGATTCATGAACATGTCCCTCTCCCTGCCGCGGCTGCTGGAATATTAGCGGCGGTAGTCGCAAACTAAATATAATCCCTGCAATATGCTAATTCATTAGCATGACAGCTCTCGCTATTTGTCTGCCTGCCAGACACTTCCTGTTCCTATTGTTGCCATGACAAGCATCTGTCACGGTTAGCGTCCCCGTCATTTGAGTCGCTAATGCTAGCACTCCGTTCAGAATACCTGCTCTTACTTCCCTACATCGGGACTGCGGAATGAACCGAGGAGGATTTAAGGCACATTATCTTCAGTACGCACTAAATTTAGACTGTGTGGGAAGTTCGTGTCACAGGAATGGAACAGTACAGGCGCTGTGCTGAGCCTGCTAGGATCTAGCACAGGGGGGCGTTTAGCAGCAGCCTTGGAGGGCCACAGCACAGCGCGGTTTAGCGAGGACGTCTTGAAGCCGTTTTTGTAGAGCTGGACAGGACGTGGCCCTGGAGGGTCACCATGCCGAACAGATTAGAGTTTAAAACCCAAGGTCCAGGCAGATGCTTTCTGAGAAGAGCTGACCCACGGTCGCCCTTTCTGACCACACCACTGCGCCTGTGTCTAATAAGAGCTGGTATGAGACGTGTCTGGCTGCCCTCAGCCTGCCACCAGTGTCTGTCACACAGGCCAATTATCCAGACCAGGCCTCACTGGAGACAAGAGGACACCTTCTATTGCTGAACTTGTTTTGGAGAAGAGCGCTAGCAGACATCATGTTCAGTCCTCATTCATCAATGTTGTGCAAAGACGAGTGCAAATTGGAGAGCTGGAAGACATACAAACTGCTGATTCATATCACATCAAAATGAGCAGAGATTTGAGTGGAACTGATGAATCAGCTTTTGTTCCCCAGAAAACTTATTACATGCAAATGGCATGTCATTTACATATGTTTTAGGCTCTGTTTCATGAGGATGGATCGAGTGAGCCAATAAAAGGAAACTGTTCAGCAGATTCATGAATCATTAGATGCCCCCCCCATAGACAAAGCAGCTCCCCCTGCTTAAATATCTTTGTAATGTAAAAGTGACTATGACTCAAAGTGGGAAAGTACATCACAGTACATTCATAGTTTTATGTAAGCATTGTGAAGTAACGTTGTTTTTCCTAAAGCTCTGTCTGATTAGGCATTGTTGACATGGCTTCTACTTCATTAGCTAAGCGGTTGAATTCCTTTGCTTGGCAGCCATTTGCCATGACAGTAGTATTAAGCAAATAAAAACTGCAGCACAAGACTTTTTTAAGGCATAGAATTGGACTGCTCTGCCATGACCAAGTCAATCACCTGATCAATCTAATCGTGCACTCATTTTACAATCAGATTCGACCATATGCAACTTTGGCAAGTAAGGGCCAGTATGGGCATGGCGCTATCTGCTTTTGTGGAAGTGTAAACTTTCCAAAAATGTTGGGAAGCTGTGCAAAATGTTAATAAAAACAAAATAATTTAAACCCTATATTTCATTCAATATAATACGAAGACAACATATCAAATGTTAAAACTGAGAAATTTTGTGTTTTGAAAAAGTATTTGATCATTTTGAATTTGAGGCCAACAACATGTTGCACTAAAAGTTGGGGCCTGTTTACCACTCTGTTTTATTACCTCTTCTTTTAACAACACTCTGGGAACTGAGAAGACACTGCTGTAGCTTTGAAAGTGAAATGTTTTCCCATTTTTGCTTAACATTGGATTTCAGCTGGTCAACAGTTCAGAGTCTTTCTTGTATTTTTCATTTTATTGTGTGCCAAATGTTTTCCGTGGTGACAGGTCTGGACCAAAGGCAGGTCAGTTTAGCACTCAGACTCTTTCAATAGAGAGCAATGCTGTTGTAATACATTCAGAATGTAGTTTAACATTGTCTTCCTGAATCAAGGCCTTCCCTGAAAAAGATGTCATCTGGATGGCAGAAAATATTATGTATATATCCTTCAGTATAAATGGTGCCTTCCCAGATGTGCACGTCACCCATGCCATTTGCACTCATTCACCCTGACAATAAATAAATAACAATAATATTTCAACATTTTATTTTGTCTTTGAAGTGTTTTCAGCTAAATATAGGGTTTAAATGAATGACAGCATCTCAACTTTTTTAGAAAGAAATAGGGTTGTAGTTAACATTATATATATATATTTATATATATATATATACATACATATATTTAAAAAAGTCAAATCAATCTCACAGCAAATCCCAGTGTAGGCGTCCTTCTTCTAGGACTAAAATTGCAGTGAGGATCACCTTAATAAAGCAGCATGGAGGCATATCCCATAGTGCATAGCATTCTCAGCCTTCCTCGCACCTGCCGTGAAGCAAAGCGAGAAGCCTGGAGGCAGACATGGAGCACCGACCGCCAAAGCTTTTCATATTCAGCTCCCGTCTTCATTATGATCCACAGGTGGGAAAAACAACCTGTGAAGAAAAATATACACGCATACACACCCACACCCACACACACACACATACACACACACACATACACATACACGTATCACCAAAACGCCTTTTTACTGCTGTACAGACCCTCTTAGGCTTCCTATACAGTAAGCGAACATACAGCTCAGTGTTAGGTGGGCTGCCTGTGGGGGTTTACGGGGTATGAAGGTGCAATGGAAGACCCGTTTCCAGGTGAATAACATGTAAAATTCATTGGCTGGCCTTGAGGGGAACCAGATAAGGGGGTGGTGTAAGAAGAGTGGCAGACCCACCACTGCTCCACCCTCTTCTTGACCCCTTAAAAGAAAGTTAAATCTTTTCTTACGTGAGTGAGAAGTGAGTTTGATGTAGAATGTAAACATGTTTCAAAACTTTTCATCCTTCAGTCCATACAAAACCAAAGCTGCAAAAAGCCCATCTGTTTTTGTGAAGTCCTGGAAATCAATACATCTGCATACATTATCTACCAATACAATCTACTGCAGTGTAGCACTGCTCACTAACGTTGGAGTGTGTTGGCCCGGGCTGCGTACTATGCTTTTGTTATGCAGCCATATATCAGTCTTGAAGGCTTCCATAAAAACAGCCTCTTTAATTCTAAAACACGTCATCGTGAACAAATAAATTACTTCGATTTTTTGGTACATGTAACCATGCAAATATTATAAGAGGTCCTTACAGGATAAAATGAAAGTAGGATATTTATTTGATGTATTTAATAATACCTTTAGAGCGGAGCAGCAAGCAATGTTTGTTTATTTGATGTTAATAACATTATTGGATGTCTGTTAACAAAGCCTCTAGAGGGCATCAGTGAGCCACTTAGCCGATTTGTCCACTTCGACTTTAATAGTGACATATAATTAACAACAAAAAGACAATTAAATTGCAAAGTGCAGTTGTGTAAATGGCAATTAACCATCAGCTAAACTATTAATCGCAGACTAGCAGTTGGTTATCACACAGAATTAGCCAAAATTTGCAACCCTACTCACGCACTTAGCAACACCGAGGAAATGGGTTCTATCTGAGGTTTGGGGCCGGTTAAAAAACACTGTGCCTCTCCTCCGCTTTACTTGCAGCTCGAAATGAAGCTTGTAGATTTTGTGTGGGTGAAAAAAAAAAATCATGAGGAAGCAGTCACATGGCAGTAAACTCAGTCTTACGAAGGTCAGAGTGGAATAGCACATACACAGGCTGCAGCTCCAAGATCCACACACAAACCTCCTC
Source organism: Pygocentrus nattereri (assembly GCF_015220715.1). Taxonomy (NCBI): domain Eukaryota; kingdom Metazoa; phylum Chordata; class Actinopteri; order Characiformes; family Serrasalmidae; genus Pygocentrus; species Pygocentrus nattereri. The sequence goes on from NC_051230.1 coordinate 31,093,238, forward strand.
CTCCTCCTTCTCGATCCAAAAGAAGAAATAAACAAACATACTGCCATGACAGATTTCCTGCATTCCTATTGCAGATGTTTCACATTTGTAAACCGCTTTAATTTGGTAAATCGGGCCTGTTCACGTCCTCATCCATATTCATCAGCTGCCAGGAGGAATCTGCTGCAATTAGACGGAGCTGCTATTCTCACTCTTTGGTGGAAAAGTTGCTTTGTAAACTTTGTACCTCTTTCACAGTAATTACAGACTACCTAAAAGACAACTGTCATTTTTTTGTATCAGTAGTGCTTAAAATAATTTGACAGGTCACAGTTCGGCAATTGCGATGGCATTCTTTAGATACTGGCCTTTAAAGTTAGCCATCTTTCCACAGTTCCATCAATACTTCACTGGGAAGAAGAGATGTCCTTGTCCTTTTCCAGGTGCCAAGTCTTATAGAGCACTTCTAGCTGCCTTTGACAGCCAACCAGATGCACTATAAAAAGACCCCCCACCAAAGAACGTACATCTCTGAGCTACAGACGTGTGACAAATTAAAAGAAAAACCTGAAAGGTTCTGAGTGACCTTGAAAGAGGGTTCTTTACTGGAACGTGGATGGCAGGATCTTCACTTACAAAGACTGCTGAACTGGCTAGTTTTTCAATAGGAGCAATGACTAAAGTGACCTCTGCATTTAGATCTATTGGAAGTACTTCAGTAAACAGGGTTTGTGGATGAAAGGGCACATTCAAAGATCTTGATATGTAAGAGCAACTGTTCCTCAGATTGGAGGGTTGCTCCTATTGGAGGGTTGTAGTGTGTAAAACCATCATTACAAACACAAATGCACTTTCAAGAGGAGAGGATTAGCTGCCATGTTTTGGGGCCATGAATGTGTATGTCTGCCTGTCTGCCCTACGATGGACTGGCAACCTGTCCAGGGTGTATCATGCCTTCCACCCAATGACTGCTGGGATAGGCTCCAGCAACCCTGAGGGAGAAGCAGCTTACAAAATGTGTGTGTGTGTGTGTTTGGTTTGAGGCCATGGTTACTGCAAATCAATACAATTATTCTGGCTGATCTTCTTTATCCTATGATAAAACTTCCAGGATGACAATGCCCCCATTCACAAGGCACAAGGGGTCACTGAATGGCTTGACAGGAACTCTAATGATGTACATCATACACTGTGGCTTTCACAGTCACCAGATCCCAATACAGTTTAACACCTAAGGGAAATTTTAAATCAATTTTGGAAAGAGAATTTTTGGATCCTGCAGACTTTAGCTCAAACCATAATGGACCCCACCTAATCCATCTAATTATTTACTTCAGAATAGAGGTCTATGTGGGATCAACTTTTAGTCCACTCCTGTAGAAAATCTGCCCCATTTGTCTCGCTCCCAACAGTAACCTAAACGTTTTGTCCCGCTTTTGCCCACAGTCCTGTATAGACATTATTTTGCTGTTAGGCATTATTAAAATGTGTTAATTCATGTGATACATGTGTTATTCATCAAAGTGATTGTTATCCCATTTTGGGGTTTAATGTTAATTTGCAGAATGTCTCCATATGTATGTATTGTCTCGCTCCCATAAATGACACTGAAAATTAGCCCTGCACCGCAAGATATTGTGGAAACGATGGGAATTCAAACCTCTACTTTAGAAGTCCTTGATTAGCAGAAAGACATTTGGGTTGTAGGTGAAACCTACAGGAAGGTCGATCTCCAGTACTATTATCGTGGTCACTGCTTCATGGCAAGGAGCTTTGAAGCCATTCTGACCTTGCTAACGCACTTTATGTTGCTTTTTCCTTTAATTTGTCCCCTGTCTCTAGATCACAGTTAAGTAACGTTACACTGTTAGAAGGTACAAACAGTGTAAATGTACCCTCAATGGTTCAACAATAGTTTTAAGGTCCAACTGTGTACCTTTAAAAAGATTTCCCATGGTAAAAAGTATGTATTTGCACCTTTTTCATAATCTAATGTTTTAAAAAGAACAATAAAATAAAAAGATCTGGAGACGAGACTGGGTGCATGGAGTCAATACAACTAAGAAAATATCATTTCTATGCATTATGGTACAGTTATGTTCCCTGAATAAAGGTACTGAGATGTACCCTTGAGGGTACCACCCCAGTGACCCAAGGGGTACTGCTCCAGTAACAGTTTCGTACCTTTATTTCTGAGACTGTATTATGAAAAATACAAAGATGTTTTATCCCACTTTGACTTGAGTCTTTGTCTATGCCATTAGTGAATGGGAAAGAGTGGCCTCATGTGGCCGTGAATGCGATCAAGTAGTTCTCTCTTTGAGAGAAAGTGTTAATATGGCATTTTGTGTTTGCAGCCGTGAACCTGTCTTTCTGTATTGAATCAGACAAGCTTTAGGGGGCTTTTTCTAAGAGTGTGTGAGGTGTTGTCAGCTCAAAGCGGTGATCGATTCAACACCTTCACCTCTCTCGCGTGCCGAGATCATGCAAGTCCCAAAACGCCTGCCTCAGCTTGCTTGCTTCTGTTTTCTGTCATGACAGCTGGCACAATGGGCGTTAAAGCAGGAACATGTATTGCTCGAGCCTCGACTCTCAGCCCAGCAGAGACTGATCTAGTGCCAGCATGTGAAAAACCACCTTCGCTGAGATTTAAATCCACCAGTCCTAGTTTGAGGCCTTTCAAAGACCAGAAAAGAAACGGTGCGCTGTCATTTCAAATCAGTTCAACTGGGTATGATCTGAGCTTTTTACAGCAACACACAAATGCCAAGCGGTCTGCTTGTGCAAACTGATGTCGATGCCCCAGAGGGCTGATGAAGAGTGAGGAAGACTCTCCCCATAGAAGCTCCTTCTTCTTGTCAGTGTCTGCCTGTACAGGTTTTACAGCTCACTCACGGGGAAAGTGCACCACTCTCCCAACAACCCCACATCCCCCTCCCACTGCTGCACTGCTTGCTTACTGTATGCAGAAAGAGTGGAACAGCAGTGCCCCCTGTTGGTATGATGTTGGTAGAAGGAATCATATTAAAGAGTTCATGGTAGCACTGGTGATGCAGCACTGTTCAGTGAACACGTACCCACACTCACGCCCATGTTCCAGCACGCACACCCGTCAACAACTCTTTACTTATTTCTAGGGATTTTTTGTAATACTATGGCAAAATACTGCTGTGCCTACACAACAAGAAACCTAATGAAAGCTTTTTTAGAAAGTACTGTTCCTAATGAGGGTGAGCAAACTGTTGCATGCTAACATTACTAACATTACTAACATTACATTATCGATTTAATCTCTGATTTAAAAATCATGCGCAAACCCAATTCCAAGAAAATTGGGATAGTAGGTCAGTCAAAACAGAAAGCATTGACTTCTAAATTTTGTTTAACTGTTTAATTGAAAGCAGCATTAAAAAAGACATATAACAGTTTAGCTCATCGATTTTATTGTAAATATGCACTAATTCCAAATTTGATGCCTGCAACATGTTCCAAAAAATTGGTATATTGGTAAAGTAAGAACTGAAAGTTAAGATAAAACCATCTGTTTTTAACCTTTCCACAGAAATGCAGGTGAATAGGTAACAGCTACTGGCATCATGTTTGGGACCGCTCATAAATGGTTCAGTCATTTACAAGCAAAAATGGGTTGACTTTTGTTGCTTTGTGAAAAAATAGCCCAATGGTTTAAGAACGTTTCTCAATGTATGATTTCAAGCATTTTAGGGATTTTATCATTGACAGTGCATAACATCATTAAAAGATTCAGAGAATCTGGATTAATGTGCATACACAACACTTCTGGCAGTAAAATTTCAATTAATTTAGCAGTTCTGATTCTGGAGATGAAGCTGTTGCGTGTATCCCAAACATGTGATCCATCCAGGAACCTGTAGAACAACATCACCAAACAAAGCTGATAGTTGATTCATATCAGCCTGGGAACCTACTCAGGTGAACATCTGATTAATTAAAAAATCTAAAGAATGCTTTTTCTTTTGCCAAGTACTAAGAATCTGTTTTGTATGATAACCAACACAGCATAACACAGTGACTATGGTGAGTCAGTGGCAGTGAAGCAGAGGCACAAACAACACACAGAGCAAGAGATAAACAACAGCAATACCTCGATATATTTCTTGCAATAAATACAAATTAATACATTAATAAATTAGTGTTTGCCAGAAAGTGTATATCATGGTGTAATTCAAATTTGTTATGGTTTCAACAGAAATCAAAGTATGTATGTTTTCAAATAAAACTATTTAAGATGCTGAGGTAAACATATTGTTGTAAGTAAACAGTTGTTTATCACAGTGTAAATCAGTGCTTTGTTTCCAATCCCAGTTCATATTATTATTGTTGATCTATAAGTTATTAAATGTTGTAATAAGAAACATTTCACATTTTACCATTACCACACACCCCTCTCATCTTATGTCTTGCAGAACTGCTTGCACCTTTACAAACTGTTGTCGTGTTTTCTTTAATTCCTTTTTCTAATGTTCATACTTAGCTAATATTTACCTATGAATTCTCCCATCCTGGTATGAATCCAGTTTCAGCTGTGTTTGGTAATGTGGTTTGATTGTCTGCTGATGGGTCACATGTAAGGAGCACAAGCACTGTAAGCTAACAAAGTGTTTTAAAAAGATCAGAATTTCTGAAGCTAAATGATTGTATTTTGATTGTATTCAACCTCTGATTTTTTAAATCACACCACTTTCTTTAGTGCTGGTCAGTCATTTCCAGCCTCTTAGCTATTTTGTGGTTTCTATTAAAATTCTCAGCTCTTTGTTATAGCCGTCTTCCATCCTCAAGAAATGTTGAGCAGCTGAGTACTGCCCACTGTATGTAACGCTAGATAACTTATTGGTGCCTCTACCTGTTAGTTCCTTAATCAGGATTTTACTGACCCTAACAAAGCTTTCCACAGAGATTACCAGCAAAGTTTAGAATACCAGGTATGATGGTAACACACATCACTATAGCATTCACAACACTTTTGGCAGTAATACGTCATTATGTTCACTTTGCAGTTCTCATGCTGGAGAACTGTGTCTCGAACATGTGATCCAGCCAAGAACCTGTAGAACAACATCACAAAACAAAGCCGATAGTTTATTCATACGTGCCTGGGTGTTGCCTGCTTGGTTAAACATCTGATTACCAAACAAAGACAAACAAGACAGCATACAAGGATGTGCAAGCAGAACATACATGCTGTGAAAAGTTTTTAACCTCCTTTAAATTACCAGCATTTTCTAGACTTAAAATAATAATTAGACATTTTTGTAGTCAGTACTTTTATTTTGAAATGCTATGCTTTGACACTATATTAAGAAGCTGTTTTTGGTGTTATAATATGTTATATGCACCCGTGGAAGATCATTTGAATGGCTAGTTACAATGACAATAGGCACAGGAAAAGGGAACAGTGGACAACCTTGACTTGGTTCTGGAAATACCAAGAATCATTTTCAGTGACAATGGTAGGTGATGATTTAGCCAGGCTTGATTTGAGGAGGGCAAGATCTGTGAACCGGAAGAGATGTTTGAAGTTAAGAACAGCTACATTACAGAGCTGAGAGTCTGAAAGTGGAAACGACTCAGCTGGCATTGACTGGACGCGCCAGCGCTAATGAAAGTGGTTTGATTAAAACTCTGAGGTTAAACTTTTGGGTGTATCCTCAAATACACATAAGACACTGTAATAATATTAATTTATATAAAGAAAAAAAGGTGATTAGCGTATCATTTTTGTTAGGACCGACCGATTCGGGTCCGTTTGTGGAAGAGGAACCAGAGAGCGGATTACACCTGTCCAGTTAGAATCTCTCAGTCTCAGCAAGAGCGCTCGGTGCAGGAAGACAGAACCACTCTCGTAAGCAATCAAAGAGTTTATTGTCTTCTGCACAAAGAAAGAAGGGCACTCCTTCTTTTATACAAAAAAACAAGCAAACAGGGTGGACCCAATACCTGTCTAACAGTCATACTGCTAAACTGACAGAAACACCTACACTCACGGACCACAGGAACTGCCCAAGGGAGGGGGGCTTCGGCTCTGTGTACGATAATCTTACCCACAAAAGGGAACAAGTGGTTTTGGACGGAATGTCTTCATGATAAGAGAAGCAAGTTATTTGTGCAAACTGCCAAGGACAGCAGTTATGCTTGCTGCAAAATCTGCTTAGAGCAGAGTTGGAGCAGAGTTAACCCTTTCATTCCCCTCTTTTATGCCTCACCAACTGGTGGGGCATAACATGGCAAGTTACTGTGGTGCGTGAGAGCACACATACATATTGTTGGTGCTGAAGATGAGAGGCTGGTATACGGGCCGCGGGGGTCGCATCGCGGAGGCCAGCGCGTAGACCCTTTCCATGAGGCATCTGAAAAAACAAGGGCCCAAACACAACAACAGCAAAACCATACAGATAAAAGGGACAGCCATAGTAAAATAAGGAGTCAGTAAGGAGTTAGTAAGGACATATTTAAAAATGTACTGCAAACATGTAGCAAGATCTGTAGTGTTTTAGAACAAAAATCCTGTGATAAAGAAAGAGAATAATTAATGTGAGGGTCATAATGAGTAACATTCAAGCAGTCAGGAGACAGACAGGTGTGTGCTACAGCCTGCAGAGTAGCAGAGAGATCCAGAGGGGCCGTGGTCATGGAGTGCTTGTCCACACTGGAAGGCATCAGGTGACACACGTAGCAGGAGTCATTGGTGTACTGCTTGGCTGTCCAGTGTCCAGTTAGCATACTGCCAGAAAACGTTATCCATGGGGGATCCGCCAGCACTTTCCACCAGGCACAGGATTAATATTAGCTGCAACATACTTCTGTAACACAGGACAAGTTAGAGATAGGAAACAAAAATATTTAGACGTCTATCATGTATATACATCACTGCGGGGCTGACTGACATCTGGAGGCATGAATCCACTGTGGGAAAAGATCGGTTAATACCCCCGTGCGTGTGACAGCGAGCACAGTAGTGGGTTCAGAGAAAGGGGGGTCTGAAAAACCCTTTCTCTCAAATTTCTTGACCAGTACCTGATCGCCCGGCTTAAAAGCATGAGTTGGGACCTTGGGAGCGTCTGTGATAGTTTGGTTGACCCTCTCCCAGTATTCATTCAGAACAGTTAACAACCCTGCGGTGTACTCGCTGCGATGCACATCCAAGTCCACCATTCCCCCCAGAGCCGTTTTCTGACGCCATGGGAGGGGAAATGGCCGTCCCATGACAATTTCATACGCCGACAGACCACCCAGAGTGTCTGTGCGTGTCATCCGCAGTTCGGCCAGAACTACAGGTAAAACCATCACCCAATTGGTTTTACTTTGGAGACTTTGGAGGTGAACGGTGTGCCTTTGTCGGAGTCTATTCCTAAGGGGACACCGTAAAGCGGTATGATTTCTTGGCATAGTTTTGTCACGACTGTATTTGCATTTTCTTTATTGCATGGGAACGCCTCTGTCCAACGAGAAAATGTATCTACTAAGACCAGTAAATATTTGTGAGGCCCTACAGTCGTCATGTGTGTGAAATCGATTTGCCATTCTTGGAAAGGTGTTTCCGGTTTAGGTAGAACTTGGTGCGGTCCGGTCGGTTTTGGGTTATTCTGTGCACATGTAAGACAACGGTCTAATATGCGATCAATGGCAGAGTTCAAATTGTGAATGCAAAACAATTCGGACATGTCATGCTTTACCCCTCTTCGTTCCCGATGCGAAAAAATAAGTCCAAGCAGTGATGCAGACGTTGGATGGTTAATTTCAAAGGTCTATTCCTTTTATACAACAGTTAAATAAATAAAGTAAGAGATAAATGAACTGGGCTGTGAACATAGCATTTAATATGTTAATATGTTTGATAAACAGAACACATCAATGACTGTTAAGTATTGGGCTGGATGTATTATTCTTTGGGGTCACATGGCAGTTAGGGGCAGGAAACACTGCATGTGTATACGGAAGAATGGATTTTGCTAAATGTCAGCTGATTTGCGAAGCAAACGTGACAGTCGAGAGCTAAAAAGATGCTGGCTTCTAGAACAGGTCCATGATCCAGAACATCCACCATTAAATACTTCAAGAAAAACAACTTGAAGCTACTGAAAAGACCCTCACTGTCACCAGACTTGAAAATCTGTGGGGAGGTTTTAAAGTTCAAAAGTTTTAGTTCAAAAGAGAATCCACACCTGCACTGTGAAATAACTTTAACCTTTCTGTTTGGCTTAGGCTTGATGTTGCATTGTCTTTTTAGATTTGTTTTTTTCTATCTTGCTGTCTTTACCAATACATTTATTTCTTTGATTATGCAAGTGTGAAAATGACTACAGGCAAAAGTACAGCCTCCACGTGGTTGGTTTGGTTTTAACACTGTTACACTAAACATATCAAAGTAAACAATAAGAGGAATCTATATACATACAACTATATGAATTTACACTGGTGCTTGCAAGTTTGTGAACCCTTTAGAATTTTCTGCATTTCTGCATAAATATTACCTAAAACATCATCAGATTTTCACACAAATCCTATAAGTAGATAAAGAGAACTCAGTTAAACAAATGACAAACCAGCCATTAGGGGTGTAATTTGTGTACTTCTGGTGCCGGTCCCAAGCCCGGATAAATGGTGAGGGTTGCGTCAGGAAGGGTATCCGGCATTGTGCCAAAACTATCATGCGGATCACAAACATGATTGCCATACTGGATCGGTCGAGGCCCGGGTTAACAACGACCGCCTCCGGTGCTGTTGAACAGCAGGGTGCCGGTGGAAATTGGACTACTGTAGGTCGAAGACCATCAAAGAGGAGAGGAGGAAGGTGGGTTAGAAGGCAGCGAGAGAGAAGGAAAGGCAGGAGTGTGTAGGTTAGAGTAGGGACTCTGAACATAGGGACACTGACTGGTAAAGGCAGAGAGCTTGCAGACATGATAGAGAGAAGGAAGGTAGATATTCTGTGTGTCCAGGAGACCAGATGGAAAGGAAGCAAGGCCAGGAACATTGGAGGTGGATTCAAACTGTTCTATCATGGTGTAGAGAGGAAGAGAAATGGAGTAGGGATAATCCTCAAGGAACAGCTTGTGAAAAGGGTTCTGGATGTAAAGAGAGTGTCAGACAGGATCATGAGCCTGAAGTTGGAGGTTGATGGTGTGATTTTGAATGTGGTCAGTTCATATGCACCACAGGTTGGTTGTCAATTAGAGGAGAAAGAGGAATTTTGGAGTAAGATGGATGAAGTGGTAGATGGTGTCCCTAGAGAGGAGAGATTAGTGATTGGTGCAGACTTCAATGGACATGTTGGTGAAGGGAACAGAGGGGATGAAGAGGTGCTGGGTATGTATGGAGTGAAAGACAGAAATGCGGAAGGTCAGATGGTTGTAGATTTTGCAAAGAGAATGGAAATGGCTGTGGTGAACACGTATTTTCAGAAGAGGGAAGAACACAGGGTGACATACAAGAGTGGAGGGAGGTGCACACAGGTGGATTATATCCTTAGCAGGAGATGCCACCTAAAGGAGATTGGAGATTGTAAAGTGGTACCAGGGGAAAGTGTAGCAAGGTAGCATAGGGTGGTTGTCTGTAGAATGAGATTAGAAACAAAGAAGAGAAAGAGACTGAAGACAGAGCCATAGATTAGATGGTGGAAGCTGAAGGAGGAGGATGGTTGCAGGCAGTTCAGGGAAAAATTGCAACAGGCCCTTGGGGGCAGTGAGGAGCTACCTGAGGACTGGGAAACTACAGCTAAGGTGGTGAGAGAAACTGGCCAAAATGTGTTGATTGTTTCGTCTGGTCAGAGAAAAGAAGACAAGGAAAGTTGGTGGTGGAATGAGGAAGTCCAGGAGAGTATTCAGAAGAAAGCAGCTAAGAAAAAAGTGGGATAACCAGAGAGATGAAGGAAGTAGGCAGGAGTACTGTGAGGCTGGTTGCATAGCAAAAAGAATGGTGGCAAAGGCAAAGGCTCAGGCCTATGATGAGCTGTATGAGAGGCTGGACAGTAAAGAAGGAGTAAAGGACTTGTATCGTTTGGCTAAACAGAGAGATAGAGCTGAAAAGGATGTACAGCAGGTTAGGCTGATAAAGGATAGAGAGGGAAATGTACTAGTGAGTGAACAGAGAGTGTTGAGTAGATGGAAGGAGTACTTTGAAGAACTAATGAATGACGAAAACGAGAGAGAGAGAGGAGGACAACGGGGGGAGAGATAGTGGATCAGGAAGTGCAGAGAATTAGTAAGGTGGAAGTGAGGGCAGCTTTAAAAAGGATGAAGAATGGAAAGGCAGTTGGTCCAGATGACATACCTGTGGAGGTATGGAGATGTGTAGGAAAGAGTTGTTGAAGCAAGGCTAAGGCGAGAGGTTCAGATCAGTGAGCAGCAGTTTGGTTTCATGCCCAGAAAGAGTACCACAGATGCAATATTTGTGTTGAGAGTGTTGGTAGAGAAGTACAGAGAAGATCAGAAGGAGCTACATTGTGTCTTTGTGGATCTAGAGAAGGCATATGATAGGGTGCCAAGAGAGGAACTGTGGTACTGTATGAGGAAGTCAGGTGTAGCTGAAAAGTATGTTAGGGTGGTGTAGGACATGTATGAGGATAGTGAGACAGTGGTGAGGTGTCCAGTTGGAGTGACAAATGGTTTCAAGGTGAAGGTAGGTTTACATCAGGGATCAGCTTTGAGCCCCTTCTTGTTTGCAATGGTGATGGAAAGGTTGACAGATGAGGTCAGGCAGGAGGCTCCATGGACCATGATGTTTGCAGATGACATTGTAATCTGTGGTGAGAGTAGAGAGCAGGTGGAAGAGAATCTGGAGAGGTGGAGGTTTGCACTGGAGAGGAGAGGAATGAAGGTCAGTAGAGACAAGACGGAATACATGTGTGTGAATGAGAGGGAGTCAGGTGGAAAGGTGAAGATGCAAGGAGTAGAGGTCGTAAAGGTGGATGACTTCAAATATCTTGGGTCCATCCATCCAGAGCAATGGACAGTGTAGAAAAGAGGTGAAGAAGAGGGTGCAGGCAGGATGGAGTGGGTGGAGACGGGTGTCAGGGCTGATGTGTGACAGAAGGATAGCAGCAAGAGTGAAAGGGAAGGTTTACAAGGCAGTAGTGCGTGCTATGATGATCCTGCTATGATGTATGGTTTGGAGACTGTGGCTCTGTCTAAAAGACAGGAGGCTGAGCTGGAGGTGGCGGAGATGAAGATGCTGAGATTTTCGTTGGGAGTGACGAGGATGGACTAGATTAGATTAGAAATCTAGATTAGAAATTAGCAGATCAGAGGGACAGTGGAGGTGGAGCAGTTTGGAGATAAAGCCAGAGAGGCCAGGTTGAGATGGTTTGGACATGTGTTGAGGAGGAATAGTGGATATATTGGGCAAAGAATGTTGGAGATGGAGCTGCCAGGTAGAAGGAGAAGAGGTAGACCTCAGAGAAGGTTTATGGATGTAGTGAAGCTGGACATGGAGATGGTTGGTGTGAAAGTAGAGGAGGCCGTGGATAGGGCAAGATGGAGGCAGATGATCCGCTGTGGCGACCCCTAAAGGGAGCAGCCAGAAGAAGAAGAAGAAGAAGATCATTGACGGTCCATAACATCATTAAAAGACTCAGAGAATCTGGATTAATGTGCATACACAACACTTCTGGCAGTAAAATTTCAATTAATTTAGCAGTTCTGATTCTGGAGATGAAGCTGTTGCGTGTATCCCAAACATGTGATCCATCCAGGAACCTGTAGAACAACATCACCAAACAAAGCTGATAGTTGATTCATATCAGCCTGGGAACCTACTCAGGTGAACATCTGATTAATTAAAAAATCTAAAGAATGCTTTTTCTTTTGCCAAGTACTAAGAATCTGTTTTGTATGATAACCAACACAGCATAACACAGTGACTATGGTGAGTCAGTGGCAGTGAAGCAGAGGCACAAACAACACACAGAGCAAGAGATAAACAACAGCAATACCTCAATATATTTCTTGCAATAAATACAAATTAATACATTAATAAATTAGTGTTTGCCAGAAAGTGTATATCATGGTGTAATTCAAATTTGTTATGGTTTCAACAGAAATCAAAGTATGTATGTTTTCAAATAAAACTATTTAAGATGCTGAGGTAAACATATTGTTGTAAGTAAACAGTTGTTTATCACAGTGTAAATCAGTGCTTTGTTTCCAATCCCAGTTCATATTATTATTGTTGATCTATAAGTTATTAAATGTTGTAATAAGAAACATTTCACATTTTACCATTACCACACACCCCTCTCATCTTATGTCTTGCAGAACTGCTTGCACCTTTACAAACTGTTGTCGTGTTTTCTTTAATTCCTTTTTCTAATGTTCATACTTAGCTAATATTTACCTATGAATTCTCCCATCCTGGTATGAATCCAGTTTCAGCTGTGTTTGGTAATGTGGTTTGATTGTCTGCTGATGGGTCACATGTAAGGAGTACAAGCACTGTAAGCTAACAAAGTGTTTTAAAAAGATCAGAATTTCTGAAGCTAAATGATTGTATTTTGATTGTATTCAACCTCTGATTTTTTAAATCACACCACTTTCTTTAGTGCTGGTCAGTCATTTCCAGCCTCTTAGCTATTTTGTGGTTTCTATTAAAATTCTCAGCTCTTTATTATAGCCGTCTTCCATCCTCAAGAAATGTTGAGCAGCTGAGTACTGCCCACTGTATGTAACGCTAGATAACTTATTGGTGCCTCTACCTGTTAGTTCCTTAATCAGGATTTTACTGACCCTAACAAAGCTTTCCACAGAGATTACCAGCAAAGTTTAGAATACCAGGTATGATGGTAACACACATCACTATAGCATTCACAACACTTTTGGCAGTAATACGTCATTATGTTCACTTTGCAGTTCTCATGCTGGAGATGCAGCTGTTGCATGTGTCTCGAACATGTGATCCAGCCAAGAACCTGTGGAACAACATCACCAAACAAAGCCAATAGTTGATTCATGTGTGCCTGGGTGTTGTCTGCTTGGGTAAACATCTGATTAATTAAAAAATCTAAAGAATGCTTTTTCTTTTGCCAAGTACTAAGAATCTGTTTTGTATGATAAACAAGACAGCATACAAGGATGTGCAAGCAGAACATACATGCTGTGAAAAGTTTTTAACCTCCTTTAAATTACCAGCATTTTCTAGACTTAAAATAATAATTAGACGTTTTTGTAGTCAGTACTTTTATTTTGAAATGCTATGCTTTGACACTATATTAAGAAGCTGTTTTTGGTGTTTTAATATGTTATATGCACCCATGGAAGGTCATTTGAATGGCTAGTTACAATGACAATAGGCACAGGAAAAGGGAACAGTGGACAACCTTGACTTGGTTCTGGAAATACCAAGAATTGTTTTCAGTGACAATGGTAAGTGATGATTTAGCCAGGCTCGATTTGAGGAGGGCAAGATCTGTGAACTGGAAGAGATGTTTGAAGTTAAGAACAGCTACATTACAGAGCTGAGAGTCTGAAAGTGGAAACGACTCAGCTGGCATTGACTGAACGCACCAGCGCTAATGAAAGTGGTTTGATTAAAACTCTGAGGTTAAACTTTTGTGTGTATCCTCAAATACACATAAGACACTGTAATAATATTAATTTATATAAAGAAAAAAAAGTGATTAGCATATCATTTTTAAATAAGTCCAAGCAGTGATGCATACGTTGGATGGTTCATTTTAAAATACAGTAATTTAGCTTCAGAAATTTTGATGTCTTTTAAACACTGTTAGCTTGCAGTGCTTGTGCTCCTTAGATGTGACCCATCAGCAATCAATCAAACCACATTACCAAACACAGCTGTCATTGGACAGCATTCACAGGTAAATATTAGCTTTAGAGAAAGTCATTTAAGAAAACATATGACAGGTTTTTTAACAGTTTGTAAAGGCATAAGCAGTTCTGCAGGATACAGAATGTTGTTTGTAATGTAGGTGAACTAATTTAGGTTACACTACCCTTTCAAAAGTACTGGGACACAAGCAGAAACTTTTATTACAACATTTATTAACTTGGAAACAAAGCCCTGGTGAGCTCTTAAATGTACGCTGTTAGCATCGAGAGGTGTTTTCTTCTTCACTGCAGTATCAACTTTCAGCTGTTCCTTTATTTTATGACTTTGAACACAGAAGATTTTGGAATACTGAAGTTAATTTAAGAAAGAACACAAGAGAGAACACAGCTGTGATGTTATTTGTGATAACATGATCTTGAGTGGTCTATTGCTTTTATACAACAGTTAAATAAATAAAGTAAGAGATAAATGAACTGGGCCGTGAACGTAGCATTTAATATGTTTGTTCTCCAGCTCCACACAGACCAACTGACAGCTTCAGAATTTAGTGCAGTCTAATCTTCAGAGTCGGACCAAATCAGCTGTCGGTCAAATGTGATCTTAAGAGTATCCATTTTTTTGTTTGTGGCAAAGTAAGAAGTAAAAACTTTCAAATAGCTTGAGCGTCTCCTACAGCTGTCAAAGTCATTGCTTAACAACGCCATCTCAGTGGAGTGATACAGTGTTTGTGAAAAAGCCGTGATGTTATGGCAAAATACCAGCACAGTTAGAACGACTCAGCTTGCATGGCCAGAACTAACTGTTGTATAATACAATAACATTCTATAGCAATACAACTCCACCACTGTGCTCCCCTGCAGTATCTTCTTCAGATAAAATGACAGTGATGTTGCAGAATAGTATGCTACTCTTTACCAAGAACAACAGGTTTACCTAAGCATCTTATGTAGTTTTATTTGAAACAAGTTTTTTGGCAAACACTGCTCACAACTACCTCTGGACATGTTTTATTCATTTTTGAAGTTAAAGGAGGTAAACACAACTTCTGCTCCAAAATATTTTGCGCACATTACTTTTGATTAATGTGAAAAAGTGAAAAAAAAATGTAATTGTAGATGGCAGCACCCTGTTCTGCTGCAGCTGCTACAGCTTGTGATAGTATCGAAGATTTAAAGATTTAAAGGGTAACCTGGGCAGAACACCGCTTCCCTCTATCCTGCTTGTGAACGTGCAGTCCTTAGAGAACAAATTGGGCTATATGAGGCTGGATTTAACAAGTAAACATGAGGTGAGAGACTGCTGTGTCATAGGTTTTACAGAAACACGGCTTTATCCATCCGTTTTGGATTACGCCGTTACCATGGAGGGGCTAACAATATTCCGGTCGGACAGGAGCAGCGCTCTTATTTGTAAAACCCAGGGTGGCGGTGTTTGCATATTCACCAACAGCAACTGGTGTAGCAACGCAGTGAAAGTCTCAAGTCATAGCTTTTCTGATGTGGAGCTGACTGTAAAATGTAGACCTTTTTATATGTCAAGAGAATTCACTGTCATCATCATTATCGCGGTGAATATCCCCCCCAGCGCAAACACCAGAGAAGCCCTGAGAACACATCAATGACTGTTAAGTATTGGGCTGGATGTATTATTCTTTGGGGTTGCATGGCAGTCAGGGGCAGGAAACACTGCATGTGTATACGGAAGAATTGATTTTGCTAAACGTCAGCTGATTTGGGAAGCAAATGTGACAGTCGAGAGCTAAAAAGAAGCTGGCTTCTAGAACAGGTCCATGATCCAGAACATCCACCATTAAATACTTCAAGAAAAACAACTTGAACCTACTAAAAAGGCCCTCACAGTCACCAGACTTGAAAATCTGTGGGGAGGTTTTAAACAGCCCAAGAACAGAACAGAACTAGACGCATGCTGCTAAGAACAGTGGATGAAAATTCCTAAAACAAGAATAGAACAGCATCCCACAAATATTGTAAGAATTAGGCTTTGCCTCATTACTAATCAATCAAGATGTATATCTTCTACACACCTAGTACTGAAATAAAAATACATAACATACTTGACACACCTGAGTTCAAAAGAGATTCCACACCTGCACTGTGAAATAACTTTCTGTTTCTGTTTGGCTTAGGCTTTGTGTCGCATTGTTTTTTTAGATTTGTTTTTTTCTATCTTGCTGTCTTTACCCATACATTTATTTCTTTGATTATGCAAGTGTGAAAATGACTACAGGCAAAAGTACAGCCTCCACGTGGTTGGTTTGGTTTTAACACACTGTTACACTAAACATATCAAAGTAAACAATAAGAGGAATCTATATACATACAACCATATGAATTTACAGTGGTGCTTGAAAGCTTGTGAACACTTTAGAATTCTCTGTATTTCTGCATAAATATGATAGATTTTCACACAAGTCCTAAAAGTAGATAAACGAACTCAGTTAAACAAATGACAGAAAAATGTTATACTTGATCATTTGTTTATTGAGGAAAATGATACAATATTACATATTTGTGAATGGCAAAAGTATGTGAACCTTTGCTTTCAGTATCTGGTGTGACCCCGCTGTGCAGCAATAACTGCAACTAAACATTTCTGGTAACTGTTGATCAGTCCTGCACAGCGGCTTGGTGGAATGTTTGCCTATTCCTCTGTACACAACAGCTTCAACTCTGGGATGTTGGTGGGTTTTCTCACATTAACTGTTCGCTTCAGGTCCTTCCACAACATTTCGAAGGGATTAAGGTCAGGACTTTGACTTTGCCATTCCAAAACATTAACTTTATTCTTCTTTAACCTTCTTTGGTAGAACGACTTGTGTGCTTTGGGTCATTATCTTGCTGCATGACCCACCTTCTCTTGAGTTTCAGTTCATGGACAGATGTCCTGACATTTTGCTTTAGAATTCTCTGATATAATTCAGAATTCATTGTTCCATTGATGATGGCAAGCCGTCCTGGCCCAGATGCAGCCAAACAGGCCCAAATCATGATACTTCCACCACCATGTTTCACAGATGGGATAAGGTTCTTATGCAGGAATGCAGTGTTTTCCTTTCTCCAAACATAACGCTTTTCATTTAAACCAAAAAATTCTATTTTGGTCTCATCCGTCCACAAAAACATTCTTCCAATAGCCTTCTGGCCTGTCCACATGATCTTTAGCAAACTGCAGATGAGCAGCAATGTTTTATTTGGAGAGCAGTGGCTTTCTCCTTGCAACCCTGCCATGCACACCATTGTTGTTCAGCGTTCTCCTGATTTTGTGATAACATGATCTTGAGTGGTCTATTCCTTTTATACAACAGTTAAATAAATAAAGTAAGAGATAAATGAACTGGGCCGTGAACGTAGCATTTAATATGTTTGTTCTCCAGCTCCACACAGACCAACTGGCAGCTTCAGAATTTAGTGCAGTCTAATCTTCAGAGTCGGACCAAATCAGCTGTCGGTCAAATGTGATCTTAAGAGTATCCATTTTTTTGTTTGTGGCAAAGTAAGAAGTAAAAACTTTCAAATAGCTTGAGCGTCTCCTACAGCTGTCAAAGTCATTGCTTAACAACGCCATCTCAGTGGAGTGATACAGTGTTTGTGAAAAAGCCGTGATGTTATGGCAAAATACCAGCACAGTTAGAACGACTCAGCTTGCATGGCCAGAACTAACTGTTGTATAATACAATAACATTCTATAGCAATACAACTCCACCACTGTGCTCCCCTGCAGTATCTTCTTCAGATAAAATGACAGTGATGTTGCAGAATAGTATGCTACTCTTTACCAAGAACAACAGGTTTACCTAAGCATCTTATGTAGTTTTATTTGAAACAAGTTTTTTGGCAAACACTGCTCACAACTACCTCTGGACATGTTTTATTCATTTTTGAAGTTAAAGGAGGTAAACACAACTTCTGCTCCAAAATATTTTGCGCACATTACTTTTGATTAATGTGAAAAAGTGAAAAAAAAATGTAATTGTAGATGGCAGCACCCTGTTCTGCTGCAGCTGCTACAGCTTGTGATAGTATCGAAGATTTAAAGATTTAAAGGGTAACCTGGGCAGAACACCGCTTCCCTCTATCCTGCTTGTGAACGTGCAGTCCTTAGAGAACAAATTGGGCTATATGAGGCTGGATTTAACAAGTAAACATGAGGTGAGAGACTGCTGTGTCATAGGTTTTACAGAAACACGGCTTTATCCATCCGTTTTGGATTACGCCGTTACCATGGAGGGGCTAACAATATTCCGGTCGGACAGGAGCAGCGCTCTTATTTGTAAAACCCAGGGTGGCGGTGTTTGCATATTCACCAACAGCAACTGGTGTAGCAACGCAGTGAAAGTCTCAAGTCATAGCTTTTCTGATGTGGAGCTGACTGTAAAATGTAGACCTTTTTATATGTCAAGAGAATTCACTGTCATCATCATTATCGCGGTGAATATCCCCCCCAGCGCAAACACCAGAGAAGCCCTGAGAACACATCAATGACTGTTAAGTATTGGGCTGGATGTATTATTCTTTGGGGTTGCATGGCAGTCAGGGGCAGGAAACACTGCATGTGTATACGGAAGAATTGATTTTGCTAAACGTCAGCTGATTTGGGAAGCAAATGTGACAGTCGAGAGCTAAAAAGAAGCTGGCTTCTAGAACAGGTCCATGATCCAGAACATCCACCATTAAATACTTCAAGAAAAACAACTTGAACCTACTAAAAAGGCCCTCACAGTCACCAGACTTGAAAATCTGTGGGGAGGTTTTAAACAGCCCAAGAACAGAACAGAACTAGACGCATGCTGCTAAGAACAGTGGATGAAAATTCCTAAAACAAGAATAGAACAGCATCCCACAAATATTGTAAGAATTAGGCTTTGCCTCATTACTAATCAATCAAGATGTATATCTTCTACACACCTAGTACTGAAATAAAAATACATAACATACTTGACACACCTGAGTTCAAAAGAGATTCCACACCTGCACTGTGAAATAACTTTCTGTTTCTGTTTGGCTTAGGCTTTGTGTCGCATTGTTTTTTTAGATTTGTTTTTTTCTATCTTGCTGTCTTTACCCATACATTTATTTCTTTGATTATGCAAGTGTGAAAATGACTACAGGCAAAAGTACAGCCTCCACGTGGTTGGTTTGGTTTTAACACACTGTTACACTAAACATATCAAAGTAAACAATAAGAGGAATCTATATACATACAACCATATGAATTTACAGTGGTGCTTGAAAGCTTGTGAACACTTTAGAATTCTCTGTATTTCTGCATAAATATGATAGATTTTCACACAAGTCCTAAAAGTAGATAAACGAACTCAGTTAAACAAATGACAGAAAAATGTTATACTTGATCATTTGTTTATTGAGGAAAATGATACAATATTACATATTTGTGAATGGCAAAAGTATGTGAACCTTTGCTTTCAGTATCTGGTGTGACCCCGCTGTGCAGCAATAACTGCAACTAAACATTTCTGGTAACTGTTGATCAGTCCTGCACAGCGGCTTGGTGGAATGTTTGCCTATTCCTCTGTACACAACAGCTTCAACTCTGGGATGTTGGTGGGTTTTCTCACATTAACTGTTCGCTTCAGGTCCTTCCACAACATTTCGAAGGGATTAAGGTCAGGACTTTGACTTTGCCATTCCAAAACATTAACTTTATTCTTCTTTAACCTTCTTTGGTAGAACGACTTGTGTGCTTTGGGTCATTATCTTGCTGCATGACCCACCTTCTCTTGAGTTTCAGTTCATGGACAGATGTCCTGACATTTTGCTTTAGAATTCTCTGATATAATTCAGAATTCATTGTTCCATTGATGATGGCAAGCCGTCCTGGCCCAGATGCAGCCAAACAGGCCCAAATCATGATACTTCCACCACCATGTTTCACAGATGGGATAAGGTTCTTATGCAGGAATGCAGTGTTTTCCTTTCTCCAAACATAACGCTTTTCATTTAAACCAAAAAATTCTATTTTGGTCTCATCCGTCCACAAAAACATTCTTCCAATAGCCTTCTGGCCTGTCCACATGATCTTTAGCAAACTGCAGATGAGCAGCAATATTTTATTTGGAGAGCAGTGGCTTTCTCCTTGCAACCCTGCCATGCACACCATTGTTGTTCAGCGTTCTCCTGATAGTGGACTCATGAACATTAACATTATTGCTGGAGTCCAAACTCTTTAGAGATGGTTTTGTATATCACAAACTCCACCAGCGACACAGTTTTACACCATTCAGTGCTGATGTAAACACACAGGCCACCTCCTTGAGTCTTACCACACAGTTCAGAGTACCTGTCCACACGGAAGCACAGCAGGCCTGACAACAGCTCATCATCCAGTTCTCTGCAAAAATGGGATGAAATTTTTATCTACTTTTGAGGGCAAGCCGGGTCTTTTGAGTCTGGACAATATCCACCATTCACGGAAGGGGTGGTTGCTCTTATTTCCTGTAGAATAGCTCATGGTCTCTTTGATAGCCATCAATGTACGGCAGTCAATCACTGACAAACAAGGGTCAAGGCCAGACAGCAGACGAATGTTTTCTACTCAAATCTACTCAACTCAGATAAAACAGAGGTTCTTCTTCTTGCTCCAAAAGCTCATAGAAATAAACTATCTAATGTACTGCTTAAGCATAATAGTTTCTCAGTTGCATCAGGTACATCTATGAACAGCCTTGGTGTCACGATAGACACTGATCTATCCTTCAATGCGCTATTAGAATAGCTTTCCTGCATTTCTGCAATATTGTCAAACTAAGAAATGCACTGTCTGTACAGGATGCAGAAAGGCTGTCTGGATGTTCCAGTAAAAGCCTTAACAAGCTTCAGTTAGTCCAGAACGCTGCAACCTCAAAAGAACTAGAATGTTTGACCATATCAAATGTTTGGTCAAGCATTTGGTAATTAGTTTTTCCTGCAGATCTGAGGGTTTATGAACAGAGTATTAGGGTAAACTGGGAGTGTTGGTGTTCTCCAAAACTCCCACTGCTCTCATGCTTTCATTCAAGCTTGCTGATGGTGTAGCGGAAGGGTGCTGACATCTCATCTATCAGCTTCTTTTCTGTTAAAAACTTCAATATATCTTAATACGCAGTGTTTACCTCTGAATAACTCTGTCTTCTCTGTCTTTCTCATTCTTCTTTTTGTTGTTTTCCTGTCTTTTTTGAAAGCCTGATTTGTGTTTTTTGCAGCATTTTCAACTGAATTAAAAATTCAATCCTTGTTCTTCATACAGTCATCAGGTCTTAACCTTTAAATGTTTTGATGAAGGGACCCACTTGAGTGGTGGCAGGGCAGAAAGTGGCAGGAAGAGTGTGCTACTGTGGCACATTTTCACTTCTATCCCAGTTATTTTTCTTCTTCTATTGTTTAATGGGAGACGATAGAATTCATTAACATTAGCCTACTGTGTTTGCACACAGAGGAATTAGACCTCCGCATTTAACCCATCCGTGCAGTGAAACACCCACATACATGCACATTAGTTACCACTTTACAAAGCAAAGCAAATTCTTAGTATGCTTCTCATACTTGGCAAATTAAAAGGCTGGTACGAATCAATGTTTGTTTGGTGATGTTTGACAAGTTTCTGGCTGGATCACATGTTTGAGACACACAATAGCTGCAGTTGAACACAGTGCAAACAAAAAATTCTTAATTTAATTTCTAAATTATTGACATTTGTTATGAATCATTCATCTGCTGGTAGGACAGTGATTCAAGTCAATGACTAAGGGTGCTTTAACACAAATATCTTTGGTCTGGACCTTTGGACCTTTCAGTTTTATCCATATTAAAATAGCAAGCATGAAAGGTGCTTGGAAGTAAAGTAATTTATCTAGGAACACATTTTTTCATACCTCCTTTGTCAAGGGTGCCAAGAATTATGGAGTCAGTAAATGAACAGCCTACAATAAAAGACAGCAAGAACTGAATCCTTCAGAAAAGTATTTGCCCAACAAAGGCAGATGACTTGCCACAGAGACACAGTCTGCTTGAGCATGGTTTAGCATGTGAAGATCATGATTGTTGAGTGACACATTATTATGTTAAGACTGGTAGGACCAGTTTTTCTGTTGTCATCCAAGCCTCTACATGTGGAACACTATAAATAATGTAAGGCAGGCATCACACCATACCTGATCACTCTTTAGACTGTGTCCAGAACATTAGCTGGTAGACAAAAGAGAAGAGAAGAATGGAGGACAAAAATAAACAGGCAGTGAAGAAGGAGAAAGAACCCCCAAAGGTGAGATGGTTGTGTCTGTAATACTAATATAAAATTGTGTTACTTGTTTTGAATTAAATGGGCTATATAAACTATATGTTACTCTTAAACAATAGAGCAAGCATCAAATTGAACACTATCAGTTAAGATGTTCTTAATACTAAGATGGTTTCAGGAAAGGCATTGTTTATACTGCTGAGAGAAAATAAAATAGGCAACATGATGAATTGAAAATTTGTTGTCATCCTTACTTCCCTTCATCCATACTATGCTGTACTACTCACAATCTAAAGACCAGAATTGTTAGCTTAAAGTTGGTATGGTGAACTGGGTAACATAACTGCTCTACCTAGTCAACTGAGCTTTGATTACTTGCTTGGGACAAAATTGAGAGACAAGACTAACGCTACATTAGTCCTCAGAAAAATGATTAGACTGTAAGTCATTCTGCATGATGGTGTTTTCCAATGCACATAAATATAGTGAAGGCTGTTTCCACTTCAGATGTTAGAAAAATAAAGAAATTTAAATTGGTTAAACAAATGACCCTTAGTAAGGATGAAGACAAATGCACCTGTTGAGAAAACTCAAAAATCTTAATGCACCATGTTGCACTGAAATTTAGAGCTCTCTTGACAGTTTTTCAGCACAGTTGTAACTAAATCTGCTTATGGCATTATAAATGATCTTAAATATTTGTCTAATCTATCATTTAGAATGTAATAACTGCAGCTTTTACAGTTGTAAATGTTTATATCCATTATGGGAAATTAACAGCAGATTTTTTTTGTACAGATCTTCAGTGATCCTGTTCATGGTCACATTGAGATGCACCCTCTACTGGTGAAAATAATCGATACTCCAGAGTTTCAGCGCTTGAGGAACATCAAGCAACTTGGAGGAGGTTATTATGTCTTTCCAGGAGCTTCTCACAATCGCTTTGAGCACTCCATTGGGTAAAGTTCTGATACTCAACTGGTATTTTCATATGTTTATGACAGAATATGTTAATCAGGTCATAATGATGTGTCTCGCTGACTGTTGTGAACAGTGTGGCTCATCTGGCAGGACAGCTGGTAAAGAATCTAAGAGCTCGCCAGGGTTTGGATATAACTGAAGAAGATGAACTCTGTGTGCAGATTGCAGGACTGTGTCATGACCTGGGTGAGATATTCACCATACGTTATACTGAAAAGGCTTGTCTGTAGTGTAACACGACCATGTAACACACATTCTATATTGTTTATATGTATGTTGACATCTATCAGAAAAGATACAGTCTTATGCAAAGGTTTGAGCACTCCTGGTCAAATTGCATATTTTTGATGATTTAAGTGTAAATTATTTAACATGTCCTTTACATGTTTTAATGCACCATTACATCTGATTTGCTTCTGGGGAAAATGAAACATCTAATGGGGCCTGTGCAAATGTTATGGCACAGTTTATACTGTATATTTCATTTTTTTCCCAACATGTTAAACTTTAAAATAGAAATTGTGCACTAAAATGTGTAGAAAAATTCCATATTTAAGTATGTTCTCCATAAAGGATATGCTCAGTTAATTAATTACAAAAAACACAATTTCATCAGGGTCTTCAAACCTGTATATGCATATTACATTGTCTCCACTGATATCATCTGTCATAAAACTTGGACAGTGCAGAATTTTAACTGATGAAAAAGAATAATTTTGTTCATATAACCCACATATTTTTCATATATTATTTAAGTTGAATAAAAAGTGTTATATGACTAAATTGGCATGAGTATTGCTATTATTGTATGTAATGGTTGATGGGTCTTTTATATATTTAGGCAAGTTAATTTTAGATATGTAAATGTTTCATTCATTTTTAATATATTTCCATAACTTTAAGAAGTTGGTTTGTAATAGATTAGAATAGAAGGAAAGCCTGAAAAAGACACGTTTTAACTGATTTTATTCTTTTTGAAAAAGAAAATGTTGCATCTGTCAGAGCCATCACCCTTATCTGCAATTTTGCGCAATTTTGTCTCATTCAGTGCTATATGATTAATTGTGCCATAATTAGTGAAATAGAAATGTTTTTCTTGCTGTTATGTACATGTTAGAACTAATAACCCAAAATTTTGCAAATCTATAGGCAATCCAGGGTCAGACAATGTCTTTTTCAGGGAAGGCATTGCTTATTTCAGTAAGACAATGGTCAAACCACATTCTGCACATATTACAACAACATTGCTCTTTAGTAAAAAAGTTAAGGTGCTAAACTGGCCGGGCTGCAGTTCAGACCTGTCACCCACTGAGAACATATGGCACTTTAGGAAATGACAAATACAACAAAAGAGACCGCAAACCTTTGAGCAGCTTAAATCCTATATAAATCAGAACAGGAAAACATTTCAGTTTCAAAACTATGGCAGTGTCTTCTCAGTTCCCAAACGCTTAAACAGGCCAGTCCCAACTTTTTGGAACATGTTGTTGGCATTAAATTCAAAATGGAATATATTTGTCAAAAAATATCTAAAATTTCTGTTATATCAACATTTGATATTTTGTCTTTGTAGTATTGTTCTTCAAAAATATGGTTTACATGATTTGCAAATTATTGCATTCTGTTTTTATTTATATTCTGATCAGGGTCCCAACTTTTTTTTTTTTTTTTTGGAACACACACACACACATGTCATACACACATATTTATTAATCAAGACTGTTTCCCAAATGAAGGTCATGGTCCATTCTCTCATACGTTTGAGACATTCATGAAGGATGTGAAAGACCCAGAGTGGAAGGTACTGAATTAAACTTCATTTTAAACTTTGCTCAAATAAAATTGTTGTAGCAGCTTTCAGCTACCATTTTCCATAATGTTATATTACTGTAGCACCTCACCACATTTCACATGTCTTCAATTATCTTCTGTAATCTCTTCTGTAGTCTTCTATTCTTTTGACACTGAACCTGAATTATGAATTTGTTCTACTGTCACAGATTTCTAAATACATTTGCAGTAAATAATGTTATCTGCACCTTTAACTAATCTCATAAATAATAATAACAAATCTTTTTTGTATTGTAGCATGAACTGTTATCAGTCAAAATGTTTGAAAAGATCATTGAAAAAGCTCACATTAAAGAACGCATGACAAAAGAAGGATTAACAGAGAAACACATCACATTGATTAAGGATCTTATTCATCCACCACAAAACATCCCTCAGGTAAAGTCTACATTACCGTTTACTGTTGTAATGAATGTACTTTCAGTAATGATGCAGTATCAGATTAGCAGCTGCATAAGGTTTGCAACACAAAGTATAATATACAGTATAAAAAGTGCATAAGCCCTAATTGTTAGTTGATATAATAATAAAGGATAACTAGTAACAATGTCTACCACAAGGTATCTGAATTCTAAACATTTTTTATGTATTGGTGATGCTTGGATATTTACAGTTTTAATTTATCCTTCTCATCATCTCACCATTCAATATTTATTTCTTATCCAACTTTAAGCTTTGAAAAAAAACTAACCCTGGTGGCAATGGCGACACATTGCTTTTTTTACATTTATAAATGGTTTCCTTTATACATACTTATGTAGTATGAACTGAAATTTTGTAAGAAGTTATCTCTATGCTGCTTTGTCAGATAGTCCACTACTTCTTGTTGCCCAACTGCAAGCCAAAATTAATAACGTTATTATCATCAAAAAAAAAATTGTAACATTATTTTGAAATTTTTTCCATCTATTTTCAGTTCCTGGAATGTATGTTCTTTTTAGAGACATGATTAACCAGTTGATTTTACCCCTAACTAGAGCATCTTAGGCAACAATAATACAGTAATATAACACAGTATGGTTGCAGTAATAGTTGTTAGGGGGCCCCTTGGTTTATTATGTGGTATAAAAAGTTTGCAAAACTCTGCAAAAGTCATCATTAAAGCCCAGTCTCTTCACTAAGGCATGGTATGTGTATGTTTTTGGATCTGAAGTAAGAAGAGCTTGATTTTCTCCTCTCTCTCAAAGATGAAAGCTTTAAGTGCTGTTTATCTGATGAGGATAGTGCTTCTGGTCTCCCGGGCCTTTCAGGTGGTTGTTATGAGTCTCAATTTGTCTGTAGCTTTTATTCAACTCCTGTATTTTCACTTTTTTTTCCTTTAACGTTGCCCTTTTTTATGCAAGTGAATTATTTCGTATCTAATTTCCTCAGAAATAAGTCTTAAAATGAATAACCTGTACTTAAGTTTGTTTACTCTAAAAATAAAAAACAAAAAATTATAACAAGTAAATAGTACATCTTGTATTCAGTACATAACAACAATGACTCTTCTCTCCTGCCTTAGGGGAATGAAGAGTATGCAATCTGAAAGCACTCCTCAATAATAAATCTCTCAAGATCCTCCAGGGTCCTGAGTCCTGGGTCCTTTTTTGTTTTCCACTCTTCAGCTCATTCCTCAGGTCTTCTACAGGGTTTAGATCAGGGGACTGGGACGGCCATGTCAAAAGATTTGATTATATGGTTACTGAACCTTGGATGTATGTTTTGCATCCTTGTCCTGCTGAGAGAACCAACTATTTATTTTTTTGCTTTTCAACAGGATTAGCTTTTCATTAAAAATCTAATGGTAGAGGAGTGCGGGGAACAGCCTAACATAGGGCACAATTTAACACAGACTGTTTATGTTGTTAAAGAAGGTCAAGCAGCATGTCCTTTTGGCTACATTACCACATTTCCAAGCCCCAGTCTCCCATCAAAATTCAGAGCAATTCATCAACATTTTAAAGAGATCTGTGCCAAAGAGTGTTTTCAGGATATGTTATTTTTGTTTATTTTCTGTCACTGAGCTGCTTGTGTAAATCACAAAATGCAGCCTCATCACTTCAATCACCATATTGTTGCTTTTAATGTAGCACCATTTTGAAGCAGGTGTTTCTTTATATTATATTGTTCACTCCACTGGATAATGTGTCTAAGCAAACAAAGCCTTTACTATTAGTTTGTTTATGTTTTATGCACAATGTGTTGTGTAAATACATCATGTGGTCTGATTTTTGTTAACTTTCTATTGTTTTTCCTTGCAAACCATTATTAAATTTGTCCAATTGGATCCTTGGGCCATTTTCTTCATACCAGGTTTAATTAAACCACACTTTAAACAGAGAGCCAGAGCTTACTAAATTGCTGAAGTCTCCCCAGTTTAAAGTGAAAATATTGAAACAAGCCATTGCTTCATCTTGTAGGAGTACTTGTATCAGATTGTGTCCAATCCCAGAACTTTGATTGATGTTGACAAAATGGACTATTTCGTTCGGTGAGTTTTACTTGAGTGTATTTTCTACATGTGAAAGATGTTGATTTTCAAGTATGTAAAGTAAATATGATATGTTCTATATTCTTTCTTTTTTCTCTTTATTCAGGGATTGCCACCATCTGGGTATGAAATCTAACTTCTCCCATGAACGTTACATGAAGTTTGCACGAGTTTACACTGATGATCATGGTGAAAAGCAGATCTGCATGAGAGACAAGGTGATTCTAAACACAGAGAAAATACAGATTATTACAATGAAATGTATAAACAGCTCTGAGAGGTTTTTTATCTCCATCAGGAAGCAATCAACATGTACGAGCTGTTTCATGTTCGCAACCTCCTTCACCATAATGCCTACCAACACAGGGTCACAAAGGCAGTTGAACTCATGTAAGTTGATTACATAAAATTAGACTAAAACAAAAGACTGATATGTTCCATTTTTTATTTATTCCAATTATTTAATCAGCATATAACATATGTGATTTATCAGTGTTGTCAGAACAAAACTTTGTCTCTCCAAATAGTAACTTTACAGGAGAAGAAAGAAACCTAATGTACTTTTACATTAGTCAATGGAAGTCAATGGAATTACATTTTTTCCAAGTCATTTTGGGCTGTTTCT
Organism: Pygocentrus nattereri; assembly: GCF_015220715.1. NCBI lineage: Eukaryota > Metazoa > Chordata > Actinopteri > Characiformes > Serrasalmidae > Pygocentrus > Pygocentrus nattereri. The sequence goes on from NC_051230.1 coordinate 31,121,218, forward strand.
TTTGGTCCATGTATCATGAAATTTGCACACTGTAAAGGGCAACTTTATTTTCAAATAATGTCAAAAAATGAAAACGTTCAAAAATGGAAATACAAGGTTTTGTTTCCAACAGCAACAATATGTATTTGTATTACTGTAGTTTTAAATTTATTTGTTGGTGGGTTCATGTTTTTTTCTTCCATGCATTGATGTTTTCAGGATAGTGGACGCACTCAAAGAAGCTGAAAAAACCTTCCAAATCTCTGCTAAAGCAGATGACATCCAGAAATATGTGACTCTCACAGGTTCTCCCTCTGTCTCCCTTAGAAAAAGAATATACTGTACACTGATCACTATGGACAAAATTACCCAACACCAGGGATAAACAGTATAACAGTATAATATTAATAAACTTGAAGATTCTCCTTTTAGTAAAAACTGTTTTAGGTTTACTGCAGTACTGTATTTTAGATGTTATGGTTAGTTTTTTCCTTCTTCTCTTATACAGATGACGTGCTTCAGCAAATCAAATGCTCAACGGAACCAGAACTCAAAACAGCACGGAAAATCACTGACAGAATATCAGAACGTAAATTTTACAGGTTCATTGGTGAGAAAATATTTGAGATTGATGAGCTGAAACACTTGGATGACAAAAAGAAGGTTAGTTCATTCATTTTAAAGTTAACAGAGGTCATAATTATGTGACCGCCTATTAGGCCTATTTTTAATTCTCTAATTAAAAGTATTCTAGTAACATCATGCAGTTTCATAGCCATCATTTTGGTGGGAAACTTGTTCTATATAAGCTATCCAGCACAGACAATACAATACTTTTTTAAAATGTTGAGTGTATTATCTTTAATTTAGCTGATTCACTGCTGTAAAAGTATTATTACATTATTAGTCAAGAAATTGTATTACATTATTGGGTTTTATTACATTGTTGGGTTATTATATTATTGGAAAATTATTACAACACCTGGCTCTAAACACACTAAACAGTAAGTAAACAAGAGTAAAGAGTGAAGTTAGATGTAGCTCTCTTCGCAACAACACGAACACAGGTTGGTTCTTTGGAACAGGCGTTTATTTCTTGGGCACGTCTTGTCACTCTGTCACGCCGTGAGAACTATATATTTAAATGAATATAGTACAAAAATAAATAAATAAACCGTACAATACACATTTTATAGACAAATATGAAATGGCGCTTAGCATTAGCATGATACAAAAACTTTCTACGAGTAGAACAAATACCTCGTTGGCCGCTTGTTGTGAAAAGAGGCTCTTGACTCTTTGAAAGTGTTCCGAAAGTCTCTTAGATAGTCCGTTTTGGCCTCTGGCATCCAAATTAAGACATTAAAAATACAATATAACAGAGCCTCGTGAGAGACGTTCGCTAGTCTGCAGTCTATGAGAACAAAGAACAAAACCCACCCCCAATTTTGAGTTTCGGTAAACACAGCATATTCTCGCAAGATGTATGAAATTTTACTTGCTGTATTTTAACTGTGACAAATAACTTTACCTCAAATCACAGACATTTTAACCTTAAACAGATTATTCATTTATCACAAGAATTTATAGAATTGTTTATGACTATTAATTATGTATTATGAACACAGAGCATTTACACACTTACACTCCCACCAAAATCACTCATTAACTCTGAATGTGGGATTTTAAATAAGATTATTAAAGGAAGTCAACAACATTAATGTAACCTTATGTACATAACTTAGCTGGACTCAAGCAGGGTTACTACTTTGTGAACAGGCCTTTCAAGATTAAGTGCTCTTGTGAGTACCGTTCCCTTATGAAATGTAGTGTCACTGACTAGTAACTTCAGTTTTCACACCAGGCCATCGGCGCTAGGATGAACTTCTACAACCCTAACAAGTTTCCATTCATTTCTTGGAGTATTGTCATCTTGAAGAATCATAATATCATCTACTTGTGGATTCCGTGATATTTTTTGCCATTTCTGTCTTTGCTGGAGATTTAGCAGGTACTCTCGTTTCCATCTTTGCCAGAACTCATTGGCTAAGAATTGCACCCGTCTCCATCTTTTGCGCAGATAGAGATCTTCCTTGCAGAACTGTCCAGGAGGGGGTAGAATAATTGATTCCTTCATGGTTAGTATATGGTTGGGGGTGAGTGGTTCTGGACCAGTGGGATCATGAAGATGCTCAACGCTCAGTGGCCTGCTGTTTATTATGGCCATTGTTTCGTAAAGAAATGTCCTTAAGGTTGTGGTGTCCAGTCTGCTTGCAGACTTGTCAAGCATGGCAGTCAGGATGCTTCGAATCGTTCGAATTTGGCGCTCCCATACTCCACCCATATGGCTTGCGGAGGGGACATTCATCACAAATTCGCAGCCGATCGCCCGTTGGCGCTCTTGATCCATTCCTTTGAGCAACTCTCTCCTAGCGCCCATGAAATTTGTTCCCTGGTCGCACCTTAATTGGCGCACAGGTCCTCTGATGGCTACAAATGTTCGAAGTGCATTCATGAAGGCATCTGTTGTCAAGTCGTCTATTGTTTCTATATGTACTGCTCTGGAACACAAGCAGGTGAACAGCAATCCATATCGTTTTATTTCCTTTCTTCCCTCCTTTACTATAAAGGGGCCAAAACAATCAAGACCGCAATAAGTGAAGGGAGGAGATGTTTCAGTTCTCTCTTCTGGCAGATCTGCCATTTGTTGGACCTCAGTAGTTCTTCTGTACCTTCTACATTTTACGCATTTATAAATGTGTGAAGAAACCACATTTCCACAAACTAAAATCCATATTCCGTTCGCACGTAGCTCATTCATGGTCATGCCTCTCCCTTGGTGGCATACACGTTCGTGATGATGCTTGACGAGCAAGGCAGACACGTGAGATTTCTTTGGAAGAATTGCAGGATATTTTATGTCATGGTGCAAGGCTGACGTGGATAGGCGTCCTCCCACCCTAAGGACACCGTTCTTGTCCAAGAAGGGACTTAACCTATATAACATGTTATGCCTGCTCAGGATGTCCTTTTTCTGGAGCTTGAGTTTCTGTATGTCCTCAGCGAAAGCTGCTTCTTGCACGAGTCTGATTATGACTATTTCTGCTTCTCTTCTTTCTTCAAGGCTGGTTGTTTCATTTGTTCTTGGCTGAAGTCTCTTTAGTTCTCTGGCAAACCTCTTGAGCCTGGCGACCGCTCTAACTGCTCTGGACCAGTCAGAAAATTTGGTGAAGTGGTTTGCCATTGAATTAAATTCTTTCGTCTTGACTGTGTGAACGTGGGCCTTGCGAAGCTCAGGGTCTGTTGACTCTACTTCTCCCACCATTTCCTCTTCGCATGGAAGATTCTGTTGCCAAAGGAAGTCAGGGCCTTTCAGCCAGTTAGACTCTTTCAACTGAACTGCATTCAGTCCTCTTGAGGCATAGTGGGCTGGGTTGTTTTCAGAGCTGACATGTCGCCACTGTTCAGGATTTGTGCTTGATCTTATGCGCTGAATCCGATTGGCCACAAATGTGTGAAACCTCTTGGCGTCATTGTTTATGTAGCCTAGGACCACCTTTGAGTCGGTCCAGTAATACTCTTGCAGAATTTTAACGTCCAGCTCCCTTTTTACAACATCACCGTTGTGGACTGAAGTCACTGCTGATGACAATTCAAGTCTTGGAATAGTCATTAGTTTGGTAGGGGCTACTCTGGCCTTCCACATAACAAGTGAGCAACTAATTTGTCCTGTTTTGTTTATAGCTCGGAGATATGAACATGCACCATATCCACTTAGACTCGCATCTGAGAAGTTATGGAGCTCGTATAGCATGACCTCACCAAAGCTTGATGGTAGATAGCTTCTTGGAATCTTCAGGGCAGCCAAGTGAGGCAGATCTTTAAGCCATGACTCCCACTGTGGCAGAATGTGCTCAGGAAGATCTTCGTCCCACCTTATTTTGTCTCTACATAGCGCCTGAAGAATCTGTTTGCCGACTAATATAACGGGGGCCACAAACCCTAACGGATCATAGACGGATGCAACAGTAGAGAGAACTCCTCTCCTTGTCAGTGGATTTTCCTTAACCATGACCCTGAATTGGAATTCATCTGCTTCAACACACCACTGAACTCCAAGCACTCGCTCGATGTGAAGTTCTCCCAAGGCCATGTCTCGATCTCTAGTTTGGGCACATTCTTCGGGTGGTATTGCGGCAATCACTTCTTTGTTGTTGGATACGAACTTGTGCAGCCAAAGGTTTCCAGTTCTGCACAAGGCTCTTGACTCTTTCACCAGATGTATGGATTCAGCGGATGATTTCACACTTGTTAAGCCATCATCGACATAGAAACCGCTCTGGATGAACTTGATACTTGCGATGCCAGATACTTGAGCCCAAAGTTGGAGCAGCCAGGGGATGAAGCTGCCCCAAACAGGTGCACCTTCATTCTGTACACCAAGGGTTTGTATTCCAGATCACCTTTGTCCCACCAGAGAAATCTTAGGTAATCTTGATGTTCCCTTACAACATGAAACTGGTGGAACATCCTTTCAACATCACACATTATGGGTATTGGGCCTTTCCTAAATCGGCATAACACTCCCACTAATGTGTTAGTCAGGTCTGGACCTCTCAAGATGTGATCATTTAGAGAGGTTTCTTGGAAGCGTGCGGAACAATCAAAGACCACACGGATTTTTCCAGGTTTGTGGGGATGGTATACTCTGTGATGTGGAATGTACCATGCTGGTAGGTTATTGAGTTCGGGCTGTGGAACCTTCTCAGCGTCTCCTCGGATTATGATGTCATTCATGAACTGGACATAATCCTTGTAATACTGCTCATTTCTCCTCAGTCGTCGTTATAATGAGGTAAGCCTATGAACTGCGCATTGTTTGTTGTCTGGGAGATTAGGTTCATCCGTCTTGAAAGGAAGTGGGAGTTCATAGTGACCATCATCTTTCTGCCTTATGCCTTTCTTTACTTTAGACAAGAAGAGAAGGTCTTCTTGAGAGACCAGATTGCTATCTGTGATGTGCTCTGTAAAATCGGATTCAAGAGCCTTGATTATGTCTGTTGGGATGATCTCTTTTACATGAGTTTTGCACACAAAGTGTATTTCTCTCCTTAGCTCAACTGATGGTTGTACTGCAGGTGTTACTTGTCTCACTATGGTTTTATGACTAGTTCCCATTGCATCACTGTAGGAACCCACTGGTTGCGAGCAGCCCACAATGCTCCAACCGAGATCAGTCCTTTGTGCATATGGCTGATTTTCTTCACCGGACAGAATTTCTCTTGGAAGAAGAGCTTGTTGACAGTTGTAACCAGTCAGAAGGCCTACTTCACAATCTAATGGTGATGGAATCTTGTCTGCCAATTGTTCTAAATGAGGCCATTTTCGAGCTGTTTCTGAGGTTGGAATGTGCAGCCTGTTTGCTGGAATGAATTCACGCGTGTAAACTGATGGCAATGAAATCCTTTTCTCTGAATTGTATCCTCTCACTTGTAGGTTCATAAGTTTCTGGCAGGGTATAACTGTTCACCTTGCAGCCATTGTGGATAACTGCAAACTGACACTCTCCTTCTTCGTGTTGAGGTCTTGGGCTACTTCATCCAAGATAAAAGTGGTATCACTCTGCGTAGGGTGGCATAGACTAGGACTTCTTGTTCAGGCTGTTTTATGGATGATACCCAGACGGGTATGACCGAAGACGTTTGTGTGCTTAGGCCATCTTGCGAGACTGTGTTGGAAGTTTCTATTGCAACAATCTCTTTGGGTTCTACTTTGTCCTTGTCATCTCCTTTATGAGGTATAGACCTTTGGTGTTCCTTAAACTTGTCATCGTGCAAACATGTTGGGTGTCCTTTCTGACACCATTCACATGTGCTCTTGTTATCGCACCTTCTTGAATGGTGACCAGTCCTCAAACATCCAAAACAAAGCTTCTCCTCACGTACAAACTTGATGCGATCTTGAACTGTCCTTTCACTGAACCTTCTGCACTTGGCAAGGACATGTCCCATTCCCTTGCAAAAAATGCACAATGGAATGTTGCTCTGCTTTGTGTTTGTGGAAAGTGTCTTTGCTTGAATGGTTTGGTTTCTTGGATGCTTTGGTTTCTCATTTTCCATATTCTTTAATGCTTGTACTGAAGATACTGGATCACAAGCAAGATCTGCTTCCTTTGATAGGAAATCTACAAACTCTTTGAATGGTGGATATCCAGCGTTTACTTGTCTGGCTTCCATCACCTTGCGGTTCCATCTGGATACCAAACAATCTGGCAATTTCAGAAGAATTTTTTGACTCTCGTTGCAGTCATTCAGAACTTCTAACGTCTTAAGGTGGGGCGTTGCAGCCTCGCAGCTCTTGAGGAAATCTGCAAAGTCCCTTAGTTTACAGCCATATTTAGAGCTTATCCTTGGCCATTCATGCAGCTTATCTCTGAAGGACTTCCCAATTATGTATGGGTCTCCAAAACGTTTTTCCAGCAGCTGCCAGGCCGAGTCGTATGCATTCAGTGCCCAGTAGGAAAAATCCTTCAACACCTTTCTTCGCAGTGCCACCTAAGTACTTTCTTAGGTAATACAGTTTTTCGTTCTTTGGAATGTTTTTCCTGTCTACTAATGTTTTGAAGGACAATTGCCAGTCTTTGAATTTCAAGGGATCTCCTGTGAACAATGCAGGCTCTGGCATTGGGAGACGATTAGCACTTATAGCTTCCGTTAGGGCACTGACCAAATCAGAGCTGTTCTGCACACAAGGCACAGGTACTGAAGCTGGTGGCGCTTGAGGTACCAGCTGCGAACTTTGAGGAGTAGTGGCTTGACTTGCAAATGGTAGGGAGTGAGGGATGAATAAGGGACTTGAGGCGTGAAGGTTTTCTACGCCTTTCTTGTATTGCTTGTTGCCTAGCTAGATTCTCAAATTCAAATTGTGCCAGCCGTTGTGTATTTTCTACCTCTAGCCTTTGAAGTTCTGTAACTTCCTTCTCTTGTTCAGCCAACACTGCCAAAACTTCTTGGGATGCGGCAGCTTCAGCTGCAGCCTCCCATTTTTTACTGAGTGTATGCTTGAACAGAAAGAACTACATTTTGATTGATAAGACAATGGCCTTGATAAGGAACCTGTTGAGCCAAGGTTCATCTTCATCTGCTGTATGGCCTTTAAGTTGGATTTCTGCTTTTCGAATAATGAATTCTGAGAGTGCTATACACGTGTCAACCCTGCGGCGCTGTTCTGGTTCAGGAGTCTGCACTCGCCGTAACTCTTCAAAAATATCCTTTACATCAGAGGAGGCTCCTTCCGTGTTCTTAATCAGATCAGTCAATTCAGCTTCAGAGGCTCCATCTGTCAATACTTCTTTGCCTATTGTGGCTTGACATCTCCATTTCTCATAATTGATTCTGTACCGTCGTTGTATACTCTTTAGCCTTTCTTCTTGAAGTTCTCTGCCCTTTTCTGTCAAGGTTCGAGCTCTTTCACTTCTTCATAGCAATTCTACGTTTTCTGCAAGTTCTGAATCTGTAGTTTTAGATTGAGCAAATTAAGATTAAGTGACCCTTATTAGTCCCACAATGGGGAAATTTCACCTCCACATTTAACCCATCCGTGAAGTGAAACACCACATACACTCTAGTGAGCGCACACACACACTAGGGGGCAGTGAGCACACTTGCCCAGAGCGGTGGGCAGCCCAATCCGCAGCGCCCGGGGAGCAGTTGGGGGTTAGGTGTCTTGCTCAAGGACACCTCAGTCATGTGCTGTCGGCTCTGGGGATCGAACTGGCGAACTTCCGGTCACGAGGCTAGATCCCTAACCTCCAGCCCACGACTGCCCCACAATGATTTAGCATTTTTATGGGAGGTCTCATTGCTTGGGTCAGACATCTTAAGATGAATGGATATGAAATGTATGTAACCACTGAGTTTGAACTGGATTTCTATTAGGTTATACGTGAATGTAATATTTTTGCAAACTTGCACATACAGATCAAGATAACTGTATCAGCAATTAACCTTCATCTACTCGGAACAAACCTTCAGTTGACTTCAATTTAAACAAAACAAAGGAACATAAAGTATAAACCTTAACTGCAAGAAAAATAAATAAATAAATAAATAAATAATAATAACAACACATAGATAAATCAACACAGTAAATCACTTAGTTCTGTTCTAAGAAAGTTTTCACATCAGTGTAGTTACTCTTTTACATTTGTTCCCATGGGTGTAGGCTAAGCACGTTATATAGAGTTGATAAACTTGACTTTCAGTTGCAATTCTCAAGTTAAACAGCTTCTCACACCACCTTAACTTGACGGTTGTGGCAGAGCACCTCCTGAATAGCTTGAAAGGTTGCGTCTTCAACACAGTCTGATCGCCGTTGTTTACAACCACTATGCCGACTGTGAGCTATGGTCCTTATTTGTCTGTCGTGCTGGATTTTCGTCGCGCTGTTACCAGCTGCAGTATCGTCGCCTCTCCTACCAGTGTTGAGCAGGCGAGTTCTCACTGTAGCTCTCTTCGCAACAACACGAACACAGGTTGGTTCTTTGGAACAGGCGTTTATTTCTTGGGCACGTCTTGTCACTCTGTCATGCCGTGAGAACTATATATTTAAATGAATATAGTACAAAAATAAATAAATAAACCGTACAATACACCATTTATGGACAAATATGAAATGGCACTTAGCATTAGCATGATACAAAAACTTTCTACGAGTAGAACAAATACCTCGTTGGCCGCTTGTTGTGAAAAGAGGTTCTTGACTCTTTGAAAGTGTTCCGAAAGTCTCTTAGATAGTCCGTTTTGGTCTCTGGCATCCAAATTAAGACATTAAAAATACAATATAACAGAGCTTCGTGAGAGACGTTCGCTAGTCTGCAGTCTATGAGAACAAAGAAAAAAACCCACCCCCAATTTTGAGTTTCGGTAAACACAGCACCTTCTCGCGAAATGTATGAAATTTTACTTGCTGTATTTTAACTGTGACAAATAACTTTACCTCAAATCACAGACATTTTAACAGATTATTCATTTATCACAAGAATTTATAGAATTGTTTATGACTATTAATTATGTATTATGAACACAGAGCATTTACACAACACTTACATTAGAAGTGTGCTCAGTAGTGTAGTGGGTCAAGTACAGAAGTGTATGGCTTGGGACGTGGTGTTAGATCAGCCAGTGAGACATCTCTAGCCAGTCTCAGTGGCTGATTATACCTCTGCTGTGCCATACATTATTTGCTGATTATAAATTCCAAGAAAAAGTTTACCAGTGCATTAATAGAAAACAAAATTGGTAAAGGTATTATACTGATTCTCAATGCATTTATTGAAGCAACCTGGATGTCTGTGAATTTTTCTGTGACATCTGGAAAACATCTCTAAGCTGTGTGTATGTTATAAGGCTTTGTTTCAAAATACAACCCCATTTCCAAAAAAAATTGGGTTGCGGTGAAACAAAATGCAATGATGTGCAAATCATTTAAACCCTATATTTTACTGAAAATGCTTCAAAGACAACATATCAATTGTTGAAACTAAAAATTGTATTGCTTTTTGAAAAATATATGCCCATTTTTGAATTTGATGGCAACAACACACTCCAAGAAAAGTTGAGACAGGGGCAAGAAAAGGCTGGTAAATTTGTGTAATGCTTAAAAAGTACCTAGTGGTTAACTGGCAACCGGTCAGTAACTTAAGGGAAAACAAAGAACATCTCAAAGTCAGTGCCTTGCAGAAGTAAAGATGAGGAGTGGTCTGACCCTTGTAGAAGTAAAGATGAGGAGGGGCTATGTACATTCATGTACATAATAACATTAAAAAATTCAGAAAATCTGGAGAAATCTGCATGCAAGGGACAAGGCCAAAAACCAGCATTTGCTTGCTGTGATCTTTGGGCCCTCAGGCAGCACTGCATTAAAACAGACATGATTCTGTAGTGGAAATCACTGCATGGACATGAATTTCTGAAAGCCACAGTGTGTGAAAACAGTTTGTCGCTTCATCCACAAATGCTAATAAAAACTCTAAAATGCAAAGAAGAAACCAAATATAAACAGAATCCAGAAATGCTGCCACCTTCTCTGGGCCCAAGCTTGTTTAAAATAGACAGAACAGAAGTGGAAAATGTTCTGTGGTCCAATGATTGAACATTTCAATTGCTTTTTGGAAATCATGGACACTGTGTCCTCCAGGCTAAAGACAACTCAGATTGTTATCAGTGCACAGTTCAAAAGCCAGTGCTGGTATAGGCCTGCATTAGTGCACATGGCATGGATGATGTGCACATCTGTAAAAGCGCCATTAATGCTGAATGACATATACATATTTTGGCAACATATGCTGCCATCCAGATGACATCTTTTTTCAGGGAAGGCCTTGTTTTTTTTTTTAGCATGGTTCTGTATTAAGATTCCAGGTGCTGCCTGCGGTCCAGACCTGTCACCACTGAGAACATTTGGCATATTATAAGAAGAAAAATGCGACAAAGGAGACCCAGAACTGTTGAGCAGCTGAAATCCTATATCAAACAAGAATGGAAAACATTTCACTTTCAAAACTACAGCAGTTGGTCTCCTCAGCTCTAAGCCTTACAGTGTTGTTAAGAGGTGACAAAATATTTTTATGTTGTTTTGTAATACTTTCAATGAAATGTAGGGTTTTAATGATTTGCACATCATTGAATTTTATTTTTATTTACATTTTGCACCGCGTCCCAACTTTCTTGGAAATGGGGTTGTACCTATGCCACAATTTTCTAGAGGTGTACAGGTTGATCCAATTCACCAGTGAAGCTGATCTAGCGTTTTCTGTAGACTGCATTTAAAATATACACACATCTTTTAATCTTTTTTTCCTGTTCATTCATTTTGGCTGCTTTGCTTTACCTTCACCAAGTTGTGGTGTTGTAGCTGCTGCAACAGTGACATGACAAGTTATGTCCGAGTGGCAACTTGTCTACTAAAATGGCTGTGGGACATCCTTAAAGATGTAATTAAATACTACAGGGTTTAGCCAGCTCACCCAAATCTGTACTTGGTCCATAAACATGGCAACAGCATGACAGACTCAATGTGTAAAAACACAGACATGAAATCATAACATAATAAAATGCAACACAAAAACTAACACAGCAACTTTAAGTTAAGTTGTGTAATAAAACTTGGCCTTTTAAGAGGTTAATCCCTTAACAAGCCACAGGACACTTCCATAACCTAAGAATAGCTCAGCTAGTTTGCAATGAAGTCCCTGTAGTGTAAAAACACGCCTTTTTAAGTAATAAACCTCAGATGTTATGGGGTTAGGGAAAAACATCTTGAAAGCAACATCATTAGGACAACCCAATAATTTTTTTTTTATTTTTGTACATTTCTAATGTGTTCAAGAAAAGAACAGAAGTTCAAAATTAAATTGCTAGAAGACATTTGTCTCAGGGGACATTTGTTTCTTCATTTTGAAACAAAATAACGAATTCTATGTTTGGTTTGGTAGAAACATCTGCAACATGACATTTTATTTTTCTACATTTGTTTGCATCCAGTGTATTTTTAGTCTCTTACAAAACAGTGACCTCCATGTTCTGTGCTCTTTTCTCAGTTCCATGAACTGCTCAAGGCCTGGCTGAAATATATAAAGGAAAAGGATGGTGGTCAGACTCTCGATCCAAAGGAGTTTGATGTTAAGGTTAGTTTTGGTTCATTTGTAGAGAAACTTACCTATTCCTTTATAGTGATGGTGATAGGAACCAGGGATCATGATGTCTACAACACAAATATAGTAATTTTATTTACCATTCAAAACCACCAGTGAACCTACATGTGTCTCCTGAGTTTTATATGACGTGTTTGATGGTCAAATAATATACAATCTGAAAAAAATAAGTTTTTTTAAAGGACTACTTTGCCTTACAACATACTTCTTGTATATTTCCACTAAGATAAGACAAAATAAGATAAGATACGATGCCTTTATTGTCATTGCACAGTACAACGAAATTGAGCAGCAATCCAACGGCACTTTCTACAACAAAACAATTAAACATAAGGCTAAATATCTAAACATAAGGCTAAAATATATAAAGTGCAGGTTAAGGAAAAAAAGTATAAAATATCTTAAATATAAAGAAAAAGGACTATAAAACTATATTCTAAACAGACAATAGATAATGGCCAAGTGAGGTAGCAGTTAGTTATTGCACATTCCTTGGATAGCTTATAGAGTCATATGATGTTGCACATCTTAAGAATTAATGCACAGAAAGAATATAGATTATAGATCACACACTCGAGAACAAATGAATAATAAATACAACAGAGGTGGAGTGTTCTCTGAAGTCAGTGCCAGTAAAGAGCACAAGTGGTGTTCAGTCACTTCTACTGAGCACAGTGTACTATAGAAAGTCCTTGTCAGTGTGTTTGGAGGTGTTCAGTTCCCGTGTGGCTCTGGGGTAAAAACTGTTTTAAATCTGTTTGTCCGGGACGGGATAGACCTAAAGCGTTTACCAGAGGGCAGCAGGTCGAACAGATGATGTCCCGGGTGAAATGTGTCCTTCAGGATGTTGGCTGCCGATGATCTTCTTAATCACTACGAACCGATTAAAATAACTTAATTTAAAGATTAAGGTTTAAGACCAAAACTTTCTCACAGAACTATTGTAAAACAATATAATAATGTCAGGCAGTGTATCATGTTACTGACCTGTTGCCGATTAACTACCAGGTATTTTTTAAGAATTACACAATGTTACCATTGTTGCCTTTTCTTGCCCCCATCCGAACTTTTTTGGAACATGATTAAATTGGCCCACTTTTTGTTTAAATGTATGCTTTTAAGTATATTTTTAGGTGTAAAAGTAATAAACTCTGAGTACACAACTACTTCAACTGTGAAGTACAAAATGAAACTTACTGTGAAATACTCTATAAGTGAATTTATAGGCACTAGATATACTTCTAGACCATTGTTTATTTATAAAAGTATACTTTTTAAAGTCCAGACCACAAACATATACACCAATCAGGCACAACATTATAACCACCTTCATGTTTCTACACTCATTGTCCATTTCTTCACGTACTACACTGCACTGCATTTTAGGTGCACTTTGTAGTTCTACAATTACAGACTGTAGTCCATCTGTTTCTCTGGTTACTGATGTGGTGGTGTGTTAGTTTGTTTTGCGCTGGTCTGAGTGGATCAGATACAGCAGTGCTGCTGGAGTTTTTAAGCACTGTGTACACTCTCCGTCCACTCTATTAGACACTCCTAGCTTGTCGGTCCACCTTGTAGATGTAAAGTCAGAGACTACAGTTCATCTGCTGCTGCACAGTTTGTGTTGGTGGTCCTCTACTCCTTCATCAGTGGTCACAGGATGCTGCCCACAGGACGCTGTTGGCTGGATATTTTTGGATGGTGGACTATTCTCAGTCCAGCAGTGACACTGAGGTGTTTAAAACTCCACCAGGATAACATTTGTAATGGGAGATAGGTCTGGATTGCAGGCAGGCCAGTCTAGCACCAGCACTTTCTAAGCATGCAGCCATACTATTGCAACACGTGTAGAATGTTTCTCAGTCTTGTCATGCTGAAATAAGCATGGATGTCCCTGAAAAACATGTCATCTAGAAGGCATAGTATGTTGCACAAATGAGTTCAGCATTGATGGTGCCTTCACAGATGTGCAAGTTACCCACTAATACCCTACCAAGCTATGACAGATCCTGGCTCTTCAATATTACATTGCTAACATTTTGGATGGCTTTTCTTCTTTGCCCTAGACAGCACAATGTTCATTATTTCCATAAACAATCTGAAAGTCTGAAAGGCTGACTCCTCAGACAGTCCAAGTTACCCTGTACTGCAGGAAACCTCATTTGTACCATATGCTTGAATTTGTACAATATGGTTGAATGTGGGTCTGCTGCACTAAACAGATTGCAATCTGTGGTGAGAGTAGAGAGCAGGTGGAAGAGAATCTGGAGAGGTGGAGGTTTGCACTGGAGAGGAGAAGAATGAAGGTCAGTAGAGACAAGACGGAATACATGTGTGTGAATGAGAGGGAGGCAGGTGGAAAGGTGAAGATGCAAGGAGTAGAGGTCGTAAAGGTGGATGACTTCAAATATCTTGGGTCAACCATCCAGAGCAATGGACAGTGTACAAAGAGGTGAAGAAGAGGGTGCAGGCAGGATGGAGTGGGTGGAGACGGGTGTCAGGGCTGATGTGTGACAGAAGGATAGCAGCAAGAGTGAAAGGGAAGGTCTACAAGACAGTAGTGCGTCCTGCTATGATGTACGGTTTGGAGACTGTGGCTCTGTCTAAAAGACAGGAGGCTGAGCTGGAGGTGGCGGAGATGAAGTTGCTGAGATTTTCGTTGGGAATGACAAGGATGGACAAGATTAGAAATGAGCAGATCAGAGGGACAGTGAAGGTGGAGCAATTTGGAGATAAAGCCAGAGAGGCCAGGTTGAGATGGTTTGGACATGTGTTGAGGAGGAATAGTGGATATATTGGGCAAAGAATGTTGGAGATGGAGCTGCCGGGTAGAAGGTGAAGAGGTAGACCTCAGAGAAGGTTTATGGATGAAGTGAAGGTGGACATGGAGATGGTTGGTGTGAAAGTAGAGGAGGCAATGGATAGGGCAAGATGGAGGCAGATGATCCGCTGTGGCGACCCCTAAAGGGAGCAGCCGAAAGAAGAAGAAGAAGCACTAAACAGATGTCAGTTTTGATCTCAAAATTTTTAATGTTGTAGCACCATGTGAAGCACAGACATGCACATGAAGAGCAGAAGAACTACAGTATCCAATACAAAGTTAGCCCAGTTTAATTTTTTTTTTTTATTATTATTATTTTTAACCTGATTTTCTCCCCAATTTAGTCGTTTCCAATTCCACCCGCTACTATTTAGGACTCCCCCAGTCACGTGATATTACCAACGCTAAGAGGGTCAGGTCTAGCACAGGCTTCCTCCGAGACCTGTGAAACTAGCCACCACTTCTTTTCAAGCTGCTGCTCACACAGTGCCACTGGACAGCCAAACGCACTTGGAGGAAAGCACCAACTGCCAGATCTGTTACATCATGACAGACGCCTGCACTGCCTAATATCGCATTAGTGATGGGAGGAGAAGGAGGGCCATTCTACCCACCCAGAGAGAGCGAGGCCAATTGTGCTCTCTTGGACTCCCGGGTACGAACGGCTGTAGCATCACAAGGGATCGAACTCACAATCTCCTGATGATAGGGCCAACGCTTAGATGGTTGCACCACTCAGGAGCACCAATGGGCCCTAAAATCAAATAGAATAATGGTCACCAAAATATATTTCACACTACTCTGAAGGCCAGTTCACACCAGATACATTTCCAAAGCTGTTCACTTACTTTTTTTAAAAAGCTGCATTAATGACTATTTAACAAGAAAAGAAAGCACAGCTCTGTTAAAGTGGGTTCCAAGTAAAAAGTACAAAATAAATTTCAGATGTGTTCATTTACAAGTGTATTAGCAATACAATTTTTATATTTTTTCATAGAGGTAAGATCCATTGTTTATTTTGGAGTAATCAATTATGTATTTTTATAACAACAAAAGTAAAATCATTAAAAATATGTGCAGCCCCATGTAAATAGTAAATAACAAAAAAAAATACAACAGGAAATTACCCAGATAAATTATTTAACTAACTTTTACTATCCCTCATCATTAATGAAATTACTTTTTATTGACATTGGTGAAAAGTGAAGTTTCTAACAGCTTATCCACATCATTACAGCCTATCAGTTTCAGTTACGGCATGAAAGAGAAGAATCCAATTGATGCTCAACTATTCTACAGAAAAGATGATCCAGACAAAACAATACAGATTTCAAAAGATGAGGTAACAAATTCAAGAACTGTAGTGTAATTTATCTGTTACTTAACACATAATCGCTGCATTGTTTTAAAGACCTTAAACTTTTAAAAAGTTTTTTTTATTCTCTTTCTGCAGGTCTCATATATCCTGCCTGAGAAATTTGCTGAAATCAAAGTCATGGTTTTCTACAAGGGAGAAAACGAAGCTGTCGAGATCCTCACCAAGAAGCATATAAAAGAATTCTGGTAAGAAACATAGAAGATTAGAGGCTGAGTCAGAGGCTCAACTCTCCAAAATTATGACAAAGAAATAGCATAATGAAAGCACTAAACTAGTCATGTTTCAAATAACTTCACAATTCCATTATCCCCCCCACCCCCCTTAATATCCAGGAATTACTTGGACCCTGTCTTTGCAGTGGCAAACAATCCCAGAATCCACATGGATCTCTCAGGTTGTCCTTCAATTTCTACTTTTACTGCACACTGGATACTTCAGATTAGTCTTCCTTTACCAGATTTAGAAGTCATGTAAATAAATTAAGTATATGGAGTAAACTTCATAAAAACATACAGCACTCCTGAGAAACATAAGCATAAATGATCAGTGGTTTCACAAAACGATTATATATATTTTCACTCACTGAAAGATCTTCAAATTTAGCCCATGATGGCCCAGACCTGCTCTCATGTTCCATGAATTATTTGAGGTATACATTATACGCTATGAGACTGTGTTTACTGCAGTACCTTATTTAAAAGGGAATGTTTAGTTTTCACTTTTTTCTGTTTTCCAGTTATCAAACCAGATTTGCTTCAGAAATTCCGAAACTCAGCAGAGGAAAAAATGGAGAGATTTTTAAAACAGGGTTCTTACAAGATCATTGCTGAGAAAACATTTAAATATGTGGAACTGAAACACTTGGGCAGTGATGAACAGTGGAAGGTCAGACACTTTTATTTGACAGAGGTTATTATTATGTAACCACCTATTCACATCTTCACTGTAGGTTTTCTACCTCAGTTTAGTAATACAGTCATCTTAGAATGGCCAACTATGAACTGGCTGGTTACTGGATAGTGAGATTAAAAAACTTGGCATTATAGTTCATTCAAACTCACATTTGGGCTGACAGTCCACAAGACCAACGTGTTAAGAAATACCTGATACTACTAATTACTGGTAGTAAACTAATAAGTAATAATGTAATAAAGCACAGTTGTATTTCCAATTAATGGAAACTTCCCTGCTGGAGGCAGTGTATATCATTAGTATTGTGTGTGTGTGTGTGTGTATATATATATATATATATATATATATATATATATATATATATATATATACACACACACACACACACACACACACATATATATATATATATATATATATATATATATATATATATATAAGTCTATATCCAATTCTAAAGATGAAACACATTCTTTGTTTTAGTTTTGAAACAAACTAATCAATAGATTTCTATTCTGTTTTGGTAGAAATGTCTGCATTATGACATTCCAGTTTGTCCCCTTTGTTTACATTCAGTGTGGTTTTATGTCTCTTACAAACAACTGTGAACTACATACAATGATGCCCTTTTCCTACCATCTTTTCACTACCAGGGTAAGGTGGAGGCCTGGTTGATGAGCGTCCAAAAAACTGGTGGCAAGCAGCTGAAATTCACTGCAGATGATTTTAAAGTGGTAAGTGCAATAAAATATAGAGCTATACTGTTACACTGCAAAAGACCTCATTTTTATCATGCTGTGGTTGAGTTTTGGTCTGTTGTACTGGACAGAAGTCAGTTTTGACCACTATAGCATGATGCATAACTTTCTTATAGTGTACTACTACATCAAGCACAGAAATGCACACAAACAGTAAATTTTTTACTACAATACTAACAATTTTATGTATGAGTAACTTATACCACTGGTTTGTCAGTTCAACCAAAATGAAACTTAAAGTGAAAGCATTAATTAATATACTTTAAATGATACAATGCATAGGAAAATAAATAAGTTAGATGCAATATTTTATATTGTATAGCTATATGTTCATAAAATAACATGGATTTCATCTGAAAATCAACAGGCAAAATGTCAAATTCTTGGCCAGGTCATATCATATCAGAAGAAATATTTTACTGTTACACTTTTACTGCACTGTAAAAAACAGAACAGGATCCGTACAGCAGGAATATTGATCTATGATTTTTTTTTTCTAATTTAGGCTGATTTTACTAAGAGGAGCAGATCCTGAATCACTTCTACTCTAAGGGCAGGAGTTGATCTGATGTGTTTTCAAGGTTTAATAGTTTAATGAAATAATTGTTTTGTTCATCTAACTTACTTATTTTGCTTTACAATATTTCATTTATTTGGGTTGAATTAAAACTGTTAAACAGGTGATCCTTACTATATGAAGTAATTGTTAAAGGTTGAACAGACAAGCCATTTCTTTTGGTATGCCATATCATTGTGTGAAGATGAGGTTCTGAATTAAAAGAACTTTGTTTTCTGTTATCCATTAGTTCATTTTGTATATGGAACTGTGGATGATATTTACTATGTAAATATGCAATAATTTGTTGATGAATCACTTTGGTGATTCTATGACATTTGTAATTTTTTAATTTATTTATTTTTATTTTTTTGCAGCTGACATAACTCAGTTTTGTGTCTCTATAGGTCCAATACTCCCTGCCAGAGAAACCTGATTCAACTAAGGTCCTTCTTTTGTACAAGGGACTGCCTGAAGAGGATACTGAAAAATTCTGGGAAGAAGTGCTGAAGGATCTGTAAGAGACTCCCTTCTCCCAAAATGATCATAAGAAAACAGAGAGGCATATTGAAACACTAAATAGACCTTTATCAAACATTTGGATAAGACACCACACTAATGAAAATATTACAACAATGACATAAAAATTTGGTTTTACTCAAACTTGAAGAAAAAAACAGCTACATTTGGAATTTCATCTCATCAGAGGTGTATTAAAATACATAACAAGAATGCATTGAAGACTTTTTTTATGTAGTAGCACACATTTGAAAACATTTTGTTATGTACCCAGTTTTGATCACTGACAGTAGTTTCTACAAAAGCACATGGGGCTTACAAGGCGATATAGATTAGATTTTGACAAACCAAACACTTACTTTCAGTTTTTTAATACTGTATTGAAACTATATTTTATCTGTATTGTAATTTTATCATTAGCATAATCGTTTTTTCACTGTGCTTTCATGTTTCCAGGAAAGACATGAAGCTCATCTCTGCTTTAGTGAAGGAGACCATCACTTATGTCGACCTCATAGGTTCTCCCTCTATCTCTCCTTCAAGCGGAATATACTGTACACAGTGCGCTCTGTAAAAAGCATCCATTAAATGATACACATTTAATAGCAACTGTAATGAGTTTGAAGTCATATAAATAAAGTATGACAACTTTTTACAGAGACATATAGATCCTATTATTTGGAAATCTGGTACATGTAAGGAAAAAATCTATTATGAAAATAAGATTATATATTATTTCTCATATCCTCAGATGGATCAGGCTTGTTGCTGCATGCATTGATTGATAGAAATAAACTTCTATAAACTTACACATGTACGTTTAATATGTTTATATGTAATTATATATAACTTACATAAACTTACATATTTTAATAAAAACTCTTGTGTTTACTTCAGAACCTGTTTTTATTTTTTATTTCTATTTTTCTATTCTCTTTTTCTGTTGTACAGATGGAAAACCTCTGGCAATCATATGCCAGCTAATCTTAGCAGGACATGGAATAATTGAGAAATTCCTCAAACAGGGCTTTTTTATCTTTGAAGAGAAAATATTCAAAGCTGAGCATCTGAAACACTTTCAAAGTGATGACCAGTGGAAGGTTAGATACTTTTATTTTACAGTGATTGTATGACTATCTATTGTCATCTTCTATAGAGTTTTTCGTCCTCAGTTCATATTACAATCATCTTAGCACAGACAACTGACAGCTCATATAGCTAGATCTATAAACAGCTGGTTACTGGATAGTTTTAAAAAATTGGCTTTATAGTTCAAACCCACATTGTGCTCACAAGCCAGAAGACCCACAAGTTAAGAAATACCTGGTACTGCTAATTACAAGTAGTAAACTTATAATAAAGCACCACTGTATTTCCATCAGAGGATAACACTCCTGGTGGAGGCCATGCGCATCATTAACATGGCACGGTTTTATGTTCTTTTGCAGTTTTATGTGTTCAGTAGATTAAAAAATCCGCCTGAAATATTGTATGCTGCCCTCTCCTTTTAAATAGTTTGATATTGCTTCAGATTTCCCTTAAAAAGATTTCTTAATATTTCTGAGCCATTATTAAAAACTGACAGAAGAAATTAATTCTCGACACAATTTTAAAGATAGGGCCTTTTTCTTCATAGATATAAAAGAAAGTAATCAAGAGATTCCAATTCTGTTTTGGTAGAAATGTCTGTGAAATTCCATTTTAGCTACTTTGTATCCAGTGTTTTTATGTTGCTTACAAAACAGTAAACTGTGTGCTATGATGCCCTTTTCTCACCATCTTCTTCTTAACAGGCGAAGTTGGAGGCCGGGTTGAAAAAAATTCAGAAAAAAGCTGGTGGTAAGCAGCCTCCTCAAAATGCAGCAGACTTTAAAGTGGTAAGTACAGAGATGAATATGGTTGATTTTGGGTCTGCTGTACTGAACTGAGGTCAGTTTTGACCAAACAAGGAGGTGGTCATAATGTTATGCCTGATCATTTTATATTTATATTTATTATTTATTATATATTAAGGAAACCATAAAATAAAAGGAAATACTACAATATTAGAAAGTGTTTAGTTAGGTTAGTTCACTTTGAAGCAATGGTTTTTACTGATATATTTCCTCTAATTATATTTTCACTAATTAGAATTAAAATAATTACAGCCCATCACACTGAGTTACAGAATGACAGAGAACAATTTAATTTTCTACAAGAAAGAAAAATCAATAGCACTGGGCAAAGAAGAGCTTCTAGATTAAAACTAGTATCCGAGTGTTGTCTGTTAATTCCTTTCCTTATTTCATTTGATTGTGGGTGTAATTATTTTACAAATGGAATACTACACATTTAGCATTTTATTAGCACAAGTTTATATATAATCACAGGATCAATGTGATGTATTTCAAACTTTATAAAAAAAATGTTTGTAATTAAAAGAATTCAATCTTGTGTTTCTGTAGGTCTCGTACTCCCTGCCTAGCCAACCTGATTTCGTTAATGTCATGCTCTTCTGTAAGGGACTGCACAAAGAGGAGACTGAGATATTCTGGGGCAAAGTGTGAGATTCCAGGAGATCAGCAAGAGGCTCCACCCTCCAAAAGACCAAAAAAAAAACAGAAAACTGAGACATAGTGAAAAATTAGGAGTATTACCACTAAATCGGGGCTATTGAGTGAATGCAACAATATGCAATTTTTATCTATGTACTAATTTTATCATTAGCTATCAACATTAAAGCCTTTTCTCTATTCAACTCTATGCCAAGGTGGTACCATTTTATCTAAACGGTGTTGTTTTTTTTAGGTTTGCTTATTAACAGGTGAATCTTTCCTATACTTTCCTATATAATTTAACAGTTACTGATATTTTGGAAGAAGCTGAGATCTCTAGTAGAGATAATTTAAGTGGACAGGAAAATGTTTATAATAGCAGCATTAAGCATTGTTCCATCTGAGATCATGGAAAGACTTGGTGTGACTTACAAATGAACACGTTTCAATTACACAGCAGCCCACAATATTCCCTCCACTCAATGTAGAGTAACTTGAATGTTTAATTTTTCTAGGCTAGGATAGGCAAAGAAATTTATTGTTGAGTGTGTTATTTGTGATGTTTTGGGTCTAATTTTCCTGATTCTGATGACTGTAGTAAAGCAGAACATTGTCAAATATCTTTTACATGAAACCAAAACACCACTGAAAATTATAATTTGGTCTGAATAACACTGTGCTGCTATTTGTTACATGTTCTCTCATTTATCATTTATTATCGTATAATCTAGTTACTGATCTATATTTCCACTGAATCAATTTAAATGTAAGACTGCTTGTTGCAAAGTGCCTTCCAGAGTTATTAGAACTCAGGATGTTTTAAGCTCAGCTAACTAATGTTACTTTGTTATGATTTATTTTATTAATTGTTTTAATATCATTATATTATGGTCATTTGATTACGCTAAGGAGCAACTGGAAATTGGATACATTTATATTATTAATTCTTAATATGAGAATCATTACTGACTAAATAAAGAAAGTAATCTATAAAATGTAGCATTGAATTTATAATCAGACCATGTTCTAGCCCTTTCACCATGAGCTAGAGAGGAGAGAGATGGTTCAGCAGGTAACATCTGAACTGTTGAGTTCATACTGTAACTGTAAGCTTTCTCTATGGCACACTGTGTTTGTCAACTTTATTCAGAGAAATTTTAGAGGTTCACAGTACACCCAAAATCTAACACGTCCTCCATTCTGCTCTAACTGACCAAAGATCGGAGACAGCAATGAATATACAGCATTGTAGAAAAGGCTGATGCATGAATTTTGTGTAAACTGAATTGATTTGTTACAAAATCAGCTTCAGTTCATGCTCAAATGTAATTTGTTCTACAACATGCTTATGACTTATGATAATTTCACCTAAAACATGTTAGATTTGTCAGTAGAAAGATGTCTATGTGAAAGGGTTTGCCACATGATTACAATAAAAATGTTGAATGTCTGTATGCTTTTCGGTTGTGATGCTTTAGAAAAGCTGTCTGGACTGTGAAACACAGATTTAAATAATAATCATACTTTCTCTTCTCTCTATTATGAAAGCATAACATTTTAAAAGGTTCTTTCATACGTTGTGTGCACCAGAGAGGTCTCCAAATCCCCCACTCTTATATAGTGCAGCATATTAGGGGGGAAATTTTAAACATGAAACGTGGCTTGTATATGATATTTTTTGTCCAATATGTTCAACTCAGCAAATAAATAGAAACTGTGCAATAAATGTATTTCACTGAGAAAATCAGACAGAGGGTGTTAAAACTATGTGTGTGAGCGTCACTAAAATTCACACATCGGGAGCTTGTTGGCTTATAAAATCAGAATCCATGGATAATGTGTTAACCAGAAAAGTTCAAATCAGCATGTAGATGTGTGTTACATTACATGCCGTACATGTCATAATCAGGTCAGTTAGCTGACGATAGCATGATTAACTTGGGCGATCGATTACTCCAGACGTTAGCAGAGCATGCAATAGAGGAATTTGGGATGAGTTTATCTAAAAGTGTGCTTTTGTTGTGGTGAGTTTAATACAGTCCAGCATCAGTTTAACAAGTTCTCTACAGACATACATTCTTATTATGAGACAATGAGCCATAAAAATACCATTATTGCTTATTCTACATTTATCAAGATTTAATGTATTTATCAAATCTCTCTATTTGCAAAAATTGATCAACTTTTAATCAATTATGTAATTAAACCTACATAGGAGACACAAATGCTGTATTTTAATGAAAACCAATGATCACACGGGCTACCTCTACCAGAGGCCCCAAGCATTCTGGGATGTAGGAGGTGAGTTCTGTTATACATCCTTCAATAATAATCAGAAACTTGTTGATTACTGCATGCATATCTTGGGACTCTGAGCATTTTGTTGTTCCAGCACTGATTGAGCAGCAGGAAATTTTATCAACAAGGGACTCGCAAGTAGACTACATGTGCCGCTGGAACCTGTAACAGTATCATAAAGTGAAATACATGGTAGTTCATCATTAATGAGGAGTTAATGATGGCCGGGAACAGTATTATAAAATGAAACACATGGTAACTCCCTTTTAATGAACTAGGAGTTAATGATGATCAGGAACAGTATTATGAAGTGAAATACATGGTAACTCATCATTAGTGAACTACGAGTTAATGATGATCAAGAATAGTATTATAAAATTAAACACATGGTAACTCACTAGTAATGAACTAGGAGTTAATGTTGATCTGAAACAGTATTATAAATTGGACTACATTAGAAATAAAAACCTCTAAATATATGATGTACTGTAATACAAAAAAATTCATAAATAAATTTTGAAAAAAATTAATAAGTTGTTTTTGAGTCCTTTTTTATTTCTGCACAGTCCGCATGTGAAAACATCCCTGAGTTAGCTAGCTGTTCTGTTTCAGTTTCATATCTGAGGCATAAAGTGTCACTGCCTATTAGCTTAGTTGACCTTAGCTAAATTAACTAGTTAGCTAGCATGCACTCATAATAGAACTTTAGCAGCAGCTTTACTTTTAATACAGCACTAACGTGCTTATAATTCTGAAACAACACGGTAAAACAGACATTTTTCAAGAAGAGTGTACCTACTTAGCTCAGATAGTTAGCAAGTCAGTTAACTGAGTTTCTACATTAGTGCTGCAGTCTGAATAAAACCTTGAATCTGAATCAAAAGTTTCGCATTAGCAGCCCAAGGGTCTGCCATGAGTCCGATTTACTCAGAACACCTCAGAAGATACAGCCAGTCAGAATTAAAAGCTCCTGGTAGGGTCTGCCAAGGCAAACTTGTCCTAGGTGACAGGTCCGAGAAAGTGTGATCCATAATTACCCATATGAAAATAAAAAGAAAACAGGCCTCCTCCTGGAGACTCTATGGTCCTACTGGGGGACTTCAATGCTCACGTGGGCAATGACAATGAGACCTGGAGGGGTGTGATTGGGAGGAATGGCCTCTCTGATCAGAACCTGAGTCGTGTTCAGTTTTTGGACTTCTGTGCAAACCACAGTTTGTCCATCACGAACACCATGTTTGAACACAAGGATGTCCATAAGTGCACTTGGCACCAGGACACCCTAGGCCGCAGTTCGATGATTGACTTTGTAGTCATGACATCGGACTTGCGGCCACGTGTTTTGGACACTCGAGTAAAGAGAGGAGCTGAGCTGTCAACTGATCACCACCTGGTGGTAATTTGGATCAGGTGGTGGGGGAAGACGCCAGTCAGACCAGGCAAACCCAAACATATAGACGTCTGGCAGAAGAACCTGTCAGATTGATCTTCAACTCACACCATGTCAGAACTTTGACCAGATATCGGGGGAGGTGAGGGACATTGACTCAGAATGGGCCATGTTCCGCTCCTCCATTGTTGAAGCGACTGGCTGTAGCTGTGGCCGCAAGGTAGTTGGTGCCTGTCGGTTTAATCCTCAAACCTGGTAGTGGACACCCCAGGTGAGAGATGCCATCAAGCTGAATTTCTAGAATTTCTAGGCGCAGTCAGGGGATGGAGAGTGTCCGGTTTGGTGACCTCAAGGTCACAGCACTGTTTGCAGATGATGTGGTCCTATTGGGGACATCAGGCCGTGAACTTCAGCTTTCGCTGGATTGGTTTGCAGCCGAGTGTGAAGCGGCCGGAATGAGAATCAGTACCTCCAAATCTGAGGCCATGGTTCTCAGGCGGAAAAGGGTGGAGAGCCCTCTCTGGGTCGGTGATAAGCTCTTGCCTCAAGTGGAGGAGTTTAAGTATCTCGGGGTCTTGTTCACGAGTGATGGTAAAAGGGAGCGGGAGATTGACAGGCGGATTGGTGCTGGGTCAGCAGTGATGCGGGCTCTGTACCGGTCTGTTGTGGTAAAGGAAGAGCTGAGCCATAAGGCAAGGCTCTACATTTACCGGTCGATCTACATTCCCACCCTCACCTATGGTCATGAGTTTTGGGTAATGAACAAAAGAATGAGATCACGAATACAAGCGGCCGAAATGAGTTTCCTCCGGAGGGTGTCTGGACTCTCCCTTAGAGATGGGGTGAGAAGTTTGGTCATCCGGGAGGGACTCGGAGTAGAGCTGCTGCTTCTCCACGTCAAGAGGAGCCAGCTGAGGTGGTTCGGGCATCGGGTTAGGATGCCTCCTGGACGCCTCCCTCGGGAGGTGTCACAGGCAAGTCCACTGGGAGGAGACCCCGGGGAAGACCCAGGACACGCTGACATGACTATATTGCACAGCTGGCCTGGGAGCGCCTCGGAATCCCCCTGGGAGCTAGTGGAAGTGGCTGGGGAAAGGGACGTCTGGGCCTCATTGCTTAGGATGCTGCCCCCGCGACCCAAACCCCGGAGAAGTGGAAGATGGATGGATGGATGGATGGATGGATGGATGGACTTTCTATATATTTCATTTTATGATACTGTTCCTGATCATCATTAATTCCTACTTCATTAATGATAAGTTACCATGTGTTTCATTTTATAATGCTGATCATTAAGTCCTAGTTCATTAGTAATAAATTACCACATGTTTCACTTTATACTGTTTCTTATCATCATTAACTCGTAGTTCATTAAAAATAAATTACCATTCTTTCATTTTATCTTGTTCCTAATCATCATTAGCTCCTAATGAAGAACAGCAGTACTTCATTCATTATTTAACAGACAGTAATTATATAATCATCTGTTAATATGTAGAAACAAGTTTGAAACGAGTTTGAAAGCAGGACACATACACATTCAGACATTTCCATGAGCCGTCTCTTCAACTGACCATGCCCTCAAGAGGACTTTAATGGAGATCAACTGCTCAGAAGAAACATGTGCTCCTGCAGAAAAAAATGGTGTTTTCTTCTTTAAAAATGAGAGGTAAGCAGACTACTGCAGTCTACTGAATACTGTAGTATTTTAGCAATTTGTGGGCTGATGTGCAAATTGGTTTACACTGCCAAATATGAAGATGGGCATTAACCTTTTTAGGTTTCTGATCAAAACAAACACATCAGGAACACCAGTCAGTACAGTCTGGTGTGATGCCCCCAGCCTTCTCTGAGAATACCTGTTTCTGTGAATAGAAATGGAGGATATAATCCATTATGTTGTAGAGACTGCACACTGTGTAGTATATTTCAGTAGTTGACATGTTGGAATACACTGCATCGCTTAGTAGTTCAGGAGTAACATTGGCAGACTCAGCTATTGAGCAATTATTGCTGAACTGATCTGTAATTTATGAGTAGTTATTCTAAGAAACCACAGTTACTGCGTAATTCTCTATGAGACTCAGTAGTTATTGTTTAGTTAATACTGAACTAGTCCTTGGTAGTTAAGAGTAGTCACTTAAGTGTCAGTGCAGCACTACTCATTCATTCCTGCTTAGTTCCTGATGTTATTTATTAACTATGAAAGAATATTGTAAAGTCTTACCATGCAAAGTGTAGATTTTTAACCTTTCAGAGTTGCTTCCACTGGTTTGCATGTTTCTTCCAAATCAGGGAAATGTTTTGCATTTGAAATCATTTAGGAAAGATGGTTCTAGAGTTCACAGTGTGGAAAGTTTGGGCAGTCTTGGTCAAATTACATGTTTTATCAATAAATAAGTATAAATAAGTTAATACAGATTTTAATGCACAATTACTGTTAATTTGCTGAATTTAAAATTACACTTTGTAATAGAATTCCATTTAAATTGAAAGAAGTAGCATTGCTGAGTCGGGGGAATAAAAGCAGGCTAAAATATGATGTACATGCACTGCTCTGTGTCACCCTGTAAAGCCTGAAATAACTATTTTAAACTAAGAAGTGTTGGATCTGATTTAGAAGTTTATCAGTCCACTCAGTATAAATCCCCTCTGGCCCAAGTAGGGCTGGTTTGCTGGCAGTGATGTGCTGCTAAGCATAGTTAGACAGCGAAATGACACATTTCCCTTGTAGGATCAATAATGTACAAAACATAACAAGTGTGCACTCACAAGTGATGTGAATGTGTGTCATGTCAATGACACATGAATAAAAATATTATGATAATAAATAAATATTATGACAGAAATATTCTGAGTTCTTTACAATCGTCTTTACGAAGGGGCGCCAATAATTATGGAGTCAATAAAAAGGTTAGCAAAAACTCAGTATCTCTGGAAAGTTTCTCCACAACAAAGGCAGGAGGCTTTCCACAAACACACTGTCTGTTTGAGGAAGGATTAGTATGTGAAGATCACAATTAAGGAGTGAACATTATTGTCTTGATTAAGACTGGTGGGACCGGTTGGTCTGTTGCTATGCAAGTCTGCAGCTAGGAAATACTATAAATAAGAAAACTCCAGCCTGCATCACACCACACCTGAGCCAGAACACTGCAGCCGGCAGGCAAAAGAGGAGACAAGAATCAGTGACAATAAAGTCTCAAAGGTGAGATGGCTGTGTCTATAATATTGACAGAAATGATCTGTTACTAATTTTGAATTAATTGAGCAATATGAGTCACTTTTATAGCTTATCATGGCTGAGTTTAATGAAAACCTTTGTAATGTAAAGATAATTCTGAAATGACAGAGTGAGCATTGCAGTGGACCCTCTCTCTACCAGTTAAGATGATCTTAACACTAAGGTGCTTGGAGAAAGTGGCCCAGCATGGTTCATTCTGTTGAGTTTTCTCTGTAGTCATGCTAATTTAGGTTTGTTTGTTCATTCAAAATTAGGCTGCCAGTAAAATATAATAATTATCAGAAAAGAAGAAACTATTACAGCTTTAGCAGACACATTTATTAAGAACGGCTTCCAGTCTAACCATGTTACAGAAATCAGGTAATGCAGCATTAAAATCTTGTTTAGGGATGCTCGTTGGTACAGGTTGATGTTTATTGTCTGGACAGGGAATTAGAAATGAATAATAAATGTGCACTAGCAGAGCACACTGTGATGAGTCTTAGGACTAAGAACCTGTTTTCTCACATAAAATCATGTTTTGCTTTAATTTTGCTTTAATTTATTTACAATAATATTGTTCAACTTAGAAATATTTTCAGACTGTGGTTGCAGATACACAAACTCAAAACTCAATCACTAAAATAGTTTTCCAGTAAACTACTTATATATTACAGGTAAACTAGCACTCACTGCATTAAGAGTTTTGCTCATGGAAGCTTATAGGTAAAGTTTGATGTGCTTGTTCAGGGGGAATGGAGCCTCAGTATGCTGCACTGTAAAAAAATGAATCTCGCTAAATGTTAGACAAATGTAAAAAATACAGTTGGCCCAACTTTCTTATGAAGACTTAACTGACTCAACAATCTATACTGCGTTAATGGTCGTCTCATAGCACACACTCTGCATCAATTGACAATTTAAATTTGATGTAATGTTTTTAAATGTTTTTTTAAAACATGGAGCTGTGTAACAGAGTGTATCAAACCCAGTGAACAAAACTACACATAGAAATAATTTTTTCTGCAAAAGGTAAAACTTAAGAAAAACAGCCATTAGCAGACTCTATTTAGTTTCTACTGTACATTCTCTGTAGCAGGCTGGCTGTTAGCTAGATAACACAAGCCAGCATGCTAATGGGCTAATAACCCATCTAACATGAAGAGTCACCTCAAGCTCGTTTGCTGTGTGGCAGTCTCGGCTAAGAGTTTTAGCACACCAGAATCGGGACTGGTACGGGCGACTGGTAGTCCAGCATGAACCTATTTTGAAAAAATAAAACATTGGATGTGGCCCATGTAAAAGTTATGGCATTTCATATTCTATGTTTTATTTTTTCCCAACATGTTGAACTCAGCAAATAAGTAGAAATTGTGCAATAAATTAGCAGAAAATGCCATATTTATGTTTATTTCACTTAGAAAATCAACAAGACATGTAACTGGACAATTAAATTAATGTTGTTTACTTTTCCAAAACCCAGAGACATTAACAGTTTACAGTGGCAAAACCAATAATACGGTCATTCATATCCACACAATAGGAACTGGACAAAATTTTAAAATCGAGAGCAAAATCTACAGAAATATGCAGGAAAAAAGAAAAACGCAAAGAGAAGAGGCTCAAAAATGTGGCAAAATACAACTTTTCACAAAAATACACAAAATGAGAATGATGCAGGTACTAACATCTAGTGAGGCACAAGTGACATTCTCACAGGGTGGATGGTGGATACAGAAGGCCCCTTTGCAACCAGGGTGGAGCTGCAAGTTGCCTTAGCAGAATCCTCTTGACAGTCACTCTATGACAAGAGGAAACCTCTTGATAATAATGTGTCATGTGATTTTCATGTTGGGAAAAACAAGTTCAAGACCTTCAAGAGCACAGCAAGATAAAACCAATGGCTGATTCCAGAATGCAGAACAAGGTGAGATTTCTGCTCAACATATTTCTAATATTGATTAGAAACAGAAAGAAACCTTGAGAGGAACCAAAATTCATAAAGGAAACCTTCATGCACTTCTTTTTAGCCTGAAAATGTTAATACCAGGAGTCAGAGTTGTTCCATTCTGTTGACTCTTGGGGCTTCAGAAGATATTTTGTATTGTTAGTTTTCGACAGGTCTTTAGTAGGATTTTGACTTCTGTCCAATGCAATACCAGCAGCTAATATTGTTAGTAGGTGCAGACACTGCATTGTACAAAGTAAAACCAAACAAAGGCAGATTGCTTGCCACAAAAACATTGTTTGAGGATAGATTAGCATGTGATGATGAGTGACACAATTATCTTCATTTACACTGGATGGAGAGTTTTTTGTGTAATGCAAGACTACAGCTGTGAAGCACTATAAAATTAAACTTCCAGCCAGCCTCACACCACACCAGATTTCTTTAGTGTGTGGCCTGAACATCAGAGCAGGTAGACAAAGGAGGAAAGAAGAATCAAATGCCAAAGATGAGATGGTTGTGTGTATAATATTGACAGAAAAATTATGGTTTATGTTTCTCAGTCAATTTGAATACATTTTAACTGTTCATGGTTTTCCTGAAGTTGCCTGAATACATCTTAGCAAGCAATGATTCTAAAATGATAGAGTGAGCATCACACTGAACAGTCTGTCTATCAGTTTAGATGGTCTTAATACTAGGATGCTTTAGCCCAGTGCTGCACAGTGTTGACACAAGATCTTTAACTTAACATAACCTAGTACAATGTGGTCAGTAGCAACAACTTCCTAGGAGACTGAGGTTTGTTTACCTTCTTTGGGAAAGAACCCAGACTCAAATCTAGAGTGCCTCTTTAGGGCAGCATATTTGTAGTGGTTATCTATGCAGTTAGTGTTTTAATTTTATTTTTAGCTCTCTAGGGTTGACAAATGTGCCCACTCATCAAATTCAGTGTTTTTACAACCCCAATTCGATGATTAGCAATACGATGATTAGCAAATCCTTTTCAACCTATATTCAATTGAATACACTACAAAGACAAGATATTTAATGTTCAAACGGATAAACTTTATTGTTTTTTGCAAATATTCACTCATTTTGAATTTGATGCCTGCAACACTTCCAAAGAAGTTGGGACAGGGGCATGTTTACCACTGTGTTACATCACCTTTCCTTTTAACAACACTCAATAAGCGTTTGGGAACTGAGGACACTGATTGTTGAAGCTTTGTAGGTGGAATTCTTTCCCATTCTTGCTTGATGTACAGCTTCAGTTGCTCAACAGTCCGGGGTGTCCGTTGTCGTATTTTGAGCTTCATAATGCACCACACATTTTCAATGGGAGACGGTCTGGACTGCAGGCAGGCCAGTCTAGTACCCGCACTCCTTTACTATGAAGCCACGCTGTTGTAACGTGCAGAATGTGGCTTGGCATTGTCTTTCTGAAATAAGCAGGACGTCCCTGAAAAAGACGCTGCTTGGATGGCAGCAGATGTTGCTCCAAAACCTTTCAGCATTAATGGTGCCTTCACAGATGGGCAAGTTTACATTTACATTTACAGCATTTAGCAGACGCTCTTATCCAGAGCGACTTACAAGAAATGCTTTGTCAATCTAGAGAAAGTATCTTTGTTAGTTACCAATAGCTTAGAGAAAAAGACAGCACTGAGCTCAGATACTGCTAGAAACAAATGTCACTGCAGACATCAAGAGAAAAAGAAACAGAGTTGAACGCAGCACTCTGTGCCATTCAATGCAATACAATAACAATAAGATACAATACAATACAATAAACTACAATACACAGTGAGGTACAATAAAATAAGTGCAGCTTACCCATGCCATGGGCACTAACACACCCCCACACCATCAGAGATGCTGGCTTTTGAACTTTGAGCTGATAACAATCCGGACAGTCCTTTTCCTCTTTGGCCCAGAGGACACGACGTCCATGATTTCCAAAAACAATTTGAAGTGTGGACTCAGACCACAGGACACTTTTCCACTCTGCGTCAGTCCATGTCAGATGAGCTCGGGCCCAGAGAAGCCGGCGGCGTTTCTGGGTGTTGTTGATATGTGGCTTTCGCTTTGCATGGCAGAGTTTTAACTTGCACTTGTAGATGGAGCGACGAACTGCGTTCAGTGACAGTGGTTCTCTGAAGCGTTCCTGAGCCCATGTAGGAATATCCGTTACAGAATGATGTGGGTTTTTAATGCAGTGCCATCTGAGAGATCGAAGGTCACGGGCATTCAATGTTGGTTTTCTGCGTTGCCGCTTACTTGCAGAGATTTCTCCAGATTCTCTGAATCTTTTGATGATATTATGGACTGTAGATGATGAAATCCCTAAATTCCTTGCTATTGCACGTTGAGAAACGTTGTTCTTAAACTGTTGCACTATTTGCTCAAGCAAATTTGCTATTTGCTACGTTGTTCACAAAGTGGTGAACCTCGCCCCGTCCTTGCTTGTGAACGACTGAGCCTTTCAGGGATGCTCCCTTTATACCCAATCATGACACTGACCTGTTTCCAATTAACCTCTTCACCTGTGGAATGTTCCAAACAGGTGTTTTTGAGCATTCCTCAACTTTCACAGTCTTTTGGTGCCCCTGTCCCAACTTTTTTGGAATGTGTTGCAGACATCAAATTCAATATGAGTGAATATTTGCAAAAAACAATAAAGTTTATCCGTTTGAACATTAAATATCTTGTCTTTGTAGTGTATTCAATTGAATATAGGTTGAAAAGGATTTACAAATCATCGTATTCCGTTTTTATTTATGTTTTACACGACGTTCCAACTTCATTGGAATTGGGGTTGTATATATGTTTCTCTTTCTTTGCGATAATACTGCACAGAATACAGGTCAAACATTTCCTCAATCTGTAGAGTCGCCCTTTCCATTCCATTTGCCCTTGAGACCATTGGTGACTCACTTGCGGTGTTATGAGGATAAAAAGAGGGGCTGAGATACGTCATCTGCCTCCCTCCATGTTAATTGGTTAATTTGTGTGTCCACCTACATTTTATGTGAAACTGACCAATGGACACTCAGGAAGTCACTAAGGACTGATTCATTATGCCAGAAACCCTTCATTCTTCATTAAGTCCATGTTGGAGAAAATGTTAAATGTCATGCAGAGTTTACAGCTGCCTAAGTTGCTGCAGTAGTTTTGGAAAGTACTGATTAAGATAATGTAGAATTTTTACATGAAACATATGGGTATCATGTTATATGCAAAAGACTGTAAAAGCTCATTTAAGATGATATGCAATAATCAAAAAACTCCCCTAGACCCCAGAGGGTTGCCAAGCTAATGAAATCATTGCTGCTGTCAGGGATAATGGCATCTGGAGTTCAGTGGCTGTTTGGAGAGGTAGGTTCAGCATGCTGCAGTTGGTGCCCTCCTGTAGTTTATAAAGCTATCTTTCCAGGCGTATTGGAATACTTCTAGTTTAATCAGCTGCCAATTTCTCTCTATCTATTTGACAGCCTGTTTTAAAGATCAAGACTGATCAGTGTACAATGGGGCAAGATTTCACTGCTTTGTTCTCTTATTTCATACCAGTTAACCCTTGTTTCATTTTTTTTTTAAATGTAGGTGCAGCAGTGATATCCTTTATTTTAGTAGATGTGCAACTAGACTGTTTACAAGCCTAGCGTGTGGTCCTTTTTTATGCAAAGACTATATTCAGACAATATTCAATGGTGAACTATCAAGTAGAGATTGTTAAGAACACTTAACATAACATATTTTCAAAATGTTAATTTAATTAACTTAAATTAATTTGAAATGCAGTTGACCTAAAAATACCAGGTCACCAATAGCACTTTTATAGTATGGTACTATAGTATGGTAAGTAACTGTAATGCCAGGGAGCAAGGAGGTGGACGCATGTGCTGAGATAAGCAATTTTTATTATGGGCAAGTTCAGGGTTGTGCTCAAGCCAGTCCAGGTTCTGATAATCAATATCAAGCATGGGATGGACAGACATAACTAAAAACACCAAACAGTACACCATGATCAAAGCAGGCTTACAAACAAACCAACATCCCAAACAACAAACATCTAATGACAAATAAAGGCCTGCAAACACACAGGGGAAAACACAGGGCTTAAATACATGAGGGCTAACTAGGGATCACAAGACACAGGTGGAAATACAGGTGGGAACAATCAGGGGCGGAGTAACCAAACAAGAGGCCAGACTGGGATCAAAACAAAAAGCACATGGACTAGATCAAAACACAACAGGAATACATGAACAGGACTGGGAGGGGCCAATTCGTGACAGTTCTAATCGGTTAGTAAATCTAGTTCCATTGGGTCTGATGGAGTGAAGACTGGCGTTGATAGTTCTGGCAGATCTTATATAAATTGTCGTAGCTCATATGAAATTCGGTAGTGGTCAGAGATTGCTGAGTTTTGCGGTAGGGTATTAAGCTTGTCTATGTTAAGACCTAGTGTCAAAACTAAGTAGTGTGTGGGCCCTGTTACATTTTGCGTAAAACCAACAGAGTCTAGGATTGAGGTAAATGCCCTTTTTAATGGGTCGTCTACCTTCTCAAAGTGAATATTAAAATCTCCTACAATTATTACTTTATCATTACACACAGCCAGGTTTGCAGCGAAATCACTAAATTATTTTAAAAATTCAGAGTAGGGCCCTGGTGGCCTGTAAATGTTAAATAATGAAAATGCCTTCTTTTGAATGGAATGGAAAGGACCTCAAAGGAAGTGAAAGTGTCGCATTGTTTCTGACTAATATCGAGAGTATTTTGGTAGATTACACATAATCCACCTCCCTTGCCTGATAATCTTGGCCTATGTGCATAATTATAGCCTAAAGGCATGGCTTCATTTAAAGCTGAATATTCATCTGGTCTAACCCACGTTTCAGTGAGACAAAAAATGTTGAATTTATGAGGAAAAAAGAACAAGATGGTAAGCTTGAAAACATGGAGTGGGCAGCACAGTCTCCAGACTTAAACCCCATCGAGCTGGTTTGGGATGAACTGGACAGAAGAGTGAAATTTATTTATGGGAACTTCTGCAACAGATTTGGGAAGAACTTTCTGAAGAATATATTGATTTCTATTGTAGAAAGAATGCCACGAGTGTGTTCAGCTCTTATATCTGCCAAAGGTGGCTACTTTGATGAGTCAAAGGTTTAGAATACATTTTGGTCTATAAATTGATTCCATGATTTCTTTTTTATCTCCATTTGCTTATTTGTACTATACTTTCATTTCAGAGTGCAATGAGACATTAAACTGAATAGTTTCCAATAAAAAAAATGGAAAATTTGGGGTGTTTTAAAACTTTTGACCAGTAGTGTATATATAATATGATTTATATTGGAACTGTGATGCTATATATTTTTTGGCAAACACTGCCCACTACTACCTCTGGACAGTTTTTTTTACACAATTGTAATTGTGGAAGGTATAAAAGCTTGAACACCTTACTAAGTCAGCACTTAATAACAGCATGGTTTTGAAAATACCACAGCTTTCACAGCTTGAAAATACTTTTTGCGTTCAGCTAGGAGTCTTTTAATTCTTGTTTAAGGAATTTTCAAGCACTCTTACTTGTAGAGCATTTATACTTCTGTGACATGGTTGCACATACAACCTATCTGATGTTATTTTTAATGATATCCCTGTCATGGGTTTGTGAAAGCCTCTCTAAAAGCTTCAGCCTGAGCATGAACTTCAGTCAAGAGATAATGGAGATAGAAGGGGAGACTAGTGAGTGATCTTAGCATATGTCTCAGACATTTTCACTTTCACTTCCTTTTCACTTCACAAGCCAAACAACATTTCTGCAGTTGAGAGTGACATTTACACACTTAAACAGAGAGTGTGTTATACCATTGTTGAAGTCAAGAAACACAGTAAGTAATTATAAAATTTTTAAACTGGGTTTTTCACACAATTAATTATTAAAAACAAAACAATGCATGGTGTGTTGCAATTGACAGTGTTTCTAAAACAAGCGTTTAATTATTATTTCATCATTCAGGAAACCCAAATATCCCATGCAAAAAAAGCACAAATTTTGTGCGCCTTTGTTTCTATGTTGCCCTTAGAACCATCTTAATCTCCACCTTAGGCTGCTCCTGACCCCTTCTATGCTTATGGGGTGAGTTGTCACAATTGCACTCTTTCTACAGAGTGTTTTACAAATGTTAAGTGCTGGAAAGCTGATCAATTTTATGAATCTTGCTCAAATTGTCTGAAAAATTATGCACCAGAAAACAAAATGTGTTACATCATACGTACAACATACAATGGATTACCCAGACAAAGTATCAATTGGGAGTTTGGAGTGAATGTTGTCACCTCCTAACCTGTCCCTAACATTAGTTCACACAGCTTTTTTGGTCCTTTGTAAAGAATTTAAGAAGAAAAGATTGAATGATCAAGTCAAGTCAAACTTTATTTACACAATGTTTTTTTATAACAGGTTGTCACGATTGGCCCCTCCCAGTCCTGTCTATGTGTTCGTGTTTTGGTTTAGCCCATGTGCGTTTGTTTTGGTTTAGCCCCCTTGTTTCATGACTCTGCCCCTGATTGTCTCCACCTGTTTTCCACTTGTCCCTCGTTTTCCCTGTGTATTTAAGCCCTGTGTTTGCCCCTTGTGTTTGCTGGTCTTTGTCTGAATTGTTATATGCTGTGTTGGTTGTTTTGGTCTTTGTTGATATGTTTGATTCTGATTTGTCATGTCTGTCCCCCCGATCGATCCGTGTTGACTCCATGACCCTGGACTGTCTCGACCATGATTTTGGGTTTGCCCTTAATTAATCTTGCTTATCTCGGCATATGTGTCCGCTTCCTCGCTCCCCGTTACACAGGTATTGTCAGAAAATTTGGGGGATTTTTGTGTGATTAAATTTACTAAAAAAAGTCACCTTTCAGTGTGAGATATTTTTTCATAGCAGTATTTGCCAAGGGTGCCAACAATTATGGGGTCAACTGTAAATAAACAGCCTACAGTAAAAGACAGCAAGAACTGAATCCCTCAGAAAAAAATATTTGCCTAACAAAGGCAGATGACTTGCCACACAGCCACAGTCTGTTTGAGGATGGATTTCCATGTGAAGATCACGAGTGATGTGTGATGACCTTGATTAAGACTGGTAGGACTGGTTTTTGGGTTGGCACAATAAGAAACATAAGGCAGGCATTATACCATACCTGATTTCTTTAGCTTGTGGTCAGAACACTGAAGCAGGCAGACAAAAGAGAAGAGAAGAATGGCAAAGGTGAGACTGTTGTGTCTGCAATATAAATCATTTTTAAACATATTATGGCTGGGTTTTCTGAAAACATATTAGCACAAAAATGATTCTTAAATGAACACTCTCTCTGCCAGTTCAGATCATTTTAATACTAAGATGTTTGGAACGCTGTATTTTTGCAGTTAGGTCTCTCGAGACCATGTGCCACCTGAGGCTGAAATAAAGAAGTATTAAGAGATTTCTTTTTATTCATAATATTATGAATAAAGGGGGGCAGTCGTGGGCTGGAGGTTAGGGATCCAGCTTCATGACCGGAAGGTCGCCGGTTTGATCCCCAGAGCCGACAGTCCATTGAGCAAGACACCTAACCCCCAACTGCTCCCCGGGCGCTGCGGATTGGGCTGCCCACCGCTCCGGGCAAGTGTGCTCACTGCCCCCTTATGTGTGTTCTCACTAGTGTGTATGTGGTGTTTCACTTCACGGATGGGTTAAATGCGGAGTTGAAATTTCCCCATTGTGGGACTAATAAGGGTCTCTTAATCACTTAATCATTAATTATGTTGGAGGCCTGGGGTTAAAGGGGACATCCCTTGGTCCCGACACATCGTTCAGATAAACATGGTGGGTTCAATAAAATAACTACAGCTCTTACAGTAGTAAAAGTTTATATACATTATGTGAAATTAACAGCAGATTTTTGTACAGATCTTCAATGACTCTGTTCATGGTCACATTGAG
Source organism: Pygocentrus nattereri (assembly GCF_015220715.1). Lineage (NCBI taxonomy): Eukaryota > Metazoa > Chordata > Actinopteri > Characiformes > Serrasalmidae > Pygocentrus > Pygocentrus nattereri. The sequence continues at coordinate 31,159,232 of NC_051230.1, forward strand.
ATGCCTCCTTTACTGGTGAAAATAATCGATACTCCAGAGTTTCAGCGCTTGAGGAACATCAAGCAACTCGGAGGAGGTTATTATGTCTTTCCAGGAGCTTCTCACAATCGCTTTGAGCACTCCATTGGGTAAAGTTCTGATACTCAACTGGTATTTTCATATGTTTTTAACAGAATATGGTAATCAGGTAATAATGATCTGTCTCTCTGATTTTTATGAACAGTGTGGCTCATCTGTCAGGACAGCTTGTAAAGAGTCTGAATGCTAACTCAAATCTGAAAATAGACCCCAAAGAGGAACTCTGTGTGCAGATTGCAGGACTGTGTCATGACCTGGGTGAGATATTCATTATACTGCAATAACATGTCTGTGGTCACACAAGCAAAACATTCTTTATTCTAATCTTTACATTGGTGTTGACATCTATTAGAAAAGATGCAATTATATGCAAAAGCTCATGTTCCATGTGTAATAAGTTAACACATCCTCTACAGAGAACACACTTCTGCACACACTTGCATAACTGCTGTTTATTTGCTGATTTGAAAATACTGAGTAAATAAAAAAGTATATATATATTTTACTTACTTAGTTCATATATGATTTTGATGAAAAAATGTCATATTAAGGTGTGTTGACAGTAGACAATGTAATATTTTCACTTCAAATGAAAATCAACACAAACATGGAAATTGTTGAGGTGTGTTCAGACTTCAGTTTGACTAGACAGATAAAAGTATCACATTACATATACACATTTCTGTGCTATGCCATGATTAATTTTGCCATGTTTAAAGAAAAAAAATTCTTACAATTTATGCATATTAAACAATCAGAATTTTTGCAAATTTTGAATCTTTTTTTTATTTTGACTCTGCTAGATCCGTTGACTATCCATTGATTGATCTGTTCAATAAAACGAGAGTTTGGTGACACATATGTCTTGTGACCTCAGTCAAATGTGACAACACAAATGCAAAACTCACTTCTTTAAAACTTTACAGAGATGGGTCCATTTAACAAAATCAAAAGGTTTTTCAAGATGCACAATTGCTGCCTCTGTTGTTGTCTTGAATATGTTTTATAGGAGAGTATCTAAGATTGCCCTGTCTATTTCATACAAAACCTGTCTAATCTAATGAGATATTCTGGTATGGTTTATTATCTTTACTTAACATAGAAAAAAATATATATTCTACAAAAACACACTACAGTGGGTTCTTGGAGTGATACTATAGAAGAACTATTAAGTTCTACGTTCTATGTTTGTAAATAACCATCTCCTTGTTTCATTTTGTCAAATGTTTTTAGATAAAGAAAAAAATGCATAAAAACAGGGTTGTTTAGGGGAATTCTGAATTATTTCTCAAAATATAAAACTCTCAGATGTAAATGCAGGTGTTATATGAGTATTGCCTGAGTTTTATTTGTATGAAATATTGAGTAAGTGTCCTAATAATTAATCAAGACTTTTGTATGTTTCTCAAATGAAGGTCATGGTCCATTCTCTCATGTATTTGAGGCGTTCATGAAGGAAGTACGACCAGATTTGAATTGGAAGGTACTGAACTAAACTTTCTTTTATTTTACAAACTAAAATTAATCTAATGTAAAAATCTAATCTGCACCTTAAATTAATCTCATAAAACATAGTAACTCATCTTTTTTTATATTATAGCATGAAGATCAATCAGTCAAAATGTTTAAAGAGATCATTAAAAAAGCTCCCATTAAAGAAGGCATGGCAAAAGAAGGATTAACAACGAATCACTTCAAGTTGATTGAGCATCTTATGCATCCACAAAAGGACATCCCTAAGGTAAATAGGAAAGTCTACAATAATGTTTACTGCACTAACAATAATATACTGATATTAGGTTTGCAGTACAAAGTACAGAAACAGTCTAAAAAGTGTCTAAGCCCAAAGCATAATTTCTTTTACAGCAACCCCCATACACCCCCCCCCCCCCCCCCCCCCCCGACACACACAAACATACACACAAAAAAAACACTGATAGTTGCTTTGCTGTAAAATTAGAGGCTAAATAGCAACAATGACTACCACAAGGTGTATAAACGATATGCTTTCATATCTAGCTAATTTGTGTATTGTTGATGATTGGTTCTAAAAAAAGTCACAAGTTAAATCACAGCTAACCTTCTCAAAATCTCACCATGTAGTACTTCCTTTTTATCATTATAAATGCATTATGTTCTACTATTTAGGGACTATGAGTTGAAATGTAGTGAGACGTTAAGCGTGTGTTGAACCTCCTTCCTTTGCTTCTTGTTTATACAAGTCAAAATTAATGACATCATGTTAAGATCATAAAAAACCAAAACATGCCTTTTAAGCTTTTCCTATCATTTCTTCTTCTTTTTTATGATGCATACATTCTTTTTTGAGACTGATTAACTAGTTGCTTTTACCCGTCACTTGTGCATCTTAGACAACAATAATACAGTAATATCGTACATTGTAGGTACTCAGAAGTTGTTAGTCAATGGGCCATAAGCAGCTGTTTGATTTACTTATTGGGTGGCGCTGGTGGTGATATTAGTATAAAAACCTCTGCTTTAGTTATCATTAAAGCTGATTTTGTGTAAAAGATAATTAAAAGAACATTTCTGACTTAAAAACAGCTGCATTAATGCACCCTTCATTGGTCAAAGTTTGACTCTTGGTGATGCAATCAATTTAGATTTAAAATCTATTTATATTTCATGAAGTCCATGGTGCTATGCATCCTAACAAGGTTTCCAGGGCCTTTGAAGAAAAAACAGCCCACAAACATCACAGATTCTCCTTCAGATATAATATGGGAGTCTTTCTTTTGGCACGTCTTCCAAATAGTTTCAAGGCGACAAATAATCATAGTTTAGGAGTCTTCTTGGCCCCAAAATACTATCATCTTCAGTAAATCTCTAGCTGTGACCCTATTCTGTCTCTCTTGACATCCTCCACACTGTCTGTGGTGGTAAAATACACTTGCATTCCTTTCAAATCAGGTTGACTATAACCCTGTTTTTTATGTAATTATTGCCCTAACAGTGGATATGGGCATGTTCAAGCATCGATTATGTCATTATTTTATAGATATTGCCTGATTCATGAAAGTAAACACACTTTTGTTTTATTTCATTTGTTCTCTAATCTTGTTCTCTAATCTTCTAATCTTTTCATTTGTTCTCTAGAGTTTGGCCTCTGTGTAAACAAGTTGTATCATAAATGTGTAGCAGCTTCTATTAAAATTCTAAAATAGTGCCTCCTTATTAGTGGGGACACTGCCTATTTTAACAATGAATATACACTTTTGGACAAATCAGTGGCTATTGATGGACCTTGTACCCTAAGGCAAAGGGTAAAAGATGGACCACTGTCAGTGTTTATACCAAACCTTTTCCTATGCATTCTCCTTAAATCATTTAGAGTTTTCATAAGTCAAGTGTGTTTCTTAAATTTAAATCTTCATCCCACTGGACAGTTTCTGAGGAAACAAAGCCTTTAACGTCAGTTTGTTTGTGGTTTATGCAACATGTGAGATTGTTTACAGAACACCATGTGGTCTGGTTTTTGCTAATAGCAACACAAAGCTACCTATAATTAATCACTTCCAATTAGTTTTCTTTGCAAACCATTAATAAATTAGTCCAACTGGATCCTGGGACCATTTTCTTGGTAGCAGAATTTACTTGAATGCTAAAATCGTCCTAATTTAAAGTGAAAATACTGGAATATGCCATTGCTTTATCTTGTAGGATAAGTCTTACTTGTATCAGATTGTGGCCAATTCCAAAACAGGCATTGATGTTGACAGAATGGACTATTTCATTCGGTGAGTTTCATTATCATCATCATCATCGTCACTTTTATTTATATAGTGCCTTTCCCATGCTCAAGGATGCTTTACAATCAATACATAATCAACAATACAGAACACACACACACACACACACACTCTCTCTCTCCACCGTTTCCACAGCTAGAGAAAGAAATTTCAGTGATCTTGAGCATAGAGTCAATCAGCTAGCTAGTTTCATTTGTATTTTCTACATGAGAAGTGAAATATTGAAAGTTGATTTCTAGTACATAAATCATATAATGTATGTTCTACTTTTTGCATTTTTCTCTTTATTCAGGGATTGCCACCATCTAGGGATGAATTGCAACTTCTCCCATGAACGCTACATGATGTTTGCACAAGTGTGCACTGATGAGAATGATGAAAAGCTGATCTGCGTGAGAGACAAGGTGATTTTAGAAACAAAAATACAGATTACAATGAAATTTATAAAAAGTTCTGAGGTGTTTTGTTGTTGCCATCAGGAAGCAATGAACATGTATGAGCTGTTTCACACTCGTAATCTGCTTTACCACAATGCCTACCATCACAGGGTTACAAAGGCAGTCGAACTCATGTAAGTACATGAGCCTATAAAATTAGACTAAATGACAGAATGATACATTCCACTTTTTGTTTATTCAATTCATTTGATCAGCATATTACATGCGATTTAAAATTAAATAAATTAATTTGTGTGTGGGGTAACTTTTTTTCTCCTGTGTACTGATGTTTTCAGGATAGTGGATGCACTCATAGAAGCTGAAAAATCCTTCAAAATCTCTGATCAAGTAGACGACCTCCAGGAATACGTGACTCTCACAGGTTCTCCCTTAGAAACAGAATATACTGTACACTGATCACTATGGAGAAATTACCCAAAACCAGGAATAAACAGAACAAGAGTACAATATTGATAAATACATAAAACTAAAATGTACAGAAGCACCTATAAAAAGTACCTTGTACATATAAGTAAAAATGAACAATGGTGTCATAATAGCGTTGTTTATACACAGTGACAGACTTACAGGGGGAATTTCAACAATTTTTAAATTAAATGATTAAATCATTGCTATGTAAACACAATAATTCAGAGTGAATTGCTGTGAGACAGTTCACTGTAGACAAACCTTGAGAAACTTACAAATATAGCCAATTTACTAACTATCTAAAAACACTATTTTACATTAAACATTTCACAACAAACCACTCTTAAAGATCAAATTATTCAAACATTTTGCAAATCAATGGAATTCCCTTAGAAAGGTTTTTGTACAAATGTATTTTACTGCAATACTACATTTTAGATGTTAATTTTCTCTTTTCTGTTATACAGATTACATTCTTCAGCAAATCCAACACTCAACAAAAAGAGGACTTGAAAGAGCACAAGAAATAGTTGACAGAATATCAAAACGTAAATTTTACAGGTTCATTGGTGATAAAATATTTGACCCTGATGAGCTGAAACACTTGGATGACATAAAATGTAAGGTCAGTAAACTCCTTGTGAAGTTGTCAGATTTGTATGCATAACGCCTACTATTTGTAACTTTTGTACATTTAATTTATATTACAATACTGCATTTTCTTACTTGTATATTTAAGTTGAATACAATTCTTTAACATATTTTGAAGTTATAATATTATTGGATAATTATTACAATGTTGATCTTTCACACTAAATAGTGTGGAAAATAGTGCAGTGCCATTAAAAGTGCATTTAAAAGGTAGTAGGTAAAGTGTAGCAGGGTGTGGTTTGGGACACATTATTAGTTCAGCCAACGTTCAACAGTCCAGCAGGTCCAGTTGCTGATTATAGCTCTGTTGTGCTGCTCATTAGCTGCTCATTAAACATCTCCAAGTAAAAGTTTAGAAGTCCATTCATCTAGAATGAAAGTGCTAAGAGTCTGTCTTGATTAATGATAAATTTATTGAGGCAAACAATGGCAAACTGTCTATATATTTTTCTTTGACATTTGCAAAATTACTCTTATCTGTGTGTATGTATAACAAAGCTGCTGTCTTCTTATTCGCCAGCCTCCTGTTCAAAACATTCCACATTTAACTACTGCACCATTTAAGGTAGAGCATAAAATTCGAATAGGTTGCGGGCTAAAAATAAGCTAATCTTATATATATATATATATATATATATATATATATATATATATATATATATGTATGTACACCGTAAAAATTGCTTTAAACTTACATTTTGGGGGTTTACTTTTCTACTCTGTTACATTTGCTAATGCAAATCTAGTAACACATTAATTCATGTATAATCCTTAGATACTTAGGTAAAGTTAGTTGATATCAATTAATTTGCATAAGTCTTACAGACTAAAGAGTATTTTGCCTAAGTTAACACAACTTAAATACCAAAGTAAGTTGGAGTAACCTAATCAGACAAATTTAAACCAACCCAAAAATTAATTGTGGAGATAGTAACTAATTTAAGTAAAACTTCATCATTCCTATTGGCTCTTGGTGGCATATTGGGCATGTTTAACCTACTGTGTAGTCATTCTCCCCAGCCTAACTTGTTTTGGGTGCTTACTTATTTTCTAAATTTTGGGAGCTTGTTTACTCTCAAGCAGTACTGTCTGTAGATCAGTGCTGATTAAGCTGAGCTGCCATGACCTCACCTCCTGAGTGTGGTTATGCACACTTCAGACCACTTCTGCATTCTGGGCTGTATTGTCAGTACTGGGCGAGATGGTCCAGAGCAGCATTAAATTAAAATGTTTAAGGCATTTTTGTCAAAAATGTTCTGCCATTCAGTATTAATTTGTTAACATTAAATCCTAGTTCAGCTTTTAATGGAGGAAAGTGAGTTAATTGAACCTGAGTGGATAGAGTTGTATAAAGGCAGTAAATATAAGTTAGAATGGCTTAATTGTATTGAGTTAGTACCATAATATTATGGTAAGTCCAAAATACCCAATCATTTTTAGATCAAAGGAGTGATTTTCTCAAATTAGTTAAGTGTACACAACAATAAACAAATGTGTTTTTCATTCTCACCTCAGTGAATTACTCATGATCAAATGATTTAAGTAACCTAAATTTAAATGGTTTAAGGAGACATTTACTTCCTACTTTTGAAAAAAAAAGTTGCACGTATGTTTTAGTAGAAATATCTGCAACTTGACAATTTGCTCCACATTTTTCCATCCAGTGTGTTTTTATATCTCTTACAAAACAGTGAACTCTGTGCTCTTTCTTTTGCCATATTCTCAATACCAGGACATTCTGTCAGCCTGGCTGGAAAAAGTGATGAAAAAGCCTGATGGTCAAGTTCTTGATAAAGAGGAGTTTGCTGTCAAGGTAAGTGCAGGAATATATACAGTTTAGAGAAGATGAGTATGGTATATGTATTTGAAAATAAAATATGTAATGCTTGTTGCCCAAAGCCTTTTGGTGAAAATTATTCCCTTAAAAAGAAGAATGTCTTGGAGTTTTGTTTTTTTTTTTATGTTTATACTCATGCTATCCAAAGAGCACCTCAAATGAGCTAGGAACAAGTACAGGACGCTCTCCAATCCAAACTATTTTGAGCACAACATATTTGTTTATGAGTTGTCATGTATATGATAATTCATAATTGTACACACATTTATGGGAAAATAAACTGCAACAGCAGTCAAATTTAAGTGATCCCACAACCGGGGAAACTCCACCTGCGCATTTAACCATGAAGTGAAACCACACATACACACTAGTGAATACACACACACTAGGGGGCAGTGAGCACACTTGCCTGGAGTGGCAGGCAGCCCTATTCATGGTGCCCAGGGAGCAATTGGGGGTTAGGTGTCTTGTTCAAGGACACCTCAGTCACGGGGGTCAGTCAGTCGGCCCTGGGGATCGAACCGGCAACCTTCCAGTTACAGGGCCAGTTCCCTAACCTCCAGCCCACGACTGCCCCATTTGTTCTTATGGCACAAAATAAAAATCTCATTAAGGGCCATGCTAACTAGGTGGGATAGGTATCAAATTGCATCCATTGTCATCTAATTTACAGCATATATAATTAATGTCAAATAATTTCTATTCTTTGCATTCTTCATTAATTGTGCACAATACTATTTTGAATTAAAATGTACGTCTTAATTATATTACTTTACATAGTAAGCCATGACAAATCAGTGAAATAGACATCTACATTGTAAAATGGATAATATAAATTTGGCCAATAAAATAATATTTAATGTGTTAATTTTTAATTGTGTTAGGAATACAGTTTTAAAGGAATGTTTAGAGATATGATTCATTTTTAATTATGGAGAAATCAAGTCTTTGTATATGACTAGTGTCATATACATATATATATAAAAATGGTGCAGTTACCATGTAAATCAAGATAAAGTACTTGGCTTGACCACCTTACTTGAAATAACATTTTACTGATGCACTTTTACAGTCCCTCATTATTAATGAAATTACTTTTCAAAACATCAATAAACAGCAAGCTACTTACAGCATGTCTACATCATTACAGCATATCAGTTTCAACTATGGCAAGCAAGAGAAGAATCCAGTTGATGCACTGAGATTCTACAGTACAAAAGAAGATCTACAGAACCCCAACCCAAAACAACTGTCCAAAGATGAGGTAATAAATCCAAGAACTACAGTGTTATTTAGCTGTTATTTAACATAATCACTGCAGTGTTTTTAAGTCCTTCAACACAAACCTTTTAGAATGTTTCTCTTTCTGCAGGTCTCATACCTCCTGCCTGAGAAATTTGCTGAAATCAAAGTCATGGTTTTCTACAAGGGAGAAAACAAAGATGTTGAGAAGCTCACCAAGAAGTATATCAAAGAATTCTGGTAGGAAATACAGATGACCTCAGTGAGGTCAACTTTCCAAAAGACATAATAATGAGAAATGATAATGAGAAAACCGAGAAAGCATATTAAAATCATATGAAATGGCAATATTCTTGATCTGTATACTTACTTCATCACTCCATTACACGTCCAAAACACCATATTCTTTGTTGTGTCCAGGAATGACTTGGACCCTGCCTCTGCAATAGTAAACAATTCCAGCATTTATGTGGATCTCAAAGGTTATCCCTCTATCTCTACTTCCACTGTACAATTTAACTACTGGACACTTTAACTAGTCATCCTTTACCAGATTACCAATAGTAAATAAAGGATCCCAAATAAACTTCATAAAGACATGCCATACTTACAGGAATATTTGGGCCTATTTGTAAATATAAGCAAAAATGAGCAATGGTATCACAAAAAAACATTATATATTTTCTCTCCTTGAAAGATATTTATATTTAGTCCTTGATGGACCAGGTCTGCTCTCATCTTGCATAAATTATTTAAGATTACTTGTAATTTACTTGTAATTTAGTTCAAACTTTGTTTTGAGTTCATTGCAGTACAGTATTTGCACTTTTGTTTGGCTTTTACTTCTTGTTTTACAGACGAAAATGAAATTGTTCAGCAAATCTTGCACTCATCAACACGAAAACTCCCAACAGTAAAGGAATTAATTGAGAGGAATTCAAAACAGGGCACTTCCAAGTTTATTGCTGAGAAAATATACAAGCATGAGAAACTGACGTACAGTAAACAGCAGTGGACGGTTAGACCCTTTTTCTTGATAGTGACTATTACTATATGAGTAACTATTTGCATCTTCTAACAAACCAACTTTGTCTTTGTGTGTGTCTGTGTGTGTGTGTGTATATATACACTCTGTTCTAATTATGCGGGGGCAATATGGCTATTTCTTTACGTCAGTTTTTGTTTGTTTTATTTTGTGTTATTTGTGTGGAGCCTGGGAAGACACATGGGACAACAACTTATAAGCTATTGGGTCTGTTTATTCCCTCTCTGATTTCAAAAATTTGATTTTGTGAGATTTTGATTTTGTCTTTTTCGGTCTGCTGCTTGCAGTGCAAAGAAAACAACTAAGCAAATTAATATATGCATATACAGTATAAATAATATGGTAGTGGCTGTTGTAAGGATAAACACAGCACCACTCTTTTTTTTTTTACAAAATCATCAATAAACCACATCTAAAATATCAAAACACCAAAACACACGTAACTTTAACCACCTAACTATATGAATAGAAATGGGAATATTCACCATTATTGACAATAGTACAACATTTTGCATCTGTATTACAACGAACTACCAATAAATTTAACATAAAACTCTTATAGCTTTTTACAGCTAACAAAGACTATATAGGCGAACTGACCTGCTAAACTTTGCTAAAATTTTCTATCTTGTGCTTTAAACCTAGAAATACTGGACATCCTGGTGTTATTAATCTAAAATAGTAGTAACTATATATATATATTATATATAGTAGTAACTAGTGAAATATATTTTATTGTTTACAGGAGTATAATTTGAATATTTCACTTTTTCTCCCACAGCTAGCACACAGCAGTTCTAACCAACTTCTATAGGTTTTTCTGAATGCACTCGCGTGCTCTGTGCTCTGTGAAATAACGCCCTTATGAGGTCTTTAAGGTGCAGGAACCTATTTATGCTTCGAGATTAATGCAGTTGAATCTAATAGGATCTAATTACAACCCCAATTCCAGTGAAGTTGGGACGTTGTGTAAAACATAAATAAAAACAGAATACGATGATTTGCAAATCCTTTTCAACCGATATTCAATTGAATACACTACAAAGACGAGATATTTAATGTTCAAATGGATAAACTTTATTGTTTTTTGCAAATATTCACTCATTTTGAATTTGATGCCTGCAACATGTTCCAAAGAAGTTGGGACAGGGGCGTGTTTACCACTGTGTTACATCACCTTTCCTTTTAACAACACTCAATAAGCATTCGGGAACTGAGGACACTAACTGTTGAAGCTTTGTAGGTGGAATTCTTTCCCGTTCTTGCTTGATGTACAACTTCAGCTGCTCAGCAGTCCGGGGTCTCCGTTGTCGTATTTTGTGCTTCATAATGCGCCACACATTTTCAATGGGAGACGGTCTGGACTGCAGCCAGGCCAGTCTAGTACCCGCACTCTTTTACTACGAAGCCACGCTGTTGTAACACGTGCAGAATGTGGCTTGGCGTTGTCTTGCTGAAATAAGCAGGACGTCCCTGAAAAAGATGTTGCTTGGATGGCAGCAGATGTTGCTCCAAAACCTATGTACCTTTCAGCATTAATGGTGCCTTCACAGATGTGCAGGTTACCCCTGCCATGGGCACTAACACCCCCCCACACCATCAGAGATGCTGGCTTTTGAACTTTGCACTGATAACAATCCAGACAGTCCTTTTCCTCTTTGGCCTGGAGGACACGACGTCCATGATTTCCAAAAGCAATTTGAAATGTGGACTCGTCAGACCACAGGACACTTTTCCACTCTGCGTCAGTCCATCTCAGATGAGCTCAGGCCCAGAGAAGCCGGCGGTGTTTCTGGGTGTTGTTGATATGTGGCTTCGCTTTGCATGGCAGAGTTTTAACTTGCACTTGTAGATGGAGCGACGAACTGAGTTCACTGACTGGTTTTCTGAAGTGTTCCTGAGCCCATGTGGGAATATCCGTTACAGAATGATGTGGGTTTTTAATGCAGTGCCGCCTGAGGGATCGAAGGTCACGGGCATTCAGTATTGGTTTTCTGCCTTGCCGCTTACTTGCAGAGATTTCTCCAGATTCTCTGAATCTTTGGTGATATTATGGACTGTAGATGATGAAATCCCTAAATTCCTTGCAGTTGCACATTGAGAAACGTTGTTCTTAAACTGTTGGATTATTTGCTCACGCAGTTGTTCACAAAGTGGTGAACCTCGCCCGTCCTTGCTTGTGAACGACGGAGCCTTTTAGGGATGCTCCCTTTATACCCAATCATGACACTCACCTGTTTCCAATTAACCTGTTCACCTGTGGAATGTTCCAAACAGGTGTTTTTTGAGCATTCCTCAACTTTCCCAGTCTTTTGTTGCCATTGTCCCAACTTCTTTGGAATGTGTTGCAGGCATCAAATTAAAAATGAGTGAATATTTGCAAAAAACAATAAAGTTTATCCGTTTGAACATTAAATATCTCGACTTTGTAGTGTATTCAATTGAATATAGGTTGAAAAGGATTTGCAAGTCATCATATTCTGTTTTTATTTATGTTTTACACAACGTCCCAAATTACATGTTTTAATGTGTACTGGTTACATGTGTCTATGTTTTGATGTTTCCCTGGCTGAGGTGCCCACAAGAGTAGCTTTCCAACTATGGCTCAGAGACTTAATGGGCTGGCCCTTAGGGATATCACATCACAGCTATGATGCAGCCTGGACCAGGGACCTGATCGACACATCACAGCTACGTGGCTGCCTGGGTCGGCTGCTTTGTTGATGCTGCATTGCAGCTGTGGGGCAAAATATTTCATTTCTTAGTTCATAAGGAATAGAAGAACATAAGCGAAATTCCAGTTTCCTGTTTTTGTAGAAATGTCTGCAACACGACATTCTATTTTGTCCACTTTCTTTAAATTTTGTGTGTTTATGTGCCTCTTACAAACTGGTGAACTATGTACCGTCTTGCCCTCACCTTACCATGTTCTCACTACCAGGAGAAACTGGATTCCTGGTTAAAGCATGTCCAGCAGCTGTCCGGCAGTCAGCAACTACCTGTCACTGCAAATGACTTTGAAGTGGTAAGTGCAGTGAAATATACAATTACACCGCAGGATATTTGTACTGTATGCAGTGGCTGATTTTAAGTTTGCTGTACTGGAAAGAATTCAATTTTGACCAGTACAGAACAGTGTAAGTTTCTTATAATAAAGTACTATGTCAAGTACAGAAATACACAATAATAGTTATCTACAGTGCCCACACTTCAGTACTTCAGTAGCTTACAGTGGAAAAAAAAACAGTTCCACTTAAAACATATTGGGTCAACAAGTCATTTAACTGATTTTATTCAACTCAAAAGAAAAAGAAAAGTAGGTTAGATGAAGTAACAAAGTAAATTTTACATCAGCTCAACCTCTGAAAGCACTTTCAATCAACTTCTGTCCTGTTGCACTTTTTAAAGTATAGGAATAATGGTTCAGATTTTAAATAGATTAAGTTAGTAACTTAGTAAACTAAGTTACAAACCACCATTTATAACTGTATGTTTCAATTACCTATTGATTCTGTGTGAAAATCAGAAAGCAAAAAGGAAACAGAACTATGTCAAATTCTTGGCTAGGTCAAATCACTTGAAGAAACGATCTTGTAGTATACCACTACAGGCTGGTGCTGGCACCAGGAGCTGCATGCCTTCTATAAAAGGATTCTTTATGTTGTTTATGGTGTTCTTCAGTTAAAGATATGGCGTATGCGTTTATTGTGTAACTCTGTGTTGGGGTGTGGGTTTAGTTTGTGTGTTCTGCGTTGAAGTGAAGTGTATGGTTAGTGGTAACCTCCCCTGCAGGTTCAGTTTTCTGTATGTGCCTTTCTGCTGGTGTGTAAATAAAAGAGCACTTCTCACAGCAGAATCATTGTCTCCCCTGTCTCTTAATCTCTGCAAATGCTGCAATATCTTGCTGTTACACATTAAATGTCCATATTCACCAAGCTTCTCAGAGTAGGAGTGCTTATCTAGGATCAGATTTCTTGCTTATCTAGGCTGATCTTACTGAGAGGAGCAGATCCCAGAGCAGAAACTGATTTTAAGTGGTTGAGGTTTCAGTTGATGTGATTTTTTTTTTCATCTAACTTACTTATTTTGCTGTTTTAGTCTATATATAAGTATATATTTTAAGTTGAATGAAAACAGTCAAGTTTTTTGTTATTACTTGAAGCATTTTTAGGCTGAACAGAGGAGCCATTTTTAACAGTGTGTCCCAAATTTATACATAATGTAATACAGCCCAACACAGTAAATAACAAGAAATTGATGGGACTGTGGATGTAATTCACTTTGCAAATGCGCAAGCAATTATTTATGAATCACTTTGGTGTATTTCTGACTTTTTCCAGAATATTTTTATTCTGTAATTGACCATTTAATTCTGTATCTCTATAGGTCCAGTACAACTTGCCTGACGAAAATGATCAAAAGGTCATGCTTTTGTACAAGGGGCTGCCCGAAGAAGATATCAAAAAATTCTGGGAAGAAGTGCGAAAGATTCGGGAAGAAGAGAATCAGTAAGAGGCTTCCCTCTTCAAGTGATCAAAATGATGATCATAAAATAGAGAGGCATATTGAAACATTGTACAGAACCTTAACAATCCTCTGAATTAGATACAATGAAATGCGTCATTTTAGAGAAAACATTACAACAATGGTGGCATACAAAAACTCTTACAGAGGTCTATTCAAAGTAATAAAAGTAACAATAACACATTTTACACTTACTTTATGTGGTAGTACTATAAATTCAAGCTTTTCTGAAGACCTGTAAAATGTTAAAATCACCTGTGTATTAGTTGAATGGTCTACTCAAAATTGATAGTGAAAATGTCAAATTTCTGGGTAAAAAGATCATTTCTTACTACAGTCATGTCAAAATGATTCAACCCCATTCAGTATTGCTATTTTTTAAATCACCACTAGTTTGTAAGGCTGCAAAATTGTGCTACAACATAATTAATCCTTTGGAACCTTTATAATGACAATGTGCTTCATACATATTTTCAAGCTCAGCAGCAAACATGGCAAAGAAAAAGGAGCTCTCACTAAAACTTAGGCAAGAAATTACTTAATTGCACTAAAAAGGCAATTGCTATCCCAGACACTTAAAGCTCAAAGACACACAGTTAGAGGTATCATACACAAGCAAACATACCTAGGTTGGCAAAATTTCACTGTATGGAAGCAGATATTTAAACAGAACAACAGAGAAAAAGCCCTGTATTACTGCAAAAGACTTTTAGTTTGACTTCATAAAGGCAGGAACAAAAGATGAAAACACGATAAGAACACTACACAATGTCCAGATGCTTAGTTCCAATCCACTTTTGACCAAAAAGCACATAAAATTTGGACAGACCTGTGGAGTTCTGGGAGAAGTTTTATGAAGTGAGAAGTTGAAGTGAAATTAGTGTTTGGCTTCATGGATCAACAGCATGTTTGGCCTACAAAAGGCAAGGCTTATGACAAAAAGAACAAGCATTTTTGTCAAGCATGGAGGTGGAACAGTCCTGTTATGGGGTGTTTTGCTGCTGCAGGAATTTGCTATCTTAACCATGTGACTGGCATCATGGATCCTTTGAGATACCAGGGTATTTCAGAGAAGAATGTGATGCCTTTAGTGCCTGAATTGAAGCTTGGTGATCATTGGACTTTCCAAAAAGACTGCTACCAAGCATACATGCAAGTCAACCAAAGCATAGTACAGGGATCAGTCCTTAAATGTCCTTGAATGGCCACCTGTTACAATGTCAACACAGATCAGACACTCGATAAGAGGACAAGGCTGAAGTTTACTTGAGATTTTGGTGAAGGTACAGAGGGCATAGTCAGAACAGGCTAGGGTCAAAATCAGAGAGCAAGAGAACCAAAACAAACAGGACATTCAGAGAGTAGCCAAAAACCAGTCAACGTTCAAAAACCAAAATATCAGACAATATCCAGCAAACAAACCAAAAAGCGCAATGACAAAAAAGGCAGGTCAGAAATACAGAAAACATGTCATACACAAACAAAGACCACTCAGTACACAACAAAAGGTGCCTGGTTGGGCCTTGAAGAAACAAAACAAAAAATCACATGGACAAGATTAAAGCAAAACAAAAGCACATGGATGACTGGGAGGGGCCAATCATGACACCCACTTGTCAGGCTAGTGAGTCCACTAGTTAAATATGACTGTAATATCTATACTGTTCTTATTGCTAATTATGTAATTATACATAATAATTATATATATAGCCCAAAATGGAAAAACAATGTTCTTAACAACAAATCATTTAATAAATAGATAAAGTAACTGAGTACAGGAGAGCTTTGCTCTTTCACTTCTTTCAAGTCTTGTCAGTAAAAAAGTGTAGTCAATACATTAAAATGTTTTTTATGTATTAATATATAAATGACAGCACACTAGATTACAGTCCACAGTACTTTCCATGAAAGTACATGAGACCCCAAGAAAAGACAAAAGGGCTTACCTGGCATTAAAGTTTGGAATTTTGACATTTCAAAATTGGCATTTACATTTAGTTTTTTTAACATGGATTGAAGTTGTAACAATTATTATGTATCATATTGTTATCTATATTCTAACTTGATCATTATTCAGTATTTTTCCGTGTGCTTTGATGTTTACAGGTCAACCCATCATGCTTCACGGGACACTGTAATCAAGATGGAGTTCATAGGTTCTCCCTCTGTCTCTGATTCAAGTCAAATATACTGTACACTGTATAAGTCATGCATTACCAAACATACATAAATAGCAACTGTAATGATTTTACACTCAAAGCTTAAAGTCATATAAATAAAGTATACTGAATTAACTTTATGCAGACACATTTAGTTCCTACTGGAATTTTCTGTGCCTCTGGTACATGTAAGGATATAGGTAACCCCAAGTAGATCAACCTTATGTTGTAAAACTCTTGTCTTGTGTTTCCTGCAGAACCTTATTCTTTCATTTCATGCTTTGTATTCTCTTTTTCATGTTTTACAGATGAGACACCTTTGGGAGAAATATATCTGTCACTCTCAGCAGCACAGGAAATAACTGAGAGGCTCTTAAACCAGGGCCTTTTCATGATTGCTGAGAAACTGTTTATGCTTGAGAATCTGAAACACTTGAACAGCGATGAGCAGTGGGAGGTCAGACACTTTTACACACCAGAAATTATTATTACATGAGCATTTATTCACATTTTCTATGAAGTTTTTCGATTTCTGTTCCATAATGCAGTCATCTTAGCATGTACAACTGTTCTTACTGTTCTTACAACAAACATTAGGATAAAAAAAATTAATTAAAAAAAAAAACTTCTCCACACAATTTTAAAGGTACACAACATTCCAAACATCAGTAGATCCCACTTCTGTAGAATTTGGTAGATATGTCTGCAACATGACATTTAATTTTGTCCACATTATTCACATTCTGTGCCTTTTCCTCGCCATCTTCTGACTACCAGAACAAACTGACAGACTGGTTGAAAAATGTCAACTCTATGTCTACTCTAAATGTAGCAGACTTCAAAGTGGTAAGTGCAGTGAAATATGTACTTGCACTGCATTACATGCCATATGCTGATGATGTTGATTTTTGGTCTGTTGTAAGACAGAAGTCAGTTTTGACCACTATACTACAATGCACATGTCTTGCACAGAAATAAACATGAATAGTAAATCACAATATCCACACTTCAGTATTTCTGTGATAATAGCTTTGAAATAATGTAGTTTCTAAACAGATAACTTATAAATAAGAATCAACATTTATATACGTATGTTTAAGAAGATGTATATGCATTACCCATGGAGATTCACTTAAAGCAATTTCATACATTTGTGAATGGTGATTGCCTCATATCACATTTGGTTACAGAATGTAAGAGAACAACACTATTCTAAAAGAAAGACATACAATGCCACTGTTCATATATAATGTTATCCATTCCAGATCTATGGCGTCTGTCAATTCATTTATTTATTGTTCATTGACTGTAGCATGTATTCTATGAGCATGGATTTGTTCATAACTACAGGATTAGTGCAGTCTATTTCTGACTTTTCAACAACATTTTTTTATGTAATTGAAAAATAATGACATTTTGTGTCTCTGTAGATCGTGTTCCAACCACCTTCAAAACCTGCTTTCGTTAACTGCATGCTCTTCTACAAGGGAATTTCCAAAGAGGATACTGAAAAATTCTGGGACCAAATTTGAAAGCTTCCATTAGCCATCCATGTTACAGTAATCTCTATTCCACTGTATGGCAATGCTACCATTTTATTTGAGGGGTATTTGTTGTTTTTGTGCGTGTTTATTAGCAGCTGATTTTTTCCTATTTGAATTTAACAGTTACTGACATTTTGGAAGAAGCTGAGCTCTCTAGTAGAGGGAGTCAGAGACTAGGGGACAGGAAAATGCCTATAACAGCATTAATTGCTATTCTTACATCTGAGACTTCAGAAGTGTAATTTACAAATTGCACAACATTTGCAACATTTTTGGGTTGCACAGCAGCCCACAACAAAGTACAGTGATTTTGATTAGTTAGCTTCTAGGCTAGGACAGACAGGGAAATTAATTGCAGTTCCATGTGGACAATTTCTTAACCACACAATTCATTGCCTCATGCATGTCTCATTTATTGTTTATGTATCTTATTAACAAGTAATTGATTTATTATTTCTCTATTTCATTTAATCAATTCAACTGTAACAATAAGTGCCTTCTAGAGTTATTAGTACTCAGAATGTTTTAAGCTTAGTTAATGTTATTATATGATATAATGTGTTTTCTTTATTCATTTGTTATCATTATATTATAATCATATGATTACTGGGGTAAGTAGTTTGAAGTAGTTTGGTATTTTATACATGTATTTCTTCATATGAGAATCACTTTCTGCATTTGGTCATTGTATAGCCCTTTCATTGCAAAAGAAAAGCAAAGAGAAGAGAAATGGTTTAGCTGGTAACATCTTATAACATCTGAACTCTAGAGCACATGCTGTAACTGTGAGTTGTCACATCTTCCATTCTGCTTTAACTGATCAAAGATCAGAGACAGCACTGAAAATACGGAGTAAAACAGCACTATAGAAACATTCTTACAATTTATAACAATTTCAGAGGAAACATGTTAGATTTGTCTCTAGAAACATATGTAATGAGTTCACTATATAAATATAATAAAATGGTGAAATGTTTGCATGTCTTAAAGTTTTGTATTGTGCCGCTGATGCTTTAGAAAAAGTTCAGTATGTAGGATGTCTGCACTGTGAAACAGACTAAAATAGATTATTCTCTCCAGTCTTTCTATTATGAAAGCATTAGAAAATGTTCTTCAATGCTACGTGCCATTATACATTTCCACCAGAAGTCTCCAAATCCCAATCCCTTACGTAATACAGCTTTAACCAGAAAATAAAAATGAAAACTGGAATGTGTTTGCTGTGTTAGTTCTGTCCTATTCTGGTTTATGTCATATCTGCCCCACAATCTCTCTGTATTGGCTCTATGACCCTGGAGTGTCTTGACCCTGATTTTGGATTTGCCCTCAATAAAAGTTGCTTACCTCCGCATATGCGTCCGCTACCTCGTTCCCCGTTACAGCACTATAATTTGCAGAAAATGCTGTTCAAAAAAAAGTTTCAGATGTTCCCTGTAAAGGATGTGTTAACGTACTTAGAAAATTAACAAAACGTAATTTGACAGAGAATGCTAAAAAAGTATATGAGCACTTTTATTTGGGACTTTTCCTGAACGTATAGTCTTTAACATGCTCTGGCAAAAGAAAAAAAAACAACAACAAAAAAAACAACAACAAAAAAAAAACAGGCTAATTACTATTCACACACCAAGAGCGTGCTGCACTTGTCAAAATTGTCAAAAAACAAGCCTGTTGTTAGCCTATAAATAACACATTTGCAAAGTCTCCTGAAAAAGTCCAAATAAGTATGTAGATATGTGTTACTTTACATGCAGTACAAGCAGTAAAAATAAATGTTATCTCTTGCAAGGAAAAAATAGTACAGTTAGCTGATGATAGCATGTTTTGCTTTGCTTGTTATTAATCCTCTCGTATGCACTAGAGGAATTTGGGGATGGGTTTATTAAAAAAATGAACTTGTTGATACAGTCCAGCATCAGTTTGACAAGTAGTCTACAGAAATTTACTCTTGTTGTAATGGGGAGCGAGGAGGCGGACGCATATGCAGAGATAAGCGACGTTTATTAAAGGCAAACCCAAAATCAAGGTCAAGACAGTCCAGGGTCATAGAGCCAACATGTAGAGATCACGGGACAGACATGACAATAAAGAGCACTGAACCAAACACCACGAGAACACTATACAACTGACAGTTCAGACAACAGTACATAGACCAGTACAAAGACCAGCCACCAGACAGGGGAAAACATAAGCTTTAAATACATCAGGAATAGGCGGGAACAAAGGTGGAAACAATCAGGGATGGAGTCACGAAACGAGGGGGCTGGACTAAAAAACCAAAACAAAGAACATGCGGGCTAATCCGAAACACAACACAAACACATGGACAGGACTGGGAAGGGCCAATCGTGACACTTGTTATGAAACTATGAGCCATATGCAGACCACAGACTACAGTAGTTTAGTCCTAAAAGACTTAGCACTCATTTAGTCTTGTCTCATATATGACACAAAATTGTATTAAGCACAATGCACACTGACCAAATTCATAAAATGGACAAGAAAACTGTCATGTATCATAGTGTACAACTGCTGTTCCAAGACATCAGTTCTAAAACTTCTTTGTGCTTCACCTGAAAGTTTATTGACTGACTAATTTACTCTGTCAATTATCTGAGAGACTACATGCTATACAACAAAAAATGACAGCAGCATCCACCTGCCAAGGGTCAATACGGTCCCCTACTTAAAAGACCAGGATCGCCTTCAAGTGTCAACAAAGCCAAAAAAGCTAGTAACCAAAGACGAACTGAAATGGAAAAAGCTGAGCTGATTAAGGAGTTCTGGGCAATTTCAGGCCAGAAGAGGAATTCTGACCAGTCTGAAGGATTGTCATGACAAAACATTCTTAGTTCTTGGTTCATGCGTTTGCACTGCCCGTTAGATTGTGGATGATACCCAGAAGTCAAACTAATAGACACTCCTACATGTTCGAAAAAAGCTGACCATAGTTGTGAAGTGAACTGGGGACCTCTATCTGAAAAAAATATCCTCTGTTATTTTAAAAAAACATTAAATACTTGATTAAATAATACCTCAGCTGTCTGAAAAGTAGTGGGAATGGATGTAAATGGGATAAATATGACACCACATGAAAACTGGTCAATGACAGTAAGTATGGTGGTATAACCCTGTGAGTCAGGTAAGTCGGTGACAAAATCCACAGCAATGTGTGACTAGGGTCGAACGGGACCTGGCAGGGAAACTAATTTTCCAATGGGTAGAGTCTTTGGGGTCTTGTACTGTGAACACGTGGTACACGAGGCGACAAAGGAATGTTGTGTACAGGTCTCTCCAGGGTGACCCGTGGTAAGAGCAGAGTGGGCCCAGCTGATCAGTCTATCCCAAAACTGTGGGGGTACATAAAGCTTATGAGGAGGACACTGATTTGGGATTTGAAAATCTTCTAAAGTTCTCTCAATCTCCTCATCTATCTCCCACCATATAGAAGATACAGTTACTGAAGGAGGTAGAACTGGTTCTGGGTCGGACTGGGTGGAGTCAGCAGTCATTTTGGTGAATATGTGACAAAGCTTCTGCTTTTCTTTGTGTTCTGGGGTTCCAGGACTGGTTCTGATTTTCACAATACTTTTCCTAGGATGTATTGTTTTGTTTTTGCAGCGGTTATTTAACAACTGGTCTAGGCGGATGGAGAGGATGATGAGTTGATCTAAAGTTAGATCATTGTCTCTGCAATCCAGTTCTGTCAAAATATCAGAGTTGAGCCCCTGGCAGAACAAAACAAGAAGGGCTGCTTTGTTCCAACCACTACTAGATGCCAAGGCATGGAACTCAAGGGCATACTCCACCACTGATTGAGTTTTTTTTCAAGAGTTCACTGCTGATTTGCCCTTCATGAGGGTGGTCAAACATGATTCTAAGCTCCTTCAAAAAATGGTTGTAGGACAGACTATGAATGTGAGACCAACTGGCCATGGCCCATTCTAGAGCTTTATCTGACAAACGTGAAACCAAAAATGAAATTTTTTCAAAATTGCAATTTTTGCTAGATAGTGAATTATCAAAAAAGATAGAGCATTGCAGAAGAAACCCATGACATTTGTCTGGGTTGCCATCAAATTTGTCCAGCTTACTCACTGGAAACAGAGTAGTAGCAGCTTCAGCTTGGGTTGGAGGGCTGATGGACCTCTCTTCCGACTCAGCTGTACTGAGGGTTCGAAGTTGGGTGGTGAGATCCCTCATGCACCAGTAATGCCATGTGAGCTTGTCCAAAGAGATCTCAGAACCGAAGGGAGTCGTGACAATTACAAATTGTAGCATGCCCTGTGTTATCACTGGGCACAAGGAGGATGCTGGAGGCAGGGTTCATGGTTGCAGCAGCCATATTTTATTTGCACACCAAATAAACAAAACAAAACCAAACACTGACTACCCACTTTTCAGTGACATCTACCTAGTCTTTTCAGTCCTTTTCTTCACTTTAGCTTTTCAGCTCTTTACTCAGTCTCTTTTGTTGCTGTTCGTCCCTCTCTTTCTTTGCTCCCTCTCTGCTCTTTTTAAAAGGCGCTCTCATTAAGGGAAGCGTGAGCACCCGAACTGAGAGTGAATGAGACCTCGTTGCTCCACCTCCTCATCACCACCACCGCTTGCAGCTCATCCGCCAGATCGAACAAGAGACTAATTTACGTGTCCTCACTGTGGGACCAGAGGCAGTGCCCTCACGTGATCCCCCTCTTACTTGCTTTGCCACCACTGTCCCTGCTGAAACTGAAACTTTTATCACTGTTTTTGAGAGATGTGATCGATCCCGAGATAAGTGCAAGGGTTTCCTAAGGCGATGCTCTCTTTATATCAGTTATCCTAGACTATTTAGAAATAAAGTGGACAAAATTCAGTTTGTTTGATCCTTGCTTATGGGAAAAGCTAAAGACTGGGCTACTGTACTGTGGTATCAGAAGGATCCAGTGCCTCACTCAGAGACAAGATTTTATACCTATACCTGTGTTTTTTGAACATCCCACTGCAGGCAGATCTGTGCGCTCTTTGCTATGTGAGCTTCATCAGGGCTATAAATCAGCAGCAGATTGTGATTTGGAATTTTCGCACACTTGCCGCAGGGAGTGGATGGAGTGACCCTGCTTTGCTCACCGTTTAGAGAAGTGGACTTGTGGGTTTCAAACAGAAATGGTGTGTCATGGTGAAAATCTTAAACTGGATCAATATATCCAGACATCCATTAATCTTGAAAGCCTGCTTTACAAGAGAAGGCAACTAAAACTGCCTCACTGCCCATGGAGCCTCTATCTCCCACTCCTGATCCAGAACCTTTGCAACCCGGCATGACACACCTCACTGCTGAAGAGAAACAGAGGTGGCGGAGTAAACAACTTTGCTTCTACTGATATATACATATGTGAGCAGTGTAAACAGGAGGGGGCTCAGCACACAGCCCTGAGGGGAGCCGGTGCTGAGGATGATGGTGGAGGAGACGTTGTGGATACTTCACAGACTGCGGCCTGTTAGTCAGGAAGTCCGGGACCCAATTGCAGAGAGAGGTGCTCAGTCCAAGTGTGTGGAGTTTGTAAGCCAGGGCCTGGGGAATCATGGTGTTAAAGGCAGATGTGAAATCCTCAAAGAGCATACAGACGTAACAGTCCTTACTCTCCAGGTGGGTGAGGGCAGTGTGGACCACAGAGGAGATGGCATCCTCTGTGGATCGGTTTTTCTGGTACGCGTACTGATGTGGATCCCCAGTGACATCGATGTTGGCTTTGATGTGGGTCATAACCAGTCTTTCAAAGCACTTTGTGACTATCAGGGTGAGGGCTACTGGCCGATAGTCATTCAGTCCTGTCATTGTGGAGCTCTTGGGGACTGGGATGATGGTGGCGGTCTTCAGGCAGGTGGGGATAACTGCCTGGATTAAAGAGGAGTTGAAGAGGTCTGTCAGTACCTCAGAGAGTTGGTCTGCACAGCACTTCAGCACCCGTCCCGGAATGTTATCTGGGCCAGCAGCTTTACGGGGCTTAATCTTCTTTAGGACCCTCCTCACTTCAGTTTGGGTCACGCTGAGGGGCTGTTCTCCGGGTGCTGGAGTGAGTCTGGTGCTGGGGGGGTGTTTGGGTTCTCAAAGTGGGCATAGAACTTATTGAGAGCATCAGGCAGTGAGGGGTCCCTAGTGCATTGTGCATCTCTGGTGTTGTAGTCTATGATGCACATGATGCCCTTCCACATGCTCCATGGATCCTGGGAAGGAAAATGAGCGTATGCAGCTTTGGCCCTCAGCACACTTGCTGATGTATCCGAGGACAGCAGATGTATAATCCTCTAGATCCAGCTCCTCATCATGCACAGCAGCATCCCTGAACACCTGCCAGTCTGTGCACTCAAAGCAGTCCTGCAGCACAGAGTCACCATTGCTGGGTCACACAGTAATGGTCTTCAGTATGGGTCTGGAGCATCTCAGCAGGGGGTGATAGGCAGGGACCAGCATGATGGAGATATGGTCGAAGAGGCCAAGGTGGGAGCGGGGCACGGCTCTGTATGCGTCACGTATGTTTGTATACACACGGTCCAGTGTGTTATTTCCCAGTGTTGCTATGGTGACATGCTGATAAAACTTCGGCAGAGTGTTTGTCAGGTCTACGTGGTTAAAATCCCCAGCCACCACGTAAAATGACTCCGGGTGCTTGTTCTGAAGCGAGCTGATGTGCTCATGTAGCTCCTTCAGTGCGTCATTAGCTTTAGCACCAGGCGGGATGTAGACCATAATGACGAACACCGCCGTAAACTGACGAATTAAATAATGAGGCCGACACTTTACAGTCAGGTATTCTATTGCCTCAGAACAGTAGCTGTTAATCATAACACAATTACAATCATAACACCAACCTTTTTTTTTACATTGTGGTTGCGGTCCGCATGAAGAGCAGCCGGCCAGTGATCTGGAAGGCTACGTCCGGCATGCTGCTGTTTAGACATGTTTCCGTGAGACAAAGTACAGAACAGTTCCTCATCTCCTCAGAAACACACATCCTTAGTTGCAGAAGGTCCAGCTTGTTGTCCAGGGAGTGGACATTGGCCAGGAACAGTGACGGAATCGGTGGTCTGTTAGCATTAGCTTTTAGCCTTGCTAGCACGCCGCCCTGCTTGCCCCTCTTCTGCCCCTGTGCGCACCGCTACCTCTTGACCTTTGTCCTCTTCACTCTGCTCCGCCACTCCAGGGTCCATAGTAGCTGCAGTCTACCTAGCGTAGCTCTGAGGTTGTGGTCCAAAGTTGCTGTTTCTACAGCCAAACCGTCCTTTATTATAAAGAGTTCAGTTCGGCTGTATGTCACGCACTTAAGGCGCGTGAGGTTAACACTTAAAACGGGGGTCTCTCCAGGAGCGTGAGAAGCCGCTGCACTACTGTGTGCCGCCTTGTGGAAGCTGCCAAGCATAGCTGTGGCCAAAAGCTTGTGGGTGCCTGTCAGAGTGGTAACCCAAGAACCTCCTTGTGGACACTGGTGGTGAGGGAGGCCGTCAAGCTGAAGAAAAAGGCCTTTAGGGACTGGTTGGCCCGAAGGACTCCCGATTCAGCAGATAGGTACTGACAGGCTAAAAAGGTGGCAGCTGCAACGGTGGCAGAAGCAAAATCCAGGGCATGGGAGGAGTTTGGTGAGGCCATGGAAAAAGACTTTCATTCGGCCTCAAAGAGGTTCTGGACAACTGTCCAGCGACTCAGGAGCGGTCGGGGTGGCTGCGCCCAAGCTGTATTTGGCAAGGGTGGAGAAACTCTGAGTTTAAATGAGGATAATGTCGGTCGGTGGAAGCAGCACTTGGAGGAACTTCTTAAGCCATGAGACATGCCTCCCTCACAGGAGTCAGGGCCAGAGGCTCCTGGGGTGTCAAGTTCCATTTCCCTGGTGGGAGTCACTGAGGTAGTTGGTAAGCTCCTCAGTGGCAAGGCAACAGGGATTGGATGAGTTTCGTCCAGAGATGCTTAAGGCTCTGGATATTGTGGGGCTGTCGTGGCTAACACGCCTCTGCAATATTGCGTGGACCTCGGGAACCCTTGGCCTGGCAGATTGGGGTGGTGGTCCCTATTTTTAAAAAGGGGGACTGGAGGGTGTGTGCCAACTGTCGGGGTATCACACTGTTCAGCCTAACTGGGAAAGTCTATGCAAAGGTGCTGGAAAGGAGACTCCGACCGATAGTTGAACCTCAGATTGAGGAGGAACAATGTGGATTCCGTCCCGGCCGTGGAACAATGGACCAGCTTTTCACCATCTCACAGATTGTTGAGGGGGCATGGGAGTTTGGCAACCCAGTCTACATGTGTTTTGTGGACTTGGAGAAGGCTTATGACCATGTTTCTCAAGATATCTTGTGGGAGGTCCTCCAGGAGTATGGGGTGCCGGGGCTACTACTCTGGGCCATCCAATCTCTGTACTCCTGGAGTGAGAGCTGTGTCCGTATACTCGGCATTAAGTCAGACTCTTTCAGTGTTAGCATTGGACTCTGCCAGGGTTGTGCCCTGTCTCCTCTCTTGTTCATGATATTTATGGAGTGTCAGGGCGTAGCCGGGGTCAGGAGGACATTATGTGTGGAGGCCGGAGGGTGGCATCTCTGCTATTTGCAGATGATGTTGTTCTTTTGGTGGAATCACATGGATGCCTCCAGCACTCGCTCGAGCGGTTTGCAGCTGAGTTTGAAGCGGTTGGTATGCAGATCTGCACCTCCAAGTCTGAGTCCATAGTCTTGGCCTGGAAAAGGATGGCATGCCCACTCCAGGTAAGGGGAAAGGACCTGCCCCAGGTGGAGGAGTTTAAGTATCTTGGGGTCTTGTTCACGAGTGATGGGAAGAGGGATCGTGAGATCGGCCGCAGGCTGGGACAGGCAGCAGCAGTAATGCAGTCACTGTACCAGACTGTAGTGGTGAAGAGGGAGTTGAGCCAAAAGGCGAAGCTCTCTGTTTACTGGTCAATCTACATCCCAACCCTCACCTATGATCATGAGCTGGGGGTAATGACTGAAAGAACGAGATCGCAAATACAAGCGGCGGAAATGAGCTTTCTTTGTCGGGTGGCGGGCTACACGCTATGTGATCGAGTGAGGAGCTCGGTCATCCTGGAGGAGCTCAGAGTAGAGCCGCTACTCCTCCGCAGTTAAGAGGAGCCAGCTGAGGTGGTTCAGGCATCTGATCCGGATGCCCCCTGGACGCCTCCCGGTGGGGGTGTTTCAAGCATGGCCTACCGGGACAAGACCCCGGGGTCATCCTAGGACCCGCTGGAGGGTTTATATTTCCAAGTTGGCCTGGGAGCGGCTTGGGGTCCCCGGGAATGAGCTGGAGGAAGTTGCGGGGGACAGGGTCATCTGGGATTCACTGCTCTCCCAACTGCTACCGCGACCCTATCTGGACTATCGGTCAATGATGATGATGATGATGGTGATGATGAATCTTTATTTATACAGCACCTTTTTAACACAAGTTTAGAACGTGATTTACAGGAAAATTAAATGACTCCCATTCTACAGGAAATATAATGAATCTAGATAAACCAAAACCACTGTGCAAAGCCTGAGGTTCTATATTAAAGAACTGTTATCAAACTGTTGTCTGTTTTTTCAGTTTCCACAAGACTGTGAATGTAATTCATTTACAAATTGAACACAACTTTAAAACATTTATATGTGTTGAAAGAGTGCAATACATTTCTGACTTTTTCAAACATAATCTTTTTGTAACTGACAGAATTCAATTGTGTCTTTGCGTAGGTTACATACCCGCTGCCTGGAGAAGCTGATTCAATTCATGCCATGCTTTTCTACAAGGGAAAGGCCAAAGTGAATGCTGAAAGTTTCTGGAAAGAAGTGTGAGAGGAACGCAGATGAGAAAACTGAGACAGAAATTCTAAAATTTGATTTTTATCTATATCATAACTAAGTTCAGTCCTATGAAAAGGTTATACTTCATTTTGGGTTACATTTCCTCTAAAAATGTATAGGGTTACTATTATTTTGGTGAAAGGTCAACTATACATGGAGAGAGAACCTTTGTTTCCTATAACGGCAGCAGAACATTCCTATAACAGCAGCAGTAAGCACTGTTATTACAAATGAGATCATGAAAAGAACCTAATATTATTTCAAAATTACACAGCCCACAATATCTCATTAACTTAAAATAGTGATTTGATTCATTCATTTCTAGGCTAAGAAATAAGAAATATAGGCAAATTAATTGGTCACATATGTTATTTCTCATGTTTTTGGTCTAATTTTTTTTCTGGTGAATGAAGCAAAGCAGCACTTTGTCAAATATCTATGACATAAAACCGAAACACCACTGAAAATCTTAAGTAGCCACTGTGTTGTTTTTTACTATGTAATCTCTTTTATCTTTTATGTGTCCTATAATGTCATTTTTAATCTATAGTTTGTCTATTCCATTTAATCTATTCAACAGTAATAGTAAGTGCTTGTTGCAAAGGGCCTTCCAGAGTTATTAGAACTCAGGATGTTTTAAGCTTAGCTGACTAATGTTGCTTTATGTAATGATTTTTTTTCTTTATCATTATATTATCATTGTAGGATTACTAGAGAGGGTAGTTGGAAAATGGGTATTTTATATGATTATTTCTTCATATGACCTCTCCTTGGATCACCACCTTATCGTGGTGGAGGGGTTTGCGTGCTTGAATGATCTTAGGAGCTATGTTGTCTGGAGCAAAAGCTCCTGGTAGGGTCTCCCATGGCAAACTGGTCCTAGGTGACAGGTCAGACAAAGTGTGATCCATAATAACCCCTATGAAGACACAAAAACAGGACTTGTGTACCCTGCCCGGAACAGGGTTACCGGGGCCCCACCCTGGAGCCAGGCCTGGGGGAGGGGCTCGCCAGCGAGCGTCTGGTGGCCGGGCATTTACTCATGGTGCCCGGCCGGGCCCAGCCCGAAGGAGCTACATGAGTCCCCCCTCCCATCGACCCACCACCAATGGGAGGGGCAGTAGTAGGGGTTCGGTGCGTTGTGGATCGGGCAGTGTCCGAAGGCATGGGCCTTGGCGTTCTGATCCTCGGTTGCTGAAACTGGCTTTTGGAACTTGGAACGTTACCTCACTGGCGGGGAAGGAGCCTGAGTTGGTGCGCGAGGTTGAGAGATACCGGCTAGATATAGTCGGGCTCACCTCAACACACAGCTTGGGCTCTGGGTCCAATCTCCTTGAGAGGGGCTGGACTTTATTCTTTTCTGGAGTTGCCCATGGTGAGAGGCGGCGGGCAGGTGTGGGCTTTCTCATAGCCCCTCGACTCGGTGCCTGTATGTTGGGGTTTTCTCCAGTGGACGAGAGGGTAGCTTCCCTACGCCTTCAGGTTGGGGAAGAGGTCCTGACTGTTGTCTGTGCTTATGCACCGAACAGCAGTTCAGAGTACCCAGCCTTCTTAAGAGTCCTTGGGAAGGGTGCTTGAAAGTGCTCCTCCTGGAGACTCTATTGTCCTACTGGGGGACTTCAACGCTCACGTGGGCAATGACAGTGAGACCTGGAGGGGTGTGATTGGGAGGAATGGCCTCTCTGATCTGAACCCGTGTGGTGTTCAGTTTTTGGACTTCTGTGCAAACCACAGTTTGTCCATCACGAACACCATGTTTGAACACAAGGATGTCCATAAGTGCACATGGCACCAGGACACCCTAGGCCGCAGTTCAATGATTGACTTTGTAGTTGTGTCATCGGACTTGCGGCCATGTGTTTTGGACACTCGGGTATAGAGAGGAGCTGAGCTGTCAACTGATCACCACCTGGTGGTGAGTTGGATCAGGTGGTGGGGGAAGATGCCGGTCAGACCAGGCAAGCCCGAACGCATAGTGAGGGTTTGCTGGGAACGTCTAGCAGAAGAACCTGTCAGATTGATCTTCAACTCCCACCTCCGTCAGAACTTTGACCAGATATCGGGGGAGGTGGGGGACATTGACTCAGAATGGGCCATGTTCCGTTCCTCCATTGCTGAAGCGGCTGACTGTAGCTGTGGCCGTAAGGTAGTTGGTGCCTGTCGGGGCGGTAATCCTCGAACCCGGTGGTGGACACCCCAGGTGAGAGATGCCGTCAAGCTGAAGAAGGAGTCCTACCGGGCATGGTTGGCCTGTGGGACACCAGAGGCAGCTGGCAGGTATCGACAGGCCAAGCGATCTGCGGCTTCAGTTGTTGCCAAGGCAAAAACCCGTGTATGGGAGGAGTTTGGTGAGGCCTTGGAAACTGACTTTAAGTCGGCTCCGAAAAGATTCTGGCAAACCGTCAGGCGACTCAGAAGGGGAAAGCAGTGTGCCACTAGCACTGTATATAGTGGAGATGGTGTGCTGCTGACTTCGACTGAAGACGTCATTGGGCGGTGGAAGGAATACTTTGAGGACCTTCTCAATCCCACCGACACGTTCTCCAGTGAGGAGGCTGAGTCTGGGGACATGGGAATAGGCTTGTCCATTACTGAGGCCGAAGTCGCTAAGGTAGTTAAGAAGCTCCTTGGTGGCAAGGCTCCAGGGGTGGATGAGATCCGCCCTGAGTTCCTCAAGGCTCTGGATGTTGTGGGGCTGTCTTGGCTGACACGCCTTTTCCACATTGCGTGGACATCGGGGGCGGTACCACTGGATTGGCAGACTGGGGTGGTGGTGCCTCTTTTTAAAAAAGGGGACCGGAGGGTGTGTTCCAACTACAGGGGAATCACTCTCATGGCTGGCACCAGCGTCCTCGTCGTCCTCCCGCCATCACTCTTGCGCCTCGCGTCCGTCGGTGGAGCTCGGGCTTTGCGCTCTGCCCCCTCCACACTCGCGGCTCTCTCCCCGGTGTCCTTGCTGAGGTTCGTCGCCGCTGAGCGTTTGGGCCCCGCCTTCCTCTCGGCCGTCGTCGCCGGGGCCTGCCGCACTATTGTTCTGCGATTTTCTGTCTGTCTGTCTGTCTGTCTATCCTACAGCCAGCCAAAACGATTGTGATAACCGCAAGCTATTGCTGTGGCTGAGCTTCAGAATGGTTTTAAGTGAGTTGTGTGAGGCTTTACATTATGCAACACAAGTGTCACAAGTTTTGTTTAACCTCCTAGGACCCGAACTCTTGCATGGCATGCATTTTTTTTATTTCTCTTTGTTATTTGGGCTAATTGGCACCTGATTAGTGTAAAAACAAAGAATTATATTTTTACATGATGTAGTTTCTGAGAAAAATTATGTCCGCATATGAGGACTTTAGTTTTATATTTCGATAGAACACAATGAAGTTGCAATTAGTAATGATGTGCAAAACATTTATTTTGTACCTGAACACAGCAGCATTTTTTGCCTGAGTGCAAAACAAAAGTACAAACAACAATTGTGTTCCTTTGAGCTATAAGGCTCATATGTAGTGCTGCTTCAACTCCTCAGCCTCCCTGGCAAGGTCTATGCAGGGGTACTGGAGAAGAGAGTCCGGCTTATAGTCGAACCTCGGATCCAGGAGGAACAGTGCGGGTTCCGCCCTGGTCGTGGAACACTGGACCAACTCTTCACCCTCTCCAGGATTCTGGAGGTTTCATGGGAGTTTGCCCAACCAGTCCACATGTGCTTTGTGGATCTGGAGAAGGCATTCGACTGTGTTCCCCGGGGTATTCTGTGGGAGGTGCTTCGGGAGTACGGGGTACATGGCTCTTTGCTACGAGCCATTCAGGCCCTGTACAAACAAAGCTGGAGTTTGGTTCGCATAGCCGGCAGTAAGTCAGACTCGTTCCCAGTGAGAGTTGGACTCCGTCAGGGCTGCCCTTTGTCACCGATTCTATTCATAATTTTTATGGATAGAATTTCTAGGCGCAGTCAAGGGATGGAGGGTGTCCGGTTTGGTGACCTCAGGGTCACATCACTGCTGTTTGCAGATGATGTGGTCCTATTGGGGACATCAGGCTGCGAACTTCAGCTTTTGCTGGATCGGTTTGCAGCCGAGTGTGAAGCGGCTGGGATGAGAATCAGTACCTCTAAATCCGAGACCATGGTTCTCAGGCGGAAAAGGGTGGAGAGCCCTCTCTGGGTCGGGGATAGGCTCTTGCCTCAAGTGGAGGAGTTCAAGTATCTCGGGGTCTTGTTCACGCGTGATGGTACAAGGGAGCGGGAGATTGACAGGCGGATTGGTGCTGGGTCAGCAGTGATGCGGGCTCTTTACCGGTCTGTTGTGGTAAAGAAAGAGCTGAGCCATAAGGCAAGGCTCTCGATTTACCGGTCGATCTACGTTCCCACCCTCACCTATGGTCATGAGCTTTGGGTAATGACCGAAAGAATAAGATCGCGAATACAAGCGGCCGAAATGAGTTTCCTCCGCAGGGTGTCTGGACTCTCCCTTAGAGATAGGGTGAGAAGTTCAGTCATCCGGGAGGGACTCGGAGTAGAGCCGCTGCTTCTTCACATCGAGAGGAGCCAGCTGAGGTGGTTCGGGCATCTGGTTAGGATGCCTCCTGGACGCCTCCCTCGGGAGGTGTCACAGGCGAGTCCACCTGGGAGGAGACCCCGGGGAAGACCCAGGACACGCTGGCGCGACTATATCGCCCAGCTGGCCTGGGAGCGCCTCGGAATCCCCCTTGGAGAGCTGGTGGAAGTGGCTGGGGAAAGGGAGGTCTGGGCTTCATTGCTTAGGATGCTGCCCCCGTGACCCGAACCCCGGACAAGCGGAAGATAATGGATGGATGGATGGATTTCTTCATATGAGAATGATCACTTTTGTAGTTTTCTTCTATGGAATATGGCACTGAATTTATAGTAAGACCACTGGATAAGGGAGATAAGAATATAACACTATGTAGCCCTTTCACATGGAGAGATGGTTAAGCAGGTAACATATTGTAACATCTGAACTGTAGAGCACATAAGGTAACTGCAAGTTCTCCCCATGGCACACTGTCCAGTAAAACAGCAATATAAAATAGGCTGATCTGTCATTGGTCTTTAAGTAAACTGAACTGATTTGTTTGTAAAACGTCTTCAGTTTACTTTTAAAACTGTGCCACTGCTGTAACAGACTCCAGTCTCTATAACATCCGTATGAATTTTAACAATTTAAGAGAAAACATGTTAAATTTCTCTGTAGAAAGATGACTATGTGTAATGGGTTTGCTTAGATGTACGATTATAATAAACATGTGAAATGTTTGTATGACTTTGAGCTTTTTATTGTGTTTCTAATGCTTTAGAAAAAGGTTCAGTGTCTAGTACATCTGCACCGTGAAACAGAGATTAAAATATTATTCATACTCTCCAGTCTCTCTATTATGGAAGCATAACATTATAACTTGTTCTTCCACATACTGACTGCAATTATACATTTCCACCAGAGAGGTCTCCAAATCCCAATATCTTACATAGTGCAGCTTCAACAAAAAAAAAAAAAAATTTAATTAAAAATCAAATGTGGCCTGTGTAAAAATGTATTATTCTTTCCTATATGTTAATTCAGTAAATAAATAGAAACTGTGCACTAAAACTTGCAGAAAATACCATATTTAAGCTCAGGTGTTTCCTGTAGAGGATGTGTCGTTTAGAAAATTAACAAGTCATAGAGTGACAGAGAGTGTTTAACTTTTTGTGTGGAGCAGCTTTTTTGGGGGGGGGACTTTCCAAGAACCCATAGTCTGGCAGAAAAGAAAAAGTGATATTAAAAGTGAAAGTTTTGAAATGAAATGAAACCCGGGTAATTACTGTTCACACACTAAGATCATGTTGCACATCTCAAAACTGTCAAAAAACAAGTCTGGTGTTCGCCTATTGATGACACATAAGCTAGCATGGATGAAAAAGCATGTAGATGAGTATTTGATACAGTCCAGCATCATTTTAAAAATTAGTCTACAAATATGGTCGTATTTTATTTAACACATTAGTCCTTTATTGGTAAGGACACCTTCTGCGTATAGGATGATCAGTCCTGTCCAGCAATTGAGAGGGTTTTTTTTTTGTTTTGTTTATTTATTTATTCATTTATTGACTAATTCATTGATTGATTTATGAAAGCAGGGGTTTCTGCTATGGTGACCTCCCATGAATAACATACAGGTATTTACACAAACAATATTAAGTGCATTAAGATGCCAGCAGATACTTTGCAGTCATGCTTGGGTTGTCACTTTTTTGAGGATGCAACAACATGTGCTTGCACCAGGGGTGAATCTAAAGGTAAGGCCTGGCACTTGCCATCCAAGTTCTGCAAATTGTACAATATGACACAAAGTTTTATTAAGCTCAATGCAGAATAATCTCAAAAGTAGCCCAATTGTCAACAAAGCCAGGACTACATCACCTCCTGGGAATAGGTCAGAGTGTATTAAAGTCTGTATTAATAATTTGCATTTCAAATCCGAAAACCTCATATGACACATCAGATCTTTGATCAGGTGGTCATTTGGATATTAATCTGATCATCTATATCTTTATCTGGTTCATTTAATCAGCACGTGTGTTCTTTTACAATGACTATGTGGCAGAGACTAACACTAGTGTAGTCATAGTTGTCGCATATCTGTTCTATCAGATGTGCATCTAGGCTGTTTACAAGCTGTCTTCTTATATTTTATTGCCTTTTATGCAACGACTGTTTAGAAATATTTGACAGTATTCAATGCTGAACTATCAATTCAATAAAGAACTTTAACTTAGCATTGGCCACTTCTTCAAAAAGTCCTTTTTAAAAAGCCCAACATGCTCAGCACAGCTGTGAAGTTATGCATGTTCAGTGTATTATATGTATGATTCATTATATCAGTGTCTCAGAGAGAACTGTTGTGAATTGCTGTTCAGTTCTGGCATTTTGGTTCTGAGTTCCAACAGTGGAAACAGGACCTTTTGGACTCACTAGTAGTAAAGTGTGTGACAGAATATCTTGGGTCAACCATCCAGAGCAATGGACAGTGCAAAAAAGAGGTGAAGAAGAGGGTGCAGACAGGATGGAGTTGGTGGAGACGGATGCCAGGACTGATGTGTGACAGAAGGATAGCAGCAAGAGTGAAAGGGAAGGTTTACAAGACAGTAGTGCGTCCTGCTATGATGTATGGTTTGGAGACTGTGGCTCTGTCTAAAGGACAGGAGGCTGAGCTGGAGGTGGCGGAGATGAAGATGCTGAGATTTTCGTTGGGAGTGACAATTATGGATAAGTTTAGAAATGAGCAGATCAGAGGGACAGTGAAGGTGGAGCAGTTTGGAGATAAAGCCAGAGAGGCCAGGTTGAGATGGTTTGGACATGTGTTGAGGAGGAATAGTGGATATATTGGTCAAAGAATGTTGGAGATGGAGCTGCTTGGTAGAAGGAGAAGAGGTAGACCTCAGAGAAGGTTTCTGGATGTAGTGAAGGTGGACATGGAGATGGTTGGTGTAAAAGTAGAGGAGGCAGTGGATAGGGCAAGATGGAGGCAGATGATCCGCTGTGGTGACCCCTAAAGGGAGCAGCCGAAAGAAGAAGAAGAAGACGTAGTAAAGTAAATTAGTATAGACTAACACTAGTATAGTTTGGCTTCAGTGAAAGTGAAGGTACTTTTTTTTAATGATGGAATTTAGTGGCATAATAGTTGCATTATACCAGGCAGGGAGTATGCTGTTCCTCATTTAGGCTCATTGTGCTGCCTGCCTATGATGACTGCAGGCATTCAATTTACATTTAGCAAGTCTTCCTCCAATTTGTTTGCAGCCATACTTCAGGCAAGCTGCAGTGTGCATGGACTTCCTCATTCTCCCCTTTTCCTTTGAGCCTAGGAACAGTTTATAAAATATTGAAAGCAATATTAATAGTTTTTACAGGCTTAAAAACAAGAATTCACATTTCTATGTTAGTGTCTGCACTGTATATTTTGTGTCAGTTAAATCCATGTTGTATCTGTGCATTTGCTAGCATGTCCAGGTTTACTGCACCATATGTTAGCTTTGATCTGTAACCCATCACTGTGACTGTAGCGACTGTAGTTTGATTATTTACTTATGCTGTATTACTGGTTAAGAGGTATGTTTGCTTCTGTGAATATGTACAAGAGTAATATAGCGAACTATTTACATGGTTAAAAGCAGTTCATACTTGGAGACAAATTTTAGCTCAGTGATACCTTTATTTCTCATGTATGCATTGTAAAAATAAAATATACTGCTCAAAAAAATAAAGGGAACACTTAAACAACACAATATAACTCCAAGTATATCAAACTTCTGTGAAATCAAACTGTCCACTTAGGAAGCAACACTGATTGACAATCAATTTCACAGCTGTTGTGCAAATGGAAGAGACAACAGGTGGAAATTATTGGCAATTAGCAAGACACACTCAATAAAGGAGTGGTTCTGCAGGTGGGGACCACAGACCACTTCTCAGTACCTTTCTGCTTTCTGGCTGATGTTTTGGTCACTTTTGAATGTTGGTGGTGCTTTCACACTCGTGGTAGCATGAGACGGACTCTACAACCCACACAAGTGGCTCAGGTAGTGCAGCTCATCCAGGATGGCACATCAATGCGAGCTGTGGCAAGAAGGTTTGCTGTGTCTGTCAGCGTAGTGTCCAGAGGCTGGAGGCGCTACCAGGAGACAGGCCAGTACACCAGGAGATGTGGAAGAGGCCGCAGGAGGGCAAAAACCCAGCAGCAGGACCGCTACCTCCGCCTTTGTGCAAGGAGGAACAGGAGGAGCACTGCCAGAGCCCTGCAAAATGACCTCCAGCAGGCCACGTTTGTGCATGTGTCTGCACAAACGGTTAGAAACCGACTCCATGAGGATGGTATGAGGGCCCGACGTCCACAGATGGGGGTTGTGCTCACAGCCCAACACCGTGCAGGACGCTTGGCATTTGCCAGAGAACACCAGGATTGGCAAATTGGCCACTGGCGCCCTGTGCTCTTCACAGATGAAAGCAGGTTCACACTGAGCACATGTGACAGACGTGACAGAGTCTGGAGACGCCGTGGAGAGCGATCTGCTGCCTGCAACATCCTTCAGCATGACCGGTTTGGCAGTAGGTCAGTAATGGTGTGGGGTGGCATTTCTTTGGAGGGCCGCACAGCCCTCCATGTGCTCGCCAGAGGTAGCCTGACTGCCATCAGGTACCGAGATGAGATCCTCAGACCCCTTGTGAGACCATATGCTGGTGCGGTTGGCCCTGGGTTCCTCCTAATGCAGGACAGTGCTAGACCTCATGTGGCTGGAGTGTGTCAGTAGTTCCTGCAAGATGAAGGCATTGAAGCTATGGACCAGCCCACCCGTTCCCCAGACCTGAATCCGATTGAGCACATCTGGGACATTTTAAGGACATTACATCAAAGTTGGATCAGCCTGTCGTGTGTTTTTCCACTTTAATTTTGTGTGTGGCTCCAAATCCAGGCCTCCATTGGTTAATAAATTAGATTTCCATTGATGATTTTTGTGTGATTTTGCTGTCAGCACATTCAACTTTGTACAGAACAAAGTATTCAATGAGAATATTTCATTTATTCGGATCTAGGATGTGTTATTTGAGTGTTCCCTTTATTTTTTTGAGCAGTGTATATTTCATTTGTATTTGCAGCTTTACAAGTAAGAATGAAAGGAAAGAATCAAACAAAGAATAAAGGATGTGACTGAACCTCAAGACCTCAGTAAAGCCACTCCTTTTACCAAGATCTTGATTCTTCTTGGAATTCCTGTTAGCTATCTGTCTCATCTGCTCAAAAACGCATTTGCGAGGGCAGGATACTGTGATACCTGTATTGACGACCACTAAGTGATGCACCTTAGCTTTTTTTTAAAAAAGGCCACTCTGCTCATGCACTTAGAATGAGTGATGGGAGAAAATGTTTTATAAAACAATGCTCAAATCAGAACGATGGGCTATTTGAGGTAACACTGCAGCTCATTGTGCAATGTTACCTCAAATTCAAATTGTCTTTCCTTACCTGGTCTGGGCCTTTTCTCTTTCTTATTCTATCTCCCTCTGCTGTATGTATGAACAATGTTTAGTTTGCTAGCTAACTATGTTGTCTGTTAATGTTAAATTAGTAGACTCTACTAGCCAGTGCAATGTTAATAATTCTAACTACTGTTGTTTGCACAGTGCTAACATTTGCAAGACTTACAGTTCCTGATCTGTACACCCAGGGCAGGTGAATGTATCTTTCAGATCACTGAGCAATCAATGTTACATGTTTGATTTAATGTCATAACGTTATGATCACAGAAGTCAAAGCACTTATGATGGAAAGACAGCCTCCTCTGGCCAAACACTGCGCTGTTTTCATTCAAAATGCACTCTACCCATCACATCACTGCATTTTTAGCTGAGAACACAGCAATCAAACTCCAGTGGAAACTCTATTTCTCACCCAGTGGGAACATGAAGGAGTCAACCCCTTTAGAGATGGAAATTACAGTATATTTGAAACACATATGCAATTAATTGGCTATTGAAACGTGGTCTGGACCATTTTTGATAATCAAAAAAGTGGTATGGACATGTCCCCACCTACCATAGGCCATTTACTACCATAAATAACACCCATGATTTTTACACAGGCATTAACAAGTGCAAGAGATGCCAGGAGATACTTTATTCTGCAAACTCTACAATATGACACAAAACTTAAGCAAGATGTGTACTGCCCAAACTGAAATGGACAAGAACACTGTTATTCATGTATCTCTCACTCTGTCCTTCATCACGTTATGTATGTTCAGTGTATTTTCTGTATGATTTATTACTTCAGTGTCCCAGTTGTTTTGAATTCCTGTTCAGTTTTCGCATTTTGGTTCTGAACTCCAACAGTAGAAAAAGGACCTTTTGGACTCAAGATCCTGTCAGCTTTTCCTTCCACTTGTTCATTTAACCAGTACTGTCTGAAGCTATCTAGACTCTCTTCAGATATCTTGATTATGGTGATGATACATTTTAATTACAATGCACCTTTCTTTTAAAGGGGCAAGTAAAAGAAATGTAAAGTGAGTAAAATCATGCACAGTGTGAACCTTTCAGAGTGCAAACTTGTTCCTACTGGTTTGCATCTATAGAATTTTTTTTCCTCTCAAATAAATCTAATCAACATGCAGTGATTGTATCATTTGGAGAACTTTTGCAAACTGCTTGATATATACAATTTATTCCAACTCACTAACTTTCAGCACACCAGTACAGATGGAGCCCATGGTTGATTGTTGTGCTGCAGTCATTAGGCTACCTGTGCTAACCATTACAAACAACAAGCAGGTTTGGGTATCTGTCCAAGACATACTTTAATGCAACAAAGTTCATTACTCAGTTTAGATATACAGGATCAATACACTTTTGGAAATACACCAAGCAGGCATAACATTATGAACACCTCTTTGTCCATTTTATCAGCTCCACTTACTGTATAGCTGCACTATGTAGTTCTACAGTTACAGACTGTAGTCCATCTGTTTCTCTGATACTTTGTTACCCCCTTTTACCCTGTTCTTCAGTGGTCAGGACCACCATGGACCCTCACAGAGCAGGTAGTAATTGGGTGGTGGATCATTCTCAGCACTGCAGTAACACTGATGTGGTGGTGGTGTGTTAGTGTGTGTTGTGCTGGTATGAGTGGATCAGAAACAGCAGTGCTGCTGGAGTTTTTAAACACCTCAGTGTCACTGCTGGACCGAGAATAGTCCACCAACCAAAAATATCCATGACAATAGTGTCCTGTGGTCAGCGTCCTGTGGGCAGCGACCTGTGACCACTGATGGACTAGAGGATGACCAACACAAACTGTACAGCAGCAGATGAGCTACTGTCTCTGACTTTACATCTACAAGGTGGACCGACAAGGTAGGAGTATCTAATAGAGTGTACAGTGAGTGGACACAGTGTTCAAAAACTCTGTTTAAAAACCACTGATGTGATAGTCGTGTGT
The DNA here is from genome assembly GCF_015220715.1 of Pygocentrus nattereri. Classification (NCBI taxonomy): domain Eukaryota; kingdom Metazoa; phylum Chordata; class Actinopteri; order Characiformes; family Serrasalmidae; genus Pygocentrus; species Pygocentrus nattereri. Next base: position 31,198,758 of record NC_051230.1, read on the forward strand.
TAGTTTGTGATCAACTCAGACCAGCACAACACGCACTAACACACTACCACATCAGTGTTACTGCAGTGCTGAGAATGATCCACCTCCCAAATAATACCTGCTCTGTGGTTGTCCTGACCACTGAAGAACAGGGTAACATTTAGAGAAACAGATGGACTACAGTCTGTAACTGTAGAACTACAAAGTGCAGCTGTACAGTAAGTGGAGCTGATAAAATGGACAATGAGTGTAGAAACAAGGAGGTGGTCTTAATGTTATGTCTGATCGGTGATGTTTGTTGAGAAAACCTTTATTTGACATTTATTTACCTGGAAATTGTGCCAGTAAACAAAAAATACTAGAATTATAATATAATCTTCTTCTTCTTTCGGCTGCTCCCTTTAGGGGTCACCACAGCGGATCATCTGCCTCCATCTTGCCCTATCCATTGCCTCCTCTACTTTCACACCAACCATCTCCATGTCCACCCTCACTACATCCATAAACCTTCTCTCTGGCTTTATCTCCAAACTGCTCCACCTTCACTGTCCCTTTGATCTGCTCATTTCTTATCTTGTCCATCCTTGTCACTCCCAACGAAAATCTCAGCATCTTCATCTCCGCCACCTCCATCTCAGCCTTCTGTCTTTTAGACAGAGCCACAGTCTCCAAACCGTCCATCATAGCAGGACGCACTACTGTCTTGTAAACCTTCCCTTTTACTCTTGCTGCTATCCTTCTGTCACACATCAGCCCTGACATCCGTCTCCACCCACTCCATCCTGCCTGCACCCTCTTCCTCACCTCTTTTTTGCACTGTCCATTGCTCTGGATGGTTGACCATATTTGAATTCATCCACATTTATGACCTCTACTCCTTGCATTTTCACCTTTCCACCTGCCTCCCTCTCATTCCCACACATGTATCCCGTCTTGTCTCTACTGACCTTCATTCCTCTCCTCTCCAGTGCAAACCTCCACCTCTCCAGATTCTCTTTCACCTGCTCTCTACTCTCACCAGATTACAATGTCATCTGCAAACATCATGGTCCATGGAGCCTCCTGCCTGACCTCATCTGTCAATCTGTCCATCACCATTGCAAACAAGAAGGGGCTAAAGGTGATCCCTGATGTAACCCTACCTTCACCTTGAAACCATTTGTCACTCCAACTGCACACCTCACCACTGTCTCACTATCCTCATACATGTGCTGCACCACCTTAACATACTTTTCAGCTACACCTGACTTCCTCATACAGTACCACAGTTCCTGTCTTGGCACCCTATCATATGCCTTCTCTAGATCCACAAAGACACAATGTAGCTCCTTCTGACCTTCTCTGTACTTCTCTACCAACACTCTCAATGCAAAAATTGCATCTGTGGTACTCTTTCTGGGCATGAAACCAAACTGCTGCTCACTGATCTGGACCTCTCACCTTAGCCTTGCTTCAACAAACTCTTTCCCATACCTTCATGGTGTGGCTCATCAACTTTATACCTCTGTAGTTACTGCAGCTCTGCACATCACCACATCAAAAATGGGGACCAATACACTGCTTCTCCACTCATCAGGCATCCTCTCACTCTCCAGGATTTTGTTAAACAACCTGGTTAAAAAGTCCACTGCCTTCTCTCCTAAACATCTCTATACCTCCACAGGTATGTCATCTGGACCAACTGCCTTTCCATTCTTCATCCTTTTTAAAGCTGCCCTCACTTCCACCTTACTAATTCTCTGCACTTCCTGATCCACTATCTCTCCCCCCGTTGTCCTCCTCTCTCTCTCATTTTCCTCATTCATTATTTCTTCAAAGTACTCCTTCCATCTACTCAACACTCTCTGTTCACTCACTAGTACATTTCCTTCTCTATCCTTATCCAGCCTAACCTGCTGTACATCCTTTCCAGCTCTATCTCTCTGTTTAGCCAAACGATACAAGTCCTTTACTCCTTCTTTACTGTCCAGCCTCTCATACAGCTCATCATAGGCCTGAGCCTTTGCCACCATTCTTTTCGCTATTGGACTAGCCTCACAGTACTCCTGCCTACTTCCTTCATCTCTCTGGTTATCCCACATTTTTCCTTAGCTGCCTTCTTCATCTGAATACTCTCCTGGACTTCCTCATTCCACCACCAACTTTCCTTGTCTTCTTTCCTCTGACCAGACAAAACACCCAACACATTCTTGCCAGTTTCTCTCACCACCTTAGCTGTAGTTTCCCAGTCCTCACGTAGCTCCTCACTGCCCCCAAGGGCCTGTTGCAATTTTTCCCTGAACTGCCTGCAACCATCCTCCTCTTTCATATTCCACCATCTAATCTTTGGCTCTGTCTTCACTCTCTTCCTCTTCTTTGTTTCTAATCTCATTCTACAGACAACCATCCTATGCTGCCTTGCTACACTTTCCCCTGGTACCACTTTACAATCTCCAATCTCCTTTATGTGGCATCTCCTGCTAAGGATATAATCCACCTGTGTGCACCTCCCTCCACTCTTGTATGTCACCCTGTGTTGTTCCCTCTTCTGAAAATACGTGTTCACCACAGCCATTTCCATTCTCTTTGCAAAATCTATAACCATCTGACCTTCCACATTTCTGTCTTTCACACCATACATACCCAGCACCTCTTCATCCCCTCTGTTCCCTTCACCAACATGTCCATTGAAGTCTGCACCAATCACCAATCTCTCCTCTCTAGGGACACCATCTACCACATCATCCATCTTACTCCAAAATTCCTCTTTCTCCTCTAACTGACAACCAAGCTGTGGTGCATATGAACTGACCACATTCAAAATTACACCATCAACCTGTCTGACACTCTCTTTACATCCAGAACACTTTTCCAAGCTGTTCCTTTAGGATTATCCCTACTCCATTTCTCTTCCTCTCTACACCATGATAGAACAGGTTGAATCCACCTCCAATGTTCCTGGCCTTGCTTCCTTTCCATCTGGTCTCACACACAGAATATCTACCTTCCTTCTCTCCATCATGTCTGCAAGCTCTCTGCCTTTACCAGTCATTGTCCCTATGTTCAGAGTCCCTACTCTAACCTCCACACTCTTGCCTTTCCTTCTCTCTCGCTGCCTTCTAACCCGCCTTCCCCCTCTCCTCTTTGATGGTCTTCGATCTACAGTAGTCCAATTTCCACCGGTACCCTGCTGGTCAACAGCACTGGAGGCGGTCGTTGTTAACCCGAGCCTCGACTGATCCGGTATGGCAATCATATTTGGGATCCGCATGATAGTTTTGGCACAAGTTTTACGCCGGATGCCCTTCCTGACGCAACCCTCACCATTTATCCGGGCTTGGGACCGGCACCAGAAGTACAGAAAGTACACCCCTAATGGCTGGTTTTGAATTATAATATAATGCAATGTGCCTAAATGATACAGTTCTGTTTAGTTGAGTTTCTGCTCTTTGAAATGGTTTGGAGCTCTGGCACTTTTTATGTGTATTACATAATCAAATTTCTTCAAATTCGTCTTCTTCATCTTCTTAAGCCTCTTGATCCAGCTAGGGTTGAGATTGCAGTAGGGAAAGCAGAGAGCAGCAGACAACACTGTCAGTTACAACCTCCTCAAGCTCATTTTGGGGTATCCAGAGCTGGACCAAGGCCAACCTGGAGAAGTAATCTCTCCACTGGGTACTGGGACGACCTTGGGGTCTTGTCCCAGTCAACCGTGCCTGGTAAATGTCCAAAGGGGGGCTGGGGGGCATCCCAATCTGATGACCGAACCACTTTATGGTTTAATGTGGAGGAGTAGCCGCTCTACTTTGATCTCCTCATGGATGACTGAGTTTCTCACCCTATGAAGTACAGTGTAGCTCGCCACCCTCCAAAGAAAGCTCATTTCCACTGCTTCTGTCTGTGTTCTCATTCTTTCGGTCATTACCCAAAATTCGCTATAGGTGAAGTGGGGATGTAGACCAACCGGTAAACAGAGAACTTTGCCTTATGGCTCAGCTCCCTCTTCACAACTAGTCCAGTCTTCAGCTGGTCTCTCAATCCCATATGTCCATTTTTAATGCATCTAGCATGTTTTTATGTCTCTAGCAAAATGGTGAAATATAGGTCATGATGCCCTTGTGTGCCAGGCTCTAAGATGTTACCATGTTTGCAAATGACACGAAACAGCCTGATGGCCAGCAGCCCACTCTCACTGTAAAGGACTTTAAAATGGTGAGTGCAGTAACTCTTATCTACAGAGCAGAAACCTCATCAGCTTCACTATAGGATGTGACTGAATTGTTCACAGTTCACAGTTCACAGTACTTTATTAGTCCCCAGAGGGCAATTCATTTGCAGCCTTCTCGTCCACACACACACAACTATACATATATACACATATACACATATACACACAAACACTATATAACTATCATTTAAAAACACTATTATCCACATTTAATAGCTTGATAGCAGAAGGAATAAAAGATTTGGAATAGCGATTTGTTCTACTGAAGGGCATGATATAACGCCAACCTGACGGCATTACCGTAAATTCACTGGACAAAACATGATCACCCTGAGTGATGATTCCTTTTGCTTTCTGAGCTACTCGTTTCTCCCACAGGGAGACCAGGTCTCTCTGTTGAACTCCAATTATCTTTGAACAAATTTTTACAATGCCTTTCAGGCTATTCTTGTCCCTCACCGACAACCCATTAAACCAACAAATAAACGAAAAGGTTAAGACACTTTCAATAAAAGCCTGGTAAAAACTACACAACACTGAATGACAAACATGAAAGGAATTCAGTTTACGCAATAAGTGAGCTCTTTGTTGACCCTTCTTAACAGCCAGCTCTGTATTCGCATCAAATTTAAGTTGAGAATCGAATACTGTCCCCAGGTACTTATATGTGTCCACAATTTGTACCTCTTTTCCATGTATGACACTAGCTTTTGGTTCCTTTTTGTTTTGCCTAAAATCAATTATTAATTCCTTAGTTTTTGACACATTAAGGTCAAGAAAGTGCTCATCACACCACGTAACAAAAGCTGGAAGAGCACAACCATGATCTGACTCTGAGCCCTGAAGAAGAGACAATAATACAGTGTCATCAGAAAATTTTACAAGACAGCTGCCCTCTCTAAAACTCCTGCAGCTGTCTGTATACATGATAAATAGCAAGGGAGAAAGGACACAACCCTGAGGTGCGCCTGTGTTCGAGACCATAGTACTAGACATACAGCCATTCACCCAAACTTGCTGAATTCTATCAGTCAAAAAATCTAAAAGCAACGCCAGCAACTGATCAGGCAAAACAAAATAAGAAGCCAACCGCTCAATCAAAATGTGAGGCTGCATCTTATTAAAAGCCGAGGAAAAATCAGCAAATAAAAGTCTCACATGAGAGTGGGGTCTCTCAAGGTGCTTATACACCCTATCAAGAATAAAAAGTTTTGCATCTTCTACACCTTTACCAGCTTGATAAGCAAACTGCAAGGGATCTAATTTGTTACCAATGAAAGAGACAATTATATTTTTTAAAATCTTTTCAAAATTTTTCATGACCAGGGATGTGAGTGCAACTGGTCTAAACTCACTTAATTCCCTAGCATTTCTCAGTTTTGGAATAGGAATTATCGTGGATGTTTTCCAAATTGAAGGTATCTGACCACAATTAATACACAACTGGAAGAGTCTTGTGAAAATCTCACTGAGCTGGTCAGCACAATGACGCAATGTGTGCCCACAAATGGCATCAGGACCGGCAGCTTTGCTCATATTCACCCTCCTAAACAAATCTGCTACACATTCCTGAGTTATCACCATCTCATCCAGAGGTACAAGGGACCCCAAGGACCCTCTAAGCTTAGACACGTTCTCGGAAAACTCAGACCTTTCAAAACGCGAAAAAAACATTAAAAACATTTGGTAATTCAGACTCAACCACTCTGTTAATCCTAATAGACTGTCGTATCTCGTTTACTCCTTGATTAACAGAGGCCATTTTTTTGATACCTTGCCAGGCTTCTCTTAAATTACCCCTGTTATACTGCCTTTCAATCTTTTCCCTATATTTCATTTTTGCCCTCCTAATTTCGTTTCATACCTCTCTGGAGATAAGCTTTTTCTCCAGAGCATTTCCAATAAAAAAAATCTTTTTATTTTTATTGAGTATTGTTTTGAGCTCTTTCGTTACCCAAGGTTTATTATTTGGATAAATAACAACCTTTTTAGTTGGAATAGTAGTGTCAACACAAAATGTAATGTAAGATGAAACCGTGTCAGCTAGTTCATTAATATCATCACAAGCATCATAAAAACACTGCCAATCCGTACAGTCAAAACATGCTTGGAGAGAGGAAATACTGTCTTCTGACCAAATCTTTACTATTCTCTCCTTACACTCAAGGCGTCTGAAGGAAGGTTTATACATGGGCATCAAATACACACTATTGTGAAAGGATGCCCCAAAAGCTGGCATCGACAAAGATTTATAAGCACCAGTCAGAGAACCATAACAAAGATCGATCATGGAGTTTCTTCGTGTAGTAGTACAACTCACATATTGATCATACATCCTAAGAGTTTTGTCCAATTTACAATGATTAAAATCACCAAAAATAAACTTGGAGGCATCCGGACAAATTAAGTCCACCCTGTGCGTTACATCGGCAATCAACTGAGCAGCTACCGATGCATTTGCTCGCGGGTGTATATACACTAATGTGAAAAATATCTGCTGAAACTCACGAGGCAAATAATGAGGGCGGAGTGAAATTGTCAGCAGTTCAATGTCTGGCGTACACATCCTCTCCTGAACCACCACTGTGTTACAGTACCTCTGGTTAACGTAAAAGCACACACCTCCTCCGCGGTGCTTGTTAGTTATTTCGGGAGACCGGTCCAGTCGAAGTGGGCTACTAAACCCACTTATCAACAGTTCCTCGTCCTGGTCCGATTCACTAAGCCATGTTTCAGTAAAGGCCAGAAGACATGCCTCCCTCCCTTCATATCTGAGTTTAACCCACGCTTCCAATTCATCCATCTTGTTTCGGATAGACTGCATGTTGGAAAGAAGGACTGTTGGCAGTGCAGGAAGCTTGCGACGGTCACCGAGTCCCATACTTCTAAGTCTACGGCGTATTCCACCTCTTCTCCCTCTCTTCCGACAATTCTTCTTAAAAACCGATCTACAAAGCTCCACAGGAATACTAGCAGGCACAACGCCATTGGTTGAAGCTTGTAAAGACAGGAGAAGCTTGCGGGTAAAAATAGTAGTGTCCATAGTAGTACGGCGATGTTGGCCCACACCACCGGCAGTTTCCCAACTAAAACAACAACACCAACAAGGACTCAAAAACATCCATACAAATAAGAAAAACACAACAGACATTGCTACGTCCGTGTCAATACGTCCCAACACGCAAAAACACACAAAGAAAAATAAATAAATAAACGAATAAAAAATACATATGACAAGCCGCTGCTCGAGTCGCACACTAGGAAGCGCCCTAGTGAGTCTAGTTTTTGGAATTGGGCCAGTCCACTCCCAACAGAATTTTTGACGATTAGTACAAGGCCAGAGTTTCTAATACTGTGGCACCCTATCAAACATACAAATGCACTTGAATAGTAAACTACAGCATTAATAAGTAGCTTATGAATAATTTCATTTCTATATGGATATTTAAGAAAAAATACATGTATTCCACATGCAAGTCATATTACAAAAAAATATAATATTACTATGTCAAAGTACTTGCCTACATAGGTTTACTAAGTTTGTTAATTTGGCATGAAAAATAATAATGTAATTGATTTCCTATTGTTCCTAAGGGAGGATAATGCAAGCAAGCTAATACCACTAGCTAAAGATGGGGTTTGAGTTTCAAGAACTGTGTTGTCTGTTATTTAACTTTCTACAAGATTGCTGATGTAATTAATTTATAAAATTGCATGGATTTGTTTACAATCACAGGATCAGTGCATTGTATTTCTGATTTTTTCAAACTGTTTGTCATTAAATGGCTCCACCCTCCAAAAAGCCAAAATGTAGATGAGAAAATGAAAAGCACAAAAATCTGGGGTCTTACCACTAAATCCAGGATATTGCATAAATGCAACAATATGCAATTATGTTTTATGTGTTCACTAATGTTATAATTAGCCATTTATGTTAAGTCCTGTTCTCCTTTTCTCTCTTTGGCAAGGTGATACCATTTTATCTGAAGAGTGTTTGTTGGTGAATCTTTCCTATAAGAATTTAACAGTTACTGATATTTTGGAAGAAGCTAAGCTCTCTAGTAAAGATAGTTTGAAAGTTTGAGTGGACAGGAAAATGTTTGTAACAGCAGCATTAAGCACTGTTCTTACATCTTCAGGCAGGCGTTACAGGAGTGTAAAGTCCAGGACAACTAGACTGACCAAGTTTCTATTCACAGGCCATCAGGCTGGTGAACACCTCACTAACTACCTCTTCCCCCCTCCCAATCTGAACTGATTTAACCTTGCACTCAACAACTGCACCTTACCTGCACTGTACTGCTGCTGTTAGAACAATACTGTTTACATCTATTACTGCACAGAGTAATATTGTTTACTGTTTACATCTGTTTTCATCTGTCACTTGATGCACTTTACGAACAGCTGCTACACTTATTTGCACGTACGCACGTGTAACTGTAATTTTATTTCAACTTTGCACATACTTTACACTTTTTGCTTTTACCTTTTACTATGGTTTTTTAGAGTTATTCTTATATTTTCTTTTTTTTTATTCTCTCAGTGCAACTGCCTGTTCTGCTGTGCACATGACAATAAAACTCTTGAATCTTGAATCTGAAATAATGGAAAGACTTGGTGTGACTTACAAATGAACACGTTTCAATTACACAGCAGCCCACAATATTCCATCCACTCAAGGTAGAGTAACTTGAATGTTTAATTTTTCTAGGCTAGGATAGGCAAAGAAATTTATTGTTGAGTGTGTTATTTGTGATGTTTTGGGTCTAATTTTCCTGATTCTGATGACTGTAGTAAAGCAGAACATTGTCAAATATCTTTTACATGAAACCAAAACACCACTGAAAATTCTAAATTGGTCTGAATAACATAGTAACCACTGTGCTGCTCTTTTACATGTTCTCTCATTTATCATTCATTATCTTATAATCTAGTTACTGATCTATATTTCCACTGAATCAATTTAAATGTAAGACTGCTTGTTGCAAAGTGCCTTCCAGAGTTATTAGAACTCAGGATGTTTTAAGCTCAGCTAACTAATGTTACTTTGTTATGATTTATTTTATTAATTGTTTTAATATCACTATATTATGGTCATCTGATTACGCTAAGGAGCAACTGGAAATTGGATAAATTTATATTATTAATTCTTAATATGAGAATCATTACTGACTAAATAAAGAAAGTAATCTATAAAATGTAGCATTGAATTTATAATCAGACCATGTTCTAGCCTTTTCACCATGAGCTAGAGAGGAGAGAGATGGTTCAGCAGGTAACATCTGAACTGTTGAGTTCATACTGTAACTGTAAGCTTTCTCTATGGCACACTGTGTTTGTCAACTTTATTCAGAGAAATTTTAGAGGTTCGCAGTACACCCAAAATCTAACACGTCCGCCATTCTGCTCTAACTGACCAAAGATCGGAGACAGCAATGAGTATACAGCATTGTAGAAAAGGCTGATGCATGAATTTTGTGTAAACTGAATTGATTTGTTAGAAAATCAGCTTCAGTTCATGCTCAAATGAAATGTGATGCTTTAGAAAAGCAATAATCATACTTAAACAATAAACATACTTTCTCTTCTCTCTATTATGAAAGCATAACATTTTAAACGGTTCTTCCATACGTTGTGTGCATTTCCACATTTCCACCAGAGAGGTCTCCAAATCCCCCACTCTTATATAGTGCAGCATATTAGGGGGGAAATTTTAAACATGAAACGTGGCTTGTATATAATATTTTTTGTCCAATATGTTCAACTCAGCAAATAAATAGAAACTGTGCAATAAATTCATAACAGCGTCACTAATTAAAGTCAGTAATTAAACCTACATAGGAGACACAAATGTTGTATTTTAATGAAAACATCATTTTACCAATGAAGGTGATAAAAAAGATATATGAATATTTATTAGGTAGTTTAGTTCTTAGTTCAATGACATCCTCTATGCATATACTAATCAGTCCTGTCCAGTAATTAAGTGATTAGGTGATTTTTTGGAAAGCAGGGGTTCCTACTGTGGTAACCAACCATGAATATACTTACATTATCTAGTGCAAGAGACTAAAAAGATGCCAGCAGCTTGTACACCAATTGAAAACAAAGCCAAGCATCACCTCCTGGGATGAGGTCAGAGCGTATTAAAGTCTGTAGGAATAATTTGCATTTCAAATTTCAGAAATTTGCATTTCAAATTTCAGAAATTTGCATTTCAAATTTCAGAAATCATCTTTGAGCTATTTTACTAGGACTGTGTAACACTAGCGTATATATTTTTTAAAATGTAGTCATAGTTATAAGATGTTCTTCATTCTAGTAGTTGTGTAACTAGACTGTTTACACAATATTTTCTTACATTTTACTGCCTTTTATTCAACAACTGCCTAAAAATATTTGACAGTATTCAAAGCTGAACTATCAATTCAATTAAGAACAATTAAGCATTGGCCACTTCTTCAAAAAGTTGGTCTTAAAAAGCCCAACATACTCTGCACAGCTGTGAAGTTATGCATGTTCAGTGTATTATGTATATGATTTACTATTTCAGTGTCTCAGAGAGATTTATTGTAAATTATTGATAAATTGTCCAACAGTGGAAACAGAACCTTTGGGAATCTTTCACTCTATGTAGTGAAGTTTAGCTTGAAGTTTAGCGAAAGTGATGTTCCTGTCAGGTTTTCCTTCCACCTGTTCGTTTAACCAGGACTTTCTGAAGCTCTCTGGACTCTCTACAGATGTCTTGATGATGGTGATGATGCATTTTATTTAGAAAGTACTTTTCATTCAAAGGGGTAGTAAAAATACAAAGTGAGTAAAGCCATGCAAAGTGTGATCCAGAGTGCAAACTTGCTTCCAAAGGACTGCCTGTGTGCTCCAAAACAGGGAAATGGTTTGCATGTCAAATCAGTCAGTCCTGGACAAATTATGCATTGTTGTTTCTAAGTGAAAGTATGTAAGATTCTTTGTATTACTAATGATCTGAGTCGCTCTGTAAACCATTAAATAATTTTAAATTTTAAAAGTCAGTCATGTTAATGTCACACACACAGGACCGCAATGAAAGTCCAGTTTGATGTTTATGTCGCAAATAAAATAATAATATTTGATGATAATCAAAAAATGTAAATCAAAATGATTTGATGATAATACTAAATAATCACTCACATCCTCAGAAGACACATATTTCATCATGCACAATTCTGTTGTGTAAACAGTTATGAATAACCTTGAACAACATTTATTCAGCTATGTATAAATTCTTGTAATAAAAAATTAATAATAATAGTATTGCAGATACATGGAAGTTCTGTACCATTATAAGTCCACGATGAGGAAGTCAAGCTTGATTTAGGCCATCTGAAGTTGCTTCTTATGCTGCCAACTGTGGAAAAAAGTCAACCACTCAGTTTTATAGATTTTGTCAACTCAAATATTTATGTCCAAAACAACCAGCCAGGACTCGTTTTTGATGGATGCCATGGAGTTGGAACTAGTATTGGTTGTGATGCTGGAGTGGCAACTTCCCACCAGCTTCTACTCCTCCAAGAAAGCTCATACAGCAGCAGCTGATCCGATTCCTACCAACCTGCTACAAACCATTGCACCTGCTATCATCCCAGCTATCACACACACCATCAATGCCTCCATAACTACTGGTGTGTTTCCAACTGTCTTTAAACAAGCCCAAGTCACACCATTGCTTAAAAAGCCTTCCTGCAACCCTGCCCAGGTTGATAACTACAGGCCAGTCTCACTACTACCCTTTCTTTCCAAAACTATAGAAAGAGCAGTCTACAGTCAGGTCTCTGGTTTCCTCTCCCAGAATGACCTCCTGGACCCAAATCAATCAGGTTTTAAAAAAGGGCACTCCACTGAAACGGCTCTTTTATCTGTGATTGAGGCACTAAAAACTGCCACAGCTGCAGGACAGTCCTCAGTACTCATTCTGCTGGACCTCTCAGCCGCTTTTGACACAGTCAATCATGAATTTCTCCTATCTACTCTATCAAACATGGGTATCTCAGACAATGCGCTACTATGGTTCAGATCGTACCTCACTGGGCGCTCATTCAAGGTATCGTGGCATGGAGAGCTCTCCTCAGCCCACTCACTATCCACTGGGGTTCCCCAGGGATCGGTACTGGGACCCCTTCTCTTTTCTATTTACACCACCTCTCTAGGCCGGGTTATCCGCTCACATGGCTTCTCGTACCATTGCTATGCTGACGACACCCAGCTATATCTGTCATTCCCGCCTGATGACCCGTTGATCTCTGTGCGGATATCGCAGTGCTTCTCGGACATATCCACATGGATGAAGGAACACCACCTTCAACTAAACCTGTCCAAGTCTGAACTTCTGGTTATACCAGCTAAACAATCCATTCAACACAACTTCACCATAACCATCGACTCACTCTCACTCTCCTCGACAAAGGTTGCTAGGAACCTGGGGGTTATGGTAGATGACCAACTCTCCTTTACGCACCATGTTGACTCGGTGGCTCGGTCCTGCTGCTTTGCGCTGTACAACATCAGACAGATACGGCCAATTCTAACACAACGAGCCACCCAACTCTTGGTACAAGCAGTGGTCATCTCACGCCTCGACTACTGCAATGCAATACTGACGGGCCTCCCGGCCAGTGTTGTAAAACCACTGAAGATGGTTCAGAACGCTGCAGCGTGTCTAGTCTTTAACCAACCAAAACGGGCGCATGTCACCCCACTGCTCATTGAGCTCCACTGGTTACCGGTTGCTGCTCGTATCAAATTTAAAACTCTTACGATTGCCTACAAGGTGTTAACAGAGCAGGCTCCTTCCTACCTGCACTCGCTCCTAAAGGCTTACAGCACCGCCCGGCCGCTGCGATCCTCCAATGAACGTCGCTTAGCTTTGCCAAACATTCACACAAAGCAATCGAGACTGTTCTCATACTTGATTCCCCAATGGTGGAACAAGCTACCTTCCACTGTCAGAGCAGGGGCGTCCCTCACTATTTTTAAGAAACTCCTGAAGACAGAGCTCTTCAGGGAGCACTTACTCTAATCGCCTCTTGCAATCTAACCACTACCAACCTTATCTCCTTCTTGCCCTCCTTCCCTTCTCTACCCCGCTATTACCCTTTGGCCTCCTTTAAGGCCTAACTATGTTTGTTCTATGTACCACATTATTTGTAAGTCGCTTTGGATAAAAGCGTCTGCTAAATGTAATGTAATGTAAAAGCTATTGTCACTCACACGTGTCTCTGGAAAACAACTGGTCTTGAGGTATGTTAACCCTAATGTGGACTTGCTGGTACTACTATGTAGTAACAAACATATATGGCTGTAAATTAATACTTGAGGTAAGTCCAAAATTTATGGCACCACAGTTAATTTTCTCCACATGATGGAACTAAATCTCTCTGTAGTGTAATGCCAGCCTTAGATGATTCTAAAGATTAGAAGTGTTACCATATTTTCTGACAACTCTTATGTTATGTTACAACTCTTATGTTACTCTTATGACTCTTACAGCAGATGTTTTCATAATGAGGTCAAGGCACCTGTTTAAAAAGATGTATTACTGTAACAAGTGGATTGGAGGCTGGTAACCAAAGACAAGCTGAAATGGGGAAAGTCTGGTAGCTGATCTGATTAAGGGGTTCTGGGCAATTTCAGCCCAGAACAGGAATTTTGACCAGTCTGAAAGATTGTCATGACAAAACATTCTAAGAAATGAGAGGCTTTACTGATGAAAACACAATGCATGTGTGCTATTTTACTATGTGTACTGTGTAACACTAGCGTATATATTTTTTAAAATGTAGTCATAGTTATGATATGTTCTTCATTCTAGTAGTTGTGCAACTAGACTGTTTACACAATATTTTCTTACATTTTACTGCCTTTTATTCAACAACTGCCTAAAAATATTTGACAGTATTCAAAGCTGAACTATCAATTCAATTAAGAACTTAGCATTGGCCACTTCTTCAAAAAGTTGGTCTTAAAAAGCCCAACATACTCTGCACAGCTGTGAAGTTATGCATGTTCAGTGTATTATGTATATGATTTACTATTTCAGTGTCTCAGAGAGAATTACTGTAAATTATTGATAAATTTTCCAACAGTGGAAACAGAACCTTTGGGAATCTTTCACTCTATGTAGTGAAGTTTAGCTTGAAGTTTAGCGAAAGTGACGTTCCTGTCAGGTTTTCCTTCCACCTGTTCGTTTAACCAGGACTTTCTGAAGCTCTCTGGACTCTCTACAGATGTCTTGATGATGGTGATGGTGCATTTTATTTAGAAAGTACTTTTCATTCAAAGGGGTAGTAAAAATACAAAGTGAGTAAAGCCATGCAAAGTGTGATCCAGAGTGCAAACTTGCTTCCAAAGGACTGCCTGTGTGCTCCAAAACAGGGAAATGGTTTGCATGTCAAATCAGTCAGTCCTGGACAAATTATGCATTGTTGAGTTTCTAAGTGAAAGTATGTAAGATTCTTTGTATTACTAATGATCTGAGTCGCTCTGTAAACCATTAAATAATCATTTTAAAAGTCAGTCATGTTAATGTCACACACACAGGACCGCAATGAAAGTCCAGTTTGATGTTTATGTCGCAAATAAAATAATAATATTTGATGATAATCAAAAAATGTAAATCAAAATGATTTGATGATAATAGTAAATAATCACTCACATCCTCAGAAGACACATATTTCATCATGCACATTTCTGTTGTGTAAACAGTTATGAATAACCTTGAACAACATTTATTCAGCTATGTATAAATTCTTGTAATAAAAAATTAATAATAATAGTATTGCAGATACATGGAAGTTCTGTACCATTATAAGTCCACGATGAGGAGGTCAATCTTGATTTAGACCATCTGAAGTTGCTTCTTATGCTGCCAACTGTGGAAAAAAGTCAACCACTCTCAGTTTTATAGATTTTGTCAACTCAAAAATTTGTGTCCAAAACCAGCCAGGACCAGTTTTTGATGGATGCCATGGAGTTGGAACTATTATTGGTTGTGATGCTGGAGTGGCAACTTTCCACCAGCTTCTACTCCTCCAAGAAAGCTCATACAGCAGCAGCTATTGTCACTCATACGTGTCTCTGGAAAACAAGTGGACTTGAGGTATGTTAACGCTAATGTGGACTTGCTGGTGCTACTGTGTAGTAACAAACATATATAGCTGTAAATTAATACTTGAGGTAAGTCCAAAATTCATGGCACCACAGTTCATTTTCTCCACATGAGACACTGAAGCTCTCTGTAGTGTAATGCCAGCCTTAGATGATTCTAAAGATTAGAAGTGTTACCATATTTTCTGACAACTCTTATGTTTTTTACAAGTCACAGCAGATGTTTTCATAATGAGGTCAAGGCACCTGTTTAAAAAGATGTATTACTGTAACAAGTGGATTGGAGGCTGGTAACCAAGGACAAGCTGAAATGGGGAAAGTCCAGTAGCTGATCTGATTAAGGAGTTCTGGGCAATTTCAATTTCGGCAATTTTGACCAGTCTGAAGGATTGTCATGACAAAACATTCTAAGAAATGAGAAGCTGTACTGATGAAAACACAATGCAAAATCAAAATCAATAAACACGCATAGGTCAGATCCAAAAAGGCCAACAAACACAGAAAAACAAACATGAAGACCAATAATGCGATCAATAACTCGTGTGTGATAGTCATGTGATCCTCCAGAGAACTTTGGGCTGAAGTCATGACAATTACAAATTGTAGTACGCCCTGTGTTACTTCGAGCAGAAGGAGGATGCTGGAGGCAGGGTTCACGGTTGCAGCAGCCATATTTTATTTGCACACCAAATAAACAAAAACCAAAAACTGCGCTGCCCACTTTTCAGTGACATCTACCATCGTCTTTTCAGTTCTTTTCTTCACTGGAGCTTTTCACTCTTCTTCTGCTGCTGCTCGTCCCTCTCTCTTCCTTTATTCCCTTTCTGCTCTTATTACAAGGCACTCGCATTAAGGGCAGCATGAGCCCCCGAGCTGAGAGTGAACAAGAGCTCGTTGCTCTGCCTCCTCGTCTCGCTTGCAGCTCGTCCACCCAGATTGAACATGAGGCTAATTTACATGGCCTCACTGCGGGACCAGAGGGAGCGCCCTCATGCAATCCTCCTCTTACTTGTGTTCTTCTTCTTCCCACTGTCTAACATAAGCTGTCCTAGTATTTACTATTGTGGTATCTGCCATAGGCCATGCTTTGTAAGGTTTATTTGTAAGATGTAAGATCACAGTCTTGGCTAGAGATTCTCCTCCTCACCTGCAGAGGTCCCTCTCTCCTGAGTTTTAATTACCAATTGCTCAACTGAAACTTGTTCTCTCATTAATCTCTTTCATAAGTAGCTTGTGTTTTTGCTTGGTGGCTTTGTGAAGTCTTGCCTCTCTCTACAATTCTAAGCGTTATTATTATTGATGTTTTTCATGTTCTCTTTTGCTTGTCTATCGGCTTATTCTTATTTTTGGATCTCATCTTTGCTTTTTGGTTGCCTTGGATTTATTTTGTATTTTTCTTTTGCTGCAATAAAGTCAGCTCATGGCTTATGGATCGTCTTGTCACATTCTTGACATTACAGACAACTTTGCCTCCTATGGATCCAGCGAGCACTGAGGAGAGACTGATACAACAGGAACCCCATCTTGATGAAATAACACAGTGGTTAACTGCACAAGCTTTTCAAAGCCACCACTGTCCTTGCAAAAACTGAAAGTTTAACGCTGTTCTTGAGAGATATGATGGATACCTAGATAAGTGCAAGGGTTTTCTAATGCAATGTTCTCTTTATATCAATTATCAGCCTAGACGATTTAGAAATGAAATGGACAAAAATCAGTTTGTTTTATACTTGCTTATGGAGAAAGCTAAAGACACTGGGCTACTGTGCTGTGGTATCAGAAGGATCCAGTGCTTTGTTCAGAGATAAGGTTTTATACCTATACCTGTTTAAGGTGGTTTTTGAACATCCCACTGCAGGCAGAGATGTGAGCTCTTTGCTATGTGAGCTTCGTCGGGGCTGGAGATCAGCAGCTGATTATGATTTGGAATTTTTGCACACTCACCACAGGGAGTGGATGGAGTGACCCTGCACTGCTCATTGTTTAGAAAGGAGGATATGTGACCTTTAAACAGAAATGTTGTGTTGTGGTGAAATTCTTGAACTGGATCAACATATCCAGACATCCATTAATCTTGAAAGCCTGCTTTACGAGAGAAGGCAACTAAAACTGCCTCGCTGCCCACCCAGCCTCTGTCTCCCACTCCTGATCCAGAACCTACACTGAAGAGAAACAGAACCTACTCTGAAGAGAAACAGAGGATGCAGAGTAAACGACTTTGCTTTTACTGCTGCAGTGCTGATCACACGGGCTACCTCTACCAGAGGTCCCAAGCATTCTAGGATGTCAGAGGTGAGTTCTGTTATACATCCTTCAATAATAATCAGAAACTTGTTGATTACTGCATGCATATCTTGGGACTCTGAGCATTTTGTTGTTCCAGCACTGATCGAGCAGCAGGAAACTTTATCAACAAGGGACTCATGCAAGTAGACTACATGTGCCGCTGGAACCTGTAACAGTATCATAAAGTGAAATACATGGTAGTTCATCATTAATGAGGAGTTAATGATGGCCGGGAACAGTATTATAAAATGAAACACATGGTAACTCCCTTTTAATGAACTAGGAGTTAATGATGATCAGGAACAGTATTATGAAGTGAAAAACATGGTAACTCATCATTAGTGAACTACGAGTTAATGATAATCAAGAATAGTATTATAAAATTAAACACATGGTAACTCAATAGTAATGAACTACGAGTTAATGTTGATCTGAAACAGTATTATAAATTGGACTACATTAGAAATAAAAACCTCTAAATATATTATGTACTGTAATACAAAAAAATACAGAAATTTTGAAAAAAATTAATAAGTTGTTTTTGAGTCCTTTTTTATTTCTGCACAGTCCGCATGTGAAAACATCCCTGAGTTAGCTAGCTGTTCTGTTTCAGTTTCATATCTGAGGCATAAAGTGTCACTGCCTATTAGCTTAGTTGACCTTAGCTAAATTAACTAGTTAGCTAGCATGCACTCATAATAGAACTTTAGCAGCAGCTTTACTTTTAATACAGCACTAACGTGCTTATAATTCTGAAACAACACGGTAAAACAGACATTTTTCAAGAAGAGTGTACCTACTTAGCTCAGATAGTTAGCAAGTCAGTTAACTGAGTTTCTACATTAGTGCTGCAGTCTGAATAAAACCTAGAATCTGAATCAAAAGTTTCGCATTAGCAGCCCAAGGGTCTGCCATGAGTCCGATTTACTCAGAACACCTCAGAAGATACAACCAGTCAGAATTAAAAGCTCCTGGTAGGGTCTCCCAAGGCAAACTGGTCCTAGGTGACAGGTCTGAGAAAGTGTGATCCATAATTACCCATATGAAAATAAAAAGAAAACAGGCCTCCTCCTGGAGACTCTATGGTCCTACTGGGGGACTTCAATGCTCACGTGGGCAATGACAATGAGACCTGGAGGGGTGTGATTGGGAGGAATGGCCTCTCTGATCTGAACCTGAGTGGTGTTCAGTTTTTGGACTTCTGTGCTATGTGCTACTTCCTATGTTTGAACACAAGGATGTCCATAAGTGCACATGGCACCAGGACACCCTAGGCCGCAGTTCGATGATTGACTTTGTAGTCATGACATCGGACTTGCGGCCATGTGTTTTCGACACTCGAGTAAAGAGAGGATGTTTGCAGATGATGTGGTCCTATTGGGGACATCAGGCCGTGAACTTCAGCTTTCGCTGGATTGGTTTGCAGCCGAGTGTGAAGCGGCCGGGATGAGAATCAGTACTTCCAAATCTGAGGCCATGGTTCTCAGGCGGAAAAGGGTGGAGAGCCCTCTCTGGGTTGGGGATAAGCTCTTGCCTCAAGTGGAGGAGTTTAAGTATCTCGGGGTCTTGTTCACGAGTGATGGTAAAAGGGAGCGTGAGATTGACAGGCGGATTGGTGCTGGGTCAGCAGTGATGCGGGCTCTGTACCGTCTGTTGTGGTAAAGGAAGAGCTGAGCCATAAGGCAAGGCTCTACATTTACCGGTCGATCTACATTCCCACCCTCACCTATGGTCATGAGCTTTGGATAATGACCAAAAGAATGAGATCACGAATACAAGCGGCCGAAATGAGTTTCCTCCGGAGGGTGTCTGGACTCTCCCTTAGAGATGGGGGGAGAAGTTTGGTCATCCGGGAGGGACTCAGAGTAGAGCTGCTGCTTCTCCACGTCAAGAGGAGCCAGCTGAGGTGGTTCGGGCATCGGGTTAGGATGCCTCCTGGACGCCTCGCTCGGGGACACGTTTATTCAGAACTGCTTCCAGTCTAACCATGTTACAGAAATCAAGTAATGCAGCATTAAAATCTTGTTTAGGGTTGCTCATTGGTACAGGTTGACGTTTTTACAGTCTAAGCAGGGAATTAGAAATTAATAATAAATGTGCACTAGCAGAGCACACTGTGATGAGTCTCTTACATAAAAACATTTTGCCTTAATTTTGTCTGTACTGTTTATTTACAATAATATCGTTCCACTATTTTCAGATTGATTCAGAAAATTTCAGAAATATTTTCAGACTGTGATGTACAAAAAGTAACTCAATCCCTTAAATAGTTTTCCAATAAACTACTTACATATTATAGGTAAACTAGCACTTAATGCATTAATGCATTTTGCTCATGGAAGCTTATAGGTATAGTTTGATGTGCTTGTTCGGGGGGAATGGAGACTTAGTATGCTGCACTGTAAAAAATGAATGTAAAAAATACAGTTGGCCCAACTTTCTTATGATGATTTAACTGTTTATCAATCTATACTGCGTTCATGGCTGTCTCATAGCACACACACTTCATCAAACTGACAATTTCAAGTTGATGTAACGTTTTTAAATGGGTTTAAAACATGGAGCTGTGTAACAGAGTGTATCAAACCCAGTAAACAAAACTACACATACAAATAATTTTTTCTGCAAAAGGTAACGCTTAACAAAATCAGCCATTAGCAGACTCTATTTAGTTTCTACTGTACATTCTCTGTAGCAGGCCTAAGTAGCTACAACATTATATTCCTGTAGCAGGCTGGCTGTTAGCGCGATAACACTAATAACCTAATAACACTAATAACGGGCTAATAACCCGTCTAACATGAAGAGTCAGCCCAAGCTCATTTGCTGTGCGGCAGTCTCGACTAAGAGTTTTAGCACACCAGAATCAGGACGGGTACGGGCGATTGGTACTGTTCTTGTAATGAAAAATGGTTTGTCAGTTAAACCTAAAACAATCATTTCATGTGGTTGCAAGCAATTGATTTAGTTTTATTCAACTCAAAAAGTTACATTGATTGAAATAATTGTTCATTCAAATTATGTATTTAGCTTGAATGAAATTTGTTAATTTACTTGTTACCACATTAAGTATTTTTTGTTGTTTGAACTGATGAGTCATTTTTTTATAGCATGAAGCTGAAGTTGACTTTTATGCATATTTCTGTGCCACCTCAAATTGTGAAATGAAAACACTGAGATTTAAAGTGATTTAATGGAACATTTAAAAAATAAGAGAACTATGGCCGGTTTTGTTCAGAACTGCTAACTAATATTCTTCACTACAATGTGGACAATTTGTAAGGATTGAGATGACGTAAGATGGTGGGCTTATTTCTTAAAAACTTAAAAATACTCTTAAGGTGGCGGGGGGGTGGGGGGCTTAGTCATGCTTTGTTTCTAGGTAATGAAACTTTTTTGTTTGCACCAGAAGGTGATGTATCAGTGTCAATGTTTTTCCATTGCTTCTAGACCCCTCCCACCCACCACATTGTAGATACAGGAGCTTCTCACCAGGAGTGAACAAAGTACAAAACTTCTGAACTTGAGTAAAAGTAGATATTATGACTTGAGTTAAAGTAAAAGTTCTCTATTATTGATTTTACCTACAGAAGTTCTTGGTTTTAAATTCAGTGTCAATCAGATATCATAAAGCATAAAACTATTATTGGTTATTTTTTATTTTATTGTATATATGTTTTTATTTGTGAAAGTCAATGCAGATGGAAGGTAATGGTGAAACAAGAAAAAGTGTTTTATGTATAATGAATTGTGTTTAATACGATCATGGACATTAACAGTTGCAGTTATATTGTTTTTATATATAGTTTGATATATTAATTTATGTTAAGGAGGTCTATGTGTCTACAGACATCAGAGTTCACTAATTGTATCTATAGCAATGTTTTCTTAACAGAAGGTGATCATCAAAATTAACATTTTCTATAATAACCTTTACTTCTGATACTTACATAATGTAGAAGCCAGTAATCAAGCTCAAATATTCACAGATTATCTCTACAGAAGTAATATTTAACCAAGAGTATTTCTGCTTTTACTCAAGTTTGTATTTGGACTTAGAGCTTGTCCCAGGTACTTTTACTCGTAGTATTGTTTATAATATTGCTCTTCAAATTATTAGTACAGATTTTACATGTTTTACTGCATCTTTTAGCTCAAAATATTGCCAATGTTAGGAATTTTAAGATGCATTTAGAATTATCGCTCACATGCTTTGCTTTTTTTTCTTTATTTTGCAAAATTGTTGTGTGAAAGCAAGAGCTTTCAAGATTGTGTGATGTGAAAAGCATTGTTATTCACAATAACATGTTCCGTCTGGCCAGCTCTTCTGGGTGATAGGCTCACAGTGATGCAGGTAGATGCCCCCCTCGTGTCCTGGATTGTTGACTACGTGACTGGCAGACCACAGTATGTACGCCTGCAGCACTGTGTGTCGGACAGAGTGGTCAGCAACACTGGAGTTCCACAAGGTACTGTCCTCTCTCCCTTCCTCTTCACCCTCTACACCACGGACTTCAGCTACTGCACAGAGACTTGCCACCTTCAGAAGTTTTCTGATGACTCTGCAATAGTTGGATGTATCAGCAGGAGTGATGAGGAAGAGTACAGGGCAACGGTGAAGGACTTTGTCGCATGGTGCGAGCAGAACCACCTGCAGCTCAATGTGACAAAGACAAAGGAACTGGTGGTGGACCTGAGGAGGGACAAGGCATCGGTGACCCCTGTGTCCCTCAGCGGGGTCAGTGTGGACACTATGGATGATTACAAATATCTGGGTGTGTATATTGACAATAAACTGGACTGGGCTAAGAACACTGACGCCCTCTACAGGAAGGGCCAAAGTGATCTCTATTTTCTCAGGCGCCTGAGGTCCTTCAACGTCTGCCGGACTATGCTCAGGAGCTTCTATGAGTCTGTGGTGGCGAGTGCTATCCTCTATGCTGTTGCATGCTGGGGAAGCAGGCTGAGGGTGGCAGATGCCAACAGACTCAGCAAACTGATCCGCAAGGCCGGTGATGTTGTAGGTGTGGAGCTGGACTTGCTGACGGCCGTGTCGGAGAGGAGGACACTGGCTAAGCTGAAGGCCATTATGAACAATGGCTCCCACCCACTCTACGACACAGTGATGAGACACAAGAGCTCATTCAGCTCAAGACTCACTCTACCAAAATGCACCACAGAGCGCCACAGGAAGTCATTCTTACCTGTTGCCATCAAACTCTATATCTCCTCCCTCAGTGTGTGACTCACAAAACTCAATACCAAACTGTTCATATGTGCAATAATAACAATTGTGTGTGCAATAACTCAGAAGGACACTAACTTAATTTAAATAATTGTAAATGCTTTATACCTGATGTTTATTACTATCACAATCACTGCCACCTTACTATACTCATAAGTACTTAAATCCTGTGTACATACTGTAAATTTCTCTATATTGTCTTAAATTATTAGTAAAGTGTTTATTCTTTTACATAAATGGCTGCACTGTAACAACTGCAATTTCCCTCTGGGATCAATAAAGGAATCTGAATCTGAATCTGAATCTGAAACCCCAATTCCAATGAAGTTGGGACGTTGTGTAAAACATAAATAAAACCAGAATACAATGATTTGCAAATCCTTTTCAACCTATATTCAATTCAATACACTACAAAGACGAGATATTTAATGTTCAAATGGATAAACTTTATTGTTTTTTTGCAAATATTCACTCATTTTGAATTTGATGCCTGCAACACGTTCCAAAGAAGTTGTTGTTTGGAACATTCCACAGGTAACAGGTTAATTGGAAACAGGTGAGTGTCATGATTGGGTACAAAGGGAGCATCCCTGAGAGGACGGGGCGAGGTTCACCACTTTGTGAACAACTGCATGAGCAAATAGTCCAACCGTTTAAGAACATTTCTCTATATTTGATATATATATATATCAATGGATGGATACATATATATATATATATATATATATACAGTGCATCCGGAAAGTATTCACAGCGCTTCACTTTTTCCACATTTTGTTTTGTTACAGCCTTATTCCAAATTTAATTATATTAATCTTTTTCCTCAAAATTCTACACAAAATACCCCATTGTGACCATGTGAAAAAAGTTTTCTCGAGAGTTTTGAAAATGTATTAAAATTAAAAAACAAAGAAATCATATTTACATAAGTATTCACAGCCTTTGCCATGAAGCTCAAAATTGAGCTCAGGTGCATCCTGTTTCCACTGATCATCCTTGAGATGTTTCTACAGCTTAAATGGAGTCCACCTGTGGTTGATTGGACATGATTTGGAAAGGCACACACCTGTCTATATAAGGTCCCACAGTTGACTGCATGTCAGAGCGCAAACACCAAGCATGAAGTCAAAGGAATTGTCTGTAGACCTCCGAGACAAAATTGTCTCGAGGCACAAATCTGGGGAAGGATACAGAAAAATTACTGCTGCGTTGAAGGTCCCAATGAGCACAGTGGCCTCCATCATTCGTAAATGGAAGAAGTTCGGAACCACCAGGACTCTTCCTAGAGCTGGCCGGCCGTCTAAATTGAGCGATCGGGGGAGAAGGGCCTTGGTCAGGGAGGTGACCAAGAACCCAATGATCACTCTGTCAGAGCTCCAGCGTTCCTCCGTGGAGAGAGGAGAACCTTGCAGAAGGACAACCATCTCTGCAGCAATCCACCAATCAGGCCTGTATGGCAGAGTGGCCAGGCGAAAGCCACTCCTTAGTAAAAGGCACAAGGCAGCCCGTCTGGAATTTGCAAAAAGGCACCTGAAGGACTCTCAGACCATGAGAAACAAAATTCTCTGGTCTGATGAGACAAAGATTGAACTCTTTGGTGTGAATGCCAGGCGTCATGTTTGGAGGAAACCAGGCACTGCTCATCACGAGGCCAATACCATCCCTACAGTCAAGCATGGTGGTGGCAGCATCATGCTATGGGGATGTTTCTCAGCAGCAGGAACTGGCAGACTAGTCAGGATAGAGGGAAAGATGAATGCCGCAATGTACAGAGACATCCTGGATAAAAACCTGCTCCAGAGCGCTCTTGACCTCAGACTGGGGCGACGGTTCATTTTTCAGCAGGACAACGATCCGAAGCACACAGCCAAGATCTCAAAGCAGTGGCTTCAGGACCACTCTGTGAATGTCCTGGAGTGGCCCAGCCAGAGCCCAGACTTGAATCCGATTGAACATCTCTGGAGAGATCTGAAAATGGCTGTGCACAGACGTCTCCCATCCAACCTGATGGAGCTTCAGAGGTACTGCAAAGAAGAATGGGCAAAACTGCCTAAAGATAGGTGTGCCAAGCTTGTGGCATCATATTCAAAAAGACTTGAGGCTGTAGTTGCTGCCAAAGGTGGTTCTACAAAGTATTAAGCAAAGGCTGTGAATACTTATGTAAATATGATTTCTTTGTTTTTTAATTTTAATAAATTTTCAAAACTCTCGAGAAAACGTTTTTCACATGGTCACAATGGGGTATTTTGTGTAGAATTTAGAGGAAAAAGATTAATTTAATTCAATTTGGAATAAGGCTGTAACAAAACAAAATGTGGAAAAAGTGAAGCGCTGTGAATACTTTCCGGATGCACTGTATATACCAATGGATAATGAGCATATATATATGCTCATTATCCATTTTTTTTACAATCAGAAGGATCTTTCGGATTACAATGCTATTCAGAAGGATGATAAAGGTTATCAGGAACAATAAACGATAAAAAATTTAGATTGATATGGGCAATATTTATTGAGCTACACTTACAGAAGTGGTGTCTCTCAGTACGGCATCAGGCGGCAATGCCTGACATCTCAGCATGGAGTAGAGGTTCCTAATGGTATCCTGTGAAAATCCGTCATGGCATAGTATCCATGTCTTCAAGGCAAGCTCTTGAGATGGCTGAACGAGATATGCGGACGAGCGCTGTCCTTTTGGACTAGCGCACCACAGTGTGCATTCAGAAAAGTAGGGCCATTGCTTGCAGTGACTAATGAAGACCAAAGGTGATATGACATCATACGAAACTGTACCCCAAACCATGTCACCAGGCCTTCTGGACGTGATGCATCTTGGCGATGACCATGGTGCCTCCACCAAGACAAAAGCAGGACTTGTTACTGAAGATGACCCAATGCCATCCTGAGTTTCATATTCTATGTTTTATTTTTTCCCAACATGTTAAACTCAGCAAATAAATAGAAATTGTGCGATAAAATTAGCAGAAACTGCCATATTTATGTTTATTTTCACTTAGAAAATCAACAAGATATGTAATTTTACAATGAAATGTGGAGAGCCATTTTTTTGTTTTTTACTTTTCCAAAACCCACAGTCATTAACAAAACCAATAATATGGACATTCATATCCACACAACAGGAACTAGACAAAATTTTGAAATCAACAGCAAAAATCTACAGAAATATGCAGGAGAAGAAAGAAAGAAAAATGTGAAGAGAAGAGGCTCAAAAATGTGGCAAAATACAGTTTTTCACAAAAATACACAAAATGAGAATGATGCAGGTATTAATATCTAGTGAGGCACAAGTGACATTCTCACAGGGTGGATGGTGGCTACAGAAGGCCCCTTTGCAACCAGGGTGGAGCTGCAAATTGCCTTAGCAGAATCCTCTTGACAGTCACTCTATGACAAGAGGAAACCTCTTGATAATAATGTGTCATGTGATTTTCATGTTGGAAAAAACAGGTTCAAGACCTTCAAGAGCACACCAACATAAAGGCAATGGCTCATGCAGGGGGGAAGAACAAGGTGAGATTTCAGCTCAATGATAATGATTAGAAACAACTTGTCATTAACATAGTTAGTCATCACAAGTCTCAACATATATGAAATAACAAACTGTAACCAAACATACTGTACATCTATATAAATATATGCTTTTCTGGCATTGTACTGTAACCCACCCCCACTGACAAATATATCAAATGTTTGACAGATTGCCAAGGGGGATGTATTTGGACATTCTGTGAAATTATGTTTACAGCATATAACCTTTCATTTATTTACTAAACATTCACTTATCTGATATTGTGTATTGCATAACTGAGATTTAAAAATATATATTTTACACAGATCTTCAATGATCCTGTTCATGGTCACATTGAGATGCACCCTCTACTGGTGAAAATAATTGATACTCCAGAGTTTAAGCGCTTAAGGAACATCAAGCAACTTGGAGGAGGTTATTATGTCTTTCCAGGAGCTTCTCACAATCGCTTTGAGCACTCCATTGGGTAAAGTTTGGCTACTGGACCAGCTTAACTCACATGACTGACAGTAATAACATGACAAAATTACTTCATTAGTTTATGGAAATAAGTAAAGTAAAAGTAATGGAAAGTAATCAGAGTACATTACTTTCATTTAGGAATCCTTTGGATTAAATAACAAATACATAATTAACTATGCATCTCACTGTTATTAACAGTGTGGCTCATCTGGCAGGGAAGCTTGTACAGAGTCTGAAAGCTGGCCAAGGATTAAAGATAGACCCCAAAGATGAACTCTGTGTGCAGATGGTCATCTGGGTGAGATTTTCATTATCCACTAGACTGCAGTGGCTAATCTGTCTGTAGTGTTGCACACAATCATAACTGAAGTTCTGTTTATGTTTAACTTCTGGATTTACATGTTTAAACTGAAGTGTCATGTACACTATATTGCAAAAATGATTCACTCACCCATCCAAATCATTGAATTTAGGTGTTCCAATCACTTTATTTTCCAATAAGTGTTTCAATCACAGGTGTTTTCAGCAGTACTTGTCTGACTGCATTGTGCCAAGTGTAAAGTTTGGTGGAGGGGGGATTATGGTGTGGGGCTGTTTTTCAGGAGTTGGGCTCGGCCCATTAGTTCCAGTGAAAGGACCTCTTAATGCTTCAGCAGAACAAGAAATTTTAGACAGTTTCATGCTCCCAACTTTGTGGGAACATTTTGCGGATGGCCCCTTCCTGTTCCAACATGACTGCACACCTGTGCACAAAGCAGCGTCTATGTAGACATGTAGTCCTTACCTCAAAACGATAGAACACCTTTGGGATGAATTAGAGCAGAGACTGTGAGCCAGGCCTTCTCGTCCAACATCAGTGTCTGACCTCACAAAAGCGCTTCTGGAAGAATGGTCAAAAATTTCCAAAAACACTCTCCTAATCCTTGTGGAAAGCCTTCCCAGAAGAGTTGAAGCTTTTATAGCTGCAAAGGGTGGGCCGACATCATATTAAACCCTATGGATTAAGAATGGAATGCCACTCACATTCATGTGTGTGTGAAAGCAGATGACCAAATACATTTGGAAACATAGTGTACATTTTTCAATTCCATAAAAATTGTATTTGTTGGAGAGATTGGAGATTTGTGAGATTTGTGCAGAACCTTGTAAATGTATAAAGAACCTTCAATCTAAGGGTTCTTCCAAGAACTTTTTCATTATGTGGGGGTCCTTAGTGTTCTTTAGGGAGTTCCATCGTGCAAAGACAGCTTCTGGCACTGAGTATACAGACATGACAAACACAACACTGTAATGTTTGCAGGTGTTCTTAGAAAAACAATTTACAAGTAAAATGAACTAGAGCAAATAGAAAGAGCACATTCTAGAGTCTTAAAGCAATCAAAAATTGGTATATCACACAAACCAAATGTTTGTGCTTGTTTGTGTGAGTAAGCATGCGAATAAGTAATATGACCGTTATATTTTTCTCAAACAAAGGTCATGGACCATTCTCTCATGTATTTGAGGTGTTCATGAAGAAGGTGAACCCAGAGTGGAAGATACTGAATTAAACATTTACAAATGTCAAACTAAACAGGAACCGCATCTTGATGAAATAACACAGTGGGTAACTGCAACAGCTTTTCAAGCTCAGGATTTCAGTCGAAGCCACCACTATCCCTGCAAAAACTGAAAGTTTTATCGCTTAAGTACCCTGCCTGGATTAGGCCTGGAGCCAGGCCTGGGGGAGGGGCTCGCCAGTGAGCGTCTGGTGGCCGGGCATTTATTCATGGTGCCCAGCCGGGCCCAGCCCGAACGAGTTACATGAGTCCCCCCTCCCATCGACCCACCACCAATAGGAGGGGCAGTATTAGGGGTTCGGTGCTTTGTGGATCGGGCAGTGTCCGAAGGCGTGGGCCTTGGCGTTCTGATCCTCGGTTGCTGAAACTGGCTTTTGGAACTTGGAACGTTACATCACTGGCAGGGAAGGAGCCTGAGTTGGTGCGCGAGGTTGAGAGATACCGGCTAGATATAGTCTGGCTCACCTCAACACACAGCTTGGGCTTTGGTTCCAATCTCCTTGAGAGGGGCTAGACTTGAGAGGGGCGCCTGTATGTTGGGGTTTTCTCCGGTGGAAGAGAGGGTAGCTTCCCTACGCCTTCAGTTGTCTGTGCTTATGCACCGAATAGCAGTTCAGAGTACCCAGCATTCCTAGAGCCCTTGGGAAGGGTGCTTGACAGGGCTCCTCCTGGAGACTCTATTGTCCTACTGGGGGACTTCAATGCTCACGTGAGCAATGACAGTGAGACCTGGAGGGGTGTGATTGGAAGGAATGGCATCAATGAAATCTGAACCTGAGTTGTGTTCAGTTTTTGGACTTCTGTGCAAACCACAGTTTGTCCATCACAAACACCATGTTTGAACACAAGGATGTCCATAAGTGCACATGGCACCAGGACACCATAGGCCGCAGTTCGATGATTGACTTTGTAGTCGTGACATCGGACTTGCAGCCATGGGTTTTGGACACTCGAGTAAAGAGAGGAGCTGAACTGTCAACTGATCACCACCTGGTGGTAATTTGGATCAGGTGGTGGGGGAAGATGCCGGTCAGACCAGGCAAACCCAAACATATAGACGCCTGGCAGAAGAACCTTTCAGATTGATCTTTAACTCACACCTCCGTCAGAACTTTGATCAGATATCGGGGGAGGTGAGGGACATTGACTCAGAATGGGTCATGTTCCGCTCCTCCATTGTTGAAGCGGCTGGCTGTAGCTGTGTATTCCTCAAACCTGGTAGTGGACAGCCCAGGTGAGAGACGCCGTCAAGCTGAAGAAGGATTCCTACTGGGCATGGTTGGCCTGTGGGACACCAGAGGCAGCTGGCAAAGTGATCTGCGGCTTCAGTCATCACCAAGGCAAAAACCTGGGAGGAGTTTGGTGAGGCCTTGTAAAGTGACTTTAAGTTGGCTCTGAAAAGATTCTGGCAAACTGTCAGGCAACTCAGAAGGTGAAAGCAGTGTGTCACTAGCACTGTATGAAGTGGAGATGGTGTACTGTTGACTTCGACTGAAAACATCATTGGGCAGTGGAAGGAATACTTTAAGGACCTTCTCAATCCCACCGACACGTTCTCCAGTGAGGAGGCAGATTCTGGGGACGCGGGAATAGGCTTGTCCATTACTGAGGCCGAAGTTGCTAAGGTAGTTAAAAAGCTCCTCGGTGGCAAAGCTCCAGGGGCGGATGAGAGCCATCCGGAGTTTCTCAAACTTGGCTGACACGTCTTTTCAACATTGCGTGGACATCGGGGGCAGTGCCATTGGATTGGCAGACTGGGGTGGTGGTGCCTCTTTTTAAAAAGGGGGACCGGAGGGTGTGTTCCAACTACAGGGGAATCACACTCCTCAGCATCCCTGGTAAGGTCTATGCAGGGGTACTGGAGAAGAGAGTCCGGCTTATAGTCGAACCTCAGATTCAGGAGGAGCAGTGCGGGTTCCGCCCTGGTCGTGGAACACTGGACCAACTCTTCACCCTCTCCAGGATTCTGGAGGGTTCATGGGTGTTTCTAGAATTTCTAAGCGCAGTCAGGGGATGGAGAGTGTCCGGTTTGGTGACTTCAAGGTCACATCGCTGTTTGCAGATGATGTGGTCCTATTGGGGACATCAGGCCGTGAACTTCAGCTTTCGCTGGATCGGTTTGCAGAGTGTGAAGAGACCGGGATGAGAATCAGTACCTCCAAATCTGAGGCCATGGTTCTCAGGCGGAAAAGGGTGGAGAGCCCTCTCTGGGTTGGGGATAAGCTCTTGCCTCAAGTGGAGAAGTATCTCGGGGTCTTGTTCACGAGTGATGGTAAAAAGGAGCGTGAGATTGACAGGCGGATTGGTGCTGGGTCAGCAGTTATGCGGGCTCTTTACCGATCTGTTGTGGCAAAGAAAGAGCTGAGCCATAAAGCAAGGCTCTACATTTACCGGTCGATCTACATTCCCACCCTCACCTATGGTCATGAGCTTTGGGTAATGACCAAAAGAATGAGATCGCGAATACAAGTGGCCGAAATGAGTTTCCTCCGCAGGGTGTCTGGATTCTCCCTTAGAGATAGGGTGAGAAGTTCAGTCATCTGGGAGGGACTCGGAGTAGAGCTGCTGCTTCTCCACGTCAAGAGGAGCCAGCTGAGGTGGTTCGGGCATCGGGTTAGGATGCCTCCTGGACGCTTCCCTCGGGAGGCGTCACAGGCAAGTCCACCCGGGAGGAGACCCCGGGGAAGACCCAGGACACGCTGACATGACTATATAGCCCAGCTGGCCTGGGAGCGCCTCAGAATCCCCCCTGGGAGCTAGTGGAAGTGGCTAGGGAAAGGGACGTCTGGGCCTCATTGCTTAGGATGCTGCCCCCGCGACCCGAACCCCGGAGAAGCGGAAGATGATGGATGGATGGATGGATGGATGGATGGATGGATGGATGGATGGATGGATGGATGGATGGACTTTCTATATATTTCATTTTATGATACTGTACCTGATCATCATTAATTCCTACTTCATTAATGATAAGTTACCATGTGTTTCATTTTATAATGCTGATCATTAAGTCCTAGTTCATTAGTAATAAATTACAACGTTTCACTTTATACTGTTTCTTATCATCATTAACTCGTAGTTCATTAAAAATAAATTACCATTCTTTCATTTTATCTTGTTCCTGATCATCATTAGCTCCTAATGAAGAACAGCAGTACTTCATTCATTATCTAACAGACAGTAATTATATAATCACCTGTTAATATGTAGAAACAAGTTTGAAACGAGTTTGAAAGCAGGACACATACACATTCAGACATTTCCATGAGCCGTCTCTTCAACTGACCATGCCCTCAGAAGAAACATAGACATATGTGCTCCTGCAGAAAAAAATGGTGTTTTCTTCTTTAAAAATGAGAGGTAAACAGACTACTGCAGTCTACTGAATACTGTAGTATTTTAGCAATTTGTGGGCTGATGTGCAAATTGGTTCACACTGCCAAATATGAAGATGGGCATTAGCCTTCTTAGGTTTCTGATCAAAACAAACACATTAGGAACACCAGTCAGTATAGTCTGGTGTGATGCCCCCAGCCTTCTCTGAGAATACCTGTTTCTGTGAATAGAAATGGAGGATATAATCCATTATGTTGTAGAGACTGCACACTGTGTAGTGTATTTCACTACTGTTAGACATGTTGGAATACACTGCATCGCTTAGTAGTTCAGGAGTAACCTTGGCAGACTCAGCTATTGAGCAATTATTGCTGAACTGATCTGTAATTTATGAGTAGTTATTTTAAGAAAGAACCCAGTTACTGCGTAATTCTCTATGAGACTCAGTAGTTATTGTTTAGTTAATACTGAACTACCCTACTAAGTAGTTAACTATTAGTCCTTGGTAGTTAAGAGTAGTCATTTAAGTGTCAGTGCAGCACTACTCATTCATTCCTGCTTAGTTCCTGATAAGTTATTTATTGACTATGAAACAGTATTGTAGTGTTACCATGCAAAATTTGCATGTTTCTTCCAAAACAGGGAAATGTTTTGCATTTCAAATCATTTAGGAGAGATGGTCGGAGGAATAATAGCAGGCTAAAATATGATGTACATGCACTGCTCTGTGTCACCCTGTAAAGCCTGAAATAATTATTTTAAACTAAGAAGTGTTAGAAGTTTATCAGTTCACTCAGTATAAATCCCCTCTGGCCCAAGTAGGGCTGGTTTGCTGGCAGTGATGTGCTGCTAAGCATAGTTAGACAGCGAAATGACACATTTCCCTTGTAGGATGAATAATGTACAAAACATAACAAGTGTGCACTCACAAGTGATGTGGATGTGTGTCATGTCAATGAGACATGAATAAAAATATTATGATAATAAATAAATAAATATTATGACATAAATATCATGAGTTCTTTACAATTGTCTTCACGAAGGGGCACCAATAATTATGCCATTAATTATAAAAAGGTTAGCAAAAACTCAGTACCTCTGGAAAGCTTCTCCACAACAAAGGCAGGAGGCTTTCCACAAACACACTGTCTGTTTGTGGAAGGATTAGTATGTGAAGATCACAATTAATGAGTGAGGCACACTATTACCTTGATTAAGACTGGTGGGACCGGTTGGTCTGTTGCCATGCAAGTCTGCAGCTAGGGAACACTATAAATAAGAAACCTCCAGCCTGCATCACACCACACCTGAGCCAGAACACTGCAGCCAGCAGGCAAAAGAGACAACAAGAATGGAGGACAATACAAGCTCAAAGGTGAGATGGCTGTGTCTATAATATTGACAGAAAATGATCTGTTACTAATTTTGAATTAACTGAGCAATATGAGTCACTTTTATAGCTTATCATGGCTGAGTTTAATGAAAACCATTGTAATGTAAGCATTGCAGTGGACCCTCTCTCTACCAGTTAAGATGATCTTAACACTGAGGTGCTTGGAGAAAGTGGCCCAGCATTGTTTTCTCTGTAGTCATGCTTATTTAGGTTTGTTTGTTCATTGAAAAATAGGCTGCCAGCAAAATATAATAATTATCAGAAAAGAAGAAACTATTACAGCTTTAGCAGACACATTTATTCAGAACGGCTTCCAGTCTAACTATGATACAGAAATCAGATAATGCAGCATTAAAATCTTGTTTAGGGATGCTCATTGGTACAGGCTGACGTTTACTGTCTAAGCAGGGAATTAGAAATGAATAATAAATGTGCAATAGCAGAGCACACTGTGATGAGTCTCAGGATTCAGAACCTATTTTTTCACATAAATTGTTTTACTTTAATTTTATCTATGCAGTTTATTAACAATAATATTGTTTAACTTACAAAAATTTCCAGACTGTGCATATATACAAAAAGTAACTCAATCACTTAGTTTTCCAATACACTACTTATATATAATAGGTAAACTAGCACTTAATGCATTTACACTGGATGCTCATGGAAGCTTATAGGTACAGTTTGATTTGCTTGTTCGGGGGCAACTGAGCCTCAGTCTGCTGGGTGGAGGACAGAGGTGTTCTTTGATATGCCATACTAACCACAGTCCAAAGACCAGAAAGGTTTTACTGTCAGTTCTATTGAACACCCACCATGTCTTAACAAGTATTTAACAAATAAATTCCTGCCATTAGGCTACAGTTGCTATGGTGTAGTGTTTAGTATCACTGACCTCTACCTAGAAGCCTAAGGTTTCAGTAACTCCTAATGCTCCATTATTAACCTCAGTAACATGCTTAGGCTGTAAAGGAGTTCTGGATGACTGTAAATATGATCTGTTTCCCCTTCTGAAAGATGTTATATTTTATTGACAGCTTAATGTTGGGTGAACAAAGAAATCTAAGTTGGATAAATAAATGACCCTTAAGTATGACCACAAATGCAGCTCTTGAGAAAACTCAAAAAACTTAATGCATTGTGTTACATTCAAATTTTGAGCCTTATTGACAGTTTTTCAGTATAGTTGTAACTTAAGTTAATATTCTTATGACAATATGAATAGTCTTGAATATTCTTCTGATCCATCATTCAGATAAACACTCTGGGTTCAGTAAAATAACTGCAGCTCTTACAGTTGTAAAAGTTTATATACATTATGTGAAATTAACAGCAGATTTTTTGTACAGATCTTCAATGACTCTGTTCATGGTCACATTGAGATGCCTCCTTTACTGGTGAAAATAATCGATACTCCAGAGTTTCAGCGCTTGAGGAACATCAAGCAACTCGGAGGAGGTTATTATGTTTATCCAGGAGCTTCTCACAATCGCTTTGAGCACTCCATTGGGTAAAGTTATGATCCTCAAGAGATTTTTTTATATATGTTTATGACAGAATATGTTAATCAGGTCATAATGATGTGCCTCTCTGACTGTTGTGAACAGTGTGGCTCATCTGGCAGGACAGCTTGTAAAGAGTCTGAAAGCTCACCAGGGTTTGAATATAACTAAACAAGATGAAGTCTGTGTGCAGATCGCAGGACTTTGTCACGATCTGGGTGAGATATTCACCATTCATTATACTGCAATTTGTATTCTGTGGTGTAACACAAGCAAATAATACATATTCTGTTTCCTTTTATATTTCATCTGCACATTTTACTACCATTTATTTGCTAAATTTAACATGTTAGGGGAAATAACATAAAATGTTGCCCCTGCATGAGTCACTGATTTATTTTTGTACGTGTTGTAAGTTTGTAGAAGAATTCCATATATAATGTGTTCCCTGTAAAGGATGTTTTCCCTTTTTTTCACTTGAAAAATCAACAAAATATTAAATTTGACTGAGAATGTTCAAACTTTTGCACGCAATATGTTCAAATAAAGGTGTCACATTACTTTCCCATACACTTTTTAAAATTATTTTGGTAAGCTAGATACAGGTTTGAACAGGAAAATATAGCTTTTTTCATCTATCCTTCTTATTTAGCTTTGCATCATTTCACTGAAAGAATTTATTAAAGTTGAATGAAACCTGTTAAAATGCTAAACTGCAATTATATCAGCTTTAATTTCAGTATTTATTGTCATTTAAATAAATTCATTATTTGTTATTGTTGTAATTTCTTAGACATCTTTAGTTCAATTAATTTCTAGCTAGATATTTAATTCACTTTATTTAAGTTATATTTTTTCACAATCTTATTGAAGTTCTAACATGTAATATGTGTTTTTGAAAATGTAATCTGAAGCCTGAAGCAAACACAATGGCTTCAACTTATCTCATTATTTCAGATACCATTTTTAAAATCAATGTCAATCAGGTAGGAGTTATATGTAATAACCAAATACCAATATGTTTCATAGTTTTGATCATCATCTGTCTCAACTGCAGTCTCTATAGCACAATGACAGCAGGAATCCAAGGATCCAAGACTAATGAATCTAAGAAGTTCATATTTTGTGTTGTTGAAGTCTTTCTGGCATACTGTACATTTTAATAGACCACTGTGTAAACCTACACTTAAAGCAGGCAGTGATATTTATATATATATATATATATATATATATATATATATCAATATGGTATATTTACAGACTATTTTGCAAACATAATTTAAAAATCAATGTATTATCACATTCTATTCAGTCAAAATTGTATTCAGTAAAACAGTAAAGTCTGCATATATAACGTTTGTTAGTACATGTTCACTTTTTTGCCTCCATTTTGCTGGCCTAGTTTATTAGCCTAGTTTAGCCTGATTGTTTATTATTATGTTAGTGTGGCTTGCACACCTGCTAAAGCTTTGAGAAATGTAAACTGAAACTGGTGATACATTGATTAACAGTTTTGTTTGGGCATTTTTTTTATATAGTAGCATTTTTTATAGTAGTAGTAGTTTTTATATAGTAACTGTCTAGCTAACTAACCTATATTTTAAAGCAATTTTGATTACATGGTTGCATGTAAATACTCATTAATATTGTCTATTGGACAACAACCCTGAGACACCTGTTATTTGCAGCAAAGAACAATGATGTGATAAATACTTAAATACATGTACTCTCCACTGAGAAATTATATAAATCTGTCCATGGTTAGGCCTGTTTTGGTAGTTTTGGTAGACTAAACCTTTACCATAGGCTGAAGGCAAGCAAGCCAAGATATTTTCTTCTGAGTTAATGTCTTTAAAAGCGTCTCACTAGTTAGCCTACTTTGCTTTTGTTATTGGTATTACTGCAGATA
Source organism: Pygocentrus nattereri (assembly GCF_015220715.1). Lineage (NCBI taxonomy): Eukaryota > Metazoa > Chordata > Actinopteri > Characiformes > Serrasalmidae > Pygocentrus > Pygocentrus nattereri. The sequence continues at coordinate 31,235,328 of NC_051230.1, forward strand.
TTAAAAGAGCATGGACTAGACATGTTTTGGAGTGGATTGTAGAGGGAGCATAGACTTATTTTGGTAGATTTCACTGCAATTGAGCACCAAAAGTTGGGGACCTGTAAACCTTTTGGTCAGATGTGTATACTTGGTATGCAGTCATGCCTAGATCCACAAGACTAATCCAGAGGCAACTGGAAAACTGCCTGTCATACTGTTACAGGTGAATCAAATCCTTCATTGGCTCTTTGTAAAGGTTCTTTAAGGAACCAAAAATTGTTCTTTATTTTAAGAGTGACATAAATATTATAAATTATATAAAATTATAAATAGTGTGTATTTACATATGTTAATCTGTTAGTGATTACTGTCTGATATTTTTTGCTAGATCTTTTATTTTTGTATGAAATATAAAGATTCTAATAATTAACCAAGACCGTTGTATATTTCTCAAATGAAGGTCATGGTCCATTCTCTCATGCTTTTGAGAAATTCATGAAAGAACTGAACCCACATTCACAGTGGAAGGTACTGAATTAAACTTTCTTGTTTTAAAAAGGTTAAACACAAAAACAGCTTTTCACTCATTATTTTTTTATTTGTATAGTACAGGCAAACTGTGAATTTCCTGTACAGTTACAGATAAATAATTTCTCAGATAATCTAATCTTCACTTTAAACTAATCTCATAAAATAGTAACTCAACCTTTTTTCATGTTGTAGCATGAACAGCAATCAGTGAAAATATTTAAGCACCTCAATACAAAACATCAACTGGGATTAGGAATGGAAGATGTCAACTTGATTGCAGATCTTATCAATTCAAGTGCCAAGGAAGTTCCTCAGGTAAAAAAAGCCCTACAATTATGTTTACTGTAGAAGCAATTTTAAAATAATAATAATAATAACAACAACAATAATAATACAATGGGCCAACATCATCATAATGAATGTACCTTCAGTAATGATGCAGTATCAAAGCAAAAAATAAAGTACGCTTTTCAAAGTACAGTAACAGTATAATACATATGCAAAGATAATCAAATCTGTTTTCATTAAAATAGTAACACCCTTTTTTCATGTTGTAGCATGAACAATCAGCCAAAATGTTCGAAGACCTCAAGAAACAAATGAAGAATGACATAAAAGATGACACATTAACAGATGAATACTTCAGCTTGATTGCGGACCTAATAATTCCAAGTGAAATCCCCAAGGTAAACAGGAATGTCTACAATAATGACCAGTTCACCTTGATTGAGGCTCTTGTCAATCCAAGTGATGAGATAATAATAATATAATGAGGCATAATGAATGTGTTTTCCGTAATGATTCAGTATCAGAGCAGCAACTGATAAATGATCAAAATATGAATAAGGTTTGTAGTTCAAAGTACAGTAGCAGTAGAAAAATGTGTAATAGCATAAAACATGTTCAAAAATGTGCAAAGATCATTAAAAGGGCCAGATAATCAAATCTACACCTTAAAGTAATCTCATTAAAATAGTAACTCGCCCTTTTTTCATGTTATAGTATGAACAATCAGCCAAAATGTTCGAAGAACTCAAGAAACAAATGAAGAATGACCTAAAAGATGACGCATTAACAGATGAATGCTTCAGCTTGATTAAGGACCTAATCATTCCATTCCAGGTAAACAGGAAAGTCTACAATAATGTTTACTGAAGTAATAATAATGGCATGATGAGGCATCATTGTAATGAATGTACTTTCAGAACTAATGCAGTATCTTAGCAGCAACTTTAATCCATCCATGCAGTGAAACACCCACATACATGCACACTAGTGAACGCACACACTAGGGGGCAGTGAGCAGACTTGCCCAGAGCAGTGGGCAGCCCCATCCATGGCGCCCGGGGATATCTAAATCTGGATTAATCACAGTCTGAGTATCTAAAATCAGACTAATCATAGTCTGTGTCTCTAAACCTGAATTCATCACAGTCAGAGTATCTAAACCTGGATTAATCATAGTCTTACTATCTAAATCTGAATCACAAATCTAAATACTATCTAAATCAGTCACAGGGCCCTAATTAGCTGCCATTGTCACTGATTTGATAGTACTGGCATTGATAATAGCTTAAAAAATGTTTGCAAAGCTTATAAGAACTATCACTGGAAAATAACTTTTACTGAATTTAGTCTTAGAAAACAAAAATGTATAAAATATTTTTAACAAAACTTCATGTGTAACAGTTATAGGAAACCCTGCAATCAGTAAACAAGAGCAATGGACAACATTTTTTCTTAAATTTGTTCTTGAGAAAGGTCCTAATAAAAAGTCAGATTTTCAATTAAACCAGCATTAAACTACACAACCAGAGTTAACTAGAAAGTTTAAATGTCCTGATATGTGGAAGACTGAAATACACCATTGCTTTACCTTGTAGACAGACCGTTACTTGTATGAGATTGTGGCCAATTCTAGAACCGGCATTGATGTTGACAAAATGGACTACTTCAGCAGGTGAGTTTTATTTGTATGTATTTTCTACACGTGAAATGAAATATTCAAGGTTGATTTCAAGTATTTAACCCTTGTGTGGTGTTCATGGTCACTCAGTGGGTCTGGTGGACCCACCACATTATTTGTCATTTAAATAATAACCATAACAATTTATATAAAAATATCAGATGTTTAAATTATCAGAAGTGTCCAGCGTAGGATTCTCCTTTAGCAGCTATAGCCAGTCAGCAGCCTGTCCACATGCACACATATACAAACACATACACACAGACACAAACCCCTAACCCTGGACACCATACAAGGGTTAAAAGATGTACAAGATGTACATACTATATTCTATATATTATATCTAACCTTTTGCTCTTTATTCAGGGATTGCCACCATCTGGGTATGAAATGTAACTTCTCCCATGAACGTTACATGAAATTTGCACGAGTCTGCACTGATAAGAATGAAGAACCGCAGATCTGCATGAGAGACAAGGTGATTTTAAATGCACAGAAAATATAGAATCTTAGAATGACGTTTATAAACAGTTCTGTTTTTTATCTCCATCAGGAAGCAATTAACATGTATGAACTGTTTCACATTCGCAACCTCCTTCACCATAATGCCTACCAACACAGGGTTGTAAAGGCAGTGGAACTCATGTAAGTTTATGAGCCTACAAAATGTGATTAAATTAGATTTTACCTTTTATTTATTCTACTTACTTAATCAGCATATTACATGCAATTTAACTATTTGTATTAGTTCATTTGAACTCACTTTGTGTGTGTGTGTGTGTGTGTGTGTGTGTGTGTGTGTGTGTGTGTGTGTGTTTTCAGGATAGTGGATGCGCTCAAAAAAGCTGAAAATACATTCAAAATCTCTTCTCAAGTCAATAACCTCCAAAAATATGTGACTCTCACAGGTTCTCCCTGTCTCCCTTAGAAACAGAATATACTGTACACTGATCACTATGAACAAAATTAGGAAAAAACACCAGTAATAAACATGACTTGAAATGAAACTAAAGTATACAGAAGCACGTATAAAAAGTTCTTGGTATTTAAGTCAAAATGAACAATGGAAGCATAATAGCATTGTTTATACACAGTGACAGACTTAAATTCCAAATATTTTTTAAATGACTAAATTATTGCAAAGTACACAAATTCATTCAGAGATGGTTCACTGTAGAGAAACCCAGACCAAAATCACTATTTAACATGAAACTTTTCTCATCAGTCACAATGACTTTGTTTAAAGTTCCAAAAATGTTGAAAAAAAATCAGTGGAATTCACCTTTAAGTATTTTAGTACTTTTTATATACTGCATGAGCTCAATGTTATAGTTAGTTTTCTCTTCTTTTGTTATACAGATGACATTCTTCAGCAAATCCAATGCTCAGAATCAACAGACTCAGATCTTAAAGAAGCACAAGAAATCATTGACAGAATATCAGAACGTAAATTTTACAAGTTCATTGGAGCGAAAATATTTGAGCCTGAGGATCTGAAACACTTAGGTACAAAGGTTAGTTGATACTTTTTATAGTTATTCTACACTTTGTTATTATACGACTGTGATGATACACTTTATGATACACTTTGTTATTATACGACTGTGTACTATTTTTAATTATGTAATTTATAGTACTACAATAACATCATTGAGTTGAGCAGCTACCATATTGGTGGGCAATTCCAAGTTCTTTTGACAGTGCAATGGCAGCTTGTCATGAGATAACAAAGCCATAACCAATGCAGCAAAGGCAGCAAATATATAGTTTAAAACTAATTTCTAAAGCTTATGAACAAATCTATTTTAGTATATTTCATATTTGTTGCTGTAATTGCTGTAAATTATTAAATAAATCAAAGATTAAAATTAAATGTTCTGCTATTGTTTTATTATTTTTATAGTGTGAGTTCTACTAACTCTACTGCTACGTAGTATGTAAAAAACAGTGCAGTACTATTACAAGTGCAATTAATACTATAGTAGGTAAAGTATAGATGTATTTGGTGTTCATAATGAGTTATTTAGTAACCACCTCACTCAAACCAGCATTTTGGCCCACAAAACACAGGACAAACAGGTTATTAACACAGGATTAACATGGCCTAATTGTAAAATTTACAAGACACATAACACAAGCATTAAATCAGTAACAGTAACTTTAAGAAACAATATAAAAACATTAAACCTGAACACAACATTAGAACACAAAATTTTGGCCTTTTTTACATTTCTAATGTGTTCTTGAGAAAAACAGTACATGAAAGTTCCCTATAGAACATTTTCTAAGGGACATTGACTTCCTATTTTTGATATAAAAAAAATAGTTTCCATGCAAATATCTGCCACATGACATTTGATTTTCTTCCACTTTGCTACAAAATGATTGACTCTGTGCCATCATGCTCTTTTCTCGTCGTACCAGGATCAAGACCAGAAAACAGTGGAGGTCTGGCTGAAAAATGTGGAGAAAAGACTTGGTGATCAGTCTCGTGATCTAGAGAACTTTGAAGCTCTGGTAAGTGCAGTAAAATATGCAGTTACAGGAAACTGGTGGAAGCAGCCCCACTTAAAAGTAATGTGTATTCACATGAACATTTTTGTGAGTTTAGCATGCACAGGATGATGACGCTTAAAGCCTACACAGAGTTGTAGGAAATAAACTGAAACAGCAGTCAACTTTTTATTTTTAGTTTTATTATTCAGTATATTATTGAGAAATGCCAATGAATGAATAGTTCAAAGCATATAATACAACAAATCAGATATGGACGTAACTGCTGAGTGGTAAAACTTGCAAAATCTTTACTAATTTTAGCCAAACATCTTAGCAGTCCAGATGAATGTTCTAAATAGCACATAATGCTAATGCTGCCAAGCCAAGGAAGTGAACAAAATTGTGGTTTTATGATAAAAAATCTGAGTAATATTTTTGGGGCAGTGTGCTAAAGGAAGCCTCTTGCCCTTCGTACCCATAAGGAATAAACTTCACATAAAGAAAAAAAAATTCCCAAAAGAATGAAAGAAAGAACCAAATGAATCTCTTTCTCTTTTTCTTAATTGACACAGCATTAGCATGATTTCCTTCTTTGACAAAACACATCCAGATACAAAACACAGAAAAAAATTCTCAGGGGACATTTACTTCCTAGTTTTAAAACAAAGTAATAAGTTCAATGTTTGATTTGGTAGAAATTATCTGCAATATTGAAGTTTGATTTTGATTGCATCCAGTGCTTTTATATATCTGCTACAAAATGATTAAATACATGCTATCCTGCTCTCCTTTCATGATATCAGGATAATTTCCAGAAAACACTGAAGACCTGGCTGACAAAAACGGGGGAAATGCCTAGTGATCTGGCTCTTCACAAAAAAGCTCTGGTAAGTACAGGGGAAACTGGGGGAAACTACCCCACTTTAGTGTAAAGTGTAGTTCTTTAAAAATATTCATAAACCTACACACAGTTACAGGAAATAAACTGAAACAGCAGTCAGTTTTGTTTTATTGAACAAAAATAAAAGTCTTATAAAGTGGTTTACTGCCTCGCTATCAGGTGTAAGAGATCTCAACTGGTGGAAATTGTATCAATGCTCATCAAATTCATAGAATCTATCATTTAAATGATAAATAATTTTATATATATATATATATATATATATATATATATATATATATATATATATATATATATATATATATATATATATAAATACTTTAGTACACCATTTTAAATTAAAATTACAGTCAATGAATATACTTTATCATAATCCATGACAAAAAAGAGAAACACAGAAATCTAGTTTGTAAAACAGAAAATACCCATTTTGGGATATTAAATAAAACTTAATGATCCCATAATAATAATATTCAATATATTACTTAGAACTACAACTGCAATGCACATTGCACAAAAAAATTAGGAGTGAATGTAACTCTGCTGTGCTGTAAAACCTGTGTGATTTTATGATGAAATTTTGAGAAATATTTCTGGAGCAACAAGCTAAAGGAGGCGTCATGCCTCTTGTCCAGGAATTGGGTTTGTAGGGTAGACTGCAGAGTTGTGATGATTGTGTTTTTCCACAGTGAAAGTAATATTACTCCTCAAAATGATGGCTTTAAACACTGTCATGTTAGTTAGCTTACAAAGTATAACCTGGACATGTACAACACTGGACACTAACATTACCATTAGACATTTACATTAAGCATAGAAAACAATGAGGTAGAACTTATTAAGTTAACTTCACTCCCATGCTGAACAACATTGACTGACTGGACAGATATTCTCATAAACATTAGCAGGTAACATTAGCTGACCTCATTGGGTCACTTGTCGTAAAATCCTTAATATACCTTCCAAAAAGTCACACAGTTTTTGTAGAACATTTTTGTAGAATATTTATTTAAAATCTCATTTTAACCAATAGATTTCAGAGTATTACTTTTAATTTATTTGATGTGCTGCTGTATTATTACTTCGTCAGTTAAGACACTAACATTTATTTAGATTTTATTACATTTTTGAACAAGTGCAATTTTTAATTTGATCACTGGGAAATTATTACTATCATGTTCTACTCACATTAAGTATTATTAAAAACAAAACACTGCAGTATCATTAGAAGTACAGTTAATTCTACATTAGATAAAGTGTAGAAGTGCATGGTTTGGGGGATAGTGTTAGATCAGCCAGAGAGATGAGTTCAACAGCAGCTGTTTTTAGCTCGGCTGTACTGCTTGTTAGCTGATCATTAAAAATCCCAAATTTATCCCATTGTCTTGCTGAAATAACCAAGACCTTCCCTGAAAAAGACGTCAACTGGATGGCAGCATATGTTACTCTGAAAAGACTTTAAAAGAAAGCAAAAGACTTTAAAAGAAAGCAAGTGAGTTGAGCAAGTAAAAACTTCAGTCAAAGCAGTTAAGACTCCTTTTGTTGGCGATAGAAAATAATTTAATAAGAAACAGGAAACCAGACAAGCCATTACAATTGCATATCTTTATGTTCTGTGTTCAAAGACCAGTTGACAGGGTAGGTTCACAAATCAATGCCTTCTGTTTTATGTCTGCATATCATACATTGTCCCAACTATTTTGGAAGTGCTTTGTAAGTAGAAGAACTGTGAGGTCTTGCTGTAGAGTTGTGGTAATTGTGTTGATGGCTAACATTGTGTTTTGAAGTGTTCCTGCAGTGAACATTAGCATTAGTTAGATTACAGCTTAAACACTAAAGGCTTTAAATGTTGTCAGTACAACCTGACCATTTACAACACTAGACACAAACATTACCATTAGACATTTACACTAAAGCAAAATAATAAGTTCCATGTATGTTTATGTAGAAATATCTGCCACATGACATTTGATTTTATTCCACATTCTGATTGCATCAAGTGTGTTTTTATGTCTCTGACAAAATGACTCACTCTGTGGACATCATGCTCTTTTCTCATCACACCAGTATCAATACCAGAAAAAGCTGGAGGTCTGGCTAAAAAATGAGAAGAAAAAACTTAAGTCTCTTGGTCTAAAGGAGTCTGAAGCTCTGGTAAGTGTAGTAAAATATACAGTTAGAGGAAACTGTCAAACTTCAATGTGTATTCACGTAAACCAATACCATAACCATTTTCCCAAAACACTTTTAAATTAGAATAGTTTACATTGTTATAAGCCATGACAAATCAGTAAAATAAAGAAATCTACTTTGTAAAATAAAAAATAGAATTTCTGCATATTAATCTTAATAGTCTTCTAATAATAATATAATATGTTGGTAGAATAATATAATAATAATGATTATTTTACTGAGAAGTGTAACTGATTGAATGCATATGATCAATGCACATGATACAACAAGTCAGTGTGAATGTGTCTCTGCTGAGCTGTAAAACTTGTATACTAATTAATCTCCAGCAAGTTGGCTGAAAAAATCTTTACCAATTCTAGCCACATCTCTTAGCAATGTAGATCACTGCTCAAGCTAGCAAAAAATACTAATGCACTCTAGCCAAGGAAGTGAATAACTTAATTTAACTTAATAATATTTGGGGGGTAAGGTGCTAAAGGAGGCCTACCCCTGCCTTCTGTCTTCCTAGTTTTGAAATAAAATAATACATTTCATGTATGTTTTGGCAGAAACATCTGCCACATGATATTTAATTTTATTCCACATTCTGATTGCATCCAGTGTGTTTTTATGTCTCTAACAAAATGACTCACTCCGTGACATTGTGATGAGAGTCGCAGACAAACGCAGATCGGAAATAAGCGGAATTTTAATGAAGGCAAAAATACCAATCGACGAAAGGGTAGTCACAGTCCAGGCTAGGGTCAAAAAGGTACAGATACCAAAGACAGAGGCAGAGGTATCCAAAATAAGGGCAAGGCAAAAAACAAAAATCAGCAAACCAACACGGAAGTCAAAATACATGAAAACAAATGCCACAATGAGAAACGCTCGGTAAGGTTCAGCGCAACAATACTAGCTGGTAAAAGTCTGGGCTTAAATAGCCCAACCTAAGAGTCCCATGACTTCTATCGCAGGTGTGTGTCTTTAGTAATCAGGAGACTGAGATCTCCACCAGGAGTGCAGTGAAGAGTAGGAAGTCAGGTGAGACTCCAAAGGACTCTGGGATGTGGAATGAAGTAAAATATGCAGTTAGCAGATATGTAAAATTCAGGTCCAGAAAGTAAATATCCTTTCCAGGATTTTGTTCCAACTGCCTGGACAGCTCTGCTGGTGCTTTGATCTAACTACAGAAGCCAGGCCATTGGAACAAAATCCCAAAGTACTTATCCCTGTGGCCAAAAGCTTGTTGGTGCTCATCAGGGCAGCAACCCAAGAACACCCTTGTGGATACTGGTATTGAGGAAACCCGTCAAGCCGAAGACAGAGCCCCTTAGGGACTCGTTGGCCTGGAGGACTCAGCAGATAGGTACTGATGGATGAAAAAAGCAGCAGTTGCAGTGGTGGCTGAAGCAAAAAAAGGAGTTTGGAGAGTCTTTAGAGAGACTTTTGGTTGGCATCAAGGAGGTTCTGGACAATGGATTTAGGATGTGTCGGAGTAGCTTTGTTAAAACTCTACTCAGTACAATTGGAGAAATTCTGATTTTGAATGAGGATATTGTTGGTCAGTGGAGCCCTGTTTATGGAACTCTTAAACCCAAGAAGCTTTGCAGTGTTGTGTGGCCTCAGGAACAGTACCCTTGGACTAGCAGGTGATGACCTTTGTTTTTGAGAAAGGGGACCGGGGGATATGTGGCAACTACTGAGGTATCACACTGCTCAGCCTCATGGGAAAATTCATGCCAAGTTGCAAGAAAGGAGATTTTGAGGCGTACAATGTGGAGGAACAATGTGGATCTTATTCTGGTCATGGAACAATGGACCAGCCTTTCACCCTCATGTGAATTGTTGAGGATGTATGGGAGTTTGCCAACCCAGTCTATATGTGTTTTGTAGACTTAGAGAAAACATATGACTGTGTTCTCCTGAGATATTCTATAGGAGGTCCTGTGGGAATATGAGGTGCTGGGGCCATTCCATTCCATTCGGTCTCTGTTCTCAGTAAAGCACCGATAATATGGCCATTGTATTGGACTGTAGTGGTGGAAGGGAGCTGAGCCATAAAGCAAAGCTCTCTGTTTACTGATTGGTCTACATCCCAACCGTCACCTATGGTCATGAGCTTTGGGTAATGACCAAAATAATGAGAGTGTGGATACAAGTAGCAGAAAGTGATTTTTATTTTCTCACTGTGTGAAGAAACTTGGTACTTTTAAAGCAAAGTATTTGTAATGATCCATAATGCATTTATTTCCAATATCTTTTATTAATAAATCAAATTAAATTTGTTTGAGATGCTGCTGCCATTAATCTACAATAAGCTGCGCTGTTAAGAGTAAGGTAAATCTGCGTTTTTGTTCATTTTTTTAGCCTACACTAGGACATCAACACCCACAAAGCACAAAATAGCTCTTCTTAACATTTGGGTTGTCGATTCCTGATCTAACCTGGGTTTAATGCACATTGTGACTATCCGGGCTCCGCACCTACCCACTTCCAAGTTTCGCCCTTTGCGTTCCATCAAAATTACAGTATAAATGAACAATTTAGAAAATACATTTTTGACATTTATGAATCGATTCAGAATCATTTACAGCCACATTGCATTGCATTTAAGAGTCGAGTTTTCCCCACACCCCTACACACAAAAGCAGGCAACAGGGAGCAAAATATCTAGTATTCTGGCTAGAGTGACCTACATGAGCAAGGAGGGGATCTATCTGCAGCACAGGTGACAACAATTAGCCAAATTCATATATCCATGCATGTTTATTATTTAAGAGCTAAAATCTCACATATTGGAATATTCTGAACTTGTGAGGTGTTCACATAATATACACTGCTCAAAAAAATAAAGGGAACACTTAAACAACACAATATAACTCCAAGTAAATCAAACTTCTGAGAAATAAAACTGTCCACTTAGGAAGCAACACTGACAATCAATTTCACAGCTGTTGTGCAAATGGAACAGACAACAGGTGGAAATTACTGGCAATTAGCAAGACACACTCAGTGAAGGAGTGGTTCTGCAGGTGGGGACCACAGACCACTTCTCAGTACCTTTCTGCTTTCTGGCTGATGTTTTGGTCACTTTTGAATGTTGGTGGTGCTTTCACACTCGTGGTAGCAGGAGACGGACTCTACAACCCACACAAGTGGCTCAGGTAGTGCAGCTCATCCAGGATGGCACATCAATGCGAGCTGTGGCAAGAAGGATTGCTGTGTCTGTCAGCGTAGTGTCCAGAGGCTGGAGGCGCTACCAGGAGACAGGCCAGTACACCAGGAGACGTGGAGGAGGCCGTAGGAGGGCAACAACCCAGCAGCAGGACCGCTATATCCACCTTTGTGCAAGGAGGAACAGGAGGAGCACTGCCAGAGCAGAAGAAACATCTGCATCATTTGATTTCATCATTTTACACTTTTTTAATCTGGTGCAATTTTTACACAATTGTGCACTCTGAGCCATCATGTTCCTTTCTCTCCATACCAGAATCACTTCCAGAAAAACCTGAAAATCTTGCTGGAGAAAAAGGATGGTGGTCAGTCTATCATTAAAGTAAGTACTTGTTAAAGTAAGTGTAGAGTTACCTGGGGAAAACTGGGGGAAACTGCGCCACTTTATAGTAAGGCGTATTTCTTTAAAAATAAACCAGTTTTGTTTGTGACTTCAGCATGCCCATTAAATAAACTGTATGTTGCTATATGGTTAGCAAGAGTATTTCTTAATTAATTAATATTAATACATAATTCTATTTTCTTCTATGTTCATTACATATCAGTGTGTTTTCTTGTGAGATTATGGCCGCATTCATACTAAAAAAAAACAACATATAAGGAACTCAAGCTAATTACAAATATGAATATTATAAAAAATATTGTTTTTTGCATTACATTTCAGCAATATGTACTAACACAAGATTCTAGTGAAATGTACATTTTAAAAATGTTTTTGTCATGAAACAAGGAGGATTTATCCACAATTTCTATATTATCTTTATTTTTTTTACAATTTTGAATATTAAATATGAATTTAGAGATAAAGTTGATTGCCAAGTATTTAATTCATATATTAAATTTTTTTAAAATGTATTTATTAAATATACTGTACTAGTTCTATTTTATTCACATAGATTTTTACATACCTTAAGCATACATAAATATTACACAATTTTTTAACATTACAATGACACAGGAATAAAAAGCTTTAGTTTGGTATTTTTTGCAAAAACATATCGATATCGATAACAGTGAATAAGAACAATCTTCATGCCAAAGTAGTGGTTTCCTGAACAAACTATTACATACTTGCTCATGCCTAACAACACCTCTTAATCTTACATTTACCAAAACTCCATGCAGGTTAGCCACTGAATGGATTTCTTAAATTTCACCATCAATACACTTTATTTAACACAGATCCTGGTATATCTACTGATAAAACTCTTATTGTCTTGAGCTTCTCTCAAGTGTGCAAGCTTTGGAAGGAGTAGCTTTGGAAGGAATAGTTCAAAAGCTTAGTTATTAGTGGAAACACCAAGACCAATATATAGGAGTTAAACTGATTCAAATAGATCTAATTTGTCTAATTTACCTCACACAAAAAACATTTTTTAAAAGAACGTAAATCACATTTAATAAAAATATAATAAAGTAACTACAGACCTGAAAGATTAGTATGGAAAACAGTAGCTAGCATTTCAAAAGCAATTGTGACAGTCATTTTATGAGCGAATTACAGAAAAAAAAATTCTTTAACAGGTAAAATGCACCAAGTGCATATTGTGCCACATTAAAAAATACTATCAAAAACTGAGAAGATTTATGTTTATTTGATATTTTACAAATTGTGCTGTATTAAATCAAGTTAACCTGGTTAAAAAAAAAAAAAAGTCTTTGTAATGGTGAATGCAGCTGAGCAGTGTCTGAGTGTTATTTGAGTACTGATGATATCCAAAATATGCTCAGAAAAACATCTTGTGATGTAAATTATTATGATAAATAGAACAATAAAAAATTGCCCTGTGGCTACCTTTTATAGCCACAATTATATTACCAATCAAAAAATCCACCCAGTATTTTACAGTTAATCAAGCAATATGGCTTTTTAAAGACCAAAAAATAGAACTGTCTGAACAATAACAAACTATGCATGACTTTCCATGGATTCTAAAATACTTTACTAGAAAAGCAAAAACTAGGAAACAAAAAAATAAAATCATACAATCCTGAAAATGCATCACCTGTGCGTATTATTATACAGCAGTGTTTTTTAAGTAGTTTTTGTTTGTCCAGTTACCACACTGTAAAACAAACACACACACGTTTTCTAAGTCGCTTATCCTTCTGGGTCATGGGGGGAGCTGGAGCCTATCCCAGCAGTCACTGGGCAGAAAGCAGGAAACACCAGGACAGGTCAACACTCCATAGCAGGGCCAGTGTAAAATAGATTTATTTTAACTTTACATAGTTAAAAACCTGGCTGTTTGAATAATAAACAGGAATTTAAAAAGAACAACTTGTAATCTGTGCCTTTCATTCTCTGAACTTGCTATTTGAAGGTCAAAAAACTCAATATTTGATAAAAGTCAGGTTATTTATTTTTTAAAGTTAAAAATTAGAATTTGGTTTGGTTTTGAGGTTAAGGTTAGGGTTACAATTAGGGGAGGGTGAGGGTTAGGATCAGGTTTTGGGTGGAGGGTAAGATTAGGGTGAGGATGAGGGCCAGAGTAAGGGTTAGGTTTTGGGTAAGGTTGGGTAAGGTTAGGTTTTGCTCAATGGAAGTTGCACATTAAGTCTACTTACTGTACTATATCAACAATACATCGACTTAATGAAGGTAATTCATCAAAAGTACATCTTTAAGATATGTACTTTAATGTATTTAGATGCTTCACAGCTGCTAATTCACTGACATGTTGTTCGTTTTACTGATACTCCACTAAGTGTCTCCACGCCACAAACCATTATAACATTATAAACTTTTGCTATTCTTTTACATTTCTAATGTGTTCAGGAGAAAAACAGTACATGACAATTCCCCACAGAATATTTTCTGAATATGTTCTATTTTCTGAAGACATTTACTTCTTAATTTTGAAACAGAATCATAAGTTTAGTGTTTGTTTTGGTTGCACATTTTGATCGCATTCAGTGTGTTTTTATGTTTCTTACAAAATGATTAACTCTGAGCCATCATGCTCTTTTCTCACCAAACCAGGATTCTTACCAGGAAAAACTGAAGACCTGGCTTGAGTCACTGAAGTATAACAAGCTGTCTCTTGACCCAAAGTTCGTTAAAGCTGGGGTAAGTGCAGTAATAAATGGTTAGGGGCAGCTGGGCAAAACTACCTCACTATACATTGAAGTGTTTCTTTACAAGTAAATTATATTTGTGTGTGAGCTCAGCATTAACAAGATGATAATTCATAAACCTATGCACAATTACAGGAAAAAAACTGAAACAGCAGTTCATTTGGTTTTTACAGCACAAAAATAAAAATCATATGAACTGGTATATTGCTCCACTATCAGGTGTAAGAGGTCTCAACTGGAGAAATGTGCATCAATTATTTCATGAATGTACAGAATTTGTAATTAAAATGTCAAAAGCATGTTATTACTCTAAAGTTCAACTCTGTTTTAAATTAAATTAAATTGAATGTCCTAATGATTTTACTGTATAATGTGATAAGTCATGACAAATTGATGAAAGAGAAATCTACTTTGTGAAACAGAAAATATCAAATTTGCAAATTAAACTCTAATGATCCTCTAAAAATAACATTGGATATTTTGTTGAGAGCTGCAACTGATTGAATAGTTCAATGTCCATGATACAACAAATCAGGTGTGAATGTAACTCTGCTGAGCTGTAAAACTTGTATACAAACTCATCTCAACTGAATCTCAGCTGAAAAAATCTTTACTAATTCTAGCCAAACATCTTAGCAATGCAGATCACTGCTCTAGCTAGCACAAAGTACTAATCCTAGCTAGCCAACAAAGCGAACAGCTTTGTGTTTTTAGGATTATAATTAAATAATATTTTGGGGCAATATGCTAAAGGAGGCCTCTTGCCTCTTGTCTGTGAGGGATTTCTTACCCCAAAGACCTAAATTGCCCTGCGATGGATTGGCGACCTGTCTAGGGTGTATCCTGCCTTTCGCCCGATGACTGCTGGGATAGGCTCCAGCACCCCTAGAGAGCATATTTGACCAGGAATACTACAACCTGTACAACCTGACCATTTACAACAATGGACATTAACATTACCATTAGACATTAACATTAGGCACAGAAAACTTTAACAAAAAGACAATGAGGTAAGTAGAACTCATTATGTATATCTGAGCCCATGTGATGATCTCCATCCAAAGCAGTGCCATCTCAGGGGATGAATATTAATGGCATTAAGTGAGATCCTTACCTTTTACATTTTTAATGTGTTGAGGAGATGAACAGTAGATGACATTCCCCATAGAACACTTTCTCAGGGGACATTTACTTCCTAGTTTTGAAACAGAATAATAAGTTCCATGTATGTTTTGGTAGAAGTATCTGCCACATGACATTTGATCTTTATTCTACATTTGATTGCATCAAGTGTGTTTTTATGTTTCTTACAAAATGATTCACTCTGTGCCATCATGCTCTTTTCTCTTCACACCAGGATGAATTCCAGAAAACTATGGAGGAAATGCCCAGTCGTCAGTCTCTCAATCCAGAACTTGCTAAAGTTGTGGTAAGCACAGTGATATTTACACTTAGGGGAAACTGGGCAAAAAAGTAAAATATATTTGTTCAGCATGAACAGGATGATTATGCATAAACCCACACACAGTTACAGGAAATAAACTGAAAGAGAAGTCAATTTCGTTTTAATGGCACAAAAATAAGTCTTACAAAGATACATCAGTTCATTTCAAATGAGCTCAAGTCCAGAGAAGTCGGCGATATTTCTAGATATTGTTCATAGACAGTCTTTCATTGCATTTTTGGATCAAGCCACAGTGTATATTGACAATGTCGGTCAAAAAGTATGTCTGAGCCCATGTGATGATATCCAGTTTAGAAACATGCCAGTTTTGAAAGCAGTGTCATCTGAGGGGACAAATTTTAAGAGCCTTAAGTTATGGGACACAAACATTTCACAAAGATTTCTGCTGATTCCCTGAGTCTTTTAAAGTTTGTATGTAACACAGAGGATGAAATACCTAAAAACTTTGTCACTCACTGAAGAACATTAGTGTTGTACTATTGGATCTTTTACTAATGCATTTTTCATGCATCTTTTTAGAATGAGGATATGTTTACAAAATAAAACAACAAGAAAAAACATGGTAATAAGATAAACCATTAAATATCCTGTCTTTAGACAGTTTGCAAAAACAGGTAAAAATGGGTTTATAAATAACTGCTTTTTGTTTTATGTATTTGTTTATTGGAATTAGGTTTGTAGGTAGATGAGTCAGTGAACTGTGAGGACTTGCTGCAGAGTTGTGGTCATTGTGCTGATCACTAACGTTGTTTTGATGCTTTTCCACAGTAACCATTAATGATATTACTGCTCAAGTATTAAAGGTATTAAACACTGTCAGGTCAGTTAGTAACACTGAGTACAACCTGACCATTTACAGGTCTGGGCCTTTCCTGGATGCTCCATGTATACCCAAGCATGATTGCAATACCTGTTAAGGGTGTTTTCTGAACATTTCACAACATAACATTCTTAAATTGCCCAAACCTTTTTCATGCACAATTTTAGTGTACAATCTGGCCATTTACAACATTTGGACACTAACATTACCATTAGACATTAACATTAGGCACAGGAAACTACACAAAAACACAGTGAGGTAGGTAGAAGTCATTAAGGTAACTTCACTCCCATCCTGCACAATATTGACTGACTGATACTCTCGTAAACATTAGCCGCTAACGTTATTTGACCTCAGTGGGTTACTTGTCATGAGATCCTTAATTAACCTTCATAAGCAGGTAATACTTCTCCTAACAGACTACATTTCATTAGAAACGCAGATTAGTAATCCTTGGAATTCAATCATTAAATCTTTAGCATAATCTGTGAACTAATACCCCACCACTTACACCTAATCTCATTCCATTAATGGAATTAAGAAAACCACCATTAATAGATTAACTGTTAAGTTTGAACTGTCTTATTTAAATGAAACTTTTAACTATAATTTAACTAAGTATTTGATTCACTCCCTCCTATAATGTATTTATATCCTCACTGGGTTACTTGTCATCCTTAACTTGCCTTCCATTTTACAGGTTTACAGCTACCGTCTTGGTAGGCAACTACAAATTCTTTCAGTTGATATATTATGTGATTAAACAATTCAACACTTTTATTGAATATTTAACTTTTTTTTAAACATATTAACCAATATGTGTGAGTGTATTACCTTTAAGTTAAGTGATACTTTTTAAATCCCACAAACGGGGGAAATTCCACCTCTGCATTTAACCCATCCATGAAGTGAAACACCACATACACACTAGTGAATACACACACACTAAGGGGCAGTGAGCACACTTACCCGGAGCGGTGGGCAGCCCTATCCATGGCGCCCGGGGAGCAATTGGGGGTTAGGTGTCTTGCTCAAGGACACCTCAGTCATGGACTGTCGGCGCTGGGGATCGAACCGGCGAATACATTGTATTTACTGTTGTAAAAGTATTTGAATTAAATTTTTACTTTTTGGAGTTTTTACATTATTAGGACATTATTACAACAGTGGATTCTACACACACCAAGTGGTATGGAAAAAGTAATGCAGAGCACACTTAACATTGTAGTAGGTGAAATATAGCAGCTTTTTTCCTAGGGAATATTTATGGCTTAGGTTTGAAACAAAATAATAAGTTGCATGTATGTTTTGGTACAAATATCTACAATATAACATTTGATTTTCATCCACATCTTCTTTGCATCAAGTGCATCCAATGTCTCCTACAAAACAATGATCTCTGCGTCATAATGCTCTTTTCTCACCATCTTAACACCAGAAAATGCTGGAGACCTGGCTAGAAAACGAGGGAAAAAGGCAGAGTGATGCAGACTATGTTAAAGTTGTGGTAAGTGCAGTAAAACACACAGTTAGAGAAAACTGGGGGAAACAGGGGGAACTGTATTTCTTTAAAATGTTTTTTATATATCTGTTTGTAATTTCAGGATGTACAGGATGATGATAACTAAACCTACACACAGTTACAGGAGATAATCTGAAAGAGCAGTTAATTTTGTTTTTATAACACAAAAAATAATGTATATTAAAGGAATTTTATTTATATATATTGTGTTAGCTAGCTGACCAGCCTGGTTCTAGTTAAGAGCATAAGTTGTCAGCCCCTCAGTTTAAACAAAAAATGGCTTCTTACTTCATCAATATGCTTAGTGGTCTATTCCAGCAACATTAAAATCAAAGATAATTCCATTAACAACACAAGGTTGTTTTTTTTTTTTTTTTTGGTAGTAATACACAGTTCAATTATATATTGAGACATTCATAGGAGTGGTACATCATGGATTTTACAACTCCTTTGAATGGAGCTCAGCCAATGGGTTTTTAGGACTGGAAGTATCCGTTTTATAGAGTGTCAAACTGCCCTATTGTAAGGCATAAGAGAGCTCAACTAGTGAAATTTATATCAGTTCTCATATTAATTATAGAATGTACAATTTAGATTTCTAATCATTTTTAAAAATTGTTATTATTCCAAAGTACACAATAATACTCAATACTTTTCAATTAAGTCACGCCTTAATGTTTTCATTTCATGATGTGATGACAAAAATTAAATAAAATTAAATTAAACAAATCCTAATGATCCATTAATAATAACATAGAAAATTATATTGAGAAGTGCAATACACAATACAATAAATCAGGTGTGGAGGTAACAATGCCGAGCTGCAATACTAGTACACAAGCTCATCTACAGCACGATAGCTAGAAAAAATCTTTACTTCAAGCCAAACATCTTACCAGTGTTGATAAGTGCTCTTAATAGCACATAATGCTAATGCTAGCCAAAAAAAACTAAAGTGAACAACTTTGTGTTTTAAGATATTAATCAAACTATGCAATATATTGCTAAATATGTTAATACGCTATCCCAGAGATCTAACTTTACATTTTCATTCAAAAAGAAACAAATCTTTTTTACTCTCAAAACCAAATGAATCACTTTCTCTACAGCAGACCACACTTGTGTATGATACATTACAGCAGCAGCAGTGTTTACGAATGAGAATGTAGACAAACTTCTTTATAATATCTGATTGTTTTTACATTTTCATAAAATTATTTACCTAGCACTACCTCATTTACATATTCATATAAAGCACAATTTTTCAGTAAAGAGCCAATAAACAACAGAATTCAACAGCTCACAAACCAATGGTTACACTTATAAGAGTTAGAGATTGCTCAATGAGTGCAGTGCTCCCCTTACTAACCAAACTTTCTAGTGTTAAAATTTCAACGATAGAATAAAATGCAAAATAAACAATTTTTTTTAAAGATAGTAGAAAGATGTGTATGTGTAATAACCATAATTAAATGCTGTATTCTGTGATAGCTGTGCTTTTGATATGTTATGAATTAATAATACCACAACCTTTTTTTTTTACAAAAAAGTAATCTACACTTTAAAACTCCTCTTTAAATCATATTAACCAATAAATTTGAGTGAACTGCCATTAACCGATTAGATTTGTTGCAGTGAAACTTACATTATCATTTATGACTTTGCTATAGATCATATCAACAACATATCAAGCATATGACGCAGCAGCAGTGAAGCATCTGAACATTCATACATCATACATTCAGCAGATTATCAAGAGACTTTTATAACCCCATTTCCAAAAAAGATGGAATGCTGTACAGAATGTAGATGAAACTAAGCCCTATATTTTATTGAAAAAAGTACAAACACAGCATATCAAGTGTTGAAACTGAGAAATTTTATTGTTTTTTGAAACATATATGCCCATTTTGAATTTGGTGCCAACAATACATTCCAAAAAAGTTGTGATGGGTGGATGTTTACCACTGTGTTTCATCACCTCTTCTTTTAACAACACTCTGTAAGCGTTTGGGAACTGAGGAGATACTGCTTTAGTTTTGAAAATGGAAAGTTTTCCCATTTTTGCTTAACATAGGATTTTAGCTTCTCACCAGTTCAGGGTGTCATTTGTTGTTTTATTTTTCATCTTATGCACCTAATGTTTTCATTGGTGACAAGTCTAGACTACAGGCAGATCAGTTTAGCGTCTAGACTTAATACAGAGTCATGCAGAATGTGGTTTGACATTGTCTTACTAAAATAATCAAGGCCATCCTTGAAAAAGACGTCATCTGGAAGGCAGCATATGTTGCCAAACATGTATATATTAATTAGCATTAATGGTGCAAGTCACCCATACAGGCTTTTGAACTGCTCTGATAACAAGCTGAGTGGTCTTTAGCTTGGAGGACACATGATTCCAAAAGTTGCTTTGTTGGACCACAGGACACTTTTCCACTTCCCCTCAGTCCATTTTAAATGAACTCAAGCCCAGAAAAGCTGGCAGTGTTTCTGCTTCCAGTGTGTATATATATAATATATATATTTCTTCTTTGTATTTTAGAGTTTTAATTAGCATTTGTGGATGGAGTGACGAACCGTTTTCACAGACAGTGATTTCCACTACAGAATCATGTCTGTTTATTTATATATATATATATATAAATAAGATTATTCTTCAAAAAACAAAAGTTTCAGTTTTTGGGTAAGGGTGGGTAAAGATGTTTAAAGATGGTTTTGCTCAATGGAAGTAAAATATTAAGTCTACCTCATGTACTACATCAACAACACATCTACTTTTAATGTAAGCAATTCACCAAAAGCACAACTTTAAGATACTTACCTCTGTGTATTCAGATGGTTCACAACTGCTAATGTACTGACAAAATAAAATGTTACAGTAGCTGAAAATTCCCCATTGAATACATTCTCAGAGAAAATGATAATTTAAGTCATAAGTTCCATGTAGTTACAACCCCAATTCCAGTGAAGTTGGGACATTGTATAAAACATAAAAAAAAAAACAGAATACAATGATTTGCAAATCCTTTTCAACGTATATTCAATTTAATACACTACAAAGACAAGATATTTAATGTTCAAACAGATCAACTTTATTGGTTTTTGCAAATATTCACTCATTTTGAATTTGATGCCTGCAACACATTACAAAGAAGTTGGGACAGGGGCGCGTTTACCGCTGTGTTACATCACCTTTCCTTTTAACAGCACTCAATAAGCGTTTGGGAACTGAGGACACTAATTGTTGAAGCTTTGTAGGTGGAATTCTTTCCCATTCTTGCTTGATGTACAACTTCAGTTGCTCAACAGTCAGGGGTCTCCGTGTTGTATTTTGCTCTTCATAATGCTCCACACATTTTCAATGGGAGATGGGTCTGGACTGCAGGCAGGCCAGTCTAGTACCTGCACTCTTTTTCTACGAAGCCACGCTGTTGTAACACGTGCAGAATGTGGCTTGGAATTGTCTTGCTGAAATAAGCAATACGTCCCTGAAAAAGACGTTGCTTGGATGGCAGCATATGTTGCTCCAAAACCTGTATGTACCTTTCAGCATTAATGGTGCCTTCACAGATGTGCAGGTTACCCCCTGCCATGGGCACTAACACACCCCCACACCATCAGAGATGCTGGCTTTTGAACTTTGCGCTGATAACAATCCGGACAGTCCTTTTCCTCTTTGGCCCGGAGGACACGACGTCCATGATTTCCAAAAACAATTTGAAATGTGGACTCGTCAGACCACAGGACACTTTTCCACTCTGCGTCAGTCCATCTCAGATGAGCTCGGGCCCAGAGAAGCCGAGGGCGCTTCTGGGTGGTGTTGATATGTGGCTTCGCTTTGCATGGCAGAGTTTTAACTTGCACTTGTAGATGGAGCAACGAACTGAGTTCACTGACAGTGGTTTTCTGAAGTGTTCCTGAGCCCATGTGGGAATATCCGTTACAGAATGATGTGGGTTTTTAATGCAGTGCCGCCTGAGGGATCGAAGGTCACGGGCATTCAGTGTTCTACCTTGTCGCTTACTTACAGAGATTTCTCCAGATTCTCTGAATCTTTTGATGATATTATGGACTGTAGATGATGAAATCCCTAAATTCCTTGCAGTTGCACGTTGAGAAACGTTGTTCTTAAACTGTTGGACTATTTGCTCACGCAGTTGTTCGCAAAGTTGTGAACCTCACCCCATCCTTGATTGTGAACAACTGAGCCTTTCAGGGATGCTCCCTTTATACCGAATCATGGCACTTACCTGTTTCCAATGAACATGTTCACCTGTGGAATGTTCCAAACAGGTGTTTTTTGAGCATTCCTCAACTTTCCCAGTTTATGGCCCCTGTCCCAACTTCTTTGTAATGTGTTGCAGGCATCAAATTCAAAATGAGTGAATATTTGCAAAAAACAATAAAGCTGGTCTGTATGAACATTAAATATCTTGTCTTTGTAGTGCCTCTCCTTGGATCACCACCTTATCGTGGTGGAGGGGTTTGCGTGCTTGAATGATCTTAGGAGCTATGTTGTCTGGAGCAAAAGCTCCTGGTAGGGTCTCCCATGGCAAACTGGTCCTAGGTGACAGGTCAGACAAAGTGTGATCCATA
Organism: Pygocentrus nattereri; assembly: GCF_015220715.1. NCBI lineage: Eukaryota > Metazoa > Chordata > Actinopteri > Characiformes > Serrasalmidae > Pygocentrus > Pygocentrus nattereri. The sequence goes on from NC_051230.1 coordinate 31,258,097, forward strand.
ATAACCCCTATGAAGACACAAAAACGGGACTTGTGTACCCTGCCCGGAACAGGGTTACCGGGGCCCCACCCTGGAGCCAGGCCTGGGGGAGGGGCTCGCCAGCGAGCGTCTGGTGGCCAGGCATTTACTCATGGTGCCCGGCCGGGCCCAGCCCGAAGGAGTTACATGAGTCCCCCCTCCCATCGACCCACCACCAATGGGAGGGGCAGTAGTAGGGGTTCGGTGCGTTGTGGATCGGGCAGTGTCCGAAGGCGTGGGCCTTGGCGTTCTGATCCTCGGTTGCTGAAACTGGCTTTTGGAACTTGGAACGTTACCTCACTGGCGGGGAAGGAGCCTGAGTTGGTGCGCGAGGTTGAGAGATACCGGCTAGATATAGTCGGGCTCACCTCAATACACAGCTTGGGCTCTGGATCCAATCTCCTTGAGAGGGGCTGGACTTTATTCTTTTCTGGAGTTGCCCATGGTGAGAGGCGGCGGGCAGGTGTGGGCTTTCTCATAGCCCCTCGACTCGGTGCCTGTATGTTGGGGTTTTCTCCGGTGGACGAGAGGGTAGCTTCCCTACGCCTTCGGGTTGGGGAACGGGTCCTGACTGTTGTCTGTGCTTATGCACCGAACAGCAGTTCAGAGTACCCAGCCTTCTTAGAGTCCTTGGGAAGGGTGCTTGAAAGTGCTCCTCCTGGAGACTCTATTGTCCTACTGGGGGACTTCAACGCTCACGTGGGCAATGACAGTGAGACCTGGAGGGGTGTGATTGGGAGGAATGGCCTCTCTGATCTGAACCCGAGTGGTGTTCAGTTTTTGGACTTCTGCGCAAACCACAGTTTGTCCATCACGAACACCATGTTTGAACACAAGGATGTCCATAAGTGCACATGGCACCAGGACACCCTAGGCCGCAGTTCAATGATTGACTTTGTAGTTGTGTCATCGGACTTGCGGCCATGTGTTTTGGACACTCGGGTAAAGAGAGGAGCTGAGCTGTCACCTGATCACCACCTGGTGGTGAGTTGGATCAGGTGGTGGGGGAAGATGCCGGTCAGACCAGGCAAGCCCAAACGTATAGTGAGGGTTTGCTGGGAACGTCTAGCAGAAGAACCTGTCAGATTGATCTTCAACTCACACCTCCATCAGAACTTTGACCAGATATCGGGGGAGGTGGGGGACATTGACTCAGAATGGGCCATGTTCCGTTCCTCCATTGCTGAAGCGGCTGACTGTAGCTGTGGCCGTAAGGTAGTTGGTGCCTGTCGGGGCGGTAATCCTCGAACCCGGTGGTGGTGCCTACCGGGCATGGTTGGCCTGTGGGACACCAGAGGCAGCTGGCAGGTATCGACAGGCCAAGCGATCTGCGGCTTCAGTTATCGCCAAGGCAAAAACCTGTGTATGGGAAGAGTTTGGTGAGGCCTTGGAAAGTGACTTTAAGTCGGCTCCGAAAAGATTCTGGCAAACCATCAGGCGACTCAGAAGGGGAAAGCAGTGTGCCACTAGCACTGTATATAGTGGAGATGGTGTGCTGCTGACTTCGACTGAAGACGTCATTGGGCGGTGGAAGGAGTACTTTGAGGACCTTCTCAATCCCACCGACACGTTCTCCAGTGAGGAGGCTGAGTCTGGGGACATGGGAATAGGCTTGTCCATTACTGAGGCCGAAGTCGCTAAGGTAGTTAAGAAGCTCCTTGGTGGCAAGGCTCCAGGGGTGGATGAGATCCGCCCTGAGTTCCTCAAGGCTCTGGATGTTGTGGGGCTGTCTTGGCTGACACGCCTTTTCAACATTGCGTGGACATCGGGGGCGGTGCCACTGGATTGGCAGACTGGGGTGGTGGTGCCTCTTTTTAAAAAAGGGGACCGGAGGGTGTGTTCCAACTACAGGGGAATCACACTCCTCAGCCTCCCTGGCAAGGTCTATGCAGGGGTACTGGAGAAGAGAGTCCGGCTTATAGTCGAACCTCGGATCCAGGAGGAACAGTGCGGGTTCCGCCCTGGTCGTAGAACACTGGACCAACTCTTCACCCTCTCCAGGATTCTGGAGGGTTCATGGGAGTTTGCCCAACCAGTCCACATGTGCTTTGTGGATCTGGAGAAGGCATTCGACTGTGTTCCCTGGGGTATTCTGTGGGAGGTGCTTCGGGAGTACGGGGTACATGGCTCTTTTCTACGAGCCATTCAGGCCCTGTACAAACAAAGCAGGAGTTTGGTTCGCATGGCCGGCAGTAAGTCAGACTCGTTCCCAGTGAGAGTTGGACTCCGTCAGGGCTGCCCTTTGTCACCGATTCTATTCATAATTTTTATGGATAGAATTTCTAGGTGCAGTCAAGGGATGGAGGGTGTCCGGTTTGGTGACCTCAGGGTCACATCGCTGCTGTTTGCAGATGATGTGGTCCTATTGGGGACATCAGGCCGCGAACTTCAGCTTTCGCTGGATCGGTTTGCAGCCGAGTGTGAAGCAGCTGGGATGAGAATCAGTACCTCTAAATCCGAGACCATGGTTCTCAGGCGGAAAAGGGTGGAGAGCCCTCTCTGGGTCGGGGATAGGCTCTTGCCTCAAGTGGAGGAGTTCAAGTATCTCGGGGTCTTGTCACGAGTGATGGTACAAGGGAGCGGGAGATTGACATGCGGATTGGTGCTGGGTCAGCAGTGATGCGGGCTCTTTACCGGTCTGTTGTGGTAAAGAAAGAGCTGTGCCATAAGGCAAGGCTCTCGATTTACCGGTCGATCTACGTTCCCACCCTCACCTATGGTCATGAGCTTTGGGTAATGACCGAAAGAATAAGATCGCGAATACAAGCGGCCGAAATGAGTTTCCTCCGCAGGGTGTCTGGACTCTCCCTTAGAGATAGGGTGACTATATCGCCCAGCTGGCCTGGGAGCGCCTCGGAATCCCCCTTGGAGAGCTGGTGGAAGTGGCTGGGGAAAGGGAGGTCTGGGCTTCATTGCTTAGGATGCTGCCCCGCGACCCGAACCCCGGAGAAGCGGAAGATAATGGATGGATGGATGGATGGATGGTCTTTGTAGTGTATTCAATTCAATATAGGTTGAAAAGGATTTGCAAATCATCGTACTGTTTTTGTTTTACACAACGTCCCAACTTCATTGGAATTGGGGTTGTATATCTGCAATATGACATTTGATTTTATTCCACATTTTTGTTTGCATCCAGTGCATTTTTATGTTTCTTACCAAATGATAAACTACTTGTTCTCATAGTCTTTTCTCACTTTCTCAATTCCAGAAAACACTGGTGGCCTGGCTGAAGAATGAGGAGAAGATGTTTGTTGGTCAGTCTCTTAATCCAGAGTTCATTGAAGTTGTGGTAAGTGCAGTAATATAAACAGTTTATATAAGAGTGTAGTTCAATGTACATGATACAACAAAGTAGGTGTGGATGTAACTCTACTGAGCTGCAAAACCTGTACTTAAACTCGTCTTCACCAAGATATATGACAAATTTCACAAATAAAAAGCCAACTTTTTTATTTATTTGCTCTAGCAGCTTTGGTAGCAGGTTTTATTAGTAAAATCTCACACATTGTAATATTGTGAGCTTGTGAGTGGTGGTGTCTCTGGCACAGAAATCCTGGTGGGCCTCAATAAACTCTATGGTCAGCAGCTGACTCATCAATGAAACTACATAAAAACCTGGTCCAATCACAAATGCACTAGATGAATGAAATCACAAATTGACATATTAACATGGTGGAGGAGTTAGTGGAAGTGAAGACAGGAATATGAGTGATATGATCACAACATTAGATCACACAAAACCTTGTTATACAGCATCACATTACAAATCCAAAGTTATCAAGCAGTACACAATCATTGTGGTCTGCAAATACATATGGAAACCAGCATTTCAGAGCAGGGAAATATGAAAACAAGAATGCATGACAATCTTTTATTTGGGCAAACTTGTCAAAAGCTTTTCTCTCAAAAGTCCATCAATGCATGAATGAATTCAAGTGATTCTGTAGCATAACCAGGGTGGACAAGGAAAGCAGAAGAGTGCTTTTAGCTACACTCACAAGTAATCATGATTTTCTCTTGAACCTCTCTGGATTGAAGGAACAGTTTTTATCCCAAACATTTCTGCTCTCATTTCAGGGTAGCAAATTGAACATTATTAAATGTTTTTACTTGACTCATTATATTGCCTTGCTATTAGGAGTGGCTAACACAACTGATGAGAAACAATGGCTAGCTGCGTAGCAACGCCCATAGGAAAACACGTTGAATGTAGTGTTTTTTTAACTGCTCACTTGGTCTCACTGATGCACTGAGCCTCATGCTCACCAAACCAAGACTGCTATGAAAAACAGGTAGCCCACTGGCATTTACACAACAGGTAAAGGAAGATATTTGGAGTGTATCAGACAGCATTTTCTCTTGAACCTCTCTGGATTGAAGGAACAGTTTTTATCCCAAACATTTCTGCTCTCATTTCAGGGTAGCAAATTGAACATTATTAAATGTTTTTACTTGACTCATTATATTGCCTTGCTATTAGGAGTGGCTACCACAACTGATGAGAAACAATGGCTAGCTGCGTAGCAACGCCCATAGGAAAACACGTTGAATGTAGTGTTTTTTTAACTGCTCACTTGGTCTCACTGATGCACTGAGCCTCATGCTCACCAAACCAAGACTGCTATGAAAAACAGGTAGCCCACTGGCATTTACACAACAGGTAAAGGAAGATATTTGGAGTGTATCAGACAGCCCCATCATTGCCATATGCGACATCAGGTTTCTAATGTGGAGATGCCGCTGCTTGTGAGGTATTTAGATTATATATACTCAGTTCACCAATCTAGCTGATCTTTTCATACACTACATCAAAATTTTCTACATCTTTTCATCTTTTTAACACTTATTCTTGCTATTTTGCTTGACGTTCCTCCAGATGCTAATTCTAGCTGTACATTCATGCTAATAATTGCTCTAATGCTAATACTAAAGTACATAATGCTAATGCTAACTAGGCAAGGGAGTGATCTACTTGGTTTTAGGATGCTAATCTAAATAAGTCTAATTTTTGGGGGCGTATACTAACGGAGGTCTCTTGTCTGGGATAATTTTCTTGATGGTGTTAAAATTACAATGACAGAATAATAATTCAAATAAAGAAAATAGTTTTAAATGTTAGAATGATGTGATTGTATGATTTGATCCTGTGTTATTGCAGTGTAAGAGATTTTTTTATTTTGTATTGTTTATTTTGTGGGTGGGGTCAGTAAAACAAAAGCACATAGTTATATGGTGTAGCTGCAACAGTTGTTTTTAACAATATACATGTAAAATAAGTACATCCACTTTTTACTGCATAAATGATTACTATTATTGTAAATTTCTATGTTTTTCTTACTATTGGTATTACAGATACTGATAATAGTTTTGGTTAGTTCACCACAAATCTAGCATTTTTAAGGCTGTGAAAAGTTTATGCTCACATTTACAAATTTTCCTACCAGACAGGAGTTTGATCATTCAGACACACCAAGGATGAAACTGATGAATAACAAAAGCTATCTGTGAAATTTGTGCGCAATCACTTTACAGTCAGATTTTACCATACGTAACTTTGATGAATAAGGGCCATTATGCATTTGGTTCCCAGGATCAATTCCAGAAAACACTGGAGGCCTGGCTGAAGAATGAGAAAAAGCCTGATCGTCAGTCTCTCAACCCAGAGCTAAAAGAAGTTGTGGTGAGTGCAGTAATATATAGTTTGGGAAAAGTGGGAGAAACTACCCAAATTTAGAATAAGTGTATTTATTTAAAAGTGAACTATATTTGTTTGTGAGTTCAGCATGTACAGGATGATGATGATTTATGAACCTACAAACAGTTACAGGAAATAAACTGAAAAACATCTCACTCAAAACCGCATTTGGGCCCACAAACCACAGGACACACAGGTTATAACACAGGATTAGCATGACCTGTTTCTACACATCAAGACACAAAACACATGAAATCATAACAACACAAAAACTAACAAAGCGACTTCAACAATAGAAAAGCATTAATCCTGAAAGCAACATCATTAGAACAACATTATAAACTTTTGCTATTCTTTAACATTTCCAATGTGTTCAGGAGAAAAACAGTGGATGAAATTCCCCACAGAATATTTTCTCTGGGGACGTTTACTTCTTAATTTTGATTCAGAATCATAAGTTCTGTGTATGTTTTTGTAGAAATATCTGCAACTTCACATTCAATTTTATTCCACATTTTGATCGCATTCAGTGTGTTTTTATGTTTCTTACAAAATGATTTATAACTTATTATGCTCTTTTCTCACCTTCTCCTCTCAATTCCAGAAAATCCTGAAGACCTGGCTGAAGAACAATGAGAAAACGCATGGCAGTCAGCCTCTTGATACAAAGTTTGTTAATGTTGTGGTAAGTACAGTGATATATACAGTTTACTGTTAGTGTGAGGTGTGTATTTCTTTAAAAGTAAACTATATTTGTTTATGGGTTCAGCATGTACAGGATGATGATGATGATTCATAAACCTACACACAGCTACAGGAAAAAAAACTGAAGCAGCAGTTAATTTAATTTTATAGCACGTAATAAAAATCTTATAAAGTGATATACTGCCCCACTATTTTAGGGGTAAGAGCTCTCATCTGTAGAAATTTGCATCTGTTGTCATGTAATTTACAGAATGCATAATTTAAATAGTTTACATTATGATAAACCATGACAAATCATTAAAATAAAGAAAACTACTTTGTAAAATAAATTTTTATTGCATCCACTGTGTTTTTATGTGTTACAAAACTAAACTAACTACTTGTTATTATGCTCTTTTCTCACCATCTTCTCAATTCCCCAAAAATGCTGAAGGCCTGGCTGAAATATGTGGAGGAAAGTGAGTCCCTCAATACAGAAAATTTTGAAGTCGTGGTAAGTGCAGTAATATATACATTTATGGTAAACAGGGGAAAACCACCCTACTTTGGAGTGAAGTGTATTTCCTGAAAATGTAACCATATTTGATTGTATGATCAGCATGTACAGTATGATGTGTGAAATTACAAAATTATGGGAAATAAAGTGAAACAGCAATTCATTTTGCTTTTATGTCACAAAAATTTAAATCTTAATACAGTGCTATACTGCCACAGTGTCAGGTTTCTCATCTGGCAAAATTTGCATCAGTATAATTTAAATGTGGCGGCACGGTGGCGTGGTGGGTAGCGCTGTCGCCTCACAGCAAGGAGGGCCTGGGTTCGATTCCCCGGCCGGGCGACCAGGGTCCTCTCTGTGTGGAGTTCTCCCCGTGTCTGCGTCTGTTTCCTCCTACAGTCCAAAAGACATGCAGTCAGGCCAATTGTGTAAAATGATCAAATTGTAAGTCGCTCTGGATAAGAGCGTCAGCCAAATGCCGTAAATGTAAATGTTAAATCATTTCTAATTTTTGCAATCTTTGAAAAGTGTGCTATTACTCTAAAGTTGGAAACTATTACTTATTTTTACATCTTTAGAAAGTTATTTACAGAATTTTTCCACAAAAAGATTGTTTTTTTAGAGAGCATCTAGCTTAAAAAGGTCTACATTTAAAAGTAGCTTCTACCGCAGCTACTTCAATGCTGGACAGGTGAGCAGTACGAATTTAAAGAGGCATCAATTCTAGAATGAGCATAATTTACAAAAAAGATCATAAGGTAAAACATTACATACCGTTTCTTTGTACTGTTTGCATTCAAATACAGGTCAAAATACGTTTAAAAAATCACTGCATTTTGTTTTGTTTCTACATTTTATATACTGCCTCAACTTTCTTGGAATTGGGTTTGTACGCAGATGATTCAGTTAACTGTGAGGGGTCCAGAGTTGTGGTGATTGAGTTGATGGCTGTGTTGATGAAACATTGTTTTGATGCTTTTCCTAAGTAATCATTTACATTAGTGATATAACTGCTCGACACTGAAGGCTCTAAACTCTGTCTCGTCAATTAGCTTACAAAGGACCACTAAGTACAAACTGGACATTTATACCACTGAACACTAACATTACCATTAGACTTTAATATCAGGAAAAATGTTTGTATTTCATTTTGAATTAATGTACTATAACCCGGACTGCCCATTGTTCATTCAAAATACACAAAAACTTCAGCAGTATAATATAGTCAGAACTCAGTCTTTTAAACCTACCTAGTTTATTAATACTTGGCCTAAACTTCTGAGCTGCTGAGCTAAAGTTAAGTGTTTCTGTTGGTTGAAGTGCAGCTTGTGTGTTTGGTGATATGACAGATGTGAAATTGTGTAGAATTGAGGTGTAACCGCTCTTCTTTAGACTGTTGTCTGCAGTTAGAAAAGAGTCACATTACGTTGCAGTGCATGCTATGTACTGTAGTGCAGCAAACTGTGAAATGGGCTAATACTGAAAGAAAATTAAAATACTTTTGCATGCCTGATAGGATTTTGTCATGGGACTGATCTGACCTCCAGGCTTTGTGTTTGACACATGGTATTTAGAACTTGGAAAACTGCATTACTTGCCATGTGGTCATTAAAGTTCAAAGACTAAAAATTCATGGAAGCACCTTAAAAATACACACTATAAGATGTGATAAGACATTGGTACACTATTGTCACGATTGGCCTCTCCCAGTCCATTCCATGTGCATTTCTTTGGGTCTAGTTCACGTGCTCTTTGTATTGGTTTCCTAGTCTGGCCCCTAGTTTTGTGACTCCACCTCTGATTGTCACCACCTGTTAACTACTGATCCCTAGCTAGCCCTCTTGTAATTAAGCCCTGTGTTTTCCCCAGTGTGGTTGCAGATCTTTCTGTAATGCCAGGGAGCGAGGACGCAGATGCATAAGCGACTTTTATTCAGGGCAAATCCAGGGTCTTGTCCATAGTCTAGACAGTCCAGGTTCATTAAACCAACATGGATTGAACAGGGGCAGACATGACAGACAAACCAGAATCAAACAATAAACAATCAACACGATCAAACATACAAACAGTTCAAACTATTCAAACAGTACATCAAACAAACAAAGACCAGCACTAGACTAAGGAAAACACGGGGCTTATAAAACACATGGATAACAAGGGACAGGTGGAAACCATGTGGTGACAATCAGGGGCGGAGTCATAAAACAAGGGGTCGGATTAGGAAACCAAAACAAAGAGCACGTGGACTAGACCCAAACAAACGCACATGGACCGGACTGGGAGGAGCCAATTGTGACAACTATGGAGACACATAAATGTAGTACTACCCATCAGAGTACCACTATAGTTGCCTAGGAGGCAACTATAGAAACAGAAAAGCCACCTTAAACATGCTTGCTGAGGTAAAATGTGTAATTTATTTTTGTTGTGGTTAGATATGTGTTTTAAAACTCCATAGTAATATATAGCATGAGAATAGTAAGGCCTTAGCCTGATTATTATTATAATGATATTGCTTACTGACTCATTACAGCAGTGAACATATTTAAAATTACAGTTAACTATTTTGAGGAATTAGTATGTGAGTACCTGCTAATTATCAATCCTGTACATTGCTGCTGTAGTTTAGAGTAATTTAGGCATATTAAATATTGCCAAATTAAAATATAAAAAAACATCTGCATCTTCGAGTCTGTTTGTCTTGTTTGTCCTGTACATCCATTTAATCCATCTAATATCAGTCTGCCTGTGAAAACTTAAGTGGGGTGGAAGGGGAGGGAGGGGAGGGATATTGTTTGTGCTTATTGCTGATGTTTTCTTTCTTTTTTTCCTTTTTGTTTTCATCTGTCTTTTTTGGTATGATGGGGGGCAAACTTTGGGTGGACAGGGCACAAAGCAACATCACTGCCTGTGATACCAATTTGTTTTCGCACAACTTTTAAAAAAAAAGAAAAATAATGATGTCTATTGTAGAAAAAAAACCTTAATAAAAAAATAAAAATAAATGAGACATTATAAAGGAAGACTTTTCCCTACTATAACAAAAGTTCCATCAAATATCGAAGTGCAAAGTGTGAAGGATCTATCCCCTCAAGTTGGCCTCATCAATGTTTCTGGGGAATACATTTTGGAAATGCAGTGATACAGATTCAATTTAAAAATTACAGCACAGCCATTTAGTAAATTTAGTAAAAAAGAGGTGGTTTTTCCCTGAGTTACCTATACTGCAGTTACTAAAAGCACCTCCACATCATTACAGCCGATCAATTTCAGCTATGGCATGAAAGAGAAGAATCCAATTGATGCTCTACGATTCTATAGGAAAAATGATCCAGATACACCAGTACAACTGTCCAAAGATGAGGTAATAAATTCAAGAACTATATTTTCTGTGTCACTTATGTGTTACTTACCACAGTGTTTTACAAACCTTAAAAAAACTTTAAGAAAGTTCAGTTTTTCTCTGTCTGCAGGTCTCATACCTCCTGCCGGAGAAATTTGCTGAAATCAAAGTAATGGTTTTCTACAAAGGATTAAACACAGCTGTCGAAAACCTCACCAAAAAGCATATCATAGAATTCTGGTAAGAAATACAGAAGAAGGTGAGAGGCTAAGTGAGAGGCTCAGCTCTCTAAAAAATTGTAATAAGGATGAGAAAACCGATAAAGCATATTAAAAGCACTAAATTAGTGATGTTTCACTTGGTGGATATTGTATCTCTATTGACAGTATTTTTGACCTATATACTATCTTCACAATTCCATTATTACCCCCCCCCCCAACCCCACACCCCCTTCCAGGAATGACTTGAAACCTGCCTCTGCAGTGGTGCACAATCCCAGCATTTACATGGATCTCTCAGGTCATCCCTCCATCTCTCCTTCTAGTGTACACTGGACACTTTGGACTAGTAATCCTTTAGAGATTTCAGATTATAAGACACATTCCGCACCTACTGCTGGAATATTTAGATAAAAATAAACATAAATAATCAATGGTTTCATAAGATTTTCTGTCACTGAAAGTTATTCATATTTAGCTATTGATGACCAGACCTGCTCTCACGTTGCATAAATTATTTGAGATTTACATTATAAGATATGAGGCTGAGATTGTGTTTACTGCAGTACCTTATTTAAAACTGTATGTTTAGTTTTCTCTTTTTTTGTTTTCTAGATGTCAAACCTGATTTACTTCAGAGATTCCGACACTCAGCAGAAGACATCATTAAGAAATTTTCAAAACAGGGATCTAGCAAGATCATTGCTGAGAAAATATTCAAGACAGAGGAAGTTAAACATTTGGACAATGATAAGCAGCGGAAGGTTAGACAAGTTTATTTGACAGTAATTATTATTTTTAAATATTATATTTCCAAATATTTCCATACTGCCATTGACACTGACAGAAAAGGCTTAATTTTCAGCACAATTCTAAAGATGAAAGACATTCTTTGTTTTAGTTTTGAAAAAAATTATTCAATAGATTACAATTCTTTGTTGTTAGAAATGTCAGCAATATGACATTCCAGTTTGTCCACTTGTTTACGTTCAGTGTGTTTTATGTCTCTTACAAAATGGTGAACTACATGCCATGATGCCATTTTCTTACCATCTTTTCACTACCAGGAGAAGGTGGAGGCCTGGTTGAAGAGCATCCAAGAAACTTATGGTTATCAGCTGAAATTCACTGCAGATGACTTTGAAGTGGTATGCAATAAAATATAGAGTAACACTGTTACACTGCAAAAGACATCATTTTTGCCATGCTGTGGTTAAGTTTTAGACCGTTGTAGTGGACAGAAGTCACTTTTTAACCACTATAGCATGACGCATAAGTTTTGTATAGTGTACTACTACATAAAGCACATGAACAATAGTAAAGTACAACTTCTGTATGAGTGGCTTACATTACTGGTTTGTCCGTTTAACCAAAAAGAAACTTAAAGTTGAGGCAAGCCATTTAACTGCTTTTACTCAACTTTAAAAATTAAACAATGCAAAGCAAAATAAGTAGGTTAGGTGAAGAAAGATCAAACATCGGATCAAACTTTAAAAAAAAAAACACTTCAAATAAACTTCTGCCATTTTCCACTTTTAACACACACACACACACACACATTTTCTAAGCCGCTTCTCCCTCAGGGAGCCTATCCCAGCAGTCATCGGGCGGGATACTCACTGACTGACAGGCTGCCCACTTTTAACAGTGTAGAAATAATCTAGATTTTAAACATAACAAGCTACAACTACCATGTATAGGTATATGTTTAGAACACACATAGATTCCACATGAAAATCAAATGGCAAAATGGTAAGATCAAATCAGAAGAAATTTTTCACTGTTAAACTTCTATTTTACTGAAAAAAACAAACAAACAAAAACAAAAAACAACAGGGTCCATATTTACTTCGTAGAGCAGGAGTGTAGGAGTGTTCTTTTCTTATTTAAGCTGATCTTAATGAGAGAAACATCTTCCAGACTCAATGTTATAGGAGCTGATCTGAAGTCTTTTCAAGGTTTCAACTGATGTAAAATATCGGTTTTGTTATTCTAATTTACTCACTTTGCTTTGCACTATTTTATTTACATTTATTTTAATTGAATAAAAACAGTTACATTGGTTCTTACTCTATGCAACATTTTTAAGTCGAGCAGACAAGCCAATTTCTGCAGTGTATCCTGTTTTTACTGAATTAAGTATAGCCTATCTTTTGAAGACCCAATGACCTACAAAATGCAAAATGAGCTGCAAATGCAGAAAACACTCATCAAAATAACAACACTAGCACCACATTTTGCACCACAAATGCAGATATGTTCAACTTGAGAAGCACTGCAAAGTCAGACAAGGCACAATGGTAATGTTCCGAAGAACACTCAAAAAGACTGGAGCCATTCACTTTGAATTCTATGCAGCATAAACCATCAGTAAAAATAGAGCAAATATTTGAACAGATTACTACAGTTTTTCTTGAATGCTGAATCTACAACACATTCAGCAAATTCTCCCTAATGAAACTCTGGCTCCAAATCCATGAACGCCTAAAAATGAAACATTCACATCAAAATACCCATCACATCTGTCAGATTAATTTCCACAGCAAATCAAGTTTTTACACTGCAAAGAAAAACTAAGAACACAGTTGTCTCAGAGAGTTTGCTGCTGTCTTCGTACTAAAGAAACTGCACACTACAGGCACTAAATATAACTTCATATCAACTTACTGAATTATTCATAATATTTTGTAGTTTTTACTTAAAAACTCAGTATGCTAAGTGATTTAAAATACAGACCACACTTTCAAGAATGTAAAAAGTTAATTCAGACTGTAACCAGTAAATCAGAGCCCTAGTTGGAATAAAGCCTGAATCACTCCAACAGGATAACCCTGCCTTTAACTTTGAAAAGGTTATTAAGGATTAATTATTAATAATTAATTAATGAGAAACTATCATGACTTTTGTTAAGAGGAAGAACTGTGTTTAGTGTTAAAAAGTATGTAAACAGTTTGTTATGAGACTGAGATGCTGTAAAATGCATCATAATGGGAATTAACTGTAGACAGTAACAGTAAGTTTCAATAACCATACCAGATATTACTGATAACTACTGTAGCACAGCTGTATCAAATCAGATAGCTAACTAGCTAGTCAAACCAAGGCAACCATGAACATACTGGAATGTGAGTGGTGGTGGCCTTATCAACTTCTGTCAGTGATTTTCCCCTTTGAGAGTCTTCCATAAACATTTCTGCTCTACCTATCACATTTAATCTGTACAGTTCTACATTAAAGATTGCACAAATACACCAATATCACTGTGCAAAGATGAGGTTCTGAATTCAAGAACTTTGTTTTCTGTTACCCATTATCTAATTTTTTAAATAGAACTGTGGGTGTAATTTTCTTTGTAAATGTGCAATAATTGCTTGTGAATCACTTTTTTTTCTTTCCTTTTTCTGTTTTTGCAGCTGACATAATTCAGTTTTGTGTCTCTATAGGTCAAATACTCCCTGCCAGACAAACCTGATTCAACTAAGGTCCTTCTTTTGTACAAGGGACTGCCTGAAAACAATACTGAAAAATTCTGGGAAGAAGTGCTGAAGGATCTGTAAGAGACTCCCTTCTCCCAAAATAATGATAAGAAAGCAGAGAGGCATATTGAAACACTAAATGGACCTTTTTCAAACTTTTGGATAAGACACCACACTGATGAAAATATTACAACAATAACAACATTAACTTAAAACAAAAAACAGCTACATTTGGAATTTCATCTCATCAGAGGTGTATTAAAAATACATAACAAGAATGCATTGAAGACTTTTTTATGTGGTAGCACACATTTGAAAACATTTTATGTACTCAGTTTTGATCACTGACAGTAGTTTCTACAAAAGTACATGGGGCTTACTAAGTGATATAGATTAGATTTTGACAAGCCGTTTTAATTTTTTTAACATAATGTATCAAAACTATATTTGATCTGTATTCTAATTTTATCATTATATAATTGTTTTTTCACTGTGCTTTCATGTTTCCAGGAAAGACAAGGAGCTTATCTCTGCTTTAGTGAAGAAGACAATCACTTATGTCAACCTCATAGGTTCTCCTTCTATCTCTCCTTCAAGCGGAATATACTGTACACAGTGCGCTCTGTAAAAAGCATCCATTAAATGATACAAATAGCAACTGTAATTTTGAGTAAGAGTTGAAGCTATATAAATAAAGTATGATGACTTTTTACAGAGACCTATAGATCCTATTTTCTGGAGCCCTGGTACATGAAAGGGAAAAAAATAATTATGAAAATTAGATATCTCTCATATTCCCAGATGGGTCAGGCTTGTTTTGAATTTTTTGTATGCACTGCTTGATACTAATTAACTTACATATTTTAATAAAAACTCTGTTTTGTGTTCACTGCAGAACCTGTTTTTATTTTTTATTTATATTTTTCTATTCTATTTTTCTGTTTCACAGATGGAAAACCTATGGCAATCATATGCCTGCTAATCTCAGCAGGACATGGAATAATTGAGGAACTCCTAAAACAGGGCTTTTTTATCTTTGAAGAGAAAATATTCAAAGCTGAGCATCTGAAACATTTGCAAAGTGATGACCAGTGGAAGGTTAGATACTTTTATTTGACAGTGATTGTATGACTATCTATTGTCATCTTCTATAGTTTTTTTTCTCAGATTAGCATTACATCATAGCACGAACAACTGACAGCTCATATAGCTAGATCTATAAATAGCTGGTTACTGGATAGTTTTAAAAACTTGGCTTAACTTGGAAATACAGCAATGCTGTAGTTCCATAAGAGGAAAAGACTCCTGGTGGAGGCCATGCGCATCACTAGCATAGCACATTTTTATGTTCTTTTTTTATGTGTTCAGTGGAAGAAAAGTTTCACGTAAACTTTTGTGTGCCATTGTCTCCTCTTTTTTTGACGTTGCTTCAGATATCCCCCAAAAATATTTCCTAATATTTCTGTGCCAATTTTAAAGATATAGCCTTTTTTCTTCTTAGTTATGAAACAAAGTAATCAATAGATAACAATTCTGTATTGGTAGAAATGTCTGTAAAATTCTATTTTATCTACTTTGTTTGTATCCGGTGTGTTTTATGTCTCTTACAAATCAGTAAACTCTATGCCATGATGCCCTTTTCTCACCATCTTCTTGTTACCAGGAGATGCTGAAGGCCTGGTTCAAAAATGTCCAGAAAAAAGCTGTAGATGCAGCAGACTTTAAAGTGGTAAGTACAGAAATGTAAATGGTTGATTTTGGGTCTACTGTACTGAACTGAAGTCAGTTTTTATCATTCCCGCACAATGTCTGAGTTTCTTACAGTGTGGCACCATGTCAGGGCCAGAAATGCACATGAACAGAAACTAAACATCTACATTTGAGTACTTCTGTTAGCAGCTTTGCCACACTGTAGTTTTAATACAGATAACTAACTATAAAGTAATTAATATGTAATTTATACACTCAGACCAGCGCAACACACTAACACACCACCACATCAGTGTTACTGCAGTCCCGAGAATGATCCACCACCCTAATAGTACCTGCTCTGTAAGGGTCCATGAGGGTCCTGATCACTGAAGAACAGGGTAAAAGGGAGCTAACAAAGTATCAGAGAAACAGATGGACTACAGTCTGTAACTGTAGAACTACAAAGTGCAGCTATATAATAAGTGGAGCTGATAAAAAGGACGATGAGCATAGAAACAAGGAGGTGGTCATAATGTTATGCCTGATCGGTGTATATTTATATTTACAAAAAAAGTGCATTTCCCAAGGAAACCATAAAATAAAAGGAAATACTACAATATTAGAAAGTGTTTAGTTAGGTTAGTTCACTTTGAAGCAATGGTTTTTACTGATATATTTCCTCTAATTATATTTTCACTAATTAGAATTAAAATAATTACAGCCTATCACACTGAGTTACAGAATGACAGAGAACAATTTAATTTTCTACAAGAAAGAAAAATCAATAGCACTGGGCAAAGAAGAGCTTCTAGATTAAAACTGGTATCCGAGTGTTGTCTGTTAATTCCTTTCCTTATTTCATTTGATTGTGGGTGTAATTATTTTACAAATGGAATACTACACATTTAGCATTTTATTCTCACAAGTTTATATATAATCACAGGATCAATGTGATGTATTTCAAACTTTATAAAAAAAAATTTGTAATTAAAAGAATTCAATCTTGTGTTTCTGTAGGTCTCATACACCCTGCCTAGCCGACCTGATTTTGTTAATGTCATGCTCTTCTGTAAGGGACTGCACAAAGAGGAGACTGAGAAATTCTGGACAAAGTGTGAGATTCCAGGAGATCAGCAAGAGGCTCCACCCTCCAAAAGACCAAAAAAAACAGAAAACTGAGACATAGTGAAAAACTAGGAGTCTTACCACTAAACCAGGGCTACTGAATGAATGCAACAATATGCAACTATATATATTATTTTTTTTGTGTACTAACGTTATAATTAGCTATTTATGTTAAATCCTATGGCAAGGTCGTGCCATTTTATCTGAAGGGTGTTTGTTGTTTTTTAGATGTGTTTAGAAACAGTTAAATCTTTTGTATAATAAAGAAGTACTGACATTTTGGAAGAAGCTGAGTTCTCTAACAGAGATAGCTTGAGACAAGTGGGCAGGAAAATGCCTATAACACCAGCATTAAGTGCTATTCTTATATCTAAGATCATAGAAAAGACTTCAGATGTGTGACATATTACCAAACATTTGTAACATTTTTGGATTACACAACAGCCCACAACAAAGTAGAGTGATTAGACTGGTTAGCTTTTAAGTACAAGCAGGGAAATTAAATGTTTAGTTTGTCATTTGTGATGTTTTGGGTCTAATTTTCCTGATGGTGGAGAAATGAAGCACATTGCTAAATATCTGTGATTCATACCAAATTAGAATTTTCATTGGTGTCTTAGTTTTATGTAACAAAGTAACCGCTCTGTCTGTCTTTGCTACAGGTATCTTATCATCTAGTTACTGACTTTTATTGTCTCTATTCCATTTAATCAATTCAACTGTAACACTGCTTGTTGCAAAGTGCCTTCCAGAGTTATTAGAACCCAGGATGTTTTAAGCTCAGCTAACTAATGTTACTTTATATAATGATTTATTTCCTTTATTCTGTTGTTACAATTACAATTATATGCTTACTAGATGAAGTAGCTGGAAAATTGGTATTTTATAGGTTTATTTCTATATATGAGAATTATTACTTTATGTATGTGTTCAGTCATTTATGTAGTGATTCACAATAATCTGCTTTATAATTCTGCTTTAACTGACCAAAGTTTAGATACAGCACTGAAAATATTGAGATTTGATTTGTCTGGAACACGTCTTCAGTTTTGATTAACTTTAAAATTGGGCCACTGCTGTAACAGCATTCAGTCTCTGTAACATTCTTATGATTTATATCTATTTCAGCGAAAACATCTCAGATTTGTCTACAGAAACATGACTATGTGAATGGGTTTGTTTAGATCTATAATTAAATAAACATGCCAAATGCCTGTATGTATTTGAGCTTTTTATTTTGTTTCAGAAGTTTCAGTGTCTAGGGTGTCTGCACTGTGAAACAACGATATAACAAAAATCATACTCTCCAGTCTCTCTATTATGGAAGTATAACTCATAACCCATCTCTTACACAGTGCAGCTTCAACCTAAATAAATAAATAAATGATGAAATGTGGCCTTTTCTAAAAGGCATATATTATTTGTTTTTTCCAATATGTTAAACTTAGTAAATATATATAAAATGTGCACTAAACATATTTAAGCTTAGGTGTTCCCTGTAGAAGATGTGGTAACTTATTTTTACTTAGAAAATTAACAAGACGTGTAATTAGACAGAGAGAGACCTTTAAAACTATATGCCTGGAGTCAGTTTTTTTTTTAGACTTTTCCAAAACCTATAGTCTTTAACATGCACTGGAAAAATGAAAAAAACAGGGTCTTAAGAGGGTAATTACTATTTGTACAGCAAGATCATGTTGCACCTGTCAAAATTGCCAAAAACAAGCCTGTTGTTAACTTACTGATGACACATAAGATACCATGGCTGATAAGTGTCCCAAAAAAGTCCAAATAAGCATGTAAATGTGTGTTACATTACAAGCAGTACATGCAGTAAAAACTGAAAAACAGTTCAGTTATGCTTATTCGCCGAATATCTCATTTTAAGTTGAACAGCAAACATGATATAGTTAACAGTTTTTTGTTTTGAGCCAACGGCTTTCACATTTTATGTTGTGCTGAAATTAATTTTTTAATTCCAGAACATTTCTGAACATTGATTTTTTTATATCGTGGCTCAGGGATCGTAAATCACTTCTTAGACCACTTATAGCAACAAACAACCCTGACTTTACTGGAAACACCTACCTTGTACTTCCACTCACTGGCCACTTTATTAGAAACACCTACCTTGTACTTCCACTCACTGGCCACTTTATTAGAAACACCTACCTTGTACTTCCACTAACTGGCCACTTCATTAGAAACACTTACTTTGTACTTCCACTCACTGGCCACTTTATTAGAAACACTTACCTTGTACTTCCACTCACTGGCCATTTCATTAGAAACACTTACTTTGTACTTCCACTCACTGGCCACTTTATTAGAAACACTTACCTTGTACTTCCACTCACTGGCCACTTTATTAGAAACACTTACCTTGTGCTTCCAATCACTGGCCACTTTATTAGAAACACTTACCTTGTGCTTCCACTCACTGGCCACTTTATTAGAAACACTTACCTTGTACTTCCACTCACTGGCCACTTTATTAGAAACACCTACCTTGTGCTTCCACTCACTGGCCACTTTATTAGAAACACTTACCTTGTACTTCCACTCACTGGCCACTTTATTAGAAACACTTACCTTGTACTTCCAATCACTGGCCACTTCATTAGAAACACTTACCTTGTACTTCCAATCACTGGCCACTTTATTAGAAACACTTACCATGTACTTCCACTCACTGGCCACTTCATTAGAAACACCCACCTTGTATCTCCTCTCTGTCCACTTTACAAACTCCATTTACCTTACAGGTCCACTATATCGTTGTACAGATAGTAGTTCACTTGTTGCTGCACAATTTATCATCCTACACTACAAAATTGTTGTTGTCCAGATATTATTTGTGTGGTAATCAAATCTCAGCAAGCCAGTCACACTGATATGGTAGTCTGTGTGCTAGTTACATCTGTGACATTGCCAGGTCCACCACCCAAACATATCCAGACAAAAGCAGGTCACTGGTCATAAACTGTAAATACATAAAAAAAATACTAAATACATTTTTAAAAAAAGGGTATTTTGACTGTAATAGTTAATAGCAATTATCCTGCCTATATTTGTTTCTTTCCTTAAAATAAAACCATCTACAGTACATTGTACGCAAATTGAATTATTAAAACAGGAACTACTGCACAATAATAGCAAGTTAATCAATTACATTGAAATATTTTTAATTATTAATATATTTTAAATAAATATGAACTATATTAATCTGGATGTAACATTTTAATGGCATTTGACATCAATTATAACGTTAATAAACTAAACATATTTCTGTTTCTTATTAAAATTGCTGCACATTTTTACGATTTTACAACAAAAAACATCATTTTTAACACTTTTCACTCACAGGTTTCTCTCAGTCCCCGCAGCTGCTGCCGCCGCTCAGCCGACTCTGCTGTGGTGGGCTTCCTCTCGCGCGGGAAAATCAGTCCCAACGGCTGGGATGCTAATCCAGATGTACATCTCAGTAAAATGACCCAGTTATACCAGATTTAACAGAAAATAACCAGTAGATAGGCGTCTTATAAAGCGGACAGTGAGCGTAAAACTCTTATACAAAGCAAATCTCAGAAAAATTTATCCACACAAACTCAGTTTTTCTGTGGACTATGTAACCTAGTTTAGCTCCTAGCTAACATGTAGGCTAACGTTACACACAACGTCCCGATTAACCGAACTTCAGCTCACTGCTTCACTCACCGTCATTTAGAAAGAGCTACTGCAACACCGTAAAACGACACACTTCTCCACCCTGAATTATTTACAATCAAACCGTTTTTAGTAAAACTGTCTTTACAGAATTGGCGGAGCAGCCTGGACGCCTGTGAGATTCTCTGTGGCTTGCTTGGCTATTAGATGAAGTGTTTTTTCCCCACCCGTATTACGACAGATCCGGCGATATGAGGAACGCTGCGTATATGAAATTCTAGCCAATCATAGCGCAGGATGGAGAAAACTAGCCAATCGTAATGCAGGAGGCGGGATTTATCGGAATACGAGTGGGTGAAAATAGAAAATAACGTTTTTTCGGGCGCGCAGTCGTTGGCATGGAAACTGACCGAAGAACCCCGAGGAAATCCTCCACCAGCGTAAAATAGTGCCAACAAAAACACAGTAAAAGTGATGGTTTCTAAACGATTTCCTGTCATAAATGCTTTGAGAACAACCCAGAAATGCCTTCTGTATAACTGGGACACTGATGTTTTGGAAGCAACGTGTTTGGAGGATGTAAAAATCTTTCTACGTCTGTAAAAGCCTCAGATTCAGGCGAAGCAAGACGTCGAAAAAAATGTGCTAACCAGTCGTCTGCAGGCTCCTTTAAGGGAATGTAAAACTTTCTAAATCCTCTTCAAATGTAATTTAAGAGCAAATTTGCAGTAACAATCTTTATTTATATCTCAAAGTTTACAAAAACACTCTTCAGAGTCCTTGTATCTCTGTAAATCTCTAATGTTAGGCCCCTGCATCACCACAGCGACCCAACATAATTCAATGCAAAATGTGATGTCATGTTTTCTAACACAGAGAGGTACTATCTAAAACCTAAATCTAGAACCTTGTCGGTTTTCAGTGGGGGCTCGAGCTAGTTGCTTATAGGGCCCTCATGCACAATTCAAAAATGTTAAAACTTCATAAACCTACCTACTAAAACAAGAACTTGTGATTATTGGAAATGAAATAAAATTCATTTTTTAATCAATATCAGTGGGTGAACAATTCTTTACTTGTCAGTTAATAGATCATCCATTAATTTCCGTCCAAATAAATCTCACAAATCACACTCGGCGTGAAAAGGCCCTAAGAGTGTGACATAAACACTGTTCAAATTTGTGTCAGGTTTTGTGACATCACAAAGCAGATTAATTAAAAACTGACTGTTTTTGCAGTTTCCTTATATGGACTGCATGGACTGAGGAGTGAATGGTATGTTTTGGAAATTTAGCAGTATTTATGTACTTCATTAAACTGTTTTATTTCTTTTCCTCCTGTCTGCAAAAAGCCCAGCACATGGATTTGGCCCAAGCCCGTTTTGAATAACTGCCCAGATCCAGCCTGAGTCAATCGGGG
This sequence comes from Pygocentrus nattereri, assembly GCF_015220715.1. NCBI lineage: Eukaryota > Metazoa > Chordata > Actinopteri > Characiformes > Serrasalmidae > Pygocentrus > Pygocentrus nattereri. The sequence goes on from NC_051230.1 coordinate 31,279,953, forward strand.
CGGGTCCATTCTATGGATCCGGACCATATCTTTAAATGACACTGGGCCAGTACAGGCCCAATTCTGGTCATTTTGTTTTTGACATAGTTTGGGCCAGTTTACCAGACCCAGTCTGGTTCCAGATCCAAGCCTAAACTTAGGTTAAAAGACTTTGAATAGTGCTTTGCCATTAGCCGGTCCAAGATTAGGCTTAATCCATGCCTAGGAAACTGGCTCAGTAGTATTTATTAAGGTCTTTCTTATGTGTACAAAAATCAAGAATACAACTCTTGTAATTCGCCCTTCTTACCACTCTGGTTTTGAGGTGCTAATTGTGGTGGCCAGGGCTTGCCAGTGCCACCCTAGAATTAAGCATGGCTACCTTGCTGGTCACCCCAGTTATGGGGTGCTAACTGGGGTGGCGAGGAGTTGCCAGTGCCACCCTAGAATTAAGCATGGCCACCTTGCTGGTCACCCCAGTTATGGGGTGCTAACTGGGGTGGCCAGGAGTTGCCAGTGCCACCCTAGAATTAAGCATGGCCACCTTGCTGGTCACCTCAGTTATGGGGTGCTAACTGGGGTGGCCAGGAGTTGCCAGTGCCACCCTAGAATTAAGCATGGCCACCTTGCTGGTCACCCCAGCTATGGGGTGCTAACTGGGGTGGCCAGGAGTTGCCAGTGCCACCCTAGAATTAAGCATGGCCACCTTTCTGGTCACCCCAGTTATTGGGTGCTCATTGTTTTCTTGTTACAGTTGAATACATGCAGGTGTAGTATGTTACATTACACAGTGCTATCTGGTTAGCTTTCCTATCATTATAACCTGTAGTGAGAAAAGCCTAAATTAATAACTTCAGGGTCCCAGATTCCCAGGTTCGCAGATTTTCTCAGCCATATTTGGCTGCATGATCATAATTCCAATAGCTCCTCTGCTGCTCAGTCAAATCAAATGACTTTGTATTGTGTGAATGCTTCCCCTGAAGGCCAGGCTGAAAGCCTTGGCAGAGGCAGAGCAGGAGATTTCAAAAAGGGTCCAGAGGAAAGAATGACAGCACAATGAAGTCATTGACTACAGAAACTTGGTGGTGATCGGAACCAGACAGCGGAAGAGCTTATCCATCCATCCATCCATCCATTTTCTAAGCCGCTTCTCCGTCAGGGTCGCGGGGGGATGCTGGAGCCTATCCCAGCAGTCTTCGGGCGGGCGGAAGAGCTTAATGTCTCTAAAAGCTCCCTCGCAGAAAGTTATTGCATTAAATGGTTATGAATGCATTGCCTGAGACGTTGTTTTACGGTAGGTTTGAGAAGGTTTCTTATTTTTTAAAACACCTGCATGTTGGAGGGTACATGCAGATAGCACTGTGTAAGGAAACCAACAAGACCTGCATGTATTCAACTGTAAAGAAAACCATGAGCATCCCATAACTGGGGTGACCAGAAAGGTGGCCATGCTTAATTCTAGGATGGCACTGACCACCCCAATTAGCACCTCATAACTGGAGTGGCAAGAGGGGCGAATTACAAGATTTTTAGGCTTGATTTTTTGCTGTTTTCACATTTGAGGCCTTAATAAATACTACTGGGCCAGTGACATGGATTAAGCCTAGTCTTGGATCGGCTAATGGCAAAGCACCACTGAAAGTCTTTTAAGCTAAGTTTAGGCTTGACCCATTCTTTCATGGACATATTGGACACACAATGGACATATTACATATATGATATATACACTTATTGACTTTATGTTTGATATATACACTCACTGTTTGGAATATATAACCACTGGTGCTCTCACTCAATGTCTGGGATGAAATTAAAAATGGTGTTAATTGTGTTAAAACTGAAAAAATCAATTGATTTTCATGTTGATGAAAAAAAAACAATGTTACTGTATCATTGAAAGTAATAGATTCATTCTGATGAAGATTATTTTGTCCTTTGATACAGCGTTGACAAACTGCACTGCTTTTGAAGTGGAGAAAATCTTTCTTGAGGGTCAAATTTGAGTAAATAAGACAGATATGGTGATTCACATTTACTTACCTTTGTTTGGTAGTCATAGTAATTATACTTTTGAGTGTTAATCCCTTCAGAAAGCTAAGAGAAATAAACTGGCATATCTGAAAAACGGCCTGGTCCTAATGATGCTGTTCGCACAGAAGGTCCAGCAAACCAGTGAAGGTTCATCATAAGAGGCTAACACTTCACCTGCTCATTCAGAGTGAACTCTGGCAAAACACAACCTTAGATCCCTCCAAAGTAAGATGGAAGAACAGTTTTGTATCTTCTAAAGTGTGGTGAGGTCGGAGAGTTTCTTAAACTCTGAAAGCGTGATGGAATTTATGGCATTCAAGGCCTCAATTTCTGTCGAGTGAATGAAGAAGAGCCTTTCAAAAACAACATCGTTCTTTTTTGTCTTCAGCAAAGATCAAGGCGGTAAGTCATACTGCCGGTGAACTACAACATTCCTCACTCGAACGCTGGGCTGGCATCCCTCTTTCAGCCAGGCTTTTGAAGGAAGACACAATTCTATCATTTTTTTCCTTTTGGATGAGACAATAAATCAATATGTTTTTGACATTTACTTCATGGCAGAAGTTTGCAGTCCATTACAGCTAGCAGAGAGAGATTTTGAGGTAAAGGGTGTAAAATATAGAGCTGAAGGAGGATCTAAGGTAAAGTGTTTACTCTAGTAGATGAATCACTGATATAAAAGACACTACAACACTTTCTTTGACATGTCAGTGCTTCCAAAGAGAGCTCAGAACAGGCTACAGATACACAGCCCCCTATTTTTAGGGGCCTAAAAGTAATTCGACAAAGTCATTTTTGATACCTCTGACTGCCGGAAGTTTGGAACCCATAGACGTTACCAGATGCTGCATTTCTTACAAGCCTTTACCGCAACTGTCTTCAGTTCCTGCTTGTTCTTGGTTCATTTTACCTGCAGTTCTGCCTTCGGTAAGTAAAATGCATGCTTGATTGGACTGAGGGCAGGTGATTGACCTGGCCATTGAAGAACAATCCACACTATTGTCTTTAAAAAGTCTTGAGTTGCTTTTGCAATATATTTATATACATCCAGCTGGACTGTGTAGCACCATCCAATGAGTTTAACGCATTTGCCTGAATCTGAAAAGATGTATTAAAAGAAATATAGTCCTATATATTTAATTTTTCTGTCTGCAGTCACTGAATGAACTCAAGTGAGCAGGTTCCACTGGCTGCCGCACACGCCAACGCTGTAACACTACCTCCACCATGTTCAACAAAGGAGGTGATATGTTCTGGGTCGTAAGCAATTCTTTCTCTTCTCCATACTTTTCTCTTTCCAGTTAATATTTGGCTCATCTGTACATAAGACTTTTTTAGATGTTTTTTGGCACCTTCCTGGAGGGTGTTTTTAATCTGGCCAGCTGTTGTGAAGGGGCTTTTCTTTACCAGATAGTCTTCTGGATATTTCGGTGAGTCTGGGTGTGTTCTTACCTTTGAGCAATATACTAAATTGTTGATTTTGGCCACACCTATCATTTTTTTCTGTGTTTCTGATGAGGTTGTTTTGATTTTTCAGCATAATGATGGCATCAAAATGATTTGGACTTCATACTGAGAGTTTGCAAAAATGCCACAGATCGACGTTTATTTGCTTACTTGTAAGTGAAATAATGAGGAAATAACATACACCTGGCCATGGAACAGCTGAGTAGCTGATTGTATATTACTTGCCCCCAGAAATGGGGGGTTATATATGAATACCCTCAAAATATATACCCTCAAATCAAAGCTGAAGGTCTGCATTTTGAGGTCATTATTTTGTTTCAGCTCCATTATGCTGTGTTACACAGCTAAACAGTATAACAGTAACATTGTCAACTTCCAAATATGTACAGCGGTTCTCAAAACGATCCTCAGGGACCATCTGAACCGTCTGCGAAACCACTGCACTAATTAACATTGAACGTTTTATTCCATAAAATCTACGCAAGTAAAGTGTGAAGATAAATTTGAGCTGAATTTTATCAGTGCTTTTTCAGCACGGCATCGTATGTGCTATAGCTGCACTGTGTACTATCTGCTACCCACCACTAGAGACCCTCTTCAGGGACAGCACAGAGCTTCTTGTCCAGCATGTGGCAGCCTTTAGCTGGTTGCAGTAGTCTTTCTATGCATCCTTCATTGGACTAAACAATTACACACTCTGGATACTTGTCCTGCACTGCTCTCTGGTGGATCATAGAGCTCAGATAAAGCTGATTTTCGTATTGATAATTCAAATATATTAACGCTTTCCTGGCTTTTTGAATATTCAAACATTCTGACCACAAGCCTTTCTATAAAACAAAGTTGAGGCAGGGAAACTACCACCTAGACTTTTGCTAAACCGTTTAAGAAAAGTCCAAAAGTTGCGAGTCTTCAATCTGTGCAAGTAAAACATGGGAAAATATTTCATATATGCATGTTTGTGAATGTTTTCTGATAAAAACAGAAGAATGTTTTCTAACACTTGGCAAAGGTCAAAGTCGCTCGCTCTAAAAGCCCAAAAATCCAGCTCAAAGAGATGTTTCATTTCGGAATGGATGCATCTTGGTTTCCGTTCATTTAAACCAACTACTAGGCAATTATGCACAAAGTTTCCATGTGGAAACTCCAGACAAAAGGCAGCATTCAGACTCGGAGTGTTCCGATGTTACTTAACAGCTGCTGCTGATTTCTGAACGGATGCTGTTTTGCTCACTGAACTGACTGAGGTGAATGGCACTAAGCTTTAGCCCTGTACTGGGTGTTAGCCACAGTAACCTATGTTGCGGAATAGCATTCAGTCTCTTATACAGGTCCAAACTCGCTGACTGTACTGTTTTGCATACATGTATTCAGATGTGTCCACACAGTGCCCTCCAGAATTACTGGCACCCTTGGTAAAGAGCGAAGAAATCTGTCTTTTACTGAGGGAAAAGTTATCGATGTATAAGGGACAACACACTTTTGTAATCATTTCTGTAATAAAGCCGGTGTTAATCATAATATAGCACTGATACACACACCGTTTTACCCTGTTCTTTAAAAGTTAGACCCCCCACAGGATCCACACATACCACAAAACACTGATGTGGTGGTGGTGGTGTGTTAGTGTGTGTTGCCCTGGTAGTGGATCAGACACAGCAGAGCTGCTGGAGTTTTAAACACCTCAGCTGGACTGAGAAACACAAACACTCAGCCAGCAGCGTCCTGTGACCACTGATGAAGGACTAGAGGATGACCGACACAAACTGTGCAGCAGCAGATGAGCTGTCGTCTCTGACTTTACATCTACAAGGTGGACCAATGAGGTAGGCGTGTCTAATAGAGTGGACAGTGAGTGCAGAGCAGCACTATTGTGTCTGATCCACTCGTGCCAGCGCAACACACGCTAACACACCACCACATCAGTGTTACTGCAGTCCTGAGAATGATCTACCACTCAAATATACTCTGTGGTGGTCCTGTGGGGGTCCTGACCACTCAAGAACAGAGGATGAGAGAAACAGATGGACTACAGTCTGGAACTGTAGAACTACAAAGTGCTCCTCTATGGTCAGTGGAGCTGTGTGAGGTGGGACTGTGTGTAGAAGGCTGGGTGGTGCCGCCTGAGGGGTCGCAGTGTTACAGTGTGAAGTTGGAGCTCCTCCTTAAAACCCACTAACACACACACACACACACACACACAGAGCGGACGGAGTCTCCCAGCTGAGCTGCTGCGATGCGCTCCGGCCTGAGAGCCTGACCAGCTTTCATGTTGTGGATTATGCGGATGAACTGGACTCTGCTGACGTGCGTCCTCGTGGCCTGCTCGTTGCCCGCGCGCCACCTCGGTGAAGCGCGGCCACAGAGACGTCTCGCACGCGACCGGGCGCGCGCCCGAGCCGCGGGCGCCTGCTCGGGCGCGTGCGAGCCGTCCGTCTGCCCGCGCGCGCCGGACTCCTGCTACTTCGGCGTGGTGAAGGACCCCTGCACGTGCTGCCCGGTGTGCGCGGCCGGCGAGGGCGAGGCGTGCGACGACGAGCGCGCGCTCTGCGGTGAGGGTCTGAGGTGCGCGCGCGACGCGGCCGGACGCTCCGAGTGCGCGTGCACCGAGCAGGGGGAGGTGTGCGGCAGCGACGGCAGGACGTACCCGAGCGCGTGCCGCCTGAAGGCCGAGAACAGGAGGGCCGAGCTCAGCCGCGCGCCGCCCGTTCTGCTCATTCAGAGAGGCGCGTGCGGGACCGGTGAGTGTTGGGTTAACCGTCTGAGTGACCACGCTGACCATGCCAGCTCACCTCTGTTCAGCATTAAAACGCGGTAAAAGCAGCTTAACTGGTTTATTCCGCTCCGATACAGTCTCTGAATATAATAACAGCTACATATATGAACCAAAGCGTCACAGCGTGCAGGCCTATGCGGTAACTGGACACTGTAACTGTCCTACATGCATTGTTCGTTGTCCATATTCAACACAACAGGCAATAACTAAACAGTCCATGTGTTCAACCTTCTGATTCAACTCTGAAGGAGCTAATCCAACACTATAAACCTGAGTTTACCACTGAGGGAATTAATCCAACACTATAAACCTGAGTTTACCACTGAGGGAGCTAATCCAACACTATAAACCTGAATTTACCACTGAAGGAACTAATCCAACACTATAAACCTGAGTTTACCACTGAAGGAACTGATCCAACACTATAAACCTGAGTTTACCACTGAAGGAATTAATCCAACACTATAAACCTGAGTTTACCACTGAAGGAACTGATCCAACACTATAAACCTGAGTTTACCACTGAAGGAACTAGTCCAACACTATAAACCTGAGTTTACCACTGAAGGAACTGATCCAACACTATAAGCCTGAGTTTACCACTGAAGGAACTGATCCAACACTATAAGCCTGAGTTTACCACTGAAGGAACTGATCCAACACTATAAGCCTGAGTTTACCACTGAAGGAATTAATCCAACACTATAAACCTGAGTTTACCACTGAAGGAACTAGTCCAACACTATAAACCTGAGTTTACCACTGAAGGAACTGATCCAACACTATAAGCCTGAGTTTACCACTGAAGGAATTAATCCAACACTATAAACCTGAGTTTACCACTGAAGGAACTAGTCCAACACTATAAACCTGAGTTTACCACTGAAGGAACTAGTCCAACAATATAAACCTGAGTTTACCACTGAAGGAGCTAATCCAACAGAATAGGTGCTATTCCAGCACCTTTCTTCAACAGTGTTGTTGCTACTGAACCTTCAAATTCAGTGCTGAAGGTGCTAATTCAACCCTCTATGCACTAACTCTACACTATAGGCAATAATTTGACACCATAGGTCTCAATTTAATACTGAAGTAGCTAATCTAACAGCATAATTAACTTTGTTCAGGACTGTTGTTGAACCCAATTCAGTGCTGAAGGTGCTAATTCAACTCTCCACGTGCTAACTTTACACTGTAGGTAGTAATTTGATACCATAGGTTCTAATTCAACGCAGTAAGCCTGAGTTTACCACTGAAGGAGCTGATCCAACAGCATAGGTGTTATTCAAATTGTTATTGAACCTTCAAATTCAATGCCAAAGGTGCTAATTCAAGTCTCTAACTCTACACTGCAGTTGCTCATTTGGCATGTTAGGTCCGAATTCAACATCTTTGTCCAACAATGTAGTTGCTGTTCAACCTTCTAATTCAATGAAGGTGCTAATTCAACTCACGGTATGGTGGCTCTACATTGTAGGTGCTAATTTGACACTGTAGGTCCAAATTTACGACTGAAGGAGCTAATCCAGTAGTATATATGTGCTAATTTAACACCCTTGGTCAGCACAGTGGTTGTTATTGAACCTTCTAATTCAATAGTGAAGGTGCTAAATCAACTCTGTGTGCTAACTCTACATTGTAGGTGCCTATTTGACCCTGGATGTCCAAATTCAACACTGAAGTAATAAAAAAACGAATCCAACAGAATAGGTGCTACTTCAACACTCTTGTTCAGCACTGTAGTTGTTATTGAAACTTCTAGTTCAATGCTGAAGGTGCTAACTCAACCCTCCATAAGCTAACTCTACACTGTAGGTCTGAATTTACCCCTGAAGGAGCTAATCTTGTAGTGTAGGTGCTACTTCAACACTCTTGTTCAGCACTGTAGTTGTTATTGAAACTTCTAGTTCAATGCTGAAGGTGCTAACTCAACCCTCCATAAGCTAACTCTACACTGTAAGTCTGAATTTACCCCTGAAGGAGCTAATCTTGTAGTGTAGGTGGTAGTTCAACACCCTTGTTCAGCACTGTAGTTGTTTTTGAACCTTCTAATTCAATGCTGAATATTCTAATTCAACTCTCTATATGCTAATTTGACACTGTAGGTGCTAAGTCAACACTCAAAGCCCTAATTTAACATTGTAGGTGATAGTCCAAGGTCATTATTAGCAACCATTTTTCACTACGTGTGCTAATTCAACACCATGTTCCTTAATTCAGTGTTGTTGGGACTAAATCAACATCATAGGCATTCATTCAACATCAGGGGCCCTATTTAATCTGGTCCATGTGCTGATTCAAACCTGTAGGACCTAATTTGCTGTAGATGGTAATCTTACAACTGAAGTGCGAATTTAACAATGTAGGCACTAATTATGTGTGCTAATTCATAATTCAAATTCTTCCACACTTTTCTGCGATTAATACAGCCCGAACTGCGTAACGTACAGACTCCGTTCAAACTGCGTTTCAAAGGTCTCGGTGCTGTGACTTGTGCTATGTATTGTTGGAGTCAATTGGATTGGTAGTTTTTAATAAAATTAAGTTTAAAAATTAAAAACCTCCCATAAGAATGAACGGCAGAATGTTCAGAACTTCAAATTCTAACTGGCATCGATGACATCACAGCAGGCCACTCAGTCTCACAGACGTAGCTGATCACGCAGGGAATCTGCTTTAAAATCCTTAAACTTTCACCTAGAAACTCCATTTCAGTGTTAAATGATAGAGAAACTTGTCCTTTCTGAAACCTCAAAATATCTCACCATTTTAACGATTAGCTTTAGAGTTATGAGCATTTGTTTGGCACTAGGCACAGAAAACTGCCCCATTCACTCCCATGTAAATTTCTCAAAATCAGAATTTGAAGATTTTTAACTTGTCATAACACAGACATTTTCTTCTCGATACACACAACATTACACCAAAATAATCCTCAAGGGGTCTTATCTCACACCATCTATCTGGTTTATTGATAGAGTGAACATTTCCTGAGTTATGACTGTTTGTTCAGAGGGTGCAAATCAGACTGAAACAAGGCTTCTCCACTAAGAGCTGCATAATAACAGTGACAGTTAATTTGACAGTTCATTCCCCCCCCCAACACATACATCTCTCCCTCTCACACACACCTCACACACACCTCACACACACCACACAGACACACACACACACAAACACACAAACACTACACAGACACACACACATACACAGTCACACACACACCACACACAAACACACAAACACTACACAGACACACACACACCACACAGACACACACACACAGACAGACACACATACCTAAGAAGGTGTTGTTCACCTACACAGAGACACACACGAACACACTCACGCGCTTTTCAAGCACCCTTGCAGTTCCTTCAGGAAATGCACATCTAGTTTACAGTTATTATACTGTTAGTGTTAAATTGATGCTCCATGCAGGTGTTAATTCAATACTGTATTGTTTCAGCACTGCATGTCATTCATTCATGACAGGAAATGTAGCTATACACTGAAACAAAAGTCATATTTTTTATGCATCAACTAATTTACATAATAATTGCAACTGCTGTGGAGATGTGTTGCTGCAACACAACACGCTAGACTTATTTAATAATAATGCCTCAATAAGCTCAGAGGAATATCAGCCATTTTTTGACCCCGGCCTCACAGTAAATTACGCGAAATATGCATCACAGTTATGAGCTGTCAGAGCGTGAGGACGAACCCTGTGGAACTAATGCTGAATGATGTTGTGGGAGGAGGAAAGGTAATCTATCTGCTCGATGTCTCTGCAGCTTCACTGTTTTATAGAAGCCACACTTTTACATGAGCCAGGACAATAAGAGACTGAGCATGAGGTCCTGAAAGAGTCAGAAATTGGAGGTGGCAATAAATAAAGCTATAAATCAATCAATAAATAAATCAACAAGTCATTTCACCTCAATTTATTGAAGTCACAAGCAAGGTGGCACAACCCAAACATTGTTGTCTTCATGCTTTCATAGAAAGTAATTGAAAAACCCAATAAAAAACAGAGGTCACTGTATGTCACTAACATGACTTTCTAACTTTTTATACGCAACAAGTTTAAGATCATAAGTTATACTAATAATTGTTAATTTATGTAATTGTTTTTTCTATAATTTTATTCTGGAGAATCATTTGAGGTTATTATTTGTAGAGATCAATTATATGAAATTTTTATAACTAATTTAATTCCTGATATTACCTTTATCAGAGCTTCTTTTCATATATAAATTTTATTATAACTATATTTTAATATTAACATATTTTAATTTAATTATTCATTCTGGATATTAATTGTATTAGAAATTCATTCTAGATATCAGCTTTATTAATTCTGGGTGTTAATTTTAGGTTAGTAATTCTAGACATTAATTATATAAATTATTATTTGTGGGTATTATTAATTTAATTATTGATATTACCTATAGTAGAGCTTCAATTCATTCAGTACTTTTAATTTTATTGTATTTTGATTATATTGTAACATCTGGATATTAATTTCGTTAGAACTTCATTCTGGATATCAATTCATGGTTAATGCAATTGCAGTTTAATTCTACAAATTAATTATTTGGCCATTAATTCCTGATATTAATTTTATTGTAATTTCTTTACTGATAAAGATAAAAGTTCATTAGAATCATTCGAAATATCAATCTTATTCTGACTTACTTCTGGATGAAAATTTTATTAGGACTTTATTTTGGATGTTAAGGTTATTGTAACTTTATCCTTAATATTAATTTTATTAGAAATTCAATTTGGATATCAGATAAATTATAGCTTAATTTTAAATAATACTTCCTTTAGAATTTTATTCTGGATATTAATTTTATTTTGATTTAATTTTGTATGTACATTGTATTCAGATTTCATTGTGGATATTCATTTTTATTAGAATTTACATCAGGATAATAATTTTTTAGAACTACATTCTCAATATTAAATTCAGTTGTACTTTATTCTGAATTATATATTTACATTTTTTGTATAATTACATTCCTGAATATAAATTCATTCTAGATTTTTTTTTTTACAAAATCGTTCTAGATATACATTTTATTGGGATTTCATTCTGGATAATAATTTTATCATAACTTTATTTTGGATGTTAATTTTGTTAGACAATCATTCTAGATGTTAATTTTATTGGGATTTCATTCTGGATAATACTTTTATCAGAACTTTATTCTGGATATTATTTGCATTAGAAAATAATCCTAGATGTTAATTTTATTGCCATTTCATTCTGGATATTATTTTTTATTAGAACTACATTCTGGATATTAAGCTTATTGGAATGTCATTCTGGATAGAAAATTTGTTAGTGCTTTATTTGATTATTTAAAATACAATTCAAGATATTTATTTTATTTGAATTTCATTATACATAGCAATTTATTTATTTATTTATTTATTTATTAGAACATCATCCTTAACGTTTACCAGCTTTCTCAGTCATTCACAATCTTGTACAGCTCTATTCATCAATCCAGACACATTTAATATACACATTTTGAATGGTACCGAATATGAATATATGTAAATCTGTATAAATTTGGTATTTAATTAGTTCATTTCAATAATAAAACCCCAAAAGCATGAAACTCACCCATGATTACATAATCTATTATTAATCATCCATACTTGCCTTTTGATATCTATGATGACACTCATCTGCTTTCAGCTTTTATACCCATCGCATCACACAAACTTTCTGGTGAATATTGCTTTCCAAAACTTATTCAAGGGTCCAGACATCAATACAGTGATTGGAGTCTGACTTTACAACTTCATGCAAAATTCAAACAAGGCCCCTCATAAAGCAGTAAGAGGAGGCATTTATGTGGTAATGGATTTATTGATATGCCTATAAAGCTCTGCAAAAGCATAAAAATGGCTCTGCATGCCAGAGCTTTTTCAATGTCAAGAGAACTTTAATAGCTCTCACTTCACTACATAATGCTGCCGGTGTGCTCCAGCAGCGCCACTGACCTTGGAAAAAAGCCGTTTCTGATACATGCTTCATTTCTGTATGACGCCTGCTGTAACTTTGAGCCTGTCGGCCTTCAAACTCGAGTGTGTGGACAATGAAGCGCTTCTGAGGATGAATATTATTTTACTGTTAACTCAAAAGTTCATGGGCATTACAAGAGTATCATACATGCCAGCATCACTCTCAAACAGTTCATGTTCTCAGATGTCCAAAAGCCTGTATATTGCTATGAAATGGCAAAAATAATGCATGACATAATATAGCTGGAAGAAGTAACCATCAGACTGTCTTTCATACTGATTCGATTTGATTATATGGATAACTGCTCATTTAAATGGGAAATGAAAGCTTTAGGTTCTGCATATTTGAATCATTCAGATGTAGAGAAAGCCAGTGTCAGTATTGTTCACAGTGGTGGTGAAAAAGCTCCCTCTCCATATATATCAATATTTTGAACTAGCTTTTTTTAACGTATGTGGATAGGTATCCCTATTTTACCATCATCAACATTCCATATAAACACTCAGAAGACCCGTGTAGGTTCACTGGTGGTTTTGGATAGTAAATAAAATGGCTATATCCGTGTTGTAGTCATGGTGACTACAGAGAAATCAGAGAATCAGAGTTTCTAATGGAACGATTGCGCAAAGCAGAATTATTTTAAAAATTGCTGAAATTCCCCTTGAATGCTGGTTGGAAGAATCACGAGTGATCTAATTATTATATAGTATAGTACAGTATAAATATGTATATTTATATATTTATACTGTAACTGTTGACAAGATGTTACCTGCACATTATGCTGCTACTCTCTACCTGCACTGTACACTTTATATACAGATCACTGTTTACACCACTAGTACTTCTGCATTTACTCTACTGTACTGCAGTTCACTATGCACATTTCTGTCTATATATCCAATACACTTAAATATCTGACTATGCACATAGTGTCTATATATCCAATATACCTGTTATAACCTTTACCTATGCACATTTTGTCTGCGTTCAGTATACTCGATATACTGCTGACTATGCATTTTCTACTTGCTGACTCTGCACATTTTGTCTTGTCTTTTACTGTCTTTTGTCTTTGCTATTTTATCTTTTATTACTGCACTGGAGAAGTAGCCCGAGAGTGTTTCGTTATACTGTACTGCCCTGTATTGTATAATAACAGTAATGTTGAATTGAATTGAATGTATAACATTCCATGTAGAGGCTACTGCAATGGCAAATTAAGTAATGGTAGAAACTTCATAATTCAGTCATTTATGTAAAATATTTTATTTAGATATTTTTGTCAGGGAAAGGCTGAATTCACAATATTTTGGTACCTGCTGAAATTGATTGATAGTTTATAAAAGGCTTTTGGAAACCAGAGTAGACTTTTAATGGAGCGTCATCTGACATCGATTTTGTT